>NC_088376.1:2436666-3045833 GCF_037993035.2 Macaca fascicularis
GGAGGAACTGGAGCCCCCACCCTGGACAAGGTCCCTTCCTCGAGGGGTCCCCGGCGGGTTTCTCCCCGTCGCCCTGGTTCGGCCTCCCTCCCTCCCCCGCCAGCAGAGGCCGCTGTCCCACGGGCTGGTCCCGTTGGCGCCGGGGCCGGGCCTCCTTGGAGCGCCTGGCTGCAGCCTCCGGAAGTAGGTGCCTCGGTGGCCACCGCGTCCCCAGGGGGCCTCGCGGACGGGGGCGCAGGGCTGCGCGGAGGAGGCGGGCCGGCCCCTCGGCGGCTCTGCGGGGCGGGCGGCGGGAAGCCCGGGCTCAGCGGTTTCCTGGGCAACCGGCCTCCTCCGGCGCGGCCCGCGCGGCTCCAGGTGGCGGGAGGCGGCGGTTGGCGGGAAGGGCCGCGCGGGCCCGGGGGCGGCGCCTCAGGTAGCAGCGCCAGGTGGCAGCGCCAGGTGGCGCCCGTGGGCGGCGGGGCTCCCGGGGAGGCGCCTGCTCCCGCCCGCGCCGGGCCCGGCCTTCCCGAGCTTCCTTCTGGATTCCAGCGCGAAGCCGCCGCGGAAACTCCCCGGGCGGGAATCGCAGCTCCGGCAGCTCTGGGGCGCGGCGGGTCTCCCAGGGCGCGGGCTCCGGCGGGGCGGCCGGGCCTCAGAGGGCGGGCGGGAGCAGGCGGGCGGCGAGGGCGGGCAGCAGCAGCGGGAGCAGGGGCGCCCCGGGCGCCGGGGCCGCTGGGGACGAACGCGGCAGGTCAGGCCCCGAAGCCCGGGCCGCGGTGGCCGCCTCAGGCCCCGACTCTGGGGTGGGCGTGGGGGGACCGAACTCGCCCCAGCCTCCCTCTTTCTGCTCGATTGCAACGCTCCTTTCCCTGCTGCCTTTACATATTCATTCCTTCCAAAAACACACCACGTGCATGTTTCTGCCGTGGCCTCAGATCCTCCCCGCGCCGCGTTTTGAGCGTTTACACTCACTACCCAGCTTCGTCTGGGACACCCGCCGGGCTCCTGCCCTCCGGGCCAAAATCCTCCCGGGACACCCCACCCGGACCGCTGTGAACCGGCCTCCACCCGCCTCCCCGGACGCGCAGCACCCCCGCCCCGCTCCCTCAAGGTTCTGCGGTAAAGGGGTCTGAACGGCACCGGGGAGGCGGCGGGGCGGGCCTGCCCTACCTGCGCCCGAGCACTGCTGAGACAGCATCCCTTCCAGCGCCGCCACGTAGTCCAGCCCCAGCCAGTCGCGGTAGGTGGTTTTCTCCCCGACAGGCACCGCCCGGACGGTGGCATCCTTGAAAAGCAGGTCTTGGCCATGATAGTTGGAGGAGTCGAACATTTTGAACCCATTCTTATTGTGGTCGTCTCCAAACAGGTCCTGGAAGCACCGCAAGCAGACCTGCTTCTCACCTGGGCTCAGGCAGGGCCACCCGCCCAGGTGCAGCTTGCTGCAGATTGCTTTGGGCTTCTCACCTGGGCTCAGGCAGGGCCACCCGCCCAGGTGCGGCTTGCTGCAAATTGCTTTGGGCTTCTCACCTGGGCTCAGGCAGGGCCACCCGCCCAGGTGCAGCTTGCTGCAAATTGCTTTACGTAACAGTGACCCAAAGAACAAGTAATTTCAGGGCCCCACGACTCTGACTGGAAGTCATAAGCGTGACAACTGATCGGCCTCTGTCACCCAAGGGGGTGTGGGGACACTAGGCCCACAGGCGCCACTGGAAGAGGCAGGTGTTCACAAGCACTGCAGTGCTCCAGCTCCTGGATGCAGGCCTAAGGCCTGAGATGTTCGGAAAGAAAGACCCAGAAATGAGGGATGGTGTGGGTGCGATTCCTGAGCATTGTGCTAGGCCTGCTCAGCATTTCTTGGCCTTTTCCATAAGGCTTTCTCACTCTGTCTTACAGCTGTCTCCGCACAAACCGAAACAATTTCGAGAGAGATGTGTGTTCTGCAACCAGCCACAGAATAACAGGTGAGCTGGGCGTGTCTTCACTGACCCACCCGCCCGCCCAGGGATGCTGCACTCCTCCACCCTGCTCAGGATCACTGCAATGACCGTTCTGTGGCTACAGCCCTAAAAGAGCTACTAAAAAGACCAGAAGTCGTATGAGAACTTATGAATACAAATATAAATAAAGGACATCTGGAGAACATGCATGAATGTCTATGTCAGGTGTTAAGTACTGATCAAGGAGGAACAAAGGAGTCAGGTGGCTCTCAGTCTTTTTGGAGGGACTCACAGATCCTCCTAAAGAGCTGATGAAAGCTGTCAGCCTTCTCCCCAGAAAAATGCACATCCACCCAGGATTCTTCTCCCACATTACTTCAGAGAACTTAGCAACACCCTAGGGAAGCCCAAGGACCCGGGGTATGGCACTCCTGGGATAGAGGGGTTCTGTGGGGGAGATGACAGGAACATGCATAATTTCACAATGTCAAAGTTTAGGAACAGGCCTGGCGAGCCAGCCAGCTCTGGAGTTCTGTGGTGCTGGTGGGTGTGCAGAAGGCAATTTCAGCATAAGTTGGGGGAAGGGGAGTGGTTAGAAACCAGTGGCTCCATTGCCAGACAACCTGGGTTTAAATTCTAGGTGTATTTTGAAAGCACAACCAGTGGGATTTGCTGATGGACTGGATATAGAGCACAAGAGGAAGACCAGAGTAAAAAATGACTCCCAAGGAAATGGAAAAGCTAAAGTTGCTCTTAATTGAAGTGGGGAAGATTGAAGGAGGGACGGGGGTCCAACTTTGGACTTGATCCGTTTGAGATGACTGTTAGAAACACAAATCAAAATGTCAAGTATGTAGTTAAATATGCAAGTTTGGGACTGAAGTCTGAAGATGTAAATTCAGAAGCCATCTGTAGATAGATGGTATTTGATGACTTGGGATTGGATGAGATCAAGGATCAGCTGTAGACGGGGAAGAGGGCTGAGAACTGAATCCTAGGGCTAACAGGTCAGGGAGATGAGAAGGAATCAGCAAAGAAGACTGAGGAGTGGCCAGAGAGGTGAGCGGAGAGCCAGGGCTGAGGAACTGGGTGCCTGCAGGAGGGAGAGCTGTGGCCAGTGCCGCTGAGAGGTCAAGTGAAATGAAGACTGAGAAATGGCCACTGGGTTTAGCAACATGGGTCACTGTGACATTGACAAGAACAGCTTCAGGGCCCTGGTGGGAGCCTGTCTGGGGTAGTCTCCATCCTCAAGAGAGAGGAGAGGAGAGGACTTGTTAACTCAGTCTTCATCCTTAAGAGAGGCCAGAGGAGAGGACTGTTAACTCCAGAGCAGACCACTCTGGAAGTGTTTTGCTTTGAAAGGGAGCAGGACTGGCCGGGCGCGGTGGCTCGCGCCTATAATCCCAGCACTTTGGGAGGCCAAGGCAGGAGGATCACGAGGTCAGGAGATCAAGACCAGCCTGGCTAACATGGTGAAACCCTGTCTCTACTAAAAAAAAAAATACCAAAAAAAAAAAAAAAAAAAAACTAGCCGGGCGTGGCGGCAGGTGCCTGTAGTCCCAGCTACTCGGGAGGCTGGGGCAGGAGAATGGCGTCAACGCGGAAGGTGGAGCGTGCAGTGAGCCGAGATCGTGCTGCTGCACTGCAGCCTGGGCGACAGAGCAAGACTCCATCTCAAAAAAAAAAAAAAAGGAAGCAGGATTACAGCTGCAAGAGGATGGATGTGAGAGCAAGAGGTTAGTTTGTTCTTTAAGGATGGCAGAAATCACAGCATGTTTCATGTTGGTGAAAATGGTCCAACTGAGAAGGGAAAATCAACAATGCAGGAGGCAGGGGGGTAGTTTCTGGAGGTATGTCCTTGGGTAAGTGAAAATCACCGAATTTCCCCCAGGCTTCCTCAGTTTCTCTAGAGGTCTGCTCCAGGTAGACTGAGGCCTCCCAGGGGCTCAGCTTACCTCTGCTGCACACCCCTCAATGAGGTAGCCCTGCCTGGCTCACCTGGGCCTTGTCCAGCAGTCCATACACGGTGATGAGGTAGCCCTGCCCTGGCTCACCTGGGCCTTGTCCAGCAGTCCATACACGGTGAAGATGTTGGTGTCTGGTCTGACCATGACGGCATGGGGTGGCATCTGTGCCAGGTTGCAGGCTGCAAACTGGGACACCTCGGCCCGGGCCCCGTTGGGGCACAGCAGTTCATAGTCCTCTGACCTGAGCTCAGCAGCCCAGGGCTTGGAATTGTGGCCTGAGAGGGGTAAAGCAGTGTGTGTGGGGACGTTCAGGGGAGTGGAGAGAAGTGTAAAGACAGGCTGCTATCCTGGGTCCTCCAAGGCCTTCGCTACAGGGAGGTGGCAACATCTGGCCAGCTCCCCAACCCTTTCCATTCTCCAAGTGCTCTGCTGTGTTACCGGGGTGAAAGAACCCAGCTGTGTTAATGCCATTAGCAGGAGCTGCCATTAGCAGGGAGTAGGGAGTACCTACTATGTGACAAGCACTTTACAAGTGTTGCTTGATCCCCACAACAGTAACGCAGGGCAGGTGGTGTTGTCCCCATTTTACAGGTGAGCAAACTGAGGCTGTTAATCAGTGTTAGGCAGAGAACCCCATCTATGTGTTACATCCTCAAGTCTGAGGGTGGGGTGGCTCCCTGAAGATGGTGGGTGATTGCCCCTAAAGGCTGAGGTTCTCAAATAGAACAGGGCATAGCATCACTTGTGGATGTAAAAGGCAGCTTCAAGGGCCCTTGCTTGCAAAGAATCTCATTCAGGAGGTCTCAGATCGGGCTCGGGAATCTGCATGTTAAACCAGCACCCCAGTGATTCTAAAGCACGCAGTCCCAGGGCTGCCTGAGAAAATGCTGCTCTCAGGAATCACATTCTCGTGTCTCTGCCTTCACTTAGTATCCATCCTCCTCCCATTTCCAGGAAATCCAGGTGGGCCTCCAGGAGAGCTAAAGACAAAGGGAAAGGAGCGGCCCTGGGAGGCGGGTGACTCACTGCAAGTGAACCTTCCAAGGCCTCTCCAGCACCTGCCAGCCTCCCCGACCCCATCCCAGACCACACCGTGCACAGGTCTGGGACCAGGCAGGCCCGCCGGGCTCAGGCAGGAGCACACAGCCCCTCTCTGGGGGAGGGTTCCACGTGTTCTTGGTAGGAGGCTGTGCAGGGGAAGGGTTCAGGGCCTGGAGCCCTCCCTAGCTCTGCTGGGGCAAATGGTCCTACCGCCTTGGTGACCCCCATAGGAGGCAAGATCCAAGTTTTGAAATACTGATGTTCTTGGGGTTTTTTTCCCTGCATGTCTTACTTCCCATTGTCCAGTCCCCTCCCCACCGGGCCACAGTTGTGCCTTTCTGGGCTAAGTCTCTAGGAAGAAACATGTTGGGAGTGAGTGGAGAAGACTGGGCCTCCAGCATTTTGGGTTTCAAAGCCTGGGGTGTAGTCAGGGAATGTAGAAAGTACAAGCCTTTGGTGTTGGAGGAAAACAGCCTCTAGGCTTCAGATTCCTTCACGGAGAACAAGAAGAGGGGAAGTGACGTAAGCTGGGGAGGCGTGTGCTGATAGGACCATGCGTGTGCGGGGGTCCCGGAGCAGAGCGTCCCTGAGTTCTTTACCCCAGGTGGAGCCCAGGAAGGTGACTCCAGGAAGAAAACTGCCTGTGTGGTGTGTCAGGTGTGCCCTGCCTCGGTGTGGCTTGGGGGCTGCAGAGAGATTTCCTTGCAGGAGGCAGTGACCTGCTCAGGAACACAGACCACATACTGATTGAACTCATGACCCCATGGAGAGGCTCCCGCCACCCCACCTCACACCTTGGCACTACGTAAATACCCCCAGAAGGGGGGTCTTTCCAAACCGACTGGGACTGAGTTTCTACCGTTTCGGTGGATTAGGGATTTGAATTCCAGACCAGCGAAGACCGTCATGTATCCAGCACCCCTGGATGTGTGGTCTGAGGTCTGGTCTTACCCTGTGACCCGTGGGGCTCCCAGCTTCCCGGGGACACAGCCTTCTAGACTCAGCCTCACTGAGCCGCTGCTCGGCCCCAGCCCAACATGGTGTCTGGATGGTGCTGGGAATGGGGAACAGTCCCCCCGACCTACCTTTGGCCCTGCTCTGGCCTTCACCTACCATTTGTGTTGTCAAAGACGGTCGTGTGCCTGACGAAGGCAACGTCGCCCGCATTCTCCACCAGGCATCTGCCACACAGAGGGCAGGGCAGGCGTCGGCAGGAGGGTCCCAGCCTCTGCACACAGCCCCAGACCGCCAGGCCCCCTGAGTACCTGAAGGCGCCGCTGTTGCCATAGTACCGCTCCTGGCTGTTGCCCACACACTTGTTGCGGCCCTGCTCGTCCCCAACACACAGCGCACACAGCGAGGAAGGGTAGTTCTTGGGGTTGTTCACGGGCACGCAGCTGGCATTGAAGAACTCACTCACCGCTGGGGTGCAGGGAAGGGCAATGATGAGGGGCCAGCAGTGGAAAGCATGGCAGGGAGCTGGGCGGGCCGCTCCCCCACAGGTCTGCCCACCCACCTGACCCTACGCTGCAAGGCCGCCTGTCTGCTCTGCTCCCCTCGGCTCTGAGTGGAGTGTCTCCTGGAGGATCTCAGTAGGGGGAATGCAGAGGTTGTCTAGATACAGGAACCCCATCACCGAACACCACCACCCAGCCTTCGCGTGAACTCCCTCAGGGACAGGGAACTCACTACCTCACTATTTTGTTCCAATCAGAGCAGCTGTGCAGCTGTCTGGGAGTAGGAGCTGCCAATCCTAGTGCCCTCCGTGTGCTTGTGTCAGTGGTTAGAAAAAAAGTGCTTGTATGTTTTCTGAGTTAACAGCCAGGACAGAGGTGTCTGGCCTGTCAGCTCAAGGATCTTGCCAGTTTCCATGAATGTTGTGTGATCTAACACACGGAAAGGGCTTCATGTACCGTATATGGCAGGTGCTTCTGTCCCCAACGTGTGGAGATACCTGGGCACTTATGCAGAAGCCTGGCCACCTTCCAACAAGGGTCCCCTCCAGAACTGGCTGTGGGACTAACCCCAGAGAAGCTAACCCCAGAGAAGGCTTCCCTAGTCTGTGTTCCTAAAAGGGGGGTACCTGTGAGGACGTCGCAGTCCTTGGGCCGGATGAAGCCTCTCCGAATGAGGGCGCCCACGGGGATATCCCAGCCTGCAGGGCTGCCGAAGCCAGCGTGGCAGGAGCGCTTGCCCCGAAGCTCATCCAAGGTGAAGGCGTGGGAGCTGTCCCGCCTCACCACCGCCACCACGAAGTACGAGTTGCTGCTGTCTTCCGCTGGGGAGAGAGGGACTCATGCGAGGGGCCCCTCAGCTGAGAGCCCGGGCAAGGGCCTGTGGGGTCCTTCCTTCAAACCCACTCCTTCCTGCCTCTTTGTCTGAGCTGTGCAGGCCAAACAGTGCCCAGGCCTGAGACCGGGTGTTCCGGGAGCAGGCCCAGCAGAGGCCCTGCCTGCATCCCCTGTGAGATGCAGCCTCCTGGCTCCGCTTTCCAGCCCTGTCTTCCTCTGCCCCCAGCAGCCCTTCCCCACAGGGATTTCCTTCTTTCCTTAAACCCAGGTGGTATTTTTCTCACTTCCCGGGAGGAAAGTGGAGTCACAGCTGAGGCTGCAGAAGCATTTCCCACAGCCCAGAGATTGCTCATACCCGGGTGGAAGGGACCCAGGCCTCTGAGGTCACCAGTAAGAGGACAGAGGCCAAAGCCCCAGCCCAGGCCCCTCAGAAGGTGCAAATGAGCTGGCAGGGGGACTCCAAAGGGCCACCTTCCATGGCTGGTTAGGGCCAGAAGAGGCTGAGGAGGCCCCAGTAGTTCAAGATGGCAAACCACGCGCCTGCTCTTGTATGGCCTGGGTTGTAAACTGAGAATGATTTTTATATTTTGAAAGGGTTATTGAAAGACAGACTGTCATCTGCAAAGTCTCAAGTATTTATCCTCCAATCCTTTACAGAAAGTTTGCCAGCCCCTTAGAGACGTATGTGGAATAGTTGGGAAAACTGAGGCCTGGGGCAGGAGGGGCAGGCCTGGTGATAGACAGTCACTATCCCCAGGAGAGAGGCAGGGAGCTTGTGAAAATAGCTGAGAGGGGGACTCTTGTATATTTATAACACCTTCCCCACCTCCTGGCTGCGGCCAGGCGGCAGGCCCTGCACTCACAAGCATAGCCCTCGCCAGCTGCCGGAGCCAGGCCGTACGTCTTCCCCGCCGTGTAAATGTCCTCGCCGCTCAGGGTCACAGTGTCAATTTGCCCAGCCTGAAGGGAACAGAAGCAGCAACTGGGCCAGGGTGGACCCAGGATGGTTCTGGATGTCGGGGTCCTATGGAGGTGGCAGGGCCTGGTCTCTAGGGGTTTGTGGCCTCAGGCTTCCTTCCCCTGGGGAATCTGGGTGGGGAATAGCCCATCCTGGCAGCCTGCCCCTTCCTCTCCTTGTGAAGACGCCTGACCGGGAGGGGTGTCTGGAGGACCAAGGGGCTGAAACACCCACGCAGCACTCCTGCGTGTGGCTGCCCAGGGTCCCCTGTGTCCCTGCTCTGAGCAAAGCAAGCGCGATCCCTACCCTCATGCTTGGCATGGGCCTCCCTATGCACTGCCAGCCCCCAGACGGCCAGGCACCACCTCTCCAGCACCTGGCCAAGGGCCAGCACACCGTGTGGTATAATGCCTGTCTGTTAAATGCCTGTACAGATGGAAGAGTGGCGGATCTGAAACGACGGCAGTCTCAGGGCCTAGGGAGGAGGCTCCAGGGCTGAGGGATGGAGCTCTGCCTGCCATGGCAGCAGGAGGACCCAGCGCCTTCTTCCCAGGACCCTCCTGGGGCCTCCAGGTCACCTGTACCCACCCCACTTGTCCATTCAGAAGCCCCTTGACAGGTGGCCCCAGGACCCTGCCAAGGGGCTAACCGGCAACAAAGCCATAGTAGAGTGTGATTAACCTCAAGGGAAGGGGATGACAGTGGGGGACAGTGGGGACACCTGTGCCCCAGGAAGGTGTCCCACACCATTCCTGAAGAGGCGTGAAGTGATGGTGGTAGAATAACAGGCAGCGGCGTTGACATTTGGGGCCAGGAGGGTGCACCTCTCGGGACCCTTTTTCCACTGCCCAGACCTCCTTCTTCCCATTGCGCTGTGGGCAGGACACAGACCATGCACTGCAGCCCAGGCCCTCTGGCTTCCCTGTAACTGGCAGGGCAGGAATGGGTGTTACGGCCACACTGGATACCTCTCTGAGAACCTCAGAAGCTAGAACTGAGGGTCTTTGAGACCTTTGCTGGGGTTTTGAGGAGCCCCTGGTCTCTCCTCTTCCCGCAGGCCGCAGGGCAGCCCCCTGGCCCTCTGTGAGCCCAGATTGAGAGGAGGCTGGCACTCAGAGGGAGCTGAAACCTTCCTCCCAGCACATCTCCCTCCTCTGGGGTGCTTGGAACAATAGGGCAGCCTGCCAGGCATTGGGAAATAAAGAAATAAAGACCCTCCCCCAAGACCTTCCCTCCGTTCCAGGTTCCAGCGGAGGCTCCCCTGTTAGCGTCACACACACTTGCTCTCAGCTCTGCACAAGGACAGGCTTCCATCAGTGCCTGCGGAAGCTCCCGGAACACCCCCGCCTTGGGCCTGGGCAGTCCTTGGCCTGAGGCTGGGGTGGTCTCCACTCTCACGATCCACAGGTGTGGAGACAGCGCTGTGGCCTGGCTCAGGCAAAGTGGTGTGGGGAAGCTCACACAGCCCATCCTGGCTGGTGACCTTGGGCAAGTTACTTCCCCAGCCTCTCTCTCCCCGCTCCAGACCCAAAAGTGGGGCCGATGGTCACACCAACTGCCAGGGCTGCTGTGAGGGTCACATGAGATGATCCACACAACGACCCTCACTGTGTGGGGCGCACAGCGAGTGTCAGCTTGTGCGATGGTCACTGTCCTAGGCCTGGTCACCCTGTATTCCTGCCCGGTCTCTTTTTTGTGGCCTTCCAGTCAATGTGGTTCCCCGGCCTGGGCAGGGTTGGCACTGCTGAGGGGCCTGTGCTTGGGGACCCCCTGAACAGACCCCACCTACTTGCTCTAAAAACAGAATCTGGGGAGTGTGGACACCCAGGGGCTGACAGCCGGGGCTCTGGGCCAAGGCTGGACACCCGTGACCACAGCAGCCCTCCCGGACTGCAGAGCCTCTGGGGCCTCCTCTGCATCTGGCATCAGTCTCCAGGCAGAGAAGCGAACCGGGGCGGAGCCGAACGGGCACGAGAGGCGGGGCCAGCTGGTGTTTCTAGCTGCGGATGGTGAGCCTGTTTGTGGGGGCCAAATCCATTTAATGGGTCATGACAAGTGTCAGCAAAAAAAGGATTAGAATAGAATACATGAGAAGTAGCGGGTACTGTTTGTGTCATATCTCTGTATATAAAGGACATATATTTTTTTCATTTATATCTGAAAGAAAACTTTTTGTGCACTAGATTGTGGTCAATGTAAAATGTATTTCCAAGTGCACGGTGCTGTCAAAAATGTTGAACTTCCGGCCGGGCGCGGTGGCTCAAGCCTGTAATCCCAGCACTTTGGGAGGCCGAGACGGGCGGATCACGAGGTCAGGAGATCGAGACCATCCTGGCTAACACGGTGAAACCCCATCTCTACTAAAAAATACACACACAAAAAAAAACTAGCCGGGCGAGGTGGCGGGCGCCTGTAGTCCCAGCTACTCAGGAGGCTGAGGCAGGAGAATGGCGTGAACCTGGGAGGTGGAGCTTGCAGTGAGCTGAGATCCGGCCACTGCACTCCAGCCTGGGCGACAGAGTGAGACTCCGTCTCAAAAAAAAAAAAAAAAAAAAAAAGTTGAACTTCCCTATGAAAATACCAACGACATTCTCTACCGAATTAGAAAAAACAATCCTAAACTTTGTATGGGACCACAAGTGACCCTGAATAGCCAAAGCAATCCTAAGCAAAAAGAACAAAGATAGAGGCATAGAAACTGACATAGAGACCAATGATACAGAATAGAGAAGCCAGAAATTAACCCACAGGTCTACAGCCCGATGATTTTTGACAAAGGTTCCAAGAACACTCGTTGGGAAAAGAGTGGTCTCTTCCTCAGTGGCTGCTGCTAGGAAGGCGGAATGTCCAAGTGCAGAATGGACTGGGCCCTAAACTACCCCTCACCCTACGCAGGGGTCAACGCATCACGGATCAGGGGCCTAAATGCAGGGCTCAAGACAATAAAAGGGCTAAAGAGAATACAGGCAAAACGCTTCGGGACATTGGTCTGGGAAAAGATTTTATGAAAAGACCTCGAAAGCACAGTCAACAAAAGCAATAATAAGCAAATGGAATTATACCAAACAAAACAGTTTCTGCACAGCAGATAAAACAATCGTCAGAGTGAAATGAAGACAACCTACGGAGTGAGACAAAATATTTGCAAACTACTCATCCGAAGGAGATTAATATCCAGAATATACACGCAGCGGAAACATCTCAACAGCAGAAAATCATCCGACTTAAAAATGGGCAAATGACCAGAACAGACGTTTCTCAAAAGAAGACATACAAAATGCCAGCAGGCAGCACTAATCATCAGGGAAATGCATGCCAAAGCCACAGTGAGGTATCAGCTCACCCCAGTTAGGGTGGCTGTTATCAAAAAGATAAAAGATAACAAATGCTAGTGAGGATGCAGAATAAAGGAAACTCTTACACTGTTGGTGGGGATGGAAACCCAGAGAGTCGCTATGGAAAACAGTATGGAAGTCCCTCCACAAATGACAAATCGAACTATTTACTACCGTACGGTCCAGCAATCCCACCACTGGGAATCCGTCCAAAGGAAAAAGGAAATCAGCCTGTGGAAGGGATGCCTGCACCTCATGTTTATCGTAGCACTGGTCACAATAGCCAGGATATGGAATCAACCAGGTGTCCAACAACAGAGGATGGATAGAGAAAATGTCATCGGCATGCACTGTGGAATACTATTTAGCCATAAAAAAGAATGAAATCCTGTCACTGGCAGCAACACAGATGGAACTGGAGGACACTGTGTTATGTGAAATAAGCCAGGCACAGAAAGTTAAACACCATATGTTCCACTCATATGTGGAAGCTAAAAAAAGTTGATCTCACAGAAGTAAAAAGTAGAACAGAGGATACTAGAGACTGGGAAGGGTGGGGGAAAGGAGGAATAGGGAGAGATTTTTTTTTTTTTTTGAGACAGAGTCTCATTCTTGTCACCTAGGCTAGAGTGCAATGGCATGATCTCGGCTCACTGCAACTCCGCCTCCCGGGTCCAAGCGATTCTCCTGCCTCAGCCTCCTGAGTAGCTGGGATTACAGCTGCGTGCCACCATGCCAGGCTGGGTGGGGGAAAGGAGGAATAGGGAGAGATTTTTTTTTTTTTTTGAGACAGAGTCTCATTCTTGTCACCTAGGCTAGAGTGCAATGGCATGATCTCGGCTCACTGCAACTCCGCCTCCCGGGTCCAAGCGATTCTCCTGCCTCAGCCTCCTGAGTAGCTGGGATTACAGCTGTGTGCCACCATGCCAGGCTAATTTTTTTGTACTTTTAGTGGAAACGAGGTTTCACCATGTTGGCCAGGATGGTCTTGAACTCCTGATCTCAAGTGATCCACCCGCCTCGGCCTCCCAAAGTACTGGGATTACAGGTGTGAGCCAACACGCCCAGGAGAGATTTGTTAAAGGATACAAAATAAGAGAGAGGAGGAATAAGCTCCAGTGTTCTATAGACTGTAGGATAACTAGAGTTAACAATAATACATAGTTTCAAACAGGTAGGAAGATACTGCATGTTCTCCACACAGAGAAATGAGCAATGTTTGAGATGACAGTATGCTAATTATTATTCTGCTCCGATCACCATGTATTCTGTGTATCGGAACATCACCATGTATCTTATGAATATGCACAATTACTATTTGTCTATTTATAAAAATTAGGAAAAAAGAAAAAAAAGGTTGAACAATGATTCACGCCCACTCTCTATTGCACAAGGGAAGGCTGAGATTCAGAAAGGGGAAGGGGCTCGCCCCAGGCTACAGGGCGTCAGCGCCCAGCTGGGCCAGTGCTCCTTTTGCTGCTGGTGCCCCCGGTCAGTGAGGAGCTCGCAGGCTCTCCAGGGGACTCACTCCTATCTGCCTATCCCCTGGGGTGGGTGCTGGTCCCTGCGGTCCCTCCTCCCCGCCTGTCTCTGTCCCCTGGGGTGGGTGCTGGTCCCTGTAGTCGCTCCTCTCCACCTGTCTCTGTCCCCTGGGGTGGGTGCTGGTCCCTGTAGTCGCTCCTCTCCACCTGTCTCTGTCCCCTGGGGTGGGTGCTGGTCCCTGCAGTTGCTCCGCGCCCCCGTCTTTGTCCCCTGGGGTGGGTGCTGGTCCCTGTGGTCGCTCCTCCCGCCTGTCTCTGTGGCCTTGTTGCAGTAGACACTCTTCTCTTCCCCAGGCAGCAGGGGGAGTGGGTAGTAAGAACCGCCCAGGCACTGCCACTACCTGCCCACCTGGCCCACGCGGCACCTGCGCGACCCCCACCTGGATCTGCTCCATGCAGTGCTGGGGGGACTTGGCTGACACGCACTGGATCTCTGGCTTGAGCTGCTGCCGGCCGAAGGCCACGGCCATGTCTCCACACTTCTGGATCTCAGGAGTGGAGAGCACACACCAGCGCAGGTAGGGGGGCAGCCCTGGGGTGGGGCAAGCAAGCGGTCACTGCCAGGCCGGTACTGCCATGGAAGAGCTTGGAGTCAGACCCAAGGGAAATTCTGGGCCTTTCTCCGGTGTGGCTGGGATAAGTTATTTAACCATCGGATCCCACTTCCTCATACAGAAAAGGGGCAGCTGTGAGGTTTGAGGAAGACCACGGCTGTCGTGTATCTAACTCAGTGTGTGGTACCCACTTCCCTGGCTGTAGGTGGAAGATATATGGGGCTGGAGGGCTAAAGGCAAGAAGTTCGCTTGTAGACTACTGCACCAGTCCAGGCAAAAGACAGTGCCTGAGCCAGGGCTGTAGCCATGGGATAGAGGCGGGGAGTAGGAGCGAGAGGCTGTAGAAGAACTGACAGGACGCCATGGCCACGGATGGAGGGGTGAGGAGACCCTTCCCAAGGCAGATTCTGAGGGCCTGGATCCTACTCCGCTGCGGCCAGGTGGGGCTTCCGAGGCACGACAGGCGGTGCAGCTGAAGAGGGGCTTCCTCCCCAAAGCCCCAGAGGCAGAGGACAGAAATGACAGGTTCCTACAGAGGCCTCCCTGGTGAGCATCTTCCCCCAGCCGCTTTCCCAGAGAGCCTTGCCATGCCCGAGGTCGAGCTGGGCTGGAGCTGGCAGCAGTCGGGACGGGTGGACTTACGGTTGGGATCACAGAGCAGACCCTTCATGGCGTGCAGGTACTCCTGGCCCAGCCACGCCTCGTAGGTCTGCGTGGCGATGGGCACAAGCTCCGAGGTGGAGTCTTTGAAGAGCAGATCCTTCTGGCCATAGGCCTCAGAGCTGAACATCTGGAAGCTGCTGCCCTCGTGGCTGAACAGACGCTGTGTGTCAAGAGGGGGTGGTACAGGGTGTTGAGGGTCCTGACAGGCCACATCCTTTCCTCCCACTTCGGGCCCTACCTCCTTCTTCCCTGACCTCAGACCAGGCGCCCACTGTGAGGGCCAGGCGAGGCCTCCCTCTTCTGCGGTGCCTCCCCTGATCCGCTGTCTCCTTCCCCTGGGCCCTGCCAGTTCTGGGTCTGCTCTGAGTCCATTTGGCCTCATCACACTCAGCTGTTTGGACACATGACTGTGGCCAGGGGTGGGACGGCCCTGAGGACACGCCGTGGGGCTGGCAGTGGCAGCCTGGATGGGACAAAACTAACTGAGCCTGGGGCGCCAGTGGTCAGAAGTATATCGCTGTCAAAAGCAGCGGTTTGGGCCAAACCTTATTCGCCACATGTAATTCATGGTGAATGGTGAATGCTTTGAAAGGCTCTGGTTTTGTCACTTCGTTTATTTGCTCATATGTTTTGATTTTAGCTCTCAGAGACACAAGTATCAGGAGCTTCTTCTGAGGGTGCCTGGGTCCCTGGGTCCCCCTCCTCTGGGTCCCCCTCCCCTGGCCAGCCCTCCTCCTGGGCAGCCAGCACAGCCGGCTGGTTCCTCACTCTGACCTGGCCCAATGCTGGGGTCCATCCCAAGGACAGTCTCTGGGTCCTGCCCCTCTTGATCCCACCCTGCTGAGCGACCACAAGGCCCAGCACCATCCAGGACGCTGTGCAGGGAGGTTGGGGGACTCTGAGCCCACCTGGCCTTCGTTGAGCAGCCGGAAGATGAGGCCCCCATCTGTGTCGGCCCGGACCACCACGGCGTGAGCAGGCACCCGGGCCAGATGGCACTGCCTCCACTCGGTGACGTCAGCCCGGCTGCCATCCCGGCACAGCAGCTCGAAGTCCTGTGACAGCAGGGCCTGGCCCCAGGAGGGAAGCGTCTTCCCTGGGAAGAAGGAAGCCTGGGCTGACCCAGCTATGACAGGGGTTGGGGCGGGTGGCAAGGAAGGCCCAGAAGAGGGATTCTGGGGGGTGGCTGGGTGTCATGGACGTGAGAACCCAGCATTCAGAAGGTGGCAGAGCTTGGTGGCTGCACCCAACTCCAAGTACCTACACAGACTCTATCTCGTTACTCTCATTTTCTAGCTCTCACCAACTTCTGTTGCTAAAGTGGATTGGAGGCATCTGACAGTAATACAATACTTATAAATAACTATTCAAGATAAAAAGAGCAAGAAAATGGCCAGGCGCAGCGGCTCAAGCCTGTAATCCCAGCACTTTGGGAGGCCGAGGCGGGTGGATCACGAGGTCAGGAGATGGAGACCATCCTGGCTAACAGGGTGAAACCCCGTCTCTACTAAAAACTACAAAAAAACTAGCCGGGCGAGGTGGCGGGCGCCTGTGGTCCCAGCTACTCGGGAGGCTGAGGCAGGAGAATGGTGTGAACCCGGGAGGCGGAGCTTGCAGTGAGCTGAGATCCGGCCACTCACTCCAGCCTGGGCGACAGAGCGAGACTCCGTCTCAAAAAAAAAAAAAAAAAAAAAAAAAAAAAAAAAAAAAAAGAGCAAGAAAATAAGAACAGTTTTGGGTGAGAGAGATAAATGTACTAAGAGTCTAGGATGAGCTTGCGGCTGCCATGAGGCACTACGTTTGGCTCTGAGCAGGGGGAGGGGTCAGGGCTCCAGGAGCAGGGACCAAGGTGGGAACAAACCCGGACGGAATCTGCCCACGCGGGCTAGAGAGGGAAGGGGAACTCCGCAACTCCAGCTATTCACGTTGGGATGGGTTTCTTTCAAGTCCTTTTTCCTGTTTTACTCCCTGTCTTTTGATCCCCCCACCTTTTTTTTTTTTGAGACAGAGTCTCGCTCTGTCGCCCAGGCTGGAGTGAGTGGTGTGATCTCGGCTCACTGCAAGCTCTGCCTGCTGGGTTCAAGTGATTCTTCTGCCTCAGCCTCCCGAGTAGCTGGGACCACAGGCGCCGCCACCACGCCCGGCTAATTTTTGCATTTTTAGTAGAGACGGGGTTTCACCATGTTGGCCAGGCTGGTCTCAAACTCCTGACCTCGTGATCCGCCAGCCTCGGCCTCCCAAAGTGCTGGGATTACAGGTGTGAGCCACCGTGCCCAGCCCCCTTTTGACCACTTTTAACCTGGCTAAGGACATAGTTGACAGGCAATTTTGCATCCTACTTGGCAAAGTATTTTTCCACAGTATTGGAAACTTTCCATAAATTCATTTGTTTCTCAATAGAAAAGAAAATTTGCAAGAGTAACTATTAACACCAACTAGGGATACTGAGAAGATGAATATTAAGGACTATAATTAAACCACAGATGGTCCCACAGAACAATATTTTTATGACTTTAAGACAAGGAGGGAAAAAACCTCTACAAGGAAATAGGAAGAGAAAAGATAATTTGTATGGTCACGAAAGTTTTCATTGCAAAGCTATTTTAAAACAAAACCAAAAAACCCACACCAGAGTAACAGTTTGGAAAACTCCATAAAGGTCATTTTTAATGGCCACATGGTACTTGACAGCACTCTTAATGACTCAGTGCAGTTCTCCCCCCTCCACTTCCCAACTTTTCTCTGTTTTTAGGCTGCTGCAAAGCCTTTGGTTAGAGCTCTGGGGCATCCTTTGCCTTCCCACAGACAAATGCATCATTCAGGTACTTCCATCAGCCACTTCCACTTCTCAAAGCCAAGAACAATGAAAGTCCTGTCACTTCCCTGCTCTAGACATTTATGCCACTTGTACCCTTTTGCTCTTACCAATCTTTTTGTATCAAGTCACTTTAAAAAATTACTGCCTTAGATTGCCTTAGATTACCGTCAAAACTTTGAAAAAGCTGCCAGGTGCATGCCTGTAATCCCAGCTACTCAGGAGGCTGGGATGCGAGGATCAATTGAGGCTGGGGGTTTGAGACCAGCCTGAGCAACATGGTGAGACCCCATCTCAAAAACAAAAAAAACAAAAAAAACAAAAAACCCAAGTCTGAAAAAGCTGATTTTTAACCCAACATATCCCTGCTCTTTGCCCATTTTCCAAATTCTCCTTTGTCGAACTCGTCTTGGGGCCTGCGAACAGGAGCCCCTTTCCAGGCTTGCCCAGCACGAGAGCGCATCATCCTACACGCTTCCTCGTGTGCAGGCCACTTGTTTTCCTCCTTCTCGGATCTGGTCCATGTTTGCCTTCATGATGGACTTTCTGATTTAAAAGGCAACGATTGATAACAGTACAGAATGATAATGACTTAAAAAAAACCCCAATCATCAGATGTCCTGGGAGAGGCCAAACTGCAGACAGAACAGTGTGTTTGCTCCTTGCTGGCAGGTGCAGGGGGATAACCAGCAGGGCCTGAGGAACTCCTGGGCTGAAGCATCTGCCCCATCCAGATCTCGATTCTGGTGGTGGTTATACAACTGTATGGATTTGGCAAAACTCATAGAACTATACTTCAAAAAGAACAAATTTTGCTGCATGTAAATTTTATCTCAATTTAAAAAAAGAAACAATCTTCAGGCAAATCTAAATTGAGGGACATTCTATAAAATAACTGGCCTGATGCTTCAAAATGCCAATGTCATAAAAAACAAAGACTGAGAAACTGTTCCAAGATAAAGGAAACTAAAGAGATCTAACAACTAAACCCCAAACGTGGTAAAAGATTCAGTCCTGGTCTGAAAAAAATGGGTATGAAGGACAGAATTGGGACGGTGAGTGAATCTGCAATATTGATTATAGATTGGATAACAGGATTGGATCAAAGTTGCATTTCCTGATTTTGATTACTGTGGCTAGGTACACATCTCCTTGCCTTAGGAGATACATAGTAAAGTATTTAAGGGGTATGACATAGGCAAATATACTCTCAAATGGGTCAGAACACACACACACACAAATCAAATGTGGAAAAATGCTAAACAGTTAGAATTTGGGTGAAGAAGAGAAGGCAGCTCTTTGAGTTATTCTTGTAACTTTTCCAAAGCTCAGTTCTTTCAAGATTAAAAAACTTAAGTGACATGATGGCTTAATATATAACATCAATCTTTTTTTGTTTTTTATTTTTTTAGACAGAGTCTCGCTCTGTCACCAGGCTGGAGTGCAATGGCACGATCTCAACACACTGCAAGCTCTGCCTTCCGGGTTCAAGCAATTCCCCTGCCTCAGCCTCCCGAGTAGCTGGGATTACAAGCAACCACCACCATGCCCAGCTAGTTTTTTGTATTTTAGTAGAGACAGGATTTCGCCATGTTGGCCAGGATGGTCTTGATCTCCTGACCTCGTGATCTACCCACCTCGGCCTCCCAAAGTGCTGGGATTACAGACATGAGCCAGCGTGCCCCACCTCAACACCAACCTATATTTTAAACCTACCTAGGGATGAGGGACAGATTCTCCAGGCAAGAGGAGAAAAATGCCAGGAAGGGCTGGTAGGTGAGATCCAGTGGAGAGGTTTGCAAATTCTTTAAAAAATCAGACCCCCATCTTCAGGTGGAACCAGAACCCAATGCCATATTCAGATCAGAGCAGAGCAGAGCTGCTCGCTGGCCCCCTTCTCCTGCCCTGTGAGCAGTGGGCACTCCCCCGGTGACACCTGCCTCTGCTCTTTTGCAGCTGGGAGTGCTGAGGCTCAGAGACTATGGGACTTATCCAAGATCACCCAGAGACTCAGAGCAGCACTGAACTAGGGTGTTTGATCCCAACTCTGCCATCTAGGTGCCCTGCCCCAGGCCGGCCTGGCCTGGCACGCTGCTTTTCTGGGCCCGTGCCCCGCCCCCACTCACCATCCGTGTTCTCCAGTACCGTGCTGTGCTTCACAAAGGCCACGTCCCCTGCCCCTTCCGCCAGGCACCTGTGGAGAAGCTGTGGGTCTGGATGGGCTGAGCCCCTGGCCCCTGCCCATCTTCCACCTCTGGAGGCCTGGCTCGGGCTGTAGGGGTGGCCATGATCGGCATGGGCTTTCCAGTCATGTGGTCTGGGTTCCAGCTCCCTGGCTGGTTGTCTGTGTAGCTTTGCGGCTTTGCTGAGTTGTGGCCCCTTCCTAGTCCCTATCACCTGTAAAGCGGGGGTGGGAAAGCAGCTCCATCGGGCTGCTCTGAGGATGAGAGGCTCTTTATAACCCAGTACAGACCCTCTCCAGCCTGGCTCAGGCCTGTAGGGAGCAGGCACTCCCAGGGCAGCTGCTGTTATAATACCAGCAACCTTGACTCTCAGGGTGTTGGTTTTGGTTATTTTGTTTTTAGAGATAAGGTCTCGCCGTGTCGCCCAGGCTGGGGTGCACTGGCACAATCATAGCTCATGGCAGCTTTGACCTCTTGGGCTCAAGTGATCATCCTGCCTCTGCTTCCAAAGTAGCTGGGAGGACAGGTGTGTGCCACCATGTTGGGCTAATTTTCAGGGTGTTTTGAAAAGCATTCTACCCTGAGGCAGGGGATTGGACTAGAAGGCCTTTTCATGCCATGCCGCAGGATCCTGAGTGTGAGGGACCATTGACTCGTACATGTTCTGTTGATGTCACTGCCTCGTGTTGGAGGCAGGTGAGACCTGCTGGGCAAAGAGGCTGCTTAGGTCCCCACAGGCAGAAAACACGCAGGGATTAGAGCAGGTCGGGGAGGACGACATCAGGAGAGGGCTCTGAGGCTCCAGGAGAGTCAGAGAGAATGCGTGCGTGGCCAAGGACGCGGGGCAGGGGAGGGGCAAGGCTCTGCCGCTCAGAGGGGCTGAGTACTGTTTCCTCTCTCTATGCCAAAAACTGCATCCACTCAGATCACATCTGGAGCGTGGGACACCAGCAGGCTTCCCCGCTCCAGGTGGAAACGTGAGGCAGCTAGAGGAGCCCCAGAAGCTTCCTTCCAGTCCTGCTCAGCACGTTTCCTCCTCTGCAGGCAGACGGAATTGGACCACGAACTGTTAGAGACTCTCTTGTATCCACGGAAGGATTACCCAAGGTGCCAGCCCCAACCAGCAGCAGAGACAGGCCGGCCCCAAGTGTCAAGCCACAGTCCCCCAACCCCCTGTCCCTGCTGGTCTGAGAACGGGGACATGGGAGTGGTCAAAAGGCTGTTTTTTCCATTTTCTTCTCTCCGAGCCCTCACCTCACTAAATATACCAAACATGTTGATTTTATGAGCAAATCCAGTTTGGCATATTCCGGTTGGATGTTTTTAAACTAACCAGGGCACAGAACTATATAAAGCGCGCTTTGATGAGAGGCAGCCAACACCGCCACTTCCCCTCCACGGCCTCTCTGGGCAAAGGTGCTTTTCCCCAGCATCCGTGGCCGTAGCGCCTCCGCCCGCCCGCACGACTCAGCTCCTCCCCGCCCGGCCCTCCCCACCCCCGCTCCGCTCACCGGAAGGCCCCGCTGTAGTCGTAGTATCTCTCCAGGGGGCTCTTGTCACACACCCCTTCCCCAGAGCTGTCACCCCTGCAGAGGCGACAGAGGGACTCAGAGTAACGGGTCTCTCCTGCCCCTGGGACGCAGCTGCCCCCAAAATAGTCGCTGACAGCTGTGGGAAGGAGGCAGAGAGGTCACTCAGAACTTTCTTCAGAGCCAAGTTAAAACCCCAGGGTCAGCGGGGGGCCGGGCCCTGCAGGGTCTCATCTGGACTCTGCTGAGAACGGTTCCACCTTCCAGCTTCAGTCTGAGTAAAACTGGGGAGCCGGACCCCGGACCCGATCCGTGACCCCAAACCGGGTCCCCCAAGGGAGCAGTGAGCACTGGGGAGCGACTGTCATTTAAAAGTGGTTTCGGGGGAACTACAAGTTTCCTCCTAAACGACCACACGGGATAACTAAGCATCAACTAGATGCTCTTCTCATCGTGGCTTTCATTTCCAACTCAGCGAGGTGTGACTGACGACAGAGGGGAAATAAAGACAGACACTTCTCACAGCACAGGGAGGGAGGCAAACGCCCGGCGGCTGGCCTCGTGGGGGACGAGGTCAGGGTCTGCTGCCCTGCATGGTTCTTCAGGCCCGGCCGGCACCAAAACTCACAAATATTTATCCTGTGCCACACGAGAAGGCCCTGCTGCCGGCACCCAAGCCCATCGGGCCACACTCATCACCAGCCAGACTGAGCTTTTCCAGAGTAAGCCCTCTTCCTAGTCTTCTTTTTGTGACCTCCCAGAGGATAGGTGTGTAATAAATATGCCAAGTTCCTGGCGAACCACCCACGCCTGGCCACCAGCTGGGAGGGTGCGGCTTCCAGGCTCTCGTGGGTTTACACGGCTGGTTGGGCTGATGAGCCACTTGGGGGCTTTCTGGGTGCAAGTCAACACCTTGTTTGGGTCCTGAAAAAACAGCATTTCTGGTCCTGTAAAGCTGAGGACACATTTCTAGACAGCGTGGGAAGCACTCCTGGGGGATTCACTGCCTCCCACTCATGGGCTGGGCCTGGGCCTGACCGTCATGTGGGGCGCCGTGAGGGGTGAGCAAGAATGGTGCCCACAGGGGCCAAGCAAGCAGGAAGTCACGTGGCGGCACGCAGGGCCGGCGGCAGAGTGGACGGTGCGGGGAGGCGGAGGAGGTTGCTACGCCTTCCAGGGATGAAGAATGGCGGTGAGGCTGGAGGGAGGCTGCCCAGTGAAGCGACAAGCATGGAAAGGAAAGCATCCCAAGGAAAGGAGTGGGAGGCCTGGGGACCCTCCTGCCCAGCCCAAAGCCCTTACCTTTGAGTACATCGCAGCCCATCACCGAGAGGCGGCCGCTCTCCACCAGGTAGCCCACGGGCACGTTCCAGCCCACTGTGCGATTGATGCCCGTGTGGCAGGACTTCACGCCTTTCAGGGTGTTGATGGTCACTTGGGAGCTCCTCTTGACCACAGCCACGGCGTAATAGGAGGTGCCAACCTCTAGGAGGGGAGGGGAGCGGGTGAGGGCAGCAGGGAGAGGCCTCAAGGGAGGCTGCACCAGCACCCTGCCGAGGCCGGCTGTGGGAGAGGTGTGTGCACGGAGCATGGCTGTACATCATGGATGTGTGCATAGCATTCTCGTTACCAAGACAGCAAGTGGGCTTAATCCACATGTACTACGAGACCCTGCCCTCTAGCCTCTTGAGGTAGATACGATCCTGAGATACTGATGTATTCACTGAGTTCCCCCTCTTCCTAAGCAGCTGGTGCTTAGCTGGTTCACATTTGCTCACATCAGGGGAGTTATTTAGCTGGACAGAAAGCAGAAGAAGCCAGCAAGTCCTTGCTTTCCAAAAGCCTAGGCCCCTAGGAGAACTTGGAGGGTTTGAGGGAACGGTATCAGGGCCATGGGAAGAAGGGTGGCTAGGACGAGCAGGGGAGCAGGCGAGAGGCTTCCCCAGATGAGGAGAGGCGATTTCCTGGTGCTGAGGGGGTTGGAGGAGAGTGAGACGAGGCAGAGACAGAGAGACAGAGACACCTAGCAACGTGGTCCCAAGTCACTCACGACCCTCAAGGCTGCAGGGTGCGTGTGGTGGGCCAGGGCTCTGCAGCCTTGTGAAATGTTCCCCTGCGCCAAGGTGGCTCCAAGGGGCAGTTCAGGCAAAACACAGACGACGCAGCTATGGGAACTGATGACCAGAGGGTCTCCCACTGCACGAGCGCACACACACAGGCATACACGCACGCACAAACTGCCGGGTGGTGTGGGAGGCCATATCAGAACGAAGTTGGGTTCTAGAACATCAAGTCAGTGTTCCTTCTTGCCCACCAGGGTCTGCCCCCACCAACCTAAGTAGCTTCATCTGGTGCCATCCTCTGACTCACCCACCTTGTTTCTTTCCCATTCCCTGGACCGCCTGAGATCGTTGCGGGGCTCAGCTTGCCCGTCGCCTCCGCAGAGCACCGTCCTGCCTGCTCTATTTCAGTGGGTTTCTCCGCAACCCTCGTTTGCTCTGTCCTGCCCTTTCCTTTTCCTCACGGCACCCCCACACGTGTCACTGTAGAGTTGTGTGTGTTTGTTCCTTTTCCTCACAGCACCCCCACACGTGTCACTGTAGAGTTGTGTGTGTTTGTTCCTTTTCCTCACAGCACCCCCACACGTGTCACTGTAGAGTTGTGTGTGTTTACTCTGCTCTGTGAGAGCAGCAAGGTCTCTTTGTTTACGGCTCCATGCTCAGACCAGCGGGTGGCAGGTGCTTAGCAGAGGTATGGAGTTAATTAAAGAGGAAGAGGTGCGGGGCCTGGGAGCAGAGCTAGTTCTGGCTGATGGGTGTGCAGGGTTGGACTGTGCTGTGTGTCATTGGATGGTCATTAATTCAACAAGGAACCGGCCAGTGCTGTCTCCAAGCGAGACGCTGTGTGGAGTTCCAGAGGATAGACGCAGGGGAAGACTGGACCCTCCTCTGGGGACTAACGAGACTGAGCAGGCAGAGGCTTGCAGAGGCCGTGGGGGTGCAGGCAAGAGGCCCCGCTCCAGGGAGGGAGGGGCTCAGGGAGCACCTTGGAGGAGGTGACAGTTGCGCTGGACTGTGATGGAGGCCAGGCGCCGGCCAAGCAGAGGTGATGGGGGAGACGCAGGAGCAGGCTGAGCTGGAGGCAGGTCCCGTGTGTGATGCGGGCACTGGGCAAAGGAACTCACGCTTTCCAGCACGTACCACATCAGGTGGACACACGGCCTGGCTCATTTAGTCTGGGTGACAGTGCAGGTGTTACTATCCCCATTTTACAGTCCGGGAAGTGGCGGTTGGCCAAGGTCACAGAAGTCATGGGAAGGGGAAGCGCTGGGTCTGTTGAGCTGTGCGGCTGCCAGGCAGCACCTCCCTACCCAGAGCCAAGCTTCTGACAGGGAGGCCCTGAGTGTGCAGGTGGCTCGGCATGAAGGACACCTTGCTCACCCCAGGCAGTTACACACACAGCACCACGCCCGGCACCGCACCAGGCCCGGCACAGCACCACGCCCGGGGCAGCCCGCAGTAAGAACTGAGTGGGCACAGGCTAGGGGGCTGCAGGGCTCCCTGTGGGGAAGAGCAGACTTGGGGCAGCTCTCTGTGTCCGGAGCTCTCGCCCCTGGGGAATTTCAGAGAGACTTAGGGCGTTCGTCTGGCTGGGACTCCAGGACTGCTCTGTGGACAGGGCTGATGGTCAGCTCAGGCCAGGCCCAGCAAGGGCAGCCTGGGGAGCACAGCCCATCCTCTCTCCTCCCACTGCACCCTCCTACCTTGATCGTACACTTCGCCCACCACGGGCTTCAGGCCATGCTCCTTTCCCGCCTCATAGATGGCTCCTCCATCCAGAGTGATGGCGTCAGCCTCCTGGGCCTGCAAGGAAACGTGGCTCAGCCAAGCCTGGCCCAGCCGGCCTGTTCAGCAAAGAACCTGGGACACCAACCAGATGGCCTGGGGCCCCACCCCAAGGCCCGGAGGGCTGTGCTGTTCTTATCTGGCCCTGGAGCCCAACCAGAGCTCAGGGCTCTCCCCCTTTCCCAGGCCAAGGATTCACCTTGTTTTCCTAATAATGTTATTTAAAAAAATACTAATCATTAGTTTTGCAGGACTCAGATATCCTAGTAAAATAATCAGATAGTAGAAAATGGCAGGCAGTGAAAAGTGTCTCCCTCGCTTTCTGTCCCTCCACCCTGCGCCTCTACGGCCACCCTAGGTTTTCCAGCTTTTTTTCTCTAAGACGGTCTGTGCTTGCGGTTTCTGCCCTCACATGGAGCCTGACCCACAGCCTTGGCCCCACTGTGGGCCTATGATTGGATGAGGTCTTGGGGGCATACTGGGGGCAGAGCTGGAATGAAAAGCCAGCTCTCTCTGCGCCCACCCGGGGGGTGGGACGCCACTCCCTCATGGTGCCTCTGAGGACTGTCAGTGTCATTCAGCCGGTCTCAGCAGACCTGCCTTCCTACCCCATACTCAGCCACCTGGGAGTCCAGCCCCCGCTCCTCCTTCCCAGAAACCACACAAGCCCCATTCTGGAAAGCCCCATGGCAAAATGAGCAAGCAGCCACCTGCGGCCACTGAGGGGTCACCACCCTCTGGGCCTCCTGGCAGGGGCCTTGTGGAAGGGAAGCCTCTCAGACGCCTTTCCTTGCTGGCGCCCCTCTGAGCAGCGGGTCCTCCTGAGGCTCCCACCTCCTGGCCTGGGCCCCGCGGCAGGCGAGTTGGCCTCATTGCCGGGGAGACTCGGGAGATCCTATCGGCTGGGCCCGGCAGGGCAGGGTCGGCTCCTTTCCGGCTGAATGAGGCTATTGTGTGCTCCCTCCTGAGTCAGAGCCCTGTTTTCCGGCAGGGCGGAACGGAGAGGACTCACCGCGATGAGCTGGATGCAGTGGTCAGGCGAGGTGCCCTGGACGCAGAGGAGGGAGGGCTGGATGCCCGCTTCCCGGAAGGCCGTGCTCATGTTGCTGCACTTCTGCTGCTCCGGGTCTGAGGTGACGCACCACCGCACCTCCATGCCACCGAGCACTGCGGGCAGGGAACTGTGAGGCCCAGCTCCCCCACCAAGCCCAGTCCCGGCCCACCATGGAGGGGGGCTCCAGCAGTTCTGTGTGAGCCCATCCGCCTGGAGAGCCAGTCCTCTACGGCCGCCCTGCCCTCCCACAGGCACAGAGACAGGGGAAGGGCTGGTATTCCTGTGCTCAGGGCCTCTCTGACCAGGGGCACGGCTGCTGGCAAATGGAATGCCCCAGAACCCGGCCCTTTACAGAGGTGTGGGAAGGTCTACAGGTCGCTTCTCAGCTACCCCTACCTGGTGGGAGCACTGGCTAGGGAGTCTCGGCAGGCCCTGGAAGCGGAAGCTCCTTCCCTTCTCCAGGCCTCCCAAAGAGCGAGCTCGTGTGGGTTCCCTCACCCAGCAGTGTCCCTGGGCCTTTCTTATGAACTGTGACAGGAGAGTGAGGTGAGGGGGCTGTGGGGTGGACTGCCCTCCGGGAGCCCTGCACCCTCGGGGAGTGTCTGCGATTACGCTGGCTGCAAACCCACCCTCGGTGGGCACAGTGCCAGGCCCTGCCAAGGGAAGGCGGCAGGCACAGAGGGGAGACTGAGGACCCATCAGGGTGGGTTCAAGCCTCTCGGAGCCTGCTTCATCTTCCGATAAAGCAGATAAAAAGCCCCACCTTCTGTGTAGAAAGGAAACGCACACAGAGAGCCCAAGACACACAGATCCTCAGGGGACTTCTGTTTATGCCTCAGGATCTGACCGGGTCAGGGTCCCCGAGAGCTCCAGGCTAGGGCCCCAGAGGAAGGGGTGCTGGAGCCCCTTGGGGTTGAAGACTTTCAGGCCTTAGCTCCTCTGCCAATCACCCTGCCCCAGCCAAGCACTGCCAGAGGCCTGTGCTGGAGGGAAACGCATGACTCCCCTTGCAACCAGGTCACCCTCCTGTGGCAGCCCCACCAGTCCGAGGGCCGAGACTGCAGCTTCCTGCACAGCCCTCCCCTCCCCACTCCCGGCGGCGCCCTGGAAAGTCGAATTGGCCTCCCCTCCGCAGCGCTCCAAGCTCCCGGGCGGGAAACGGCAAAGTTCAGACGGCGGCTGGTCGTGGCTTCACTGTTTGCATCGATGAGTGCGTCGCCTGCGGCCACAGCGGTGCCGCGAGCTCCATCCCCGCGGCGGTGGCCGCCTGCGACCCCCGCGCGCCGCTCCCCGAGGTCCCGCCTCCCGTCCCACCATCCCGGGCCCGACTCCCTGGGGCGCCGACGCGACGGGACCCAGACTCCGCCCCCACCTCCGTCCTGCATGTGCAAGGCCCCCTCGGGCGGACCCCGCGCCCCTCCGGGTCAGTCCCTCTGAGTCTTCTCCCGCGGGGTCGGGGGAAAGAGCCGCTCTGGCCCCACAGTCGTCCTGAGTTCCCGCGCCCGTCAGGAGGGGCCGCCCTCGGGGAGCTCCTCTCCACATCCGCGGCCTCCCCGCCACGCCTCGGCCCGCGCTTTTCCCTGGAGCGCCGGACGTTTTCAAGGCCCGGCTCAAGGCCGCCTCCTCCAAGAAGCCTTCCAGACATCCCCGTCTGCGCTTCGCTGCTAGTTCCCTCCGCCGTCCTCACTCCACCCCGAGCCCCTGCGTCCCCTCCTCACTCCCCCAGAGCCGCGGGCTCAGGCACATTTCCAGGCCCAGGACCCGCCCGCCTTCGGCGCTCACGGCGGGGCCTCACCGGTGCGCAGAGCCAGGAGCAGCCACAGGGCCCGGCTCGGGCCCCGCATGGCGCCGTCGGGGCTGGCTGGGGCCGGGCTGGGGCTGGGTCCAGGTCCGAGGGAGTCAGCAGCCGCCGGGCTTCCTCCCCGCTGCCTCCTCACGCTGGCCCGAGCTCCTTAAGTGCGGCCGGGAGTTCCCGGGCAGAATCCCCGCCCTGGGGCGCAGGTCGCCCCCCGCCGGGCCCGGACCGCACACACCTGGGCTGCCCCGGCGCGCCCCCTGCTGGAGCGCGGCCTGACGCTCGGGCCCGGGCACGGCGGTTCCGGCCTCTTCGCCTGCATCCCAGGGATGCTCCCCTCCTCTTGTCCTAAAAGACTCCAAACACCACGTCTAACTGGAGAGAGAAAAGCTCAGGTGTGGAGGGAAGAAGAGGTCAGAATCCCAGGGTCGGGGCTGGAGGTAGCCGGGAGGTCGTCTCATTCCCGCAGCAGCTCCCTCCCAACGCACCTGCACAGAGATCTAGGGATACAGAGGAGCCCCCGCCCACTGCCCGGCGAGCGAACAGCTACCGGGGGCATCTCGGCCTAGCCGACGGCCTCTCCTCGGGCCTAGAGACGGGAGGTGACTCGCCCGAGTCAGGCATCCAGTCAGTGGCAGGTGAGAAGAGGACCAGAGAGGAATTGGAGGAAGCAGAAAAGGAGAAACAGGCAGAGAAGGGGAATAAGAGAGTGAAGAAGGTGAAGGAGGAAAGGGTGGGTTGACCATATTTCTAGGACAGCGGTTCTCAGTGTGGTCCCTAGGCCAGCAACGTGAGCATCACCCTGGAACTTGCTGGAAATCCAAGTTCTCAGGCCCCACCTCCGACACTGAATCGATAGCTCTGGGGCCGGGGCCCACAATCTGTTTTTATTTTGGGGCACTGCAAATGTTGAGAACCACTGTTCCGGGCAGGCAAGAGCTTCGCTCCCCATGTGGCTGGGGATGTGGGGAACGAACTGAAGACGTTGTTAGTCATCTGCCTCCATTTAGGTCTCACCTGTGTCATCAGCCCCTCGTGGGTACTCAGAAATGATGTCTGTCTCTCTGACACGGGTCAGTAAAACAGTGAGAGAGGAGAGCCCTGTGAGTCTGTCTGTCCTTGAGCTCGCTCTGTGCCCTGGGGAAGGAAGCCCTCCCTCCTCCTGTTGGGCCATGAAGCTACTGCTTGTCACACACTGGATCCGGGGAAGGACGATAGGCTGGGCGTCAGGAGACTCGAGCTCCACTTTTTAAAAACCAACGACTTACGGACCTTGGCAAGTCCATTGCCCTCTCTGGGCTTGTTCCCCGTATGTAAAAGGTAGGTCAGGACGGCCCTGGCACGCCCACTCCCCTCTCCTGTCTGCTCTGGAGAGCGCAGGCGCTGTGGAAGCCGTTTCTCCATCCCCTGCAGGTGGGTCCCTTCTTCCCAGTTCGCACAAAGGTGCCGAATGGACTAGCAGGCAGCCCTGCCAGAGGGGCTCACGGGTTGTCCTAAGAAGGTAGAATAAACAGAAGTGTTCTTAACAAGCCTCGTCCTCCTGACCATGAGGATAGAAAGGCTCATTTGGCACATTCCAGGAGCCACCAGGTTCCTGGCACCATCTTTATTGACTAAGTCCTTCCTTTGGCAAAACTCCAAGTGACACTGATAGGGAGTGAGAACGACCATAACCTAAGCAGATTGCTGAGCTCTTTCACAATGAGGCTCTTCCCTTATCTCTTGGGTGTCAGTCACCTGTGACTCATCAGTGAACTTGCTGCCTCTGGGTTCTCGGGGATTCTGCATGGGGCCCATTTGCCCAGGGTTGGCTGAACGTGTATCACGTTTGTGGAATGGGGAACTCTGCCTCAGCTTGAGCCGGGATTCTGCCATTTCTGGGGTCCAGACATACCTGAGTGTGCCAGAGAAATGGGTGTGATGTAATGAGAGTAATAAACCAGTAGTTTAAGCCACAAACAGCCTTCTGGAGGAGCAGAAGCTGAGGTTAGTTTGGTCCCCATTCTAGACTCATATTGAGGTTAGAGGGAGAGCACACAAACTAAAGGACCTTGTTTCACTAACACTTTGATAAGATTTTGGGGCCTAAGCAGTTCTGCCTGACTCCCTGGCCCTACCCCATAGTATGAAATACAAGGAGCTCTTCTCCACTCTTGCCAAAGACACAGCTCTGGCTCTCCAAGGATTCAGAGTGCCCAGAAGCATTGAGCTTGCTTGTCAGGGAATTGAGGAACAGTAGATCACATGGAGGGAATGCACTACAGGCAGCCTCAGAAAGAGGGGGCCTTTGACAGGAGGTTGAGGAGGTCCGTCAGCAGGTAGTGGCTAATAAGCCAGCAAAAGGTGAACTCCTTTACCCAAAATCTTAGGAAAAAAATATTTTTCAACAAATCATAATTTCTATTTGTTACTTCTATGGCCCACAATGTCTTTAAGAACAAACCAAATAGTTTTCATTCTGGAGAACCCTTGGGAGGCTAGTGTGCCCTGAGAAAGCTGGGGTGTGAGCACCTGTAGTAGTGTGATGTCAGAGGATGTCACGCTCTTGCTGACTCGTTTGGGTGTGAACACCTGCAGTAGTGTGATGATATCAGAGGATGTTACACTCTTGCTGACTGGTTGGGTGTGAGCACCTGCAATAGTGTGATGATATCAGAGGACGTTATGCTCTTGCTGACTGGTTGGGGTGTGAGCACCTGCAGTAGTGTGATGATATCAGAGGATGTCACGCTCTTGCTGACTGGTTGGGTGTGAGCACCTGCAGTAGTGTGATGATATCAGAGGATGTTACACTCTTGCTGACTGGTTGGGGTGTGAGCACCTGCAGTAGTGTGATGATATCAGAGGACGTTATGCTCTTGCTGACTGGTTGGGGTGTGAGCACCTGCAGTAGTGTGATATCAGAGGATGTCACGCTCTTGCTGACTGGTTGGGTGTGAGCACCTGCAGTAGTGTGATGATATCAGAGGATGTTACACTCTTGCTGACTGGTTGGGGTGTGAGCACCTGCAGTAGTGTGATGATGTCAGAGGATGTCACGCTCTTGCTGACTGGTTGGGGCGTGAGCACCTGCAGTAGTGTGATATCAGAGGATGTTACGCTCTTGCTGACTGGTTGGGTGTGAACACCTGCAGTAGTGTGATGATGTCAGAGGACGTTATGCTCTTGCTGACTGGTTGGGGTGTGAGCACCTGCAGTAGTGTGATATCAGAGGATGTCACGCTCTTGCTGACTGGTTGGGTGTGAGCACCTGCAGTAGTGTGATGATATCAGAGGATGTTACACTCTTGCTGACTGGTTGGGGTGTGAGCACCTGCAGTAGTGTGATGATGTCAGAGGATGTCACGCTCTTGCTGACTGGTTGGGGCGTGAGCACCTGCAGTAGTGTGATATCAGAGGATGTTACGCTCTTGCTGACTGGTTGGGTGTGAACACCTGCAGTAGTGTGATGATGTCAGAGGATGTTATGCTCTTGCTGACTGGTTTGGATGTGAGCACCTGCAGTAGTGTGATGATGTCAGAGGATGTTATGCTCTTGCTGTCTGGTTGGGTGTGAGCACCTGCAGTAGTGTGATGATGTCAGAGGATGTTATGCTCTTGCTGACTGGTTGGGTGTGAACACCTGCAGTAGTGTGATGATGTCAGAGGATGTTATGCTCTTGCTGACTGGTTTGGATGTGAGCACCTGCAGTAGTGTGATGATGTCAGAGGATGTTATGCTCTTGCTGACTGGTTGGGTGTGAGCACCTGCAGTAGTGTGATGATGTCAGAGGATCAGAGGATGTTATGCTCTTGCTGAATGGTTGGGGTGTGAGCACCTGCAGTAGTGTGATGATGTCAGAGGATGTTACGCTCTTGCTGACTGGTTGGGTGTGAGCATCTGCAGTAGTGTGATGTCAGAGGATGTTATGCTCTTGCTGAATGGTTGGGGTGTGAGCACCTGCAGTAGTGTGATGATATCAGAGGATGTTACGCTCTTGCTGACTGGTTGGGTGTGAGCATCTGCAGTAGTGTGATGTCAGAGGATGTTATGCTCTTGCTGAATGGTTGGGGTGTGAGCATCTGCAGTAGTGTGATGATGTCAGAGGATGTTACGCTCTTGCTGACTGGTTGGGTGTGAGCACCTGCAGTAGTGTGATGATGTCAGAGGATGTTATGCTCTTGCTGACTGGTTGGGGTGTGAGCACCTGCAGTAGTGATATCATAGGATGTTATGCTCTTGCTGAGTGGTTGGGGTGTGAGATGTGAGCACCTGCAGTAGTGTGATATCAGAAGATGTTACACTCTTGCTGACTTGTTGGGTGTGAGCACCTGCAGTAGTGTGATGATGTCAGAGGATGTTATGCTCTTGCTGACTGGTTGGGTGTGAGCACCTGCAGTAGTGTGATGATGTCAGAGGATCAGAGGATGTTACGCTCTTGCTGACTGGTTGGGGTGTGAGCACCTGCAGTAGTGGTATCACAGGATGTTACACTCTTGCTGAGTGGTTGGGGTGTGAGATGTGAGCATCTGCAGTAGTGTGATGTCAGAGGATGTTATGCTCTTGCTGACTGGTTGGGTGTGAGCACCTGCAGTAGTGTGATGATATCAGAGGATGTTACACTCTTGCTGACTGGTTGGGGTATGAGCACCTGCAGTAGTATGATGATATCAGAGGATGTTACGCTCTTGCTGACTGATTGGGGTGTGAGCACCTGCAGGTGTGATGTCAGAGGATGTTACGCTCTTGCTGACTGGTTGGGTGTGAGCACCTGCAGTAGTGTGATGATATCAGAGGATGTTACACTCTTGCTGACTGGTTGGGGTGTGAGCACCTGCAGGTGTGATGTCAGAGGATGTTACGCTCTTGCTGACTGGTTGGGGTGTGAGCACCTGCAGTAGTGTGATGATATCAGAGGATGTTACACTCTTGCTGACTGGTTGGGGTGTGAGCACCTGCAGGTGTGATGTCAGAGAATGTTACACTCTTGCTGACTGGTTGGGGTGTGAGCACCTGCAGTAGTGTGATGATGTCAGAGGATGTTACGCTCTTGCTGACTGGTTGGGTGTGAGCACCTGCAGTAGTGTGATGATGTCAGAGGATCAGAGGATGTTACGCTCTTGCTGACTGGTTGGGGTGTGAGCACCTGCAGTAGTGGTATCACAGGATGTTACACTCTTGCTGAGTGGTTGGGGTGTGAGATGTGAGCATCTGCAGTAGTGTGATGTCAGAGGATGTTATGCTCTTGCTGACTGGTTGGGTGTGAGCACCTGCAGTAGTGTGATGATGTCAGAGGATCAGAGGATGTTACGCTCTTGCTGACTGGTTGGGTGTGAGCACCTGCAGTAGTGTGATGATATCAGAGGATGTTACACTCTTGCTGACTGGTTGGGGTATGAGCACCTGCAGTAGTATGATGATATCAGAGGATGTTATGCTCTTGCTGACTGATTGGGGTGTGAGCACCTGCAGGTGTGATGTCAGAGGATGTTACGCTCTTGCTGACTGGTTGGGTGTGAGCACCTGCAGTAGTGTGATGATATCAGAGGATGTTACACTCTTGCTGACTGGTTGGGGTGTGAGCACCTGCAGGTGTGATGTCAGAGGATGTTACGCTCTTGCTGACTGGTTGGGGTGTGAGCACCTGCAGTAGTGTGATGATATCAGAGGATGTTACACTCTTGCTGACTGGTTGGGGTGTGAGCACCTGCAGGTGTGATGTCAGAGAATGTTACACTCTTGCTGACTGGTTGGGGTGTGAGCACCTGCAGTAGTGTGATGATGTCAGAGGATGTTACGCTCTTGCTGACTGGTTGGGGTGTGAGCACCTGCAGTAGTGTGATGTCAGAGAATGTTACACTCTTGCTGACTTGTTGGGTGTGAGCACCTGCAGTAGTGTGATGATGTCAGAGGATGTTATGCTCTTGCTGACTGGTTGGGTGTGAGCACCTGCAGTAGTGTGATGATGTCAGAGGATGTTACGCTCTTGCTGACTGGTTGGGGTGTGAGCACCTGCAGTAGTGATATCACAGGATGTTACGCTCTTGCTGAGTGGTTGGAGTGTGAAATGTGAGCACCTGCAGTAGTGTGATGATATCAGAGGATGTTACAGTCTTGCTGACTGGTTGGGGTGTGAGCACCTGCAGTAGTGTGATGATGTCAGAGGATGTTACGCTCTTGCTGACTGGTTGGGGTGTGAGCACCTGCAGTAGTGTGATGATATCAGAGGATGTTACACTCTTGCTGACTGGTTGGGGTGTGAGCACCTGCAGGTGTGATGTCAGAGGATGTTACACTCTTGCTGACTGGTTGGGTGTGAGCACCTGCAGTAGTGTGATGATGTCAGAGGATGTTACGCTCTTGCTGACTGGTTGGGGTGTGAGCACCTGCAGTAGTGGTATCACAGGATGTTACGCTCTTGCTGAGTGGTTGGGGTGTGAGATGTGAGCACCTGCAGTAGTGTGATGATATCAGAGGATGTTACACTCTTGCTGACTGGTTGGGGTGTGAGCACCTGCAGGTGTGATGTCAGAGGATGTTACACTCTTGCTGACTGGTTGGGTGTGAGCACCTGCAGTAGTGTGATGATGTCAGAGGATGTTACGCTCTTGCTGACTGGTTGGGGTGTGAGCACCTGCAGTATTGATATCACAGGATGTTACGCTCTTGCTGAGTGGTTGGGGTGCGAGATGTGAGCACCTGTAGTAGTGTCATGATATCAGAGGATGTTACACTCTTGCTGACTGGTTGGGTGTGAGCACCTGCAGTAGTGATATCACAGGATGTTATGCTCTTGCTGAGTGGTTGGGGTGCAAGATGTGAGCACCTGCAGTAGTGTGATGATATCAGAGGATGTTACACTCTTGCTGACTGGTTGGGTGTGAGCACCTGCAGTAGTGTGATATCAAAGAGTGTTACACCTGCTGACTACTTAATCTGAATTTGTATATTGAGAACCATGGCAGACATATTGAGCAAGTTTTAGGAATAAGTGTTTTTTTTTCCTCTTTATAGGAAAGGATTTTTTCCTATGAAGCTAGATGTAGGGTAAGTCCTGTCCATTTGGGCTGTATGAAGCTCTACGTGCAAGATTTTCAAAGGCAGAGTCTATGTTTGATCGTTTCTGTGCTCATCACAGGGTCTTGAACATAGAGGATGATTTCTAAGTGTGAACTATTATGCTTTAGGATGTTATTAACTATCATTACTGGTGTCTGATGCTGCTGAGGGGAAGAACGAGAAGAGCCACAGGATTTGGGGACTACAGTGGCCCCAAAGAGCTGTCTCAATGGCATGGCCAGGGCTGAGGCTTGGCCAGGAACCCGAACTCCATGAGGGCAGGGATGGTGTCTGGTCTACCACCGATCCCAGTGTCTAGCATCAGGTCTGGAATATAGTTGGATTCAATACATAATTATGATATTATAATAAATGAAGGGAAGAGTGAACAGAGTATCTCAAGATATTTGGCTAAAAAAGGGAGAGGGGCTGTTTTCAGGGGATTCAGCGTTGAGGGTAAGCTTTTATAGGAGACATTTGACCAGATTGTGAAGAGTAAGATCAAGACAAGCAGAGTGGGCAGCCAAGAAAGGAAAACAAAGCTTCTTCCCTGGGGATGGGAGGGAGGAGGATGGGAAAGGCTGGAACTGAGCTGAGTCTGCCGTCAGTTTAAGTCTCTCAGTGCTGAGCTCAGTTTATTAATTATCAAACCACAAAAGCTTTCTTTTCCTAAAAACTTACTTGCAGTTCAGATTTAATATATAGGAGAAGATTATAAAGACTCAAAGATGAACTTTGGATATATAGTTTTAAAGTCATTAATAAATCTCCATCAACTTCATTGAATATGAGTTAATCTGGGAAGAAACCAGTATAAAAGGGGGTAAAGAGTGAAGAAGTAAAATCAAGAATACTATATTTGGCTTTGTCACTAAAGACTTTCAGAGAAATTATTTATACCCCAGCTACTTCCAAGGAGGGCTTCAGCTGACTTATAAAGAAAACATATATGCACAAGGAAGATAAAATCACAAACCATGTTCGAGAAGGGAGATTATTATACAGGAACCAGAAAAGAAAGACTATAATTGAACAAAAAATTTGGCTTAGAGATTTATAGTCAGACATTTTTTTTTGGAGACTGAGTTTCGCTCTGTTGCCCAGGCTGGAGTGCAATGGCACAATCCCTGTTCACTGCAACCTCCGCCTCCTGGGTTCCTGCCTCAGCCCCCCGAGTAGCTGGGATTATAGGTGCACACCACTGCACTCGGCTAATTTTGTAATTTTTGTATTTTTCACCATGTTGGCCAGGCTTGTCTTGAACTCCTGACCTCAGGTGATCCACCGGCCTCGGCCTCCCAAAGTGCTAGGATTACAGGCGTCAGCCACCGCCCCCGGCCTATAGTCAGACCTTTTTATGCCCTTCTCCACCCCCCCACCCCCCACATCTCTACCAATTTGCAAATGAAGCCACTGCCAACACTTAAGACTGTTTTCAGACCCTTAAAAAGCCACCGCAGTGATGACACGGCCACGCCAGTGGCCGGCAGGCTCTGCAGTAGAGCCGTGTGCTCCAATCTGCCCTGGCACTTCACAGGAGAAAGGAACACAATAAAAAATGCCACCTAATAGGAGGCATCTAAAGCAGTAAAGGCAGCACAGGAAGCACATTCTCAGTGTTAAGTGGACACCCAAGGACTGCAGGAATTCAGACACCAAGGGCTGTAACTGGCCAGGTTTCTGCAGGTGAGGGGACTTAGGGTGGCTTTGAAGAAACTAGAGCTTTGATAAGGGGACTTGGGTGGGGAGGACACAACAGATGGGAGGTGGGTTGGCAAAGGAGGCATCTGCATTGACAAGCAGCTATGACAAGCTCCGCAGAGGGTGTATAAATAAGAGGTATGGCCAGCGAGGTTAGGACTTACTGATTACATACTGTATTCCAGGAACTATACTTTTACAGGTGAATCAATTCATTTGGATTTAGGATACGTGAAGGTCACTGAAGAGAGGGAAATAAAAGTTGCACTTTAGGAAAAGTCATCTGGTGGGTAGCTGGATCAGCAAGGGAGCAGATTAGCGGCTGGAAGATGATTTAAGAAGCCACTGTAATAATCCCGGTCTGGGTGGGGTGAGTGAGAACCTGGATTCGAGTGATGACGGTGGAAATGAGAGCAAGAAAAATGATCACATTCAGGAAGAATAGCATTTGGTGTCTGATGGGAGGTGACCGAGAGAATATAAAGTATAACCATTATTGGCTACAAGTAGAAAATTAGTTAAAAGTTTAGTAAAGCTTTTTCCTAGGAAGGGTATGTCAGACAAACTAAATCTGAACCAAGCCCTGAACTTTCAGAGAAAGGGATCTATCTTCAAAAGATGTCTTTTCTAGTCTTAAATACCACTAGGGAAGTAGATATTTTTGATCAGATGACATGCGATTTAGAAAACCTTTTTGTGGAGACTCAATAGTGTGGAACATATGGGACTTTCATACACTTCGTCTTGTCTTTAGCTATCCCATCTGTGTGAGGTAAATGTACCCAATTTTAGACATCCTGAAGACAGATTACATCACTCTCTCTCATCTTTTCTACCATCAGAGAATTCATTGTATCATTAATTCATTAGCAACTTTCACATGCTAATGTTTTTCTTTTGTACTGACTTGTATATAAAGAAATTCATTCGGCTGGGCGCAGTGGCTCACGCCCGAAATCCCAGCACTTTGGGAGGCCGAGGCGGGCGGATCACAAGGTCAGGAGTTTGAGACTAGCCCGGCCAATATGGTGAAACACCGTCTCTACTAAAAATACAAAAATTAGTCGGGCGTGGTGGTGGCACCTGTAATCCCAGCTACTCGGGAGGCTGAGGCAGGAGAATTGCTTGAACCCGGGAGGTGGAGCTTGCAGTGAGCAGAGATCGTGCCACCGCACTCCAGCCTGGGCAACAGAGTAATTTCGTTTAAAAAAAAAAATCACTCTACTGGAGTTATAAACTGTCCAAATGAAATTGGTCATTAACAGTTGACTGGCAGAAGTAGGATATATGCGCAACACAAGTAGTTTCTTTCTACTTTCGGTAAACACCGGTATTTCCTAAGGATTAATCTGGAACCAAATGAAAGGAGGGACCTACGGTGTTTTTTCCACACAAGTGAGCAGCCATACTGTGGTTAAAATGAAGGGATTGTCAAGGCCACGTGTGCCACCTGCACGCGGGAAAAGGCTGAGCGTCACAGCCATTGGTGGAACCCGGTCTCATCAAGGACTCCTTAAGTGCACTGCACTAGAGTTAGATTACTAGAAATTGCATAGGGAATATTTAAAATGCGTAGAGGTTACCACCTAAAGAAAACAATAATTTGGAAAAACGACCATCCTTTGGAATCCAACAAACCCAATTTTCTGAACAGATCAGGGTTTTGTCTGCATGGACTGTTTTCTGAATTATACGGCTCTGAGCCAATCCCATCTTCAGCAACGGCCCGTCTGCAGTTTGTTCTCTTCTCACTCACTGCTGTCCTAGATAGACTACACTTATTTCTTTTTTTTTTTTTTTTTTTTGAGATGGAGTCTCGCTCTGTCGCCCAGGCTGGAGTGCAGTGGCCAGATCTCAGCTCACTGCAAGCTCCGCCTCCCGGGTTTATGCTATTCTCCTGCCTCAGCCTCCCGAGTAGCTGGGACTACAGGTGCCCGCCAACTCACCCGGCTAGTTTTTTGTATTTTTTAGTAGAGACGGGGTTTCACCGTGTTAGCTAGGATGGTCTCGATCTCCTGACCTCGTGATCCACCCGTCTCGGCCTCCCAAAGTGCTGGGATTACAGGCTTGAGCCACCGCGCCCGGCCGACTACACTTATTTCACCGAGGGCATCAGTAATGAGTCAGGCAGCAGTCACTGGCACACCGGGCTTTTGGATCATTAGTGCTTTTTCCTGAGGGCCTGAAATTCTGAGGTGCTCATTCTCGCAGTCATCCTGCTTCAGACACAAACTTCTTCTGTAAACTGGCTCTTGGGATCCAGCATTCTGCCTTTAAAATTTGTTTCAGGATGACAGGCTCCTATGCAACCGGCTAAGCACGTGGGTCCTCACAGTACTGATGAAGTGGGGGTGGGGGTGGGGCTGGGCCCTTCATGGCTTTCAGCATCAGAAACCCTTTTCTGCTTGCTGCCTCTTGTTCCTGTAGGTCTAGGGTGGCAAAGAAATACACAACTATCATGGGAAAAAATGAAAATAGCCCCAAAGTCCCTCCAGCAGTGAATGCAGTCTGTGGTGCACCCACAGACAGTGCCGGAGCACTGCTCGGCAACGAAAACCATGCATTCCTCTCCAATGCGTTTTGCTAAGCCACACCCCAATTGCTACACTATACTCCACATGACATTCTGAGAAAGGCAAAACTGTAGGCACTGGAAACAGATCGGTGGTTGTCACAGATGGGGGCTGCGAGGTCTGGACTACACAGGGAAAAGCATCCGAGAATTTCTTTGGGACAGTGAACTGTTTCGTATTCTTGATTGTGGTGGTGGTTACACGACTCTATGCATGCGTCAAAACCTAGAATGATACACCCAAAAAAGTGAACTTTACTGTAGACAAATTAAAAAATAAAGATAGAAGACAGCAGCTTCCCCTGCCCGCGGTGGGAGACCAGGCGGAAGCTGAGGTCACCTGGGGGGGCCGGTCATGCTCTATGTACCGAGCTTCGTGATTGTTACACAGGTGATGTTTCTCTGTAAAGAAGTACTTTTTTATTTTATTTATTTTTTTGAAACGGACTACAGGTGCCTGCCATCATGCCTGGTTACTTTTTTTTGGTATTTTTTAGTAGAGACGGGGTTCCACCATGTTAGCCAGGATGGTCTCGATCTCCTGACCTCGTGATCCGCCTGCCTCGGCCTCCCAAAGTGCTGGGATTACAGGCGTGAGCCACCGCGCCCGGCCTATCCGTAAATAAGTATTAAGGTATCACACTTATGTGTATCTATACATTTACATAGATATGTTATACTTCAATACAAAGCTACCTGATCACCATTTCTGTTCATCACACTTTAGTAGACTAGGATTTCCTGTTCTACCAGCTCTCAGGTAACCCTATCTGGGTGAAGTGGAGAAAGGGCCAGTGCTGGAAAGTTCGTTAAGTAGTGACTATTTCTAGTCAAATTAAAGACAAAATATTTTATCCGGGTGATTTAAGTAATTTAAAAGTATTCTTTTCACACTATTATTTCAGGCCTGTTTTGAGACTCTCCACAACTAATGTTGTGGGTCTGCCACCCACCATAACCACAACCCTTCGTATGGGGAAGAACAGAAGTGTGAAGTATCGGATGATATATATACTTTTTTTTTTTTTTTGAGATGGAGTCTTGCTCTGTCGCCCAGGCTGGAGTGCAGTGGCGCGATCTGGGCTCATTGCAAGCTCCGCCTCCCGTGTTCACGCCATTCTCTTGCCTCAGCCTCCTGAGTAGCTGGTACTACAGGCGCCTGCCACCATGCCCGGCTAATTTTCTTTTCATATTTTTAGTACAGACGGGGTTTCACCGTGTTAGCCAGGTTGGTCTCGATCTCCTGACCTTGTGATCCACCCACCTCGGCCTCCCAAAGTGCTGGGATTACAGGCCTGAGCCACCGCGCCCAGCCAACTGTGTTTTGTATACATCACTTTAGCCCTTATAACAATCCTGCAAGGTAGTCATTCAAATCCCATTTAAAACACGGCAAAATTAAGGGTCAGGTTAATCTCCACAAGAGAAGCTGGAAGAATTCTAAGCCTCTGATTCCAAAGGAAAAGGGAATTAGCTTTTAGAGTGTTCTATGTGCTAGTTCCCTTTATCTGTAATCTTACTGATCCTCAATAGATCTCCATTTTACAGATAAGTAAACGGTAAGAGGGATTATGTGACTTGCCCAAAGTTACATAAGTGGCAGAGTGGCATTCAAATCAAGCTGATTCCACAGCCCACATTCTTCACATCAGAGGGCACTGCTGCCAAAGTCAGCGAGAGGTATACTGTGCAATTCTGGAGGGAGACAAATGGAACCTTAAATATTAGACTTAACTATCAAATGCTCTACACTAGGGTCGGGAAAGTGACACCTGTGTTTTTCCTGGATATCTTTAAAACGCAGCTTCTTCACTGTAATATCATAAATGTACCAATATTTAACAGCAGAAATTCAAACCTTCAGGGATTGAATAAACCACAAAATCCAGCTCTTAGAATGGGAGGAAAAGGAATTTGTATGGTAGGAAAACTATTTTCTAGGAGTCAGGAGTTAAAAGTTCTAATTCTGGCTCTGTCCCTGATTTGCAGTGTAACTTTGTTAAGACATAGGGATCTTTAGGCTTCTATTTTATCACATGTAAATTAAGAGTATTCAAGGCAGAGAATCTTAGAAGGTAACTGCTCTAATACATTAGAAAACAATTTTTACTAATTACTAAAATTCCTTAATTGCCATCTTTGGAGTTTAAATACTATAGTGTTTAGCAAGTATTTGTTAACCAGAGTGTATTTTGCTGGAATGAGCTCTGCAGGCTTGCTTCCATTATTATTATTTGTTTTTGAGATGGAGTTTCTCTCGTTGCCCAGGCTGGAATGCAATGGTGCGATCTCGGCTCACTGCAACCTCTGCCTCCCGGGTTCAAGCGATTCTCCGGCCTCAGCCTCCCGAGTAGCTGGAATTACGGGCATGCGTCACCACGCCTGGCTAATTTATTATTTTTAGTAGAGACAGGGTTTCTCCATGTTGGTCAGGCTGGTCTCCAACTCCCGACCTCAGGTGACACGTCTGCCTCGGCCTCCCAAAGTGCTGGGATTACAGGCGTGAGCCGCCGCGCCCGGCCTGCTTGCTTCCATTATTTATTGAAGAGCCCCAGGTAGTCACAGAACAGGAGAGCAACCAGACAGCGACAGCCAAGTCCAAGAGGCACTTTTCCTTTTGCCAACTTAAGGATATGAAGAGGCATGTTAACAAAGACAGCCTTTCAAAACATTTGAAACTGTATTATTCTCTGTGCATTACAATAATGGACTCTTTTCTTACAAACATTGTTTCAATTCTGGTTTTAAAGGATTATATCTTGGCATGTCACCGTGGCGGGGCAAGGCTGACTTGTTTCCCACAAACAGTCTTTTCAGCTTTGACGGGAGTGACTTGTTCTATGGGTCTGTCCTTACTACTTGTATGACTTTGGGCAAGGATTTTCATCTAAGAGTCTTTCCTTATTTGTAAAGGACTGCTAAACTAATAATTTAAGTTACAGTTCTTTACACAGTACGGGGCAAAAAATGAGGCAGCCAAGTGTATTGGAAAGAATGTAGACTTGGGGCAGAGAGGCTTGGATCCAAATACTAAGCACTGCCACTTACTAGCTAAGTCATCTTGGGCAAGTGATTTAATGTAAACCTTATAGTGGGGCGAGTAACACCACCTTCTCTCTCTTTTTTTTTTTTTAATTAAGAGGTATGGGCCGGGTGCAGTGGCTCATGCCTGTAAGCACTTTGGGAGGCCGAGGGGGTGGATCACAAGGTCAGGAGTTCAAGACCAGCCTGATCAAGATGCTGAAACCCCGTCTCTACTAAATATACAAAAATTAGCCGGGTGTGGTGGTGGGCGCCTGTAATCCCAGCTAGTTCGGAGGCTGAGGCAGGAGAATCGCTTAAACTCGGGTGCCAGAGGTTGCAGTGAGCCAAGATCAAGCCAGTGCACTCCAGCTTGGGTGACAGAGCAAGACTTCGTCTCAAAAAAAAAAAAACAAAAAAAACAAAAACAAAAAAAAACCCCCACAAAAACAAAACAAAACAAAAACAAAAAACAAGATACTAAAGTGATACTAAAGTGGCTATTGCATAATACTCAGCAATTAGTAATCTCATTATTGATAATCCTGTACAAGCTAGAAAGCTGCACAATCATATATTCTTACAAAAAAATCACTTAACAAGGACATCCAGAAAACAATGTTGTGTAGATTTTAATACATAAATGGCATCCTTTTATAACCCACTTGATATTTTACAACATGTGACTATTTGGTAAATACTTCAAAACAGCTTATGCTGGGGTCTTGTAAGGCAATTTCTGAAGCTCTTGAGATTTTACAATAGTTTTCTTCTAGTATATTTCTATTTTGTTAACAACCTACAATATTTAGTGTAACAGCAATACTGTGTGTATTTCAATGTGTTAACATTGTGTTAACATTGAAAGAGCCTAATGGCTCTTGAATTCAGTTATAAATTACATGATGCCTCAAATTGTTTCAAGAAAATGTTAGCTTGCAAAATATTTTTTTCTTTCAAAATTCAAGACACATTTAACATATGGATTTTACAATACAGTTTATTAGCTGTTCTCCTCTTCTTCATAAATGGAATGGATAATGTTGATAATTCTTTACAAACCAGTACTCATTTCTTTAAGAAACTGTAATGAGGAGGTTGTCAAAAACACATATTTAATAAACAACTCCAAAGAGCAATGGGAAGCCAAATATTATTATTAATATAAAGGACCAGAGAAACTGATTTCTGAAATAATTTCTACCTTTCACTAAAATTTCTTAAAATTGCTCACCATGAAGATTTGTGTAATTCTAGTGCAGAGCAGTGGATGAAGCTGTCTGAGGGGAAACACACATAAATGGGGCTTTTGCCTGCCTTCCTATTAATAAAAGGAGAACTAGAAGGAAAGGGCAAGGACCAGAATCAAACCTGATGACAAGAACAACAATAACAACAAGAAGAACAACAACAAAACCCCAGGAACCATTTGAAAACTTTTGTAGAAAAGAGGAGAATACGCCCATACTTTTACTTATAATCTAATTTCCCTAAATGTTTCTCCTCATGATCACCATGCCCCCATTTTCAGTTCACAGGATTAAGGAAGATAAGTCTATTCAATTAATATTTAATTTAAAAACCAAACAAAAAGTTAGGAGTAGGTGGCAAAAGAAACAAAATATATTTTAAATATATATATATATATGTTTGTGTGTGTGCGCAACTATGTAAAGAAAATAATTCCCATAGTTACAGAGTTTAAAGAAAGTTTTATATATATATTTATATATATTTTATTATAACAAAATAGGCAGCTATTGTGGGTAAAATATTCAGTAAAATCTGACTCCTAAGAATACATTTTTAAGTTTTAGGCTATGAACTGGACTCCTTTCCATTGCCATTATGGTTTCTACATCACCACTGTAATGTCTGATTTATCTGTATTTATATCTAGGAAATTTTCTCAACCTTCTGTGTAAAAGGTGAACTTCCTTAGCACCTGAACATGGCCTCGATTCACAGAATGTGATGATCATTTACATATGAACAACTTTTGTAAGACACGATAGTGTTGCTCAAGTAGATTAAAAACATTAAAACGTTGTTATTCCTAGCAAATGTACTGGGAAAAAAGAACCTTCAAATAATAAAAGACTTTAAGAATGCTTAGGAAAAATGAAATCCCTTATGAAAGTTAACTCAGACATGAATTTTTAAATTAAAACATGTCTTCCTTATTTATCTATAATGAAACAATTGCTTTGATGATAGAAGCTGACTGAGAACAGGACTTGAGAGTAACACACTGGCCAAACCATGCTATTAAACTTAAGCGTGCATAGTTGCTCAAAGTCTACTAAATCACTGATTAAAACCACTTTTTCATTTGTACTGAAATTTGAAAAGAATGTATATAAAGCTTTTCCAAAAATCTCTTAAAGTTACTTTCCCTTAAACATTAAGGAATTTTACCACAATTTCTGCGTCTCCCCAAATTCTTAATAGCTGGTCAGGCCATTCCATCTTCAGTTGTGAAAAATGGCCACTAACCAATAGTGACATTAAATAATACACATGATGTAACTTGAAGGAGACACTACATGTAAAAAAATAAGCGCACCTGCAGACCATGATGTGGGGTATAATTCAACATGAAATCATTATTGAAAAAAGACTCCAGAGGAAAGGGCAAAGAGATGTCAAAGAAAATGGAATTGTGGAAAAGAGAAATAGAGAAACATGAGTTTTCATAACTTTTCTTTTGCTGGAACCCAGATGTAAGAACCAGACTGTTCTTCTATGATCTGTTTCACTTGGTTGTAAATGTCTTCCAGCGTATCTCCCTGTACAATAGCTGTAACGATAGAAACAAAATCAGAAATCTCCATTAATTGTCTATTTTGTCATTACAATTATTGGTGAAATAGCAGAAACGAATATCTTTGAGAAAGTTACTCATCCAGGAAGAATCACCATTTACGCACTGTTCACTTAGAAAAAACGGCTCACTTCATTAATTTTCCTACCTGTACAGTATACAATTTTTATCTTAAAAATGGATCAAAAAGTAAGATTTGGTGATCTTTTGTTCTTTTACCATCTGAGCATATATTAGCTTTATTATTTTAAAACAAATTATTTTCTTAACTGTCCTGATTTCTCCATCACCATGTAGGACAAAGGAAACTGGCTACAATCCCACAGACAGGATGATGCAGGATAATGTTTTGTTTTATTTTTTTGGGGTAGGATCGTGGCAGAAAAGAGCTGGCTACAGATTGATGCTACTTGTTTCAGTTAAGCTGGCACGTCAGTTACTGTAGAGTAGGTGAATTACCTAAGCCAGCTTGTTAGTGTTTAGAGACTTAACAATCAATGTTTATTTGCTGCCTGAAATAATGTGTGAAAAAAAGAGTAACAATTACTAATAAGTAATTCTTTGGAAATAGCTGAAGCCCCTGAGGTCTGTGAGGGATGAGGGTCAGTTAACAAAGCAAGCAAGCAAACAAACAAAAACAAAGTATCGCTAGACAGCACTAAGCATGAGTCACTTTTTAAGAGGAAAGAAAATGTTTATGGCTGGGCATGGTGGCTCATGCCTGCAATCCCAGCACTTTGGGAGGCTGAAGTGGAGGGTTGCTTGAGGCTAGGAGTTTGAGATCAGCCTGGGGAACATAGTGAGACACTGTGTCCAAAAAAAAAAAAAAAAAAAAAAATGAGCCGGGCATGGTGGTGTGTGCCTGTGGTCCTGGCTACGCGGGAGGCTGAGGGAGCAGGACGATTTCTCGAGCCCAGAGTTCACATCTGCAGTGAGCTATGATCGTACCATTGGATCGTACCATTTGCCTGGGTGACAAAGTGAAACCCTGTTTCTCACAAAAGAAGTTTACATATAAATGAAATAATTCAGAATTGCAAATTAAATAAGTCACTTATTAAACTACAAAAAAATCCCCAGTGATCTTGGAAGAGCATCATAGGTGTAGATTTCCATGGTCTGAAAAACTGAGCATAAAATGTCGAAGGGAGGTTTTAAATAATACTGTCTATTTGGTACCCGAGATTATGTGCATAGAAGAAAGAAGTTATATATAGGTAAGAAGGGCTTATACGTAGCTAGGAATGCCTGAGTAAACAAGAATTTTAAGTAACATAATATTCGCTAGTATCAGTTTTGTGAGACTTCTACCTTTTGAACTAAATACAGACATGCCTCAGTGTCCCTGAAGACTCAGTTCAATTGACAAAATACTTGGTTTGTGGGTTTGGCATCTTGATGCACTCCAACAGCACAGGACAGAATCCCAGAGCATTTCATAGTTTAGGTTGACAACAGCACGCAAGGATTTATTTTAGGAGAAAAGAGTCAGGAATTGACTTGGGAAATATATATTTTGCTTACTTTGTAAATTCATGAATGGCATGGTTAGTAAACCAGGATACTCCTTGGGAAGAAACTGGGAGAGCATAAGGCTGCAGACACCTTAACCATGTGATTAAAATTAGCATCACAAGCAACGGCACAAGCAGACCGTAAACCTCCTTGTATGACACACAGAGGATACATCATTACTTCACTGCTATTCCTGCCCCAAATGCACAACCTAAATCTAATTATGAGAAAACGTCAGATAAATCCAAATTGAGGGAGGACATTTTATAAAAGAGTGGGTCTCTGGCCAGGTGCGGTGGCTCACGCCTGTAATCCACCACTGCGGGAGGCCAAGGTGAAGGTGGGCGGATCAGAGGAGTTACAGACCAGCCTGGGCCAGGTGCAGTGGCTCACGCCTGTAATCCACCACTGCGGGAGGCCAAGGTGAAGGTGGGCGGATCAGAGGAGTTACAGACCAGCCTGGGCCACGTGCAGTGGCTCACGCCTGTAATCCACCACTGTGGGAGGCCAAGGTGAAGGTGGGCGGATCAGAGGAGTTACAGACCAGCCTGGGCCAGGTGCAGTGGCTCACGCCTGTAATCCCACCACCACGGGAGGCCAAGGTGAAGGTGGGCGGATCAGAGGAGTCACAGACCAGCCTGGGCCAGGTGCGGTGGCTCACGCCTGTAATCCCACCACTGCGGGAGGCCAAGGTGAAGGTGGGCGGATCAGAGGAGTTACAGACCAGCCTGGGCAACATGGCGGAATCCTGTCTCTACAAAAAATACAAAAATTAGCCAGGCATGTTGGCTGCAGCCTGTAGTCCCAGCTCCTTGGGAGGCGGAGGTAGGAGGATCACTTGAGCCTGGGAGGTGGAGGCTCCGGTGAACTGAGATTGCACCACTGCACTCCAGCCTGGGCGACAGAGTGAGACCCTGGCTCAAAAAACAAAACAAAACAAACGAAACAGAAAAAACAACAAAAAACCCCCCTAGTTTTTACTCTTAAAAAATGTCAGTCAAGGTCATGAGTGACAAGACTTGGGAACTATTTCAGATTAAAGAACGTTAAAGATGTGATAATATTTCAGATTAAAGAACGTTAAAGATGTGTAATTCACTGGAACACGTGAGCCTGAACTGCATCTTGCACTGGAACAGAAAAACCATTTTGTTCCCATTTTGCTCTAAAGAGATTAGAAGAATAGTGAAATAATAATAAGATCTATAGTTAGATGAGACATAATTATTAAATTTCCTGATTTTGGTAATAAAACTATGATTATATAAGGGCATATCCCTGTTTTTTGGAAAATACACACTGAAATATTTGGAAGTAAAGGGGCATCTACCTGAAACTTACCCTCAAGTGCTTCAGAAAAAATTATAAATGTGGTAAAATGTTAACACTTGAGGAATTTGGGTGAAGGGTACATGAGACTCCCTGTACTATTCTTCTAACTTCTATTTAAGTCTGAAATTAGTTTGAAAAAAATAAGAAAGCACAAGGCTTACAAAAACCATGACCCTTACTGATACTCACTGTGAATGTCAAATTTAGGCTGATATTATTTCAAACAAACAAGTAACAACAACAAAAATGTCCAAAGACTTGAGGAGTCAGTTAAAGGACAAACTGAGTAAGAAAAGAATATTGGGGAATTGCTACCTACTCTTTTTTTTTTTTTTAAACAAATAGTATTTCAAAACGGATCAAAGGGCAACTAATCTTTGACAAGGGGCCAAGAACACACAATGGGGAAAGGCTAGTGTTTTAAATACATGGTGTTGGAAAATCTGGATATCCACATGCAAGAGAATGAAATTAAACCCTTATCTTACACAAAATTAACTTGAAATAGATTAAATACTTAAATGTAAAAGCAGAAACCATAAAACTCCTAGAAGAAAACAGGGAAAAAAGCTCCTTGACACTGGTCTTGGATGATTTTTGGAAAGTACAAGCAGCAAAATAAAAAAATCATCAAGTGGGACATCAAATAAAAAATCTACACAGCAAAGGAACAATCAACAAAACGAAAAGGCAACCTATGGAAGAGGAGAAAATATTTCTAAACCATGCAGTTGATAAGGGGTTAATATCCAAAATATATAAGAAACTCATTAGCAAAATACCAAACAATCCATTTTAAAAACGGGCAAAGGACTGGAATAGATATTTATCCAAAGAAGACATACAGATGGCCAACAGGTATCAGTAAAAGTGCTCAACCTCTTTAGTCATCAGAGGAATAGAAATCAAAATCATGAGGCCGGGCGCAGCGGCTCACGCCTGCCATCCTAACACTTTGGGAGGCTGAGGTGGGTGGATACTTGAGGCCAGGAGTTCGAGACCAGGCTGGCCAACATGGCAAAACCCTGTCTCTACTAAAAACACAAAAATTAGCCGAGTGTGGTGGTGCGTGCCTGTAATCCCAGCTATTCAGGAGGCTGAGGCACGAGAATCACTTGAACCCAGGAGGCAGAGGTTGCAGTGAGCTGAGATCATGCCACAGCCTGGGTGACACAGCAAGACTGACACACACACACACACACACACACACCACAGCCTGGGTGACACAGCAAGACTGACACACACACACACACACACACACACACCACAGCCTGGGTGACACAGCAAGACTGACACACACACACACACACACACACACACACACACACACACCACAGCCTGGGTGACACAGCAAGACTGACACACACACACATACACACACACACACACACACACCCCCCATAATGAAATATCCCCTTAGACCTGGTTGGATGGCTGTTATCAAAAAGATAAGAGATAACAAGTAGGCAATGGCATGGAGAAAAGGGAACCCCGTACACTGTTGGTGGAATGTAAATGAGTAAAGCCATCATAGAATGTAAATGAGTAAAGCCATCATAGAATGTAAATGAGTAAAGCCATCATAGAATGTAAATGAGTAAAGCCATCATAGAAAACAGTGTGGACATTTCTCGAAAAAAAATTTTTTTTTTTTGAGACGGAGTTTCGCTCTTGTTGCCTAGGTTGGAGTAAAATGGCGTGATCTCGGCTCACCGCAACCTCCGCCTCCTGGGTTCAAGCAATTCTCCTGCCCCAGCCTGCCAAGTAGTTGGCATTACAAGCATGCACCACCACACCTGGCTAATTTTGTATTTTTAGTAGAGATGGGGGTTTCTCCATGTTGGTCAGGCTGGTCTCGGACTCCCAACCTCAGGTGATCCGCCCACCTTGACCTCCCAAAATGCTGGGATTACAGGCATGAGCCACCGTGCCCGGTCACCTCAAAAAATTAAAGACTGAACTATTATATGACCTAGCAATCCCACTACTGGGTATATATATCCAAAGGAAAGGAAATTGGGCCAGGCGTGGTGGCTCACGCCTGTAATTCCAGCACTTTGGGAGGCTGAGGCAGGCGGATCACTTGAGGTCAGGAGTTTGAGACCAGCCTGGCCAACCCTGTCTCTACTAAAAATACAAAAATTAGCTGGGTGTGGTGGCATGTGCCTCTAGTCCCCACTACTTGGGAGGCTAAGGCAGGAGAATCAGCTGAACCCAGGACGCGACAGTTGCAGTGAGCCGAGATCACACCACTGCATTCCAGCCTGGGCAACAGAGCAAGACTGTCTCAAAACAAAACAATAAAAACAAACAAACAAAAAGCCAACAACAACAAACCCAAAGGAAAAGAAATGGGTATGTTGAAGAGAAATCTGCAGTCCTATGTCCACTGCAACATAATCAACAATAGCCAAGATAGGAAAATAACCTAAGAGTCTCTCAAAAGATGAATGAGCCAGGCCCGGTGGCTCACGCCTGTAATCCCAGCACTTTGGGAGGCCGAGGCGGGCAGATCACCTGAGGTCAGGAGTTTGAGACCAGCCTGACCAACATGGTGAAACCCTGTCTCTACTAAAAATACAAAATTAGCCAGGCGTGGTAGCACATGCCTGTAATCCCAGCTACTCAGGAGGCTGAGGCAGGAGAATTGCTTGAACCTGGGAGGTTGTGGTGAGCTGAGATCACGCCACTGCACTCCAGCCTGAGCAGCAAGAGCAAAACTCCATCTCAAAAAAAAAAAAAAAAAAAAAAAAAAAAGTTGAATGAATAAAGAAAGTATTGTAGGCCAGGTGCAGTGCACCTATAATCCAAGCACTCTGGGAGGCTGAGGAAGGACAATTGCTTGAGCCTAAGAGTTTGAGACCAGCCTAAGCAACATAGTGAGACCCTGTCTCTACAAATAAAAAATTAGCCAGGTGTGGTGCTGCACGCCTGTAGTCCCGGCTACTAAGGAAGCTGAAGAGGGAGAATTGCTTGAGCCCAGGAGGTTGAGGCTGCGGTGAGCCATGATCACGGCACTGTACTCCAGCCTGGGCAAGAACAAGACCCTGTCTCAGAAATGAACAAAAAAACCAAAAACAGGCCGGGCGTGGTGGCTCATGCCTGCAATCCCAGCACTTGGGGAGGCTGAGGCAGGTGGATCACGAGGTCAGGAGTCGAGACCATCCTGGCTAACACAGTGAAACCCCGTCTCTACTAACAAATACAAAAAATTAGCAGGGCGTGGTGGCGGCGCCTGTAGTCCCAGTCACTCGGGAGGCTGAGGCAGGAGAATGCCGTGAACCCGGGGGGCGGAGCTTGCAATGAGCCAAGATCGCGCCACTGCACTCCAGCCTGGGCAACAGAGTGAGACTCTGTCTCAAAAAAAAAAAAAGAGAAGCCGGGCGCGGTGGCTCACGCCTGTAATCCCAGCACTTTGGGAGGCCGAGGCGGGCGGATCACGAGGTCAGGAGATCGAGATCACAGTGAAACCCCGTCTCTACTAAAAATACAAAAAATTAGCCGGGCGTGGTGGTGGGCGACTGTGGTCCCAGCTACTCAGGAGGCTGCGCCAGGAGAATGGTGTGAACCCGGGAGGTGGAGCTTGCAGTGAGCTGAGATTGCGCCACTGCACTCTAGCCTGGGCGACAGAACTAGACTCCGTCTCAAAAACAAACAAAAAAAAAACAACAAAAAAAGAAAAAACTAACAACAAGAAACAACAAATACACGTATCTATATATGTATGTATGTATATGGTATATATACAACAATGGAATATTTTATTAGGCCATAAAAATGAAAATCCTATCATCTGCAACAACCAACATGAGTGAATGTGGAGGACCTGATGCTACATGAAATAAGCCAGACACAGCAAAGCAAATACTGTATTTCATTTCTACGTGGAATCTAAAAAAGTAGAACTCATTGAAACACAGGTGGTTTCCAGGGACTGCAGAGTAGAAGAAATGGGGAGATGTTGGTGAAAGGGTACAAACTTTCAGTTATAAGATGAGTAAATTCTGGGGATCTAATCTACAGCAATAGTGACTATTGTTAATAAAGAGTATTAAGCATCTTCCCTACACACACAAAATGGTAACTGTATGGTGAAAGACATGTTAACTTGATTGTGTTAATCAATTTACAATGTATACGTTTATCACATCACATTATATGCCGTGAATATATATACATTTTGTCAATTATACCTCAACATGGCTAGAGAAAATGGATCAAAATTTATAAAGGATAAGAGAAAAATCATGAGTTTCATAGAATAAATGAAATCTAAATCTCTTTTTCCCTGGTCAAGTATGAATTATTCCTGTTTTTGCTGTTCTAATCAATAACCTAAGAAACATTGAATCTCAAGATTCCTGGCAGGGCATGGTGGTTCACTCCTGTAATCCCAGCACTTTGGGGGGCTGAGGCAGGTGGGTCACCTGAGGTCAGGAGTTCAAGACGAGCCTGGCCAACATGGTGAAACCCTGTCTCTACTTAAAATACAAAATTAGCCAGGCATGGTGGTGCATGCCTGTAGTCCCAGCTACTCAGGAGGCTAAGGCAGGAGAATCACTTGAGCCTGGGAGGCAGAGGTTGCAGGGAGCCGAGTCACACCACTGCACTCTGCTTGGGCGACAGAGCAAAACTCCATCTCCAAAAAAGATTCCCCAGCACCACTGCCTAGGCTAGATGAATTTCCCACAGGACAAAACCACTGATCTTAAGGGTTTGTTCTGAAAATGACAGTACTAGTTACTACTGGTAGATGCAGGCACAGTTCAAAATCCACTTGCATGGGTCAGTTCACATGGCTTCAGAGCAAAATTCTATCTTAAAGAGGACTGTTACAATGTGGTTCCAACCTGTGAAATGTTCAGTAAACTCCTGTTCCAGTTTCATGGCTCTCTCAAACGTTTTTCTGGCTTGTTCTTCTGTTAGACGCTTATTCATTTCCCTATGCAAATAAATACAGAAATTGATAATTACCACAGTGTAATACTTTTTAAAAAAAGATGACAAAGGAGAGAAGATATAAAATAGAAAATCATGAAAAGTTGAACTCTGTTGAAAATATGAATGTCATTAAAAACTTGAGTCATTCTGGCCATTTCTGGGATTTTATTTTATTTTTTTTGAGACAGGGTCTCACTCTGTCACCCAGGCTGGAGTGCAGTGGCGTGATCTCGGCTCACTGCAACCTCCGCCTCCTGGGTTTAAGCGATTCTCCTGCCTCCATCTCTCAAGTAGCTGGATCACAGGCATGCGCCACTATGCCGGGCTAATTTTTATATTTTTAGTAGAGATGGGGTTTCATAGTTGGGCAGGCTAGTCCCAAACTCCTGACCTCAGGTGGTCTGCTAACCTCAGTCTCCCAAAGTGCTGGGATTACAGGTGTGAACCACTGAGCCCAGCCTGTTTTTGGGATTTTTAAAAAATAAAAATAATAGACTGGGCATGGTGGCTTACACCAGTAATCCCAGCACTTTGGGAGGCCGAGGCAGGTGGATCACCTGAGGTCAGGAGTTCAGGACCAGCCTGGCCAACAAGACGAAACCTTGTCTCTACCAAAAATATAAAAATTAGGTGGGAGTGGTCGCGCATGCTTGTAGTCCCAGCTACTCGGGAGGCTGAGGCAGGAGAATCACTTGAACCCGGGAGGCAGAGGTTGCAGTGAGCTGAGATCATGCCACTGCACTCCAGCCTGGGTGACAGAGACTCTGTCTCAACAACAACAACAAAATAAATAAATAAATAAATGAAAATAAAAACAATAAAAACTAGATTTCGTTACTGAATATGCTGCTATACACTTGGAATGACAGAGGGTTTTAACAAATTCTGCATCAGCTCAGTGTAGCCAAAACACCTATTCATTTATGACACTTTTGACTTTGATGAAAATTTCATATTAAAATGACTTAGAGATCTACGTATCAGTTTACAGAAAATAAGGGGACAAACATCCATATAAATAACCCCATGAGAAGGTAATCAGAAAATACAGTGTGGGGAAATCTCTGCACAAGAAATGACCTGGGTTCTATCACAAATAAACGGGAGGTGGTGCGGGGGTGGGGTGGGGCATAAAAGAGAGATGTGGAGAGAGAATATATAGGTTAAACAACTTAACCAACTGCCACGAATAGATGTTATTTAAAATTTTATTCCAACAAACTGAAGAAATACAAATACACAGTGATTTACACAGACAAAATGATAGAAATGTCTGAGACTTGTTTCAAAATAATCTGGAATGAAGGTGTAAGGAGGTAGGTGTGAGTGGAGAGAAACAAGACTGGTCATAAGCGGATAATTATGGCTGCAGCTGGATGATGAGTATATGAGAGTTCATTCCCAACTTAAAGGAAAGCCTTCAATATTTTGCCATTAATTATGATGTTTGCTTTGGTATTTTGTAGAGTTACTGTCTAGTATTCTTTCATCCCACCCTAAAAAATTATCTTCAGCATTTCTTGTAAGGTAGAACTACAGGTAATGAACTCTTTCAGTTTTTATCTGGGTGAGTGTTAATTTCTCCCTCATTTTTGAAGAATAGTTTTGCCAGATACAGGATTCCTTGTTGACAGTTAAAATTTTTTTTTTTTTCAGTGTTTTGAACCCACTGTTTTCTGGCCTCCAAAGTTTTGGATAAAATATCTGCTGGCAGGGCATGGTGGCTCATGCCTGTAATCCCAGCACTTTGGGAGGCTGAGGCGGGTGGATCACCTGACGTCAGGAGTTTGGGACCAGCCTGGCCAACATGGTGAAACCCCGTCACTACTAAAAATACAAAAATTAGCAGGACTCAGTGGCGGGTGCCTGTAATCCCAGCTACTAAGGAGGCTGAGGCAGGAGAATCACTTGAACCCAGGAGGCAGAGGTTGCAGTGAGCTGAGACTGTGCCACTGTACTCCAACCTGGGAGACAGAGTAGACCCTGTCTCCAAAAAAAAAAAAAAAAAAAATCTGCTGATGGCTGGGCCTGGTGGATATTTACTTACACCTATAATCCCAGCACTTTGGAAGGCTGAGGTGGGTGGATCACTTGCGCTCAGGAGTTTGAGACCAGCCTGGGAAACACGGCAAAACTCTGTCTCCATAAAAAATACAAAAATTAGCCAGGCGTGGTGGTGCACGTCTGCAGCCCCAGCTACTAGGGAGGCTGAGGTGAGCGGCTGCCTGAGCCCAGGAAGTTAAGGCAGCAGTAACCTGTGTAAGCAGTAAGCCACTGCACTCCAGCCTGGGTGACAAACAGAGACCTTGTCTCAAAAAACAAACAGAAACATCGACTGATAATCTTATTGGGAAATCCCCTGTGTGTGATAAGTTGCTGCTTTCAAGATTCTCTCCATATTCTGACAGTTTGATTAGAATGTGCCTCCGTGTGGGTATCTAAGTTTATCCTGCTTTGAGTTCCTTGATTTTCTTGGATTATATTCGTGTCTTTCATCAAACGTGGGATGTTTTTGGCCATTATTTCTTCAATCTCTCTGCCCTTCCCCTCTCTGTTCTCCTCCAGGACCCCCACAATGTGAGTTGACTGCTTGATGGTGTCTTATAGGCCCTTTTCTTCAATCATTTCTGTTTCTCAGACTAAATAATTTCCATTGTTGTATCTTCAAGTTAAATTTGTTGACTCTCTCTTCTGTCTGCTCAAATCTCCCTGAATTCCTGTAGTGAATTTTCCATTTCAGTTATTTTTAGTTCCAGAATTTCCTTTTGGTTTCTTTTTACGTTTTTTATTTCTTTGTTGATATTTCCATTTTGTTCACGTATCTTTTTCATCTTTTTTTCCTTTGTCTTTTTGGAGACAAGGTCTCCCTCTGTTGCTCAGGCTGAAGTGCAGTGGCATGATCTTGGCTCACTGCAGCCTTGACCTCCCAGGCTCAAGAGAACCTCCCACCTCAGCTTCGCATGCAGCTGGGACCAGAGGCTCGTGCCACCATGGCCAGCTAATTTTTGTTCATTTTTATTTTTCTGAGACGGAGTTTTGCTCTTGTTGCCCAGGCTGGGGTGCAATGGTGTGGTCTCCACTCACCGCAACCTCCGCCTCCTGGGTTCAAGCAAGTCTCGCGCCTCAGCCTCCCAAGTAGCTGGGATTACAGATGCCTACCACCACGCCCAGCTAATTTTTGTATTTTTAGTAGAGATGGGGTTTCACTACGTTGCCCACGCTGGTCTCAAACTCCTGACCTCAGGTGTTCTGCCTGCCTCGGCCTCCCAAAGTGCTGGGGTTACAGGCATGAGCCACTGCGCTGGGCCTATCATTTTCTTGAGACTTTGTCCATGTCTTTTAGCTCATTTAGCATCTTGTTTTACAGTCTAAGTCTAACTCTTTCTCAAGGATAGTCTTCTGCAGGGATAGTTTATTTTTCCTTTGAATGGGCTATATTTTCCTGTTTCTTTGTATGTCTTGTGATTTTTTGTTGGAAACTGCACCTTTAACTCTTACAATGTGGTAACTCTGGAGATCACATTCTTTTCCTTTCCTAGGGTTTGCTGTTTTATTTAAAATTTAATTTTATTGTTTACTGTTACAAGGTGTTTCTGTACCAGGAATCAGCCAGTCTTTTCAGGTATTTTCTAAGCCTGTGATTTTCCATGGATATGAAAATCTCCCCTCACATACGTGGTTACTTTTGAATGTCCAGGTCTGGCCCCCAAAACGGGGGCAAGAAAAAAGGTGTGTGTGTGTGTGTGTGTGTGTGTGCGTGTGTGTGTGTGCGTGCGTGTGGTGCGGGTGGAAGGGGGAGGCACTAGCCCTTTGTTTTCATTTGATTTTGTTTTTCTTTCTCTCTCCTCACTAATCACCACTGAAGGCAATGGCCCTTTAAATCTTTAAAAGTCACTTCAGCCTCCAGTGCTTCCAGGCTTGTAACAGTGGCAGTGGGGTCTGCAACAATGGCTCACTTTATGGCTGTATGGCCACACCTCCATGATCAGAAGCAGTAATTAGCTATCACAGCAAAGATCCCTGCTATTTGGAGGACAGAATCCTTATTGTCCACACTGGCTCCCACAAACCCTATGCAAAGCCGCTTGAAAATGTGTGCATGGCTACATGCTATGGGGCTGAGGGTAGAGGAACAGGTAGTTGCTACCATGTTAAGAGCTGAAATTAACCTTTCAAACCTTTCCCTGGAAGTTATGAGCCTTCAACAGACTTCAGAGTTCCAAAACTGGTAAAAATGGTGAACAGAGTTCCAAAACAGTGACATCAGACAGATTCTGCCAGTGCAGTTGTTGTCTGGGTGGGGAGACAGATTCTCAGAGCTTCCTACTCTTCCATCTTCCCTCTAGCTCCGTAATTGATTAGTTTTTAAATGTTAAAGCAGTGTTGCATACCAGGAACATACCCAACTTGGTTGTTATATTTTGCCTCATTAAAAAAATTGTTTGATTCAATTTGCTCCTATTTTGGTAAGGGTTCTTGCATCTATAGTCATAATTAAGACTGGCTTTATCATTTTCCTTTCCTATATAGTCCTTTCCAGCTTTGGGTATCAAATTAATGCTCATAAATTAGTTGAAGAGTTTGTATACAATTGACATAGCTTCTTAGCTTTTGGTAGAATTTAGTAAGTCCTCTAGGCTTAGTATTTAATTTGTGGAAAGGTTTTTTATGATCGGTTCAAGTCTTTAATAAGTACTAGATTATTTAGGTTTTCTATTTCTCTTTTCCCTTTCTATTTTTTCCTTAACATTTTCTGAAGTATATGTTTCAAACACAGATGAGCAATATCAGAAAAATCGTATCATTCAGCTTGTTACATTTTCACAAATTTACATGTACCTGTGTACTTAGGTCAAGACACAGAACATCACTAGTACCCCAGAATCGGGGTGTGCTCACTCTAGTCACCAGCCCCTTCTCACAGGGTAACCTCTGTTTGACTTCTACAAGCAATTACTAAATTTGGAATCATAGAGTATGTATATCTTTAGGTCGAGGTTTTTGTTTTTAACTCAAATCGTACTTGTGAGATTCTTCCATACTTTTGTATGTGGCGGGAGATTGCTCACTCTCACTCGTTATCATACAATGTTTCGTTGTGAATATGTCATAATTTATTTACATATTCTACTGCTGACAGTATTTGACTCTTTGTTTTTTTTTTTTTTTTTTTTAAAGACAGGGTCTCACTCTGTCACCAAGGCTGGAGTGCAGTGGTGCAAGCATAGCTCACTACAGCCTCAATCGAACTCCTGGGCTCAAGGGATCCTCCTGCTTCAGCCTCCTGAGTAGCTGGGATTATAGGAATGCACCATCACATCCAGCTACTTTTAAAGTTTTTTGTAGAGACAGGGTCGTGCTATGTTGCTCAGGCTGGTCTCCAACTCCTGACCTCAAGGAATCCTTCTGTCTTGGGCTCCCAAAGTGTTGGGATTACAGGTGTGAGCTACTGCACCTGACAGCTGCTGACTACTTGAACAGTACTGTCATCACTCTTGTACATGTCTTTGTAAACACATGTAAGCATTTCTGTTGAGTGTGTATCTAAGAATATGACTTCTAGGTCATAACTAATGTGTATGTTCAGCTTTAGGAGACATTATGATACTATAAACAGTTTACCAATGAAGATGCACCAATTTGCACCCCTAACACTGTTATGAGTTTCAGTTGCTCCACATCCTTGCCGGCATTAAATATTTTCTGTCTTTTTCATTTTAACTATTCTGGTATGTGGGTGGTAGTATAAGACATCAGGGTTTAACTTGTATTTCCATAATTAATTGGGCACTATCTCACATGCTTATTATTTGGAGGTTCTCTTTTGCGATGTGTCCAAGCCCTTTGTCTTTTTTCCTGTTGGGCTGCCTCTGTCAATCTCCCTGATGTCTGCTGCATGTGGAGTCATATCCTCTTTTTCATGCCTGATATTCATATTGATGTGCCTTCTTTCTTTTCTTGATCACTCCTAGTGGTTTACTGTCTTTTCAAAGAGAACACTTTTGGCTTTGTTGATCCTCTTTTATGTTTGTTTTCTATTTCATTAATTTCTGCTCTGCCGTATTTTTTATTTTTAAATTTTTTTTAATACTGTTTTCTTCTTTTTTTGACTTGGGACAGGGTCTTGCTCTGTCACCAGGCTGGAGTGCGATGGCATGATCTTGGCTCGCTGCAACCTCCACTCCCTGTGCTCAAGCAATCCCCCCATCTCAGCCTCCCAAGTAGCTGGGACGACAGGCGCACACCACCATGCCTGGCTATTTTTTTGTATTTTTAGTAGAGACAGAGTCTCACCATGTTGCTCAGGCTGGTCTTGAACTCCTGAACTCAAGCAATCCGCCCACCTAGGCCTCCTGAAGTGTTGGGATTATAGGGGCTGGCCACTGTGCCCCACCTTCTATAATTCTGAGTTTGACTGATATTTTTTCAATTTCTCAAAATCTTAGATTTTCAACTTTCCTAATATTTGATTTTCAACATTCTTTCCTAACATTTAAAGCTGTGTGTATTCCTTCAACAAAGCTATGAAAGCCTCCAAACTCATTACTTGGCAATTCATTACTATTTAGTTCAAAACATTAATTTATTCTGTGATTTCTTCTTTGACTCACTCAGAAGTATAATGCTTAATTTCCAAATATATGAGAATTTTCTAGTTATCTTTTAGTTATTGGTTTCCATTTAAATTGCATTATAGTCAGAAAGTATTTGTTTTCTATCATTTGAAATTTGTAATCCAGCAAATGATGAGTTTTGGTAATTGTTTCATGTACACTGGAAATCCATGTGTATTCTGCAGATGGTGAGTGCAGTGTTTAACATATGTCAAGTAGGTAAAGTTTTTAATTTGTGTTATTCTGTGCCTTCACTGATTTTTTATATTTGTTTTCTTATTTAATTGCTTCCTCACAGGTATGTTAGGTTCCTTCTCGATGATTTTGGAATTACCTTTTCGCCCCTATGAAGCTGTCAATTTGTACTTTTTATGTTTTGAGAATGCTATTAAGTGCACACAAATGTATGAACAGATCCTCCTGCTGGAGTGAATCTTTTACTTTTATGAAATGTCACTCTTAAGGCCAGTAGTACTTCTTGCCTTAAAGTATACTTCGTCAGCAATATAAAAATCGGCCTAGTTTAGCATGGTATAGCTTTTTCTATTCTCTTACTTTCCCATAGCCTAATTTTTAAGGTGCGTCTGATGAAAGCAACATATAATTTACTTTTTTCTTCACCCATTCTGACAATCCTTGTCTTTTAATTGGAACATTTAGTCCGGTAGTCTAATATTTGCCTAGTTTATACCATCTTACTATTTATATGGTTTTGCCTCACTTGTTCTATGTTCTATGTTTGTTCTATGTTCTATGTTTGTTCTTGTTCTATGTTCTATGTTTGTTTCTATTTGCTCTTTCTTAATTTTTACTTAGATTCTATTTTTTTGTCCCCCAAAAGTATTACATAATGGTTACACATTCTTCTATTCTCTTAATGGTTACCTGAGAGCTGTGCTGCATACTTCAGTAGCCACTAGCCACATGGAGCTATTTAAAGTTCTAACACGTTACCTTATAACTTTAGTAATATTAATGATGATGATTACAATGACAATTTAAAACCCATAGTGCTTATTTAATCCTCACCACATAATCTGAGGTGAATATACATACTACTATATCTCAGTTTTATAGATATAGAAACTGAGATGCAGGGAGAGTAAATAAATTACCCTACAGTGACTGAATTTGTACACAGAGGCTATGCCTCAGGCATTTACACTTACATGATATTTTCCATGGATTTGGGTTTAATAAAAATGGAGATAGGGTAAAGCTGTGCAATCTGTAATCTCTTTATAGCATTTCCAGACACATCAAGGATACAGTGTTTGCCCTAAAATAAAAGGAACAAAGAAAAAAAAACAAGTGAACCAAATATTCTCAGTAATATCAAAGGTACATTTCCCACAGGCCCAGAGTCTAAATCGTGGTATGTCTGGATCCTTGTTCACTTTAAGCAAACTTGTCACTTCTCTCAGCAAACTTGATAGGAAATGAAATGATTATGCATAATTTGCCATTTTCAAACAAATACAGTTCCTAGTTTTCACAGATCAGTAATTTCTCAAAATGGTGAAAACCAGAGCTCCCCCCCTCCCTTTTCTTTTTTTTAAATTTAAGAGACGGGGTCTTGTTCTGTTGTCTAGGCTGGTCTTGAACTCCTGGGGCTCAAGTGATCCTCTCACCGCAGCCTCTGGAAGTGCTGGGATTATAGGCATGAGCCACTGTGCCAGGCCCAGGTTCCTATTTTTCATTCTGCCAAGAAAAAGTATTCATAAAGACCCCAAACTACCATCTCCCCATAGCTATCATTTCATAAAAGATAAAAAATCCTAGAGTAAGGGCAAACCTTTTAAATAAACAAATGTGTGAAACCTCATTACCACTACTCAATCCTTCTATTTCTCATTTTACTAGGGACAGACAAAAACTCATAAACTAGCATATGGGACCCAATTCTGGATTTAAATGACAACTTTTCTGACAGGCTTAAACTCACTGACAAAGGATACTTAGGTTTTTAATACAGATGGGCATTTCCATGGTAAGCAGAGTAGTAGTTATTATTTATGACAGATTTGCTTCTAATGCATTTGAAATCAGGCCCTCCCCCATAACGCAACTTCAGTTTTTTGTTTGTTTTTGAGACGAAGTCTTGTTCTGTCACCCAGACTTGAGTGCAGTGGCACGATCTCGGCTTATTCCAACTTCCGCTTCTTGGGTTCGAGTAATTCTCCTGCTTCAGCCTCCCCAGTAGCTGGAATAACAGGTGTGCGCCACCACACCCAGCTAATTTTTGTGTTTTTTGTACAGATGGGGTTTCACCATGTTGGTCAGGCTGGTCTCAAATTTGCGACCTCAAGTGATCCACCCACCTCGGCCTCCCAAAGTGCTCGGATTATAGGTGTGAGCCACCACACTTGGCCCCATAATGCAACTTCTAACCCAAGGACTTGAGTCCAAGTCAATACATGATAATTTCAATTTGGTGGGCACACTTAAAATAACAAATTTAATACTGTAAAATACTCCAAACATATAGAAAAGTAAATAACAGACACTATGTATCCATTATCTTTTATCAGATATAAATATTTTACATTATCGCTTAAACATTTTAGTAACTTGATACTGAAATATTAATATTCTATGTTTGCTTTAGCTCTTTCTATGTATGTACATAATAGTTTGAGAAAAAACTGCATAATGCTCCTTTACCTCATATTTCTTAAAAACAATGGCATCTCTTATATAATCACAATATGATTCCAAGTGGCCATCTAATGTTCCTTATTGGAAAAGAAAAAAAAAATTTCCTGGTCCAGGATCCAATTCAGGATCATAGGATCACACACTGTGGTTAGCTGTAAAGCCTCCTTAGTCTCCATCAATCTGACACAATTCCTCAGTCTTGGTCTTTCTTGATCTTGATGTTTTTGAAGAGTATAAAATATTATGTCATAGAATATGCCTCAACCTGGGTTTGTGTGTTTCCTCACTCTCGGATGGCAGGTTACACATTTTTGGCAGGAATACCACAGATATAATGTGTGTCCTTCTCAGTCCATCATATCTGGGAGGTGATATTATATCTATTTGTCCCACTGGTAGTGATGCTAATTTTGATCACTTGTTTAAGGTTTTATCTGCTAGGTTTCTCCACTGTAAAATTATTACTTTTGCCTTTGTAACTGATAAGTATTTTGGGGGAGGACACTTTGAGACTATATAGATATCCCATTTTTCATCAAATGTTCACTAATTTTAGAATACACTGATGGTTTTTGCCTGAAACAATTATTACCATGCAGTTTTCAATATTTTCTAATCATTTCTTCTACCTTGATTAGTAGACAGTCCAAAGTGTTCCCTTCTATCCACTTATTTACTCATATACAGATGCTCCTTGACTTATGATGGGAGTTACGTCCCAATAAACCCAAGTTGAAAATACTATAAATTGAAAATGCGTTTAATATACCTACCCTACTAAACATCATAGCTTAGCCTAGATTACCTTAAATGTGCTCAGAACACTTACTCTACAGTCAGACAAAATCATCCAACATACCTGTTTTATAATTAAGTGTTGCATTTTTCATGTAATTCATTGAGTCCTGTACTACAAGTGAAAAACAGAAAGGCCGTATGGGTACTTGAAGTATGGCTGCTACTGAATATGCATCACTTTTGCGCCTCTGTAAAGCTGAACCATTCTAAGTTGGGGGCCATCTGTGTTTATTTCATTATGGAGTCTAGGATTTTAATTTTACTCTATATATTATAATCTGTGATTATCATTTATCTTGATATTCAAATTATCTCAGACTTGGCCAGTGGGGGACCCCACAGCTTGGTTCCTTGCCTTTTTACACACCCTCATCACTCGTGGACTGCTCCCTTGTTTTTCTGGCAGCAAAAATGTTACAGGCTCATCTTGCACTTTTCCAGTCCTGGCCCCAGAATCAGCCATTTCTCTAAGGAGTCCTGAATCTTTCAATTAACGAATTATATTTAGAAGCCAAGACCTGGGCACCAGATATTCTCATGGCTTATTCAGGGTTATTTTTAGGTCTTCTTAGTGGATAGAGCAAATAAGCATACGTGTGTGTATATGTAAATACACATCTTTCTAGATCTACTCTATTACAATTCATGGGTTCATATTCATAGCTCTAATTATCTAATATCTCCAATCCAATTATCAGAGTTCATTTTATCCTCTCCCTTTTTCTGACAGTCAAACCTCACTCCCACTACTGTCATTACATTAGTTTATTTGCTCAACCCTAGAATATATATTAGTTTCAGAACTGTAAGACCATACACTCCACCCAACAAACCTACTGATTAGAATTTTATTTTGTTTACAGATCTTTCTGTCTTCAGCTTGTGTTAAAGAATCTCTGGGATTAAGACTTCTCCCTTCTCCCCTCTTCAATGTAGTTATTCATTTGAAATGGTTGGATATCATATCCTATGTACAAAGGCCATTTTTATATCTTATTTTTGTGTGAACTATGTATTCTCATCTTTTGTCCATTTTTTTTTTCCCTATTGGGTTTCTGGTCTCTATTCCCTGTTTTTATGAGTTCTTTATATATTGGGAATATTAGCCCTTTTCTTCTTGCAAATTTTTTCTGTCAGTTGTCTTTTGACATTGTTAATGGTGTTTTCTAATAGTTTTTGGAAAAGTTCTTTGGCCATAAAAAAAGTTTTTAAAAATTTTAAGTGGTTAGATTTATTGATTTTTTCTTTTCTTTTCTTTTTTTTTTTTTAAGAGCCAGGGTCTTGTTCTGTTGCCCAGGCTGGAGTTCAGTGGCATGATCATAGCTCGCTGCAGCCTCAAATTCCCAGGCTTAAGTGATCCTCTCAACTCAGCCTTCTTAGTAGCTAGGACTATAAGGGTGTGCTGCCATACCTGGCCCTTATCTCCTTATAATATATGCTGGAGGGTTAGGGTTAAACAAAGGTCTATCTCTAGCAAATGACCTTAAAATAACTTCTCCTCTTACATTCATGTTACCATTCCTATTTTCACTTTCTTTGTCTACCTTATTTACCTGTTTTATCTTGTATGCACTTTCCTGAGCCACCAAAAATTAATCATGTAGGTAAGCAAATTCATTACGTTAATAAAACTAATTAATGCTGTATCTATCCTACCACTCTTTCATACTGTCAAAGGCATATCTGATTAGCAGCTATATTCTGGGACTAGTCTGATGCTTACCTTTTCTGCTACTTCTCGCACAGATTGAACACTTGTTCCATATAGATGATTGTTATACTGGCCAGCTTCAATGAATTTATGTTCCTGGATATCTTTTTCCATCTGCTCTCTTGAAGTCACAAAATGATAATCTCTTCCGTCTACCTCATAATCTCGTTTTGGTCTAGTTGTATCTTTAACAGAAAAAAACTTGGGGAAGTGTTTAATATTAAAAAAAAAAAACCCACAATAAATCCATTTTCTACTTATATCATTGTTTTGTAAAGTTCAACAGATTAATTTAAATCTGAGAAAGGACAACAATATGGAGGATGGAAGAGTAACTGATAAAATAGGTACAAACCGTTAAAAAATGGTTCTACCTATTTTTCCCACACACAGTGACAGGCATTGTTAAGAGTAACAATGAAATGTTTTTGTCTGGTTTACTCACGAGGGACACAGGATCCAAATTTGTCGGGAAATTCTGAGATCAAGTCGTCATTGATCCGGTCTTTCATGGGTCCCAGTATGATCACTGGCCGAGTGTAATTAACTATAAAGATAAACTGCACGTTAAAAGGAATAAACAGTCAACAAATATCAATGTATTTTATTTCACTACAGAACAAAAATATCCTTAACTGTTTTAAATATTTTTTTTCTTCTTTCTCCATCTCACTCTACCATCAACCAAAGATGCATAACTTGCTCTTTTATAATCTTGACTAAGATCTTAAACTCTACTCAGTCTTGTTAGAAGTCATATTGATAAATCAAGTTAAATTTGGTATGTTAGCAGATAATGTTTCTTTACATTGCAAATCAAAGCATAAAGTGTAGTGTTTTACAGATGGCTCTGAAGTAGAAATTGTAAGGAAGCAGAGCAAAGAAGGGCAGAAAAGAAATTGGATGTGGGAAGTGATATAATCCCAGTAGTAGTGTTCTAAAAAGATGATCTAACAGAAGTATGAACTCTGGGTTGTATGGGATCATGCTGGAAGAATGGAGATTGGTAGTGAGATTGAGAACTAACACTGTGAGAGAAGGGAAGAAAAGAAGGTCATACATAAGAAAGAAGTAGAATAAACAGTGCCCGGAACCTAACTGGATGAGGAGGAGGAGGAACGGAGAAGGCTCAAAGATGCTTCCAAGATTTTCAAAAAAGGGTTATTTGGAAGATAGTGATGCTAACAAGAACACTGGAACGAAGTTGCTTAGGAAATAAAACACAAATATAAAAGTCAATATGAAATGACTAGATTCTAATATACTGTGGAGTAACCTATGTTTCATAAACACATGTAGTAAGTTTCTGCATATAAATGTAGTAAAAAAAATTCTAATATAACATTTTTTGGGGGTATTAGACTTTTTTCCTCCAAATTAAAAAGTATATTCTTCTAGAAGATTATAAAACATCAATAGTCTTCACAAACCTTCTTGTTGGTTCACTGGTTCATAAGATAAGACGTATTCTTCTTGACCACCTATTAGAAAGTGAAGGCACAGATGAAAAATGTGTCAAGATAATTGATGCTCATCTAATTCTTCATGAACAACATTAGACATTACTACAACTTTCCTGAGAAAATGGCAAAGATATGGAAAGGTACTTTATGGCAAGATTTAGTTAAAAAAAAAAAAAAAAAAAAAAAAAAAAAAGGGGGGGGGGCAAATTATAAAGTCATAAAAGTGAGTTTGCTAAATGTAAAACAAAATACAAATGGGCTATTTAATCAATATTATATTTTATAGATAATCAAATCTAAAAATCTTCATTTGTGATGCTATGTTTACTTAGAATCTAAGAAATATTTACTTAGAATCTAAGAAATATTAAATCTGTTAAAGATTAATGCTTTAATGAGCAGTCTATCTATCTATCTATCTATCTATCTATCTATCTATCTATCATCTATATACATATTAGGTAACTTGTTACTATTAAAAACATGCTACTTTTTTAGTTCCACCAACTATAATATTGAATACAGTATATTTTATTTTTAAAATAATTACATCGTAAAATTAAAAATTATAAATGCAAAGGTAAAACTACTGTTACTATTTCACTGATGAAAAAATTCACTAACTCAACTTTGTAAAAAATAATAAATTTAATGTGAGTCAAAAAGAGCTTTAGATAAAACTAAATCCTTCCAATAAAATAAACCACAGTGATAGTAAAGGAGATAAATATATTCGCTTTGACCTTAAAAGCACAAGAAGTTAAAGCTTCTAAAGGTTAAATCAAAGGTTCAGAGCTTAGGAAATATTCTAAATGAAAGAGTCTACAAATTATATCTGAATTCAGTGTAAAGAAATAAAAAGAGTTAAAAACTCTAAGAGTTGTTTTTTTTTTTTTTTTTTTTTTTTGAGATGGAGTTTTGCTCTTGTTGCCAGGCTGGTGTGCAATGGTACGATCTCAGCTCACAGCAACCTCCACCTCCCGGGTTCAAGCGGTTCTCCTGCCTCAGCCTCCCGAGTAGCTGGGATTAGGCGTGCGCCATCATGCCCGGGTAATTTTGTATTTTTAGTAGAGATGGGGTTTCTCTGTGTTAGGCTGGTCTTGAACTCCCGACCTCAGGTGATCTGCCCGCCTTGGCCTCCCAAAGTGCTGGGATTATAGGCATGAACCACCACGCCCGGCCAAAAACTCTAGTTTTAAAATAACACACACCCCCCTCACCCCACACTGAAAATTAGAAAAGACTATGTTAACTCAAGTGGTTCAATGAAAGCAATCAATATTGGATAATGTATTTGAAGATTTTCTCTTTACCAAGATCCTATAACAATTTTACCACGAATTTTGCGATTGGTTTATATTATATGTATGTAGCTGTAGGTCTTTTAAATCCATACATTGGCATAAACATTCTTTTCTGCTTTAAAAGTGTGTATTTGTTTTCAATTTTATTATTAAAGTATATAAAACTGGTATTTTATAAGCTGCTTTTTAAAGTACTGGATGTAAAACATGGCTTACATACTAGCAAACACATGCAATTTGAATATTTCACACCTTAATAATTCATGCAAATGGTAAGACAGACAGTATATACTTTCATTACCTCTTTAGAAAGCCACTCAACTACCCTATAGTGGGTTCTGGTTATAAGCAATAAAATGCTGAAATACAGGAAATCATTTCCACACCAAAAAAAATCATTAAGTAACTACTATGTAGAAAAATAATCAACCAAATGAATGATGGTTAAAAGTATATACTGTCAACATGAAAAAGTATTAGGGACTGATATTAACAGGATGGACCTTTTGAGCAGCCATACTCATCTGTAATCAAGATTACTTTCATATTAGACAGCAGTAAAAAAAGAAAGTTAGAAAAGCAATTTTAATTTTTAAGGTGCTACAACTGATATTATGTACCCTCCCCTTCTCCCATGCCCCAAGTCTGTTTAAAACATCACATGCTTGTGCAGTTCACTTAATAAAACCAAGAATATAAAACAGCAAAAGAGAAATTAGTATTATTTTTCGGGCAATCACTGAAAATGTTCCCTTATTTCTTCTGTTCACCAAGTGCTGATGATAAACAATAACTTGACCCAGATCAGTACCGATGACAGAATAAAAAAGGAAATAAAGCTAATGATAATTTAGCATTACTGAAAGATACTGTTTTAGTGCTCATGTTAAAAACAGAATTATTAAACAGAATGTCAAAATACAAGTTTTCCCTCATTTAACTATTTGCTTCTTATAAAAAATACATATACATATATATCATGTACACAAATAATACTAAACCGTTTTTAGTATTAAAATTTTATAAATTAACCTCTACATATATAGTATGATTTGATTTTTCAAGTACAGAATTTTACTTGTCTCTCCCTGATTTTAAAATAAAGATCATATAACTTTAAGTTTTTAGAACGTATCACTAAGAATCCCTCCACCCCCGCAGAGGATGTATTACTCGAGATTACAAAAGAACAAGTAACTTAAGACACTTACGGTAACTACTTTCACTATCGCTGGCATTAGAAGTTACATGCTCTGAAATTGCAGGACAATGAAAAAAGTAAAGAAAACAGTGTCATGAGTTTAAAAAGCAAATAATCAAAATAAAATGTTGCGATATAAGCCATATATAACAAAATAATTTTTTAAAAGCATTTTTTATTTTCTTTAAAAATATTATTTTTTTCAAATAATAAATATTAGCAAAGGAAAACACCTGTAATTAAGGACAATGTCTTATTTTTGTACAACACAGTTTCTGAACAAATCTATTATAAATAGCAACTAGAATATGTCAAAAGGGCAAAGTGATCCTGAATTAGTCCAAATGTAGACATAAAACCCAATGGAGAAAATAGTTGGCACTATTTCAGTTTTTGAAACGGCAGTAACTGGCAAAGGGGACAAACTATTTAAGCAGATAGAAGGGATGTCTTTGTAATTAAAAATAAAGAGATCATCTTATTTTCAGTCCAGCTTCACTCCTGTTTCTGAAGATGAAAATCCATGTTTCTGAGATCATACAGATAAAGGATTTTAGAAGTCATAAATTCAAATGTCTTGGCTGGAAGGGAATGCACCAATGGTGGCACTGCATTTTAAAACCAACTAATATTTCTTAGAAACTCTGCTTTGATAAGACTGACAGTGGCTGCTTTGCAAAACATAAAAAAGACAATGAAAACAAACACACCCAGCCAAAAACTGCCTATCCCCTCCTTAAAGGTGACCCGTTTCACGATTTCATTGCTTAGTAAACCACAGGCACGCTCCTCATCCATGTAAATGTGATCTCAAGTATTCTCTCAATAAATATCCCCCTTGCATTAAACAAAGACTAATAGATTTCTTTCTAAAAAACAAAAATAAAACTTTCAACGAGACAGGGAAACTGACATTTTTATTTTAACTTTTTTTTTTTTTAATTAAAGGGACAGGGCCTCACTCTGTTGCTCAGGTAGGAGTGCAGTGGTGTGACGGAGTGCAGTGGTGTGACGGAGCGCAGTGGTGTGACTATAGCTCACTGCAGCCTCCACCTCCTCTCCTGGGCTTCTGTGATCCTCCCATCTTAGCCCAGAGTGGCTGGGACTTCAGGCATGTACCACCATGCCCTGCTAAAATTTTGTTTTTTTAATAAAAGAGACAAGTCTCAACCATGTTGCCCAGACTGGTCTCAAACTCCAGGCCTCAAGGGATCCTCCCATTTCAGCTTCCCAAAGTGCTGGGATTACAAGTGTGAACCACCACACCACACAGCTGGAAATTTCTTTTTTTCTTTTTTCTGAGACAGTCTCTTTTTTTGAGACAGTCTTCCTTTGTTGCCCAGGTTGGAGTGCAGTGGCACGATCTCAGCTCACTGCAACCTCTGCCTCCTAGGTTTAAGCAATTCAATTCTTGTGTCTCAGACACCTGAGTACCTGGCACTACAGGTGTATAGCACCACGCCCAGCTAATTGTTCTATTTTTAGTAGAGATTGGTTTCACCATGTTGGCCAGGCTGATACTGAACTCCTGAGATCAAGTGATCCGTCTGCCTTGGCCTCCCAAAGTGCTGAGATTACAGGCATGAGCCACTGCGCCTGGGTGGAAATAAAATTTTTTAAGGTAAAAAAAAGTTTGAGGCTGGGCATGGTGGCACACGCCTGTAATCCCAGCACTTTGCGAAGGTGAGGCAGGAGGATCACTTAAGACCAGGAGTTCGAGATCAGCTTGGGTAACATGGAGAGACACTGTCTGGCGGAAAAAAAAAAAAATAAAAAAGTGCTGGGCTTGGTGGTGCATGTCTGTAATTCTAGCTATTCAGGAGGTTAAGGTGGGAAGACCACTCAAGCCAAAGGGTTCCAGGCTGCAGTGAGCTATGAACATACCACCGCACTCCAGCGTGAGTGACAGTGTGAGATCCTGTCCCTAAGAAACAAAAACAAAAAAGAAAAAAGTTTGAAGATAAGTATCTGCTATACCATACCACTCACAGAGTCTCCTAAAATCAAGTATCACTATTAAAACGTACAGTGAATGGTTGAACTTAAGATTTCAAATTAAATAAGATTTTTGAACTGCTATCATAACGAAAAATAAGTCTGTTATTCTAACTTTCAAAGACAAGATATAACTTTCTTAATCATGATTACATACATTTTAAATAAAGCAGGGACTTTAAAAATTGCAAGAAGAATTCACTAATATATGTAAGCACATGTAAAATGGTAGGTTTTTCTTTTTTTTTGAGATGGAGTCTTGCTCTGTTCCCCAGGTTGGAGTGCAGTGGCAAGATCTCAGCTCTCTACAACCTCCGCCTCCCGGGTTCAAGCTATTCTCCTGCCTCAGCCTCCTGAGTAGCTGGGATTACAGGTGTGCACCACCACACCCAAATTTTTGTATTTTTAGTAGAGACCGGGTTTCGCCATGTTGGTTAGGCTGGTCTTGAACTCCTGATCTCAGGAGATCCACCTGACTCGGCCTCCCAAAGTGCTGGGATTACAGGCTTGAGCCACCGCACCTGGTCAAATGGTAGGTTTTTTAAAAGCTTATGTTAAAATATTTCTTTCTATGTCACCACATGGGCTTGATAGCAATACTTTAAAATTGGTGTATAATATTCTATTAGATTGATAAATTATTTACCTTGCTATTTATTATTTAGATATTTTTATTTGCTTTAAACCATTTTTCACAAGTATCAACAATTATGAATGTCATTTATATATACCTTTTAACTTTTTGTCCTATTTCCTTAAATTTCATTCCCAGAAACACGCCATATTAAAAAAAAGAGTTATTCTGTTTATATTAGCACTGGTATCACCCTCTGCCATCTCTAGTTTGTAAACTAAAGAAAAATTAGTTATTGCAATGGGGTGAAGGGAGGGGAGTATAAGTGGGAGTATAGAAGAAACAGAATTGGTAAATTTTCAGTTGACAATTATGAAAGCAGGATAAACAAATACTTGCAGGGTTTATTTTTACTACTCTTCTACTATGGAATGTATCTGATATTTATATAATAAAAAGTTTAAGTTACCAAAATCTCTTCACTATCTGTTTTTTTGGGATTTCTTCTACTCACCTTAAACCCTCTAAGATTGCCAAAAGCTATACAACAATCAAACTCTGCAAATTCTTTCAAATATCATCCTACTTAGCTCTTCTACAATAAAACCTCACTACTCAAAGTATGGTCCTTGGAACAGCATCATCATCATTGTTTGGAATGTTACTAGAAAAATAAAATGTTTTTCTTCTGATAATTGAAAATGTTCCTTGTAAAAGCATTTTCCCGAAGAAGACAGTCAAATAACCAATAAACATACAGAAAAGTGTTCAAGTTAATTACTTGTCAGGGAAACGCAAATTAAAACCACAAAGGGTGTCTCTACCATCCACCAGAATGGCTAAAGTGAAAACACAAAACAGACACGTCAAGCATCGACAACAATATGCAGCAACGGGGGTTCATATACTAGGAACGGGCCAACTGGGAAAACTACTTGGGAAAACTGGCAATATCTACTAAGGCTGGACAAAAGTGTATCTATATGACCCAGCAATTCCTTTCCTAGCTATTTCCCCAACAGAAAGGCATATATATGCTTACCACAAGACATGCGTTAAGAATGTTCAAAGTAACACTATTTAAAATAGCTCCAAACATATGTTTATTTATAAGACTGAGACAATATGTGTAGTTTCATATTTTACTTTTTTCATATATAGTGAGCATTTCCCCATGTCATTATCTTTAAATATGATTTTCGATGGTTATGGAATATTACATAGTATGGATAAATCATACTTTATCAGGCACTTCCTAATTGTAAGGCATTTTGCCACGGTTTTAATTTTTTATTTTGCTGTTATTACTAAATAATATTATAATAAGCATTCTAATATATAAGGCTTTATCTCTATCTCTAATTACATCCTTAGGATAAATTCTTTGAAGAGTATTTAGTGGGTCAAAAGATGTGCTTTTTCACAAAGGCTGTGCCGGTTTACACTCCTAATTGTGATACATTAAAAGCAGGCATTCAGCAGAACTCTCTTCGTCACAGGTTTTCCTTTTAAACAAAAGTCTGCAAAGTGACGGGTAAAACATCATTTTGCTTATCACTACTAGGAATTAAACATTTTTTATATGCTTATTTCATCTGCTCATCTTTTGAGCATTCTTGTCCAGCTTTCTAATGGAGAGTTAGCTTGTTTCTTATTACCTGTTAAATAGTGTAAAGATATTATCCCTGTGGCATACATGATACAAACACATTCTTTGAGTTTTTATTTTTATTTTGTTTTTGATAGCTTTTTTTTTTTTTTTTTTTAAAGATGGAGTCTTGCTATGTCACCCAGGCTGGAGAGCAGTGGCGTGATCTCGGCTCACTGCAACCTTCACCTCCCAGCTTCAAGTGATTCTCCTGCCTCAGCCTCCTGAGTAGCTTGGATTACAGGTGTGCACCACCATGCCTGGCTAATTTTTGTACTTTTAGTAGAGACGGGGTTTTGCCATGTTGGCCAGGCTGGTCTCGAATTCCTGACCTCAGGTGATCTGCTGGCCTCAGCCTCCCAAAGTGCTGGGATTACAGGCGTGAGCCACCGCGCCCAGACTGATTATGATGTTTGATGAACAGATCTATTTCAAATCTCTCTAACCGAGTTTTATCATTGTACTCAAACGTTTCTTCCTGATAGAGTATATCATGTTTCTCTTCTGGCTCTCCTCTAATACTACATCATCAATCTGAAGCAATGATACTACTCTTACATCCTATTTGTAATGCAAATGAAGGTAAGTCTGTTTTTGGCATTTACAAGCTCTGCACAACTATGTGTACGTCTTTAAAATGAGAAGAAAGAAAAGACATATGTAGCAGGAAACCTATGTGCCTGAGGAAATTTTTGAGGTGTTGTACAAAATGGAAAGTTGTAAAAATGGAAGGGCTACATGTAATAAGAACAAACCTTGTCTCAAATCTTACGTCATAATTTTACTTCTGAGTACCTTATGTATCTTTTACTGAGTTATGTTTCCTTTCAGTCTCTGTTAAAGGAATCTTACCTAGTTTTAGTCCCCTGAACTTTTTCAAAATTACCTCCTTTAAAGCATAAAAGCTGCACAGGCTTTTATTTCTAGCTTTTCACAAATGATGATTTAGTTGCATTCTCCCAAACTTCGATCGTACTCTCATTAGTTCTGTTTAGCAAAATTAGGTTTGATAAAACAATTTCTCTGTTTTTGCTACTGTCAACAGGGCAAATAAATAATTTACCTGACTCTCCTCTTCTCAGAATAAAAAACAAATGAATTCATGTCTATACAAAGCATTCTATGGTATCGCTTCTGTTTCTCTGCTCTTCAATTAAATACCCCATTTTTCATAGGTTGTATGAATTTACAGCAGATATACATTTTTTTCTTGATATTCTAGTGTTATTCTGTGTCTCCTCAATAGGTGGGGTTCCCTGGAGTAACTTAACCTCTGCTTGGGGTTCTTTGAGTTTTGTTCCAGTAAGGCCTGATAACTACCTATATTAAGTTGCATTTATTTTCTTATATTAAAGTCTCTCAAGATTTTGCTTAGTTTATGCCCTATATTCTTAACTTTAGAATATAAGCAACTGACGCCTCACGTAATGTCCTTGAACACATCCTTCTTCCCAGTATTTACTACTATATAATCATGGGCACCTTGTCAACTGCCTTATGTCATCTATTTTATGTGATAACCTCCATCATATCCAGTTTTAGAATTTTACTGATATTTTTCTGTCTTCTCCAACATTTTCTGAATAAAATCTTGATCTGATGATCAAGTTACCAGGTGAATAAATTCTTTTAATTCCTGTGAGATGAAGCACAGAAATCTATTATTCAAGGGATCTTAGGTCACTCTCCAGAAAATAAAATATTTTTCTGAATAATGTTGTCTGATAATCAGTTACTATTTTTCATTTTATTTCTCTTCCAAAGTCCCAATCTTCAATTAGAACCAGAGATATAGGGTCAAGGTATAATTATCATCTATTGTAACATCAATACGGGAACCAAATTCTTCATTTAGTTTCTTTTTCTAAGAGTTTCCTATGTCTCTGTTCACTTAACAGATAAGAAAAATCTGTGGGTCCATTTGTTGATCCATACCACCTCTAAAGTATGTTATCAATCTCAAAATAAATTCTATTGCATACATAAACTGTGCTAGTATCTTCCAGTTTTAGAGGTTCTCATTGATAATTCTCCCCAAACGTAAGAGATTAAACAATGCGTGCCACTACTGATAGGAAATCTGTGGTCCTTACTAAATCCTATAAAGGCACCTGCAGAAATAACAAAGTGTGTCTAACAGAAAGAGTTGTACATAAACACACTGTCCTCAATCTAATACAAACTTAAATCACTACGGTTGAAATAAAAGTACCTACAGTTTAGATTAAAATTCCAGTATAAACTTAGCATAAATCAGAAAAATGCCTCATGTAAAATTTAATGCTTATTAATGTAGGTCTTAGAAAGTTAGAAGATATTGGCTATATGCTTAATGATCAATGAGTTAACAAAGAAGTTTCAAAATGTTTAATAATCTAAACAGAAAGAACCATTTAGAAAACATGAGATTAAAAGATTACTTCTATGAGTCACTGTAACCTCAAGTTACTCAGTAATGTTTGGTAAATTTTCATAGTTAAGCAATTTGAAAACACGCGCAAATTAAAAATTTTATTTGCTAAAATGGCTTCTTGCTTCATTCATTCATTCCAACATTTATTGAATGACTTCTACATACTAGAACCTGTGTGAAGCTTTACATGAAGATTAAGTAACTAGCTAGAAAATTAAACAAGAACAGCAGCAACAAAAACCAAAAACAAAGGCAACATCTTAGCTAAAGGAAAAACAAAATAGTTCTTACACTCCGGTGGTAACTTACAACTTTCTCAAAAAAAAAAAAAAGAGATACACAACTTATCCCCTCAATAAACTGCTACTTGCATAGTATTCTATTGTGTTTTATGTTTTTATATTATAGCAATGCTTTTCTAACACATAATCAAAATAATTTTAATTATTTTAACAGAAAAAAAGGGGGAACATAAAACTCCAAAGAAGCATATTTCTACATTCTAATAATGAGGGTACACTTAACAAAATCTTAAAAATTTTTATATTTTAAAAGTTCCTAGCAAAAGTAACTGTCATAAAAATTACAAAAAGGAAAATACAGTTATGAGCATTTTTCAAATGACACGTGAAAAACAAAAATAAAAACAAAAATTATGTATTACAGAAATAAAAGTCCCAAGCATGTGATAAACATGCAAATTCTAAAAGCAATCTAAATCATACACCTCCTTATGCCAGAAAGGCACTACCATGAATCTCCAAACGTATCTGAATAAGGTAGGTCTGTAGATGGAGGTTAAAAAATAACTTGGGAGTATTTTGATCACTTACTCAGGCCTTTTGATCCCATGTCGTCAGGGATCTCCTGTAGAGGGTAGTCCCCAGAGAGCAAGCAATAAAAAGATAATCAAAGAAAATAGTTGTCAGTAATGCATGAAATTGGTGCTACAGTAGGAGACAGTTCCAAGACCATTACAGGTACATCTATCTTACAGAGCATTTTTACAGATTTCTAGAACTTTGAAATGAGCTAGCTGCTAACTGTAACCTACCAAAAGAATGAAAGTTCTAGCAGGAAGGCTGATTCAGGGCGAGAAGCAAAATTTTAGACCATTTCTTGCTATTTTAAAAGTAAAATCCAGATGGTCTACATATAATGAAGAAATAGGATAAAATGGAATGATTCCAGAGAATCCAGTATCAAAGACTAGCAATGTTATACCTAGAAATCAACAGGTAGCTTCTCATGTATTCATGTTCCTCCTCTAAAATATTCTTTGAATGTATGAATGTGAAGTGTTTTTCATAAAAATCTTTCCTTCAAATAATTGCATTGATTTATACATATTTATATGTTCAAATTATAAACATATAACTGGAAAATAATGTTTGCTTTAAATTAAGAATTCCTAAGGTACCAGAAAAAGTTAAGATAGGCATACAAATTAATTTATATCTGTTAAGTTGCCCTTGAAGACAATTAGCAACCTGCTGCAGCTCTTGAAACTGTCTCCATGGTAACAACCAACTGCAGGGCAGTAGGTCCCTCTCCATTTTATTTTCAGTTGACCACTGGATCCACATACTTACGGTCAGCATCACTTGTTTCCTGCTCACTCTGGTCCTTGTTCTTGTAGAAGGGGAATTTTCGGGAAAAGAGGTTCTTTTTACGCTTGTCATTGAATGACTGCTGAAGAAGAGAAGGAGGGGCAAAACAAAGGGATGTCTACTGTCTGTGTGTACAAAGGCCCAGCCCAGCAGCTCTGTGGAAGCTGACTCCTATGGCCACAGTGTGCAGTTTGTATATGATTTTTACTTTAATCTCATGTAAAGTGAATTTCTACTTTTGAATAAACTCTAACATTTTGCAACTGAAAATACTTAAGAATTTCAAAGAGCATAGTTCATTTATACCTAAAAATAAAAATGCTACTTGACAAAAAAAGGCAAATCAGTTACTACTACAGTACAAACGAAGCTAACATTTGTTTATACTAATCTACATTTTTCCAGAAAAATTTCCAAGTATTATGTGCTCTACAGCAAAAGATATTTAATGCTACTTTGCTGCTCAATTACGTTTTATTCATTAGGAAGTAATCTTCGTTTTATTTTGGCCTGACCATAGTTATTCCTTTATCTCTTTTTTTTGGCTATGATGAGCTAACAGAAAAGTCACTGTTTAAAAAGTAAACCAAAATGATTATGAGAAAGTTGCTAATGCTGAATATTTAAAAACAAACAAAAATTTTTTTTTTGGAAGAGGATAAAAGGTAACTAAATGCTTATGAGCCAGAAAATGGGAAGAAAACTAAAAGGCCCATCAAGCACACAGAGTCCAGCAAGAGATTTATCAATGCCATCTCTAGCCAAGCAAGAAGAGTCAGAAGTCTCCTGACCAACGTGAATGCTATCAGTACTGACTTATTTATTCTTAAGTTCTACTCTACTTATTTAAAAAAGTATACATAAATAACATAGAACCACATCCAATCATTGGCACCACGTCCTTCACAGGGAATAAAAAGTCTGGTGTCCACCAAAGCCACAAGGCAATTAAGATTCTAACAGTTTATATGTAATTGTAATGTGGGAGTTGAGCAGTTGATCTGATGTCTCTTATTGCACACATGTTGGAAATAAGTTTTTCCTTGAATATCCCATTTGTACATTCATATATTTAAGAGTATGTGGCACAAGAATGATGAGGCTATCAAAGAGAAATGGCTTCGTTTGTTATTTCTCTGTCATAGGCGTTCATGTTTGGAAGGAAACAGGTTTACCTACCAGTGACACTAAGAATTATTAGTTTTTGGAGGGGGAAGAGAAAAATATAAAGAATAGAATTTTTTTTGTTCTGATCTTTATGAGTTTATACACATTTTAAGATGCTGCATTTTTCATTATTTTGAAGGGTATTGACATGAACAGCATGTTTTTAGCACGTCCTTATTTTACGCATGCGATGCCAGGTGATTAGGGTGAAGTAGCCAGGTGCAGTGGCTCACATCTGTAATCCCAGCACTTTGGTAGGCCAAGGCAGGAGGATTGCTTGAGGCCAGGAGTTCAAAACCAGCCTAGGCAACATGGCGAAATCCCATCTCAACAACAACAAGAAAATTAGCTGGGAGTGGGGGTGTGCGACTGTAGTCTCAGCTACTTAGAAGACTGAGGCAGGAGGATCGCTTGAACCCAGGAGTTTGAGGCTACAATGAGCTATGATCACACCATTGCATTCCAACCTGGGTGACAGAGTGAGAACTTTTCTTTAAATTAAAAAAAAAAAAAAAAAAAAAAAGTGAAGTGGATTAAAGTGACTTTTAGCTCAAATTCTATGACTTGAGAAGACTCATTCTGATAAAGATCTTTATAAAAACAAGGTTAAACTTTTATTTTTACCTTTTCATATAATTAATTCAGGATTAATAAGTTCACAGTTCATTAGCCAAGCAGACTGTCTTGAAATCAATCTTAAAGTTTGAAGGCTCTGAGGAACTAGATAAAAAAGAACTCTAAGTAGAAGTTAAAAATTCAATCAACAGAAAAAGTATTGTGGGGAAATCTGGGCTTGTAACTATTTTATAAACTGTCAAGTAGCATTATTTGAATAAAAATCTTTGTTCAAATCCAAATTTTAGAAAGGAGAAAGAGGAGAAAGTGTTTTAGCAGAAAAAATTATGGTAATCTAATTTAGGGAAAAACTAAATCTTTTCGTTCATAAGACTCAATGGTTTTGAATTTAGCAATAATTTTTATATCTGATACAACTGATGTTTTTTTTATAAAAGTGTATTCATCCCTCTTACTGCATCTACAGTGGTCAGAGTCAGTTTCACAGCAAACAACCAAAAGAAACATGAAGTTTAAAATGTCTGATTCTTATTATCTTTGCAGTTAGCCAAAATGAGATATCATAAAGATATCATAATATAGGACAGAGAGAAATGCTTGTTAGTTAAGAAATGTATTAATTGTATCACATTTGATATCCTCCTGGTGAAGAACTTATTAAAGGTGAAAAAAATAGCACAAGCAACCAAGACAAAAATGTGTAGGGAAAACACAAAACTGAAGACTTGCTATCTCCAGTTTCTCTGTATTTTCAATCAAAAGTACTACATTTAATACTTACTGTCATTAACACTATATTGTAAGAGAGACAGTGTAATATAAGAATTGATAAAATATCATAAATTCATGATACATATATTAAATATCTACATACATAATTTCCACATGTAGTATTTCAAAATAGCCAAATGAATGTTAGACATGTTAGTGAGAAACTAAAATGTTGTAAGTCTGTAGTAAAAATAAAGTCCATAATCACTAGAACTATGTAAGGAAAGGAGGAGGAGGAGGAGGAGGAGGAGGAGGAAATGGTATTATAGAAAGAAATGCAGTTCTGATCAATGGCAAGCGTATTTTTACCCCACTCAGTATCATGCATAGTTTTGGTGCTGTGTTAGAACACAGTGACTTTGTATAAAGTTGGTTACAGTCAACAAACAAGACTAAGATTTAAACACGTCGTTAATTCAGTTAACTTCTTACAGTATGAAAGAAAAGTTACAACATGCAACCTTTTTCAATTTATTGATGGTATATTGTACTAAATCATTTTTAAAGATATACATAAAACAAGCGCAAAAAAATTCACATTTTTCAAATCCTGAGCATTTACCTGGGATTTTTCCTCTAATACAAATTTCTATTTTAATATTACTTCAGGTCACACTATATAATTTGGTATTTTTCTGAAAGCTACAAGTAAATTTTAAAGGAATTTACCATTTCTAAAAAACTGAATGTAACATACAATTTTCTCAGATTTAACTTCTTGAACCAAAGATATTTCTCATCTTTTAAATTTTAAAGCTTTAAGTCTGAGTGCTTAGTGATACCAGAGATGTTCAGAAAGTAAATTTATTTGCTAAGTTAACATTCCACATTCATTTCAAATATTATCAAAATTTTTATTAAAAATTTTTGTTTAGTATTAAAAAAAAAACCCCAAACATAAAACATTGCTATAAATGGTATTTACATAACATGTATTCAGTTTGGTCTCCAGGCTTACTGCTGGAATATTCCACTGCAGTGAGTTCAGGATTATTAACAATTACATCCACAATATGGGATGAAGCCTGTACCATCTTTCTCATCTATTGACAGCCCAAATATTTAGATGCAAGCAGGACTTAAAGTGAAGGAAAAATAAATACACTTCTAAAATATATTATGAAAGAAGTGATATATTTCTTTCCTTTTTTTTTTTTTTTGAGACAGGATCTCACTGTGTCACCCAGGCTGGAGAGCAGTGGCATGATCATGGCTCACTACAGCCTGGACGTCCTGGGCTTAAGCAATCCTTCCACTTCAGCCACGGGGGCAGCTGGGACTACAGGTACAAGCCTTCACGCCTGGCTAATTTTTTACATTATTTTTTTTCCAGAGATTGGGTCTCGCTATGTTGCCCAGGCTGGTACTGAACTCCTGGGCTCAAGTGATCCTCCCACCCTGGACTCCTAAAGTGCTGGGTTACAGGAGTAAGCCGCCATGCCTAGCCTCGATATATTTTTTTTTTCTTTTTTTTTTTTTTGACAGGATCTCCCTCTGCTGCCCAGGCTGGAGTGCAGAGGCGCAATTATGGCTCATTGCAGCTTTGACCTCTGGTGCTCAAGCAATTATCTTGCCTCAGCCTCCCAAATAGCTGGGACTATAGGCATATGCCACCAAGCCTGGCTAATGGATATTTTCTTGATCACCTACAAACTTCTCCTCATGACTAGCACTTTGTTTCTGCCAAATAAAATTTCATATTGATTCCAACATTTAAAACACAGATTCTCTTAAGAAATTAAAGCAGGAATAATGTGGGGAAAGAACAAAAAAATTTCCAAAAATTTGCTTGCAACAACTTGTAAACTTAAGATTATGACTTAGCATTTCTGAAATGCCTATTTTCTTAGCAGGGTCATTATTAAATTATCTGCCATGATTAACACTAGTAACACAAATTTCTTCTTCTTTTTTGAGACAGAGTCTCACTCTGTCGCCCAGGCTAGAGCGCAGTGGTGCGATCTTGGCTCAATGCAAGCTCTGCCTCCGGGTTCAAGTGATTCTTGTGACTCAGCCTCCAGAGTAGCTGGGATTACAGATGCCCGCCACCACGCCCCGCTAATTTTTGTATTTTTGGCTTTGCCATGTTGGCCAGGTTGGTCTCGAACTTGTAACCTCAGGTGATCTGCCTGACTTGGCCTCCCAAAGTGCTGGGATTACAGGCGTGAGCCACCATGCCCGGCCTAGTAACACAAATTTCTTTTTTTTTTTTTTTGAGACGGAGTCTCGCTCTGTCGCCCAGGCTGGACTGCAGTGGCGTGATCTCAGCTCACTGCAAGCTTCACCTCCCAGGTTTATGCCGTTCTCCTGCCTCAGCCTCCCGAGTAGCTGGGACTACAGGCGCCCGCCACCTCGCCCAGCTAGTTTTTTGTATTTTTTTAGTAGAGACGGGGTTTCACCGTGTTAGCCAGGATGGTCTCGATCTCTGACCTTGTGATCCGCCCGTCTCAGCCTCCCAAAGTGCTGGGATTACAGGCTTGAGCCACTGCGCCTGGCCACAAATTTCTAATTGGAAGTTGAATGAAGGTCAAATACATTTCATTTATTTTTATTTATTTTTTTTTTGAGACAAGAGTGTCGCTCTGTCGCCCAGGCTGGAGTGCGGTGGCTGGATCTCAGCTCACCGCAAGCTCCGCCTCCCGGGTTTACGCCATTCTCCTGCCTCAGCCTCCCGAGTAGCTGGGACTACAGGCGCCCGCCACCTCGTACGGCTAGATTTTTGTATTTTTTAGTAGAAACGGGGTTTCACCACGTTAGCCAGGATGGTCTCGATCTCCTGACCTCGTGATCCGCCCGTCTCGGCCTCCCAAAGTGCTGGGATTACAGGCTTGAGCCACTGTGCCCGGCCACATTTCATTTATAAAAGTAAGCTTGACCAAAAGTATGTCGTTAATAATATACTGAATGATAGTTTTTTTTTTTTGAGACGGAGTCTCGCTCTGCCGCCCAGGCTGGAGTGCAGTGGCCGGATCTCAGCTCACTGCAAGCTCCGCCTCCCGGGTTCACGCCATTCTCCGGCCTCAGCCTCCGGAGTAGCTGGGACTACAGGCGCCTGCCACCGCGCCCCGCTAGTTTTTTGTATTTTTTAGTAGAGACGGGGTTTCACCGTGTTAGCCAGGATGGTCTCGATCTCCTGACCTCGTGATCCGCCCATCTCGGCCTCCCACAGTGCTGGGATTACAGGCTTGAGCCACCGCGCCCGGCCCTGAATGATAGTTTTGATAATTTGGAAGGGTCTGTGAAATGGTTGCTTTAATTTAACAAATGCTTACTTAAGTATCTACCATTGTAAAGCACCATGGCAAGAACTGATCATGATTGATTCCTATAGCAAAATCCATTTTAACAATGTAGCTCAAACAGGAATTATGAAAATGTAGAGATTTCAAATACTCACCCCTTTATCTCTCGTTTTAGAATTGAATTTCACTGTTTTTAATCGGGCTCGTTCTTTCTTCTCAACTCTGTCAAAGTACAGAATGTTATTAAGTAAAACAAACACATCTAGGGGTCTTACTAGAAATAACCAGAACTGATATCTTTAAAATGGGCATTTTTATATTGTAAAACCTTTAGGAGCCATCTAGGTTTGCATCCTCAAATTAGAATTGCTGAAAAATGAAACAAAGGGCTCATTTTATTATGAAACAAAACCTGATGCTATGACCTATCAATACACAGTACATAGGTGTAGGAGTATCAATACACAGTACAGACATGTATACTTTTATACGTATACTCAGTTACAAAATTATATGAAAGTATGCGGCACCATTTCTGAGTTTAACAATTTTCCAAGTTTTGTTTATTTTTAAGTATTAGCTTAGCATGAAGCACATATGCTAAAAATTAAGCTTGAGAAAGAGAAAGCAAATGTGGCAAAACGTTAAAAATTGGTGACAGTGGGACAAGGATATGTGGATGTTCATTGTATATTGCCTTTTTTTGTACTCACTTTTCTATAGCTCTGAAACTTTTAATAATAAAAAGGTGGGATTTAAAAATTAAGCTTAATTCTAATGATACGTGTGTGTGTGTGTATGTAAATATATAAATAACCAGTCACAGTTATTAAAGTAAGAGTTTTAAAGTACTTTTGGAAAGATACATAAGAACTGTTAAATCTTTACCCCTATGGAGGTGAAATGGGTGTTGTGAGAGAGAGAGAGCCTATAAAGCTTTCACATCTTTTAAATTCTGAACTTTACCTATTCAAAATAAGCAAGCAAATAAAACTACAATGAGACAAATTTTTATGTAGATTGTAACACTAATGTAAATCTTGTAAACTTTCATGTAAATTAAGCTTTCATAAATTTTCCAATTTCAACACAGCAATTATGTTAGTGTATAACAGAAAAGCCTACCAAAACAAGCCTATGAATAAATGTATTTTATTTTTTCCTTATTATCTATTTAGTTTTACTATGGGTACAGCAGGACCTTAGCATTCATGAATTTAAGTTGTAAATTTAAGTCCAGGAGTGGTGGCTCATGCCTGCAATCGCAGCACTTTGGGAGGCTGAGGCGGGCAGATCACAAGGTGAGGAGTTCAAGACCAGCCTGGCCAACATGGTGAAACCCTGTCTCTACTAAAAATACAAAAATTAGCCAGGCACTGTGGTGCGTGTCTGTAATCCCAGCTACTTGGGAGGCTGAGGCAGGAGGATCAGCTGAATCCAGGAAGTGGAGGTTGCAGTGAGCCAAGATCGCACGCCACTGCACTCTAGCCTGGGCGACACAGCAAGACTCCGTCCCCACCACAAACAAAAAAAATTAAAGCTCATGATTTTTACTATTCAAGAACAATTCTGAGGCTACATGACCTGAATAATTTATAATCTTGCCTAAGTACTTATTAACAGCACCACAAAACTAGCATTTAGCGGGTGAGCATTTACAACTCAACTTTATTTTCTAATCATTATCTTCTTTAGTACACAGCTCAGCAACTTAAGTTGTCTATATTTGTAAATATTATTCCTGAAAGAAAGCCAAGAATTGTAGGAATTACAATTCCTATGTTATTTTAGAAGAGGTCTAAGAAAGACATAGTTCTATTTAAGAAAAGGTAAGTTTTGAATACATTCAAGAACCAAATGGCATAATTAGTTGTGGTTTCTTACTGTATTTCACGGGAGTAAGATTATATTCTGCAATGCTACTCATGAATTTGGAAATTGGCAGAGGTCTCAAGACATCTTTCTTATATTATTTCTTGCTTTAAAACACAGTCTCACAGAATTTTTGTACAAAATGAAAACAAAAGTCTCTCCAATGAAGCCAACAGTGTTTATTATTGGGTGCAGGCACAGAAAGCCTTTGCAAGGTATGAGACTCCAAGAACTAAGACAATTTTTAGGATCTCTGACCTTGATATTTAAGATGTAAGATTTCTACTGACTCAACAAGGCATAGAGGAAGCATTTCCGAATTTAAAGCAGACTATCTTCTATTTCTGGAAAAAAGTTATGCTGATTGCTGCACTGCTAAAAGAGGATTTGCCATCAACTGTAAGATCTAGCCAAATAGTTGGATCATGCTAAATATGTGGATATAGCCACAGCAGCTATAAGCCCCAAAATCATAATTATAAATCTTGATTATAATTTAATACTACTACTTTTAAATTTTGGCATGAAGGAAGAAATTCATGACACCAAAAACACAAAATTTAGGTCATCTTAGCTATCTACATCAACCATGACACTTTCAGTTTTCTCTTCACTGGTATAGCTAAATGGCACATTGACTTAATATATACTTAATTTTGTTTTCAGCAACTAGTAGCTTTAGATAAATTTCTACTTGGCAGCAAGCATCACTTGCTTTTTTTTTTTTTTTTTTGAGTTGGAGTCTTGCTCTGTTGCCCAGGCTGGATTGCAATGGTGCGATTTTTGCTCACTGCAACCTCTGCCTCCTGGGTTCAAGCAATTCTCCTGCCTCAGCCTCCCAAGTAGCTGGGACTACAGGCGCCCGCCACCACACCAAGCTGATTTTTGTATTTTTAGTAGAGACAGGGTTTCACCATATTGGCCAGGCTGGTCTCTTGGCCAAGCTCATCTTGAACTCCTGACCTTGTGATCTGCTCACTTTGGCCTCCCAAAGTGTTGGGATTACAGGTGTGAGCCATTGTGCTTGGCCCATATTTTCTAGTTATGTCAATGGTTACAAATCCATTTGAATAAAATTAAATGGCTGTGAAACACAATATAAAAAACAGCATAAAATCATTTTAGTAAAAGAAATTTATTTTTTCAGTTGTTCTGGTGATTATTTTTAATATATTAATTTAATATATATATACACACACACACACACACACACACATATTTTTAGACAGAGTCTCGCTCTGTCTCCCAGGCTGGAGTACAGTGGTGCAATCTCAGGTCACTGCAACCTTGGCCTCCCAAGTTCAAGCAATTCTCCTGCCTAAGCCTCCTGAGTAGCTGGGACTACAGGCATGCGCCTCCATGCTCAGGTAATTTTTGTATTTTTAGTAGAGACAGGGTTTTACCACGTTGGTGAGGCTCATCTTGACTCCTGACCTCAAGTGATCTACCTGCCTCAGCCTCCCAAAGTGCTGGGATTACAGGCATGAGCCACTGCACCCGGCCTAATTGTATATATTTAAGTTGCACAACTTAATGATTTTATGTGTGTATACACACACACACACACACACACACACACAAACACTGTGAAATAATCACTACAGTCAACCTAATTAACACATCCATTACCTCACCTGGTTACCTTTTTTTTGGGTGGTGAGAACACTTAGGACCGACCCTCTTAGCAAATTTCTTTTTTTTTTTTTTTTTTTTTAAATTTTTTGAGACGGAGTCTCGCTCTGTCGCCCAGGCTGGAGTGCAGTGGCGCGATCTCAGCTCACTGCAAGCTCCGCCTCCCGGGTTCACGCCATTCTCCTGCCTCAGCCTCCCGAGTAGCTGGGACTACAGGCGCCTGCCACCGCGCCCGGCTAGTTTTTTTTTTGGTATGTTTTAGTAGAGATGGGGTTTCACCGTGTTAACCAGGATGGTCTCGATCTCCTGACCTCGTGATCCACCCGTCTCGGCCTCCCAAAGTGCTGGGATTACAGGCTTGAGCCACCGCGCCCGGCCAAATTTCAAGTACAGTACTATTACCTATAGTCACCATGCTTATATATCAGAGGTCCAGAACTCACTCATCTTGTATCATGGAAACTTTGTATCTCCTCACTTCCCCATCCTCCTAATCCCTGGTAACCACCATTCTTCTCTGGATGACTTCGACTACTTTAGATTTCACATAAAAATGTGATCATACAATTTTAGTCTTTCTGTGTCTGGCTTTTTTCAATGAGCACAATGCACTCCAGGACCATCCATGTTGTCAAAAATTAAAAGAAATTTAAAAGAACATCAATTATTTATGTTGCCCCACATTCAAGTGGTAAGAAACAGACATACCTGCGTTTACTGGGAATCACTCCAACCTCATCACTCTCACCGTCTGGTGTAACCTGCCTGGCTTGCCACCATTCATCATCAGAAGCATTAATAACATGGAGGATATCTCCAAATTTGAAGTTCAATCCCTGACTGGGAAGGCCACTGTCTTTAGTCTTGTCATAATCAAAAAGGGCTCTAGAGTCAGAAGAAAAAAAGTCCATAATTGCTTGTTATAATGATATTAATCAACTTTTCATGGGGTTCTGAAAGTATATTTAATTTGGATAATTAAATATATCATAGTAGGCCAAATAACACCCAGTTCATTCTGCACTACATATAAGATGAGACAAAAAAGAAATAGTAAAATCAACTTGTTATGAAAATACTGTATTGTATTATCTGTGTCTTTCAATATCACAAGAAAAATTCTAAAAACGCTCTTGGCTTGTAATCCAATGGCAAGCTATATTGAATTCTAAAATAAAGACCAATCCAGAGAGTTTGAAATTAATAAACAAAAATTATTAAGATACACTCTTCTCTTTACTTTCATTAGATACATGTAGGAAAACAAATTCCCTGATAAATTAGATTTATTAGTTGTGGACTGTAAGACTAGATCAACATAGTGATTATTCTGCCAGTTAATTACTCCTTCCATTTGTTCACAATACTAGAGTTGATAGGGTTTTCAGAGTCGGTAACAATATGAACATTAATTACAGATGACTTCATCAGCTGCCAAATACTTTGGAAAAAGTAATAATTTAATATGGTAATTGCAAAGTTAAGAATATTTTAAAATTTGATAAAAAGAAAATATTGTGTCCTACCACTTGATTATGTACAATATTTAGATAAATCAAATTCTTAAGTCCAAATAAGCTCTCTCAAGAGTGTAAGAAAGAAAGGATCACAGCAATTACATTTATAACATAGTTTACTCATTCTTTTGTTCTAATTTGGCAACTGGAAATTAGGATGAAAATCATAATCTTTTTCACACTATCCAACATTTAAGAACCTATCTCTTCAAGTAAAACTCAAGAGGGGTGGAATTACTTGACAGCTAAATAAATAAACTAGTAGTTAATGGTTTTTCAAATGAGTTCTTTCAAGTCTTTTCATGGGGCTAAAGGTGTTAGGGAAGCAGGGGGAATCCTAAGTAGGAAGGCTCACTTAAACCCACTTTCAAACACAGAGAAGATGAGGGGACAAATAAGCATAATATAAAATAGTATAAAATAAAGTGCCTTAAGAGGTAATACAAATGTCAAGACATTCAGAAAAGGAAAATATTAACTTCCTACATTATTATAAAAATTCACCTTTTGAATCACAAAATCTAACTGTATTATTGAACAACAAAGGAAAAGAAATCACCCACAATCTCTACTTATGTTAGCAGTTTAACATTCTCTTTTAATATATTTGATTCATAAAAAAAGAAGCCCATGGAATACATGTGAGTTATTAATCATAACAGTGCAATGAACATCTGTTCACCTACTATCCAACCTAAGAGTACACACGAAACCTTCATCAGTAATTCACATTCACCTGCACATATTCCCTCTGTACTGATTCCCCTGGAGCAAGAGTTCCCCACTATTAGATTTAACTATCATTCTTCATATGTTTGTTTCTTTGACTCACTCTTTTTTGGTTGGTTTGATCATATAACACGTGAGTGATTAAACAATATAATGTATGTTTTGCTTGTTTCAGAGCTTTATAAAGAGGTTACTGTAGGTAGTTTTTTGTAGCCTGTTTTTTTTTTTTTTGGCTTTTCAAATTAAAAATACATTGACTAAAAAACCCCACAAGACTCAGGTGTGGTGGTGTGTGCCTGCAGTCCCAGCTACTTGTGACGCTAAGGTGTGAGGATCCCTTAAGCCCAGGAGTCCAAGACAAGCTTGGCCAACAGAGCAAGACCCCATCTCAAAAAGAACCACAAGGCTTCTGATTAACTACAGCAGACTGCGTCTATTTCTTCTCCATCCTGACTCATTAAAATGACAATAAAATAAGAAAAATACAAGAGAGGGAAGAAAACAGGGGAAGAGAGATTTTAACACATTTTTGGATGATGCTAATTAAATTCAGCAGAATGAAAGAAGCTATAAATGGAGTGTCAGCAGACAGGGTTATAGAAACAAGTTTTATTCCACAAGAATCCTGGAGATGGTCATAAATCAGAAGTGTACACTAGTACCACGGTAGGCAGGGATAAGTTACTGTACTAAAAACAGAAGGTAGAAACACTGTATGTAGCACTGACACCACCCCACCAAAGTTCCTTTTCCCCAAACCCACAGAAGACTAGAGGCTGAGTCTCCAGAGAAACCGAATTTGAGGAGCTGTATGCTCTGAAACTTGGTGGAGAAGGGGAAGATGGCTGGACTGAAATGGATGAAAACGAAATTCTAGCAACTTGGTTTATACTATTGGCAGGAGACAGGGGTTCTTCTCTAGAGATATTTAATTATACCAAAGAACAGAATGACGTGGGACAGCAGAGGAAATGTAAGAGCCAATTTATTCCTCCCTTTACCCCATTGTCTTCTAGTTAAATCCATTATCTTCATTTCTCTATTCATAAGAATGGAAAACAATGAAAGGAACACTGGCTATTTAAAGAATGCCTTATATAAAACACTACAGAAAAAAACCCCAAGAAAATAGGCTAGAAAAAAGGAATACAGAGAAAGCAAAGAATACAAAAAGCAGAAAAAAATCTCAGACACATGAGATTATGTCCACGAAAGAAATGGAAGATGAGTGAGCTCCTGGAAAATAAAACAGGGTATCATTCCCTCCCCCAACATTCCAAATTCTCTATTGGGGAGAAGGCAAGATAAGGTCATTTCGGACATGCTAAGACTCAAAAGGTACCTCCCACACATCTTTTCGCAGGAATTTACTGAAGGATGTGCTCTAGGAAGATTAATTCAGAAAGAAGAAAACATGGTATCTAGGAAACGTGACATCGTAGACACTCAAAGGGAACAGAATAATGGCAAAGGAAGTCCCAGCTGAGAGCTATACAGCAAGTTTACAGAGGAATTAGTCTAGACTGGAGCATAAAGATGGGAAAAACCTGAACTATCAGACCATATGTGTGACTATGTTTTCGTAATGTGAAAAGCTCTACAGTGGTTACTGGAAGATACAGAAAGATAGTTAGTAATAAGTATATGAAAAATTGATCAAATAAAATGCAAGACAATTATTAAGCCCAGGAAAAATGAAGGGGTGCGGAAGAAAGGAGGCAGCTCACAGGGCTCCACTTGACTGAGTCATGACAGCTATTACACAGTCACATGACTCTGAATGCTATTAGTTTTATTAACAGAGATAGCTATGTTTGGGTGATGGTGATGAGACTGAATGAGTGGTTTGGTACTACGGAGAAAAGTTCTCATCTACCATGGTTTTAAGACTAACGTATAAAACTGGTAAAATAGAAGATAGCAGTATATGTATGTTATTTAGAAATATAGAGGTGAAGGCTTCATATTTAGAAGTAAGGAGATGAAGGAAGTTTGCTAGGAAAATGGAGGATGCTTGTTCCTGGAGAATGAAACTAGGGGTTGGTGCAAGTGACAGTTATTTTTCATTATAAGTCTTTTGATAATATATGATTTTAAAAAACAGAAGCTGGGTACAGTGGCTCATGCCTGTAATCCCAGCACTTTGGGAGGCCAAGGTGGGTGAGGCCCTTGAGTTCAGGAGTTCGAGACCAGCCTGGCCAACATGGTGAAATCCTATCTCTACTAAAAACACAAAAATTAGCTGGGTATGGTGGCATGTGCCTACAGTCCCAGCTACTTGGGGGGCTGAGGCAGGAGGATCGCTTGAACTCGGGAGGTTGAGGCTACAGTGAGCTGAGACTGTGCCACTGCACTTCAGCCTGGGTGACAAAGTGAGACCCTGTCTTAAAAAAGAAAGAAAGAAAAGAGAGCATTACTTCTCTAAAAATAATAAAAAGTGAAGATGACTCACTAAATGTACCGAAAATAAATATAACCTATTATGTCGTGATTTTTATGCCTTTGTAAATATTTAATCAAGTACAAACAAAAGGCAACACCTATTAATTATACTAAAATTAGGAAATGTAGATAAGCAAAAAAAAAGAAAAAGAAAATGTAAAAAAGAGAGTAGAAAAATCCATGTTCTATTTTCGATGTATCTGTATATATAATATACTTTTAATAAATTTGGAACACAAGAGTTTAATAAGTATTGTTAGAATTGGCAAAGGGAGAAAAAAATCTGATGATTTAAGATTCCCACATCATTGGTAGGGTTATAAGTAGCAAAGAACTTACAGCAAAAGACAAAACGAATAGAAAGAAGAAAGTGAGAAAAGTTTCCTTTCATGATGTATCAGAGTAAGATTATGTGAAGACAGTAAGTCATATCATATGTAAACAAGCACAGAGTACCTGTTTTTGTGTATAGATATACATGTGTATAGGATACAGGTTTACATATGTAACATGTCTCTCTCATCAGAAGGATAAATGAAACATATTAGGAATGGGTCCCCCAACAGAATCAGGAGGACTGAGATGATCGTTTATAAAGAATGGTTCAATTACTTACAGTGCTAATGTTACAATAACGTATAATAAAGTCATCAGTTAAAGTTCTACCAGAAGTATACAGAATACAAATAAATTCGGATTTCTGTTTTAAGTCTTATAAGCCAACGAAATGAAAAAAAAAAAAAACCCAGTTTATATACTAATATCACCTATTTATTAGACCTATGTTGCCATTTAACCTTTATATTATAGGAAAATAACATATTTGCCTTCTCCCAAGTGTTTAAAAAAAATGCATGTAGAAATTTTCCGGATATGTATTATTTACTGAGGCTATTCACATTTTAAATTATAATTTACATATGCTTCCTTTGCTACTATGGAAATTGCCAAGGTAATTAAATGTTACTTGAACGGAAAATATATTAGAAAAGGATATAGGTTAAATCTAAGTGTTAGATATGATATTATCAACCTTGTGGCCACTACTAACACATCAATCTGAAAACAATTTCTGGTCCACAGAATTTTTTCCTTTATCATATCATTATTACTCAAGGATAACATAACTTTCATTAAAAAAAGTATTAATTCAACAATATTCCAATTCTTGAAAGACACACTGTCAGAGAATCAATAATAAAAAACAACACTGATTTGTAATATATTTTCTTATGGTAAAACTAAATAAGTTATAGTGAAAAATATAAAACAATTTACATTCATAACTAAGAGTTGCCATAATTAGAAGTAAAAAAATTTACCTGACATAGAGGGATCGCTTCTGGCTAGTTCGAAGAGAACCTGACCCTGAACTAATACTACTATTCATCATCTGCTCCCGTAAATCATGTATTTTAGCTTCAAAACGACTGTATTCTGATGGAAGAAAAAGAGAAATAAATTGATGTATTTTCAAAAAATAAGTTATATGAAGATAACATGTTATATAGGTAAACTGTCCTATAACTGATTAAATGTGGTTAGAACCTTAAAATAGTAATATGCATAAGATTTTGCCCAACACACAAATTTCAAAAAAAAATTATTAATAACCTAAATGTACCATAATTTAGAATTGGCTGAGTTAGAATTTTTCTACATGCTCTTTTAAAGTTTATACCACATTTAGTCAATTAAATGACAATTTCCACGCAGGAGACAGCAGTAATCTTATTACTGTTGAATTTAAGTGTAAATTTTAAAAATCAGGATTTATTCTAATTTTTATATTAAGGAAGAAACCTATAATAATAATTAATACACTAGAAGCTTTGATTATTGACTTTTTCCCCTTGAGACGATCAGTTCATTTTACATACTTCAATATGGAACTTGTGCAGGGTCAACACTAAAGGGAAAAATATGCCTTAAACAAGTGATAAAATTTATTTTAACTCATTTTATAATTTATAAATTGTCAAAATTCAAAAGACACAAAAACAATCTGAAGTAACATTCACGAATATTTTTATTAAAAATATTTTTATACCAAAATATGATTTTGAAAATGAACTATTTAAAGCTACATATTAAAAACTACTAAATCTATTAATAACAAAAGTTTAAGCACTTTTTAAAAAATACTGCAGTTACATGGTTATAAACACGTATCTTTTTTTCCCCTCTATTTACAACAAACAAATTGCAGACAACTAGGTCATTTCCAATTTGAGTTTCAAGCCTGTCTTACAGCAAACAACTTCTCTGGGAGTTTGTATAGGTTAAGATGACAGAGTAAGAGTAAGCATGTTTATCGTTGAGTTAGTCTTCCTTTCACCATCATCATCAACTTTTTTTTTTTTTTTTTTGAGACGGAGTCTCGCTCTGTCGCCGGGCTGGAGTGCAGTGGCCAGACCTCAGCTCACTGCAAGCTCCGCCTCCCGGGTTCCCCCCATTCTCCTGCCTCAGCCTCCCGAGTAGCTGGGACCACAGGCGCCCGCCACCTTGCCCGGCTAGTTTTTTGTATTTTTAGTAGAGACGGGGTTTCACCGTATTAGCCAGGATGGTCTCGATCTCCTGACCTCGTGATCCGCCCGTCTCGGCCTCCCAAAGTGCTGGGATTACAGGCTTGAGCCACCGCACCCGGCCCATCATCATCAACTTTATTTTATGGATAATAAGCTCAATTGAAGCAATAATTCATCAAAAAGCTTAGAAACATTTAAAGTTCCACATTAATATCTAACAAAATATTTTACTATCCTTTCAAAATTATAATAAAACACTTAAAAAAAAAACATAAATAGCCTTAATAGAATGTATCCATCATAATTAAATAATTATCAATCCATGGCAAGTTGTCTTTAGTACATGTAGACACAGCTAAACCACAGATTGATGAATGGAGATAATAAAAATATATCATGAATTTATACTGGTTTTTCTAATGAAAAATTAGGATCACTGGGTTTATACTCAATCTCTTCTATTTTAGCATTGTATCTGCTTTCTTGGATATGAGTAATTCTGGTTCTCAAGATAGTGGAGACAGCAGAACAAAAGTACCGGCATAATGACTTACTTGTTTTATCCAATATGACATTTACAACAGTGAATTACACCACCAACACTACTACCATGATATCATTACCGTAAACAGTTAACTATTTCCTGTAGCTTTTAATCCTTAGGCCATAGCTAGAGATGTATGGTTGAATTATTGTTTTCTTTTTTTATTTTCAGAGACAGGGTCCTGCTCTGTTGCCCAGGCTGGACTGCAGTGGTACAATCACAGTTCACTGCAGCCTTGAGCTCCTGGGCTCAAGCAATCCTGCCTCAGCCTTCCGAGTGGCTGAGACCATAGTGCGCACCAACATGCTTGGCTAACTTTTTAAAAATTATTTTTGGTAGAGATGGCATCTTGCTATGCTGGCCAGGCTGCTCTTGAACTCCTGGCCTCAAGCAATCCTCTCGCTCTGGCCTCTCACAGCTCTGGGATCACAGGTGCGAGCCTCTGTACCTGGCCAATTACCATTTCAAAATTACTTGGAATAGTTCCTCCCTGAGTATTACTGTTGCCAAGTGGACACACATTTAGATTCATTTGTACTTTACTTTCAACTTCAATTTGCCTTTTAAAATTTTCATTGTTTTTTTTTTTTTGAGACGGAGTCTCGCTCTGTCGCCCAGGCTGGAGTGCGGTGGCTGGATCTCGGCTCACTGCAAGCTCCGCCTCCTGGGTTCACGCCATTCTCCTGCCTCAGCCTCCCGAGTAGCTGGGACTACAGGCGCCGCCACCTCACGCGGCTAATTTTTTGTATTTTTTTTTTAGTAGAGACGGGATTTCACTTTGTTAGCCAAGGATGGTCTTGATCCCCTGACCTCGTGATCCGCCCGTCTCGGCCTCCCAAAGTGCTGGGATTACAGGCTTGAGCCACCACGCCCGGCCTATTGATTTTATAAGTAGGTAAAATAACTCCACAGTCAAATCTATAAAACACAGGTATTTAAAAGTCCAGTTTCTATCCCTTTTTCTCATCCTATTCTGTCCTGATCCTTATATGTAAACATGTAAACAATATAAAGATACACACAAACATGCAAATACATTTACATTTATTCCATATTTTTATATCTGTATATATGTATGTATATATACACACAAACATACATTTCTCTTTTTTCTTTTTCAGAGGGAGTCTTGCTCTGTCTCCAAGTTGCAGTGCAGTGGCGCGACCTCGGCTCACCGCAACCTCTGCCTCCCGGGTTCAAGCGATTCTTCTGCCTCAGCCTCCCGAGGAGCTGGGACTATAGACACACGTCACCACGCCCAGCTAATTTTTGTATTTTTAGTAGAGACGGGGTTTCAGCATGTCGGCCAGGATGGTCTCGAACTCCTGACCTCGTGATCCGCCTGCCTTGGCCTCCCAAAGTGCTGAGATTACCCACTGCGCCCAGCCAACATTTCTCTTCTTTCCTCAACAGTAGAATACACATTTCTCTGCTTTGCTTTTTTCACTTAACAGTAAGTATATCCAGGGCCAGGCGCAGTGGCTCAAGCCTGTAATCCCAGCACTTTGGGAGGCCGAGATGGGCGGATCACGAGGTCAGGAGATCGAGACCATCCTGGCTAATACGGTGAAACACCGTCTCTACTAAAAAAAATGCAAAAAACTAGCCGGGCGAGGTGGTGGGCGCCTGTAGTCCCAGCTACTCGGGAGGCTGAGGCAGGAGAATGGCATGAACCCGGGAGGCGGAGCTTGCAGTGAGCTGAGATCGCGCCACTGCACTCCAGCCTGGGCGACAGAGCGAGACTCCGTCTCAAAAAAAAAAAAAAAAAAAAAAAATAGTAAGTATATCCAGAAGATAACTGCACAGTATATAAAGATGTCATCCATGCTTTTTTTTTTTTTTTTTTTTTAAATACAGCTATATGCAGTCCTTTGTTTTTAACCTTTACTTCTTTGTTGTACGTATGACTCTTATATACTTCACAGGGTTAAATTCTGCTTTATTAGCAAGCCTGAAAATTGTCTGTTTTCATGAATTAACTTTTGATGTGACAGAAATTGTTTGTTCTCAGTTCTATTCTTATCATCCTGTCTTATTTATTCAAGCTTTTAACATAAATAAACCAGTAGCAGATTGTATTTTCCAAAGATGCCCGCATCCCATGCTCTTGTACACTGTGACCTTGCCATTTCCCCATCAGAGGCGGAATCTAATTCCCCTCTCCTGGAATCTGGGCTAGTGCTTTGGGTCATTTGTATGACAAAAAATGTGAAAGTAATCCCGTGTGACTTTCAAGGTCGGATCAGAAGAGGCCATGAAGCTTTTGCCTGGTTCTTCTGTAATGCTCGTTCAGTGGAAGCCAGGTACCACGTAACAAGACTGTTCTAAAACCACCACACTGCAGAGGTCACATGATGGTAGTCCGAGCCCAAACTTCCAGCCAGTACCACCAACGCATAAGACAAGGGGAGCAAAGCCAAACTGGGCCCTCCAAAGCAGCTCATTCGCCACCCAAGTCCCACTAAGTGACCTCAGTTGATGCCAGAAGGAAAACAAGAACCATCCAGCCAGAATCCTGCCTGAATTCCTAACCTACAAAATCTATTAAAAGGCTGTTTTAATCTATTAAGCTTGGGGTAGTATCTTATGAAGCAATAGTAACCGGAGCACAGTCTTACTATATGGTTTGTTCTTTTAAGTGTGTGTGTAAAAATTCAGACTCACGCCGGGCGCGGTGGCTCACGCCTGTAATCCCAGCACTTTGGGAGGCCGAGGCGGGCGGATCACAAGGTCAGGAGATCGAGACCACGGTGAAACCCGTCTCTACTAAAAATACAAAAAATTAGCCGGGCGCGGTTGTGGGCGCCTGTAGTCCCAGCTACTCGGGAGGCTGAGGCAGGAGAATGGCGTGAACCCGGGAGGCGGAGCTTGCAGTGAGCCGAGATCGCGCCACTGCACTCCAGCCTGGGCGACAGAGCGAGACTCCGTCTCAAAAAAAAAAAAAAAAAAAAAAAAAAAAAAAAAAAAAATTCAGACTCACTTGTCCTTCTGTTCTAATGGCAAGCTTTGGTTTGGCTTTTGTCTTTTGGTCTCCTCCTACAAGCAATCTTCCCAGATCTGATTGCAAATACTATACTTTTATATCCAGTTAAATACTTTAAAACAATTAGGAAGCTTATTCTGTTTTCATATTATCTGCAAATTCTTCCCTCATTTTGTAATAACTGTACCTTATCAAAATTGTCAGAGTATATAGCTTTTTCATATTATACACCCTCTTCCTTATAATCATCTTCATTAATGCTAACACCAGTCCTTATGTCAGTATCCCTCCTCCTATCATTTTGGATGTCTGAAGATTGTTCTCTCTCCCCAGGAAGTGTTTATACGAACACTATAACTCTAATTATTTGTTGATACATTTGATTCCACTCTTTATATGTGAAAGTCTGTTTGATTCAGCTTCTTTCTTTATTGAGTATATTCACTCCACTGTCTTCTATAAACTAAGAACAACAGAATTTTCTTTCTTTTTTTGATGGGGGAGGGAAGTGGAATTCCAGATTTTTTTTCCTTTAAATTCTAATCATTTTATTATGGCATTTTGATAAGTAGTTTGAAATAACTTTTTTAATTTTAGAAAATATTTCTTGCTTGGGCATTTTCTAGCATTGTTTTTGGATTTCTTCCTAGGAGACTCCTATTACAAGCATGTTGAATATTCTTTGCCTACCTTCTATATCTGTCACTTTCAATTCTTTTCTTTCTTTCTTCTTACTAATATCTTTTTAAAGACTAAAGCAATCACCAACTGTTTTTCCTGAACCATTTGATAGCAATTTGCCTCCTTGATGTCTCATCACCCATGAATACTTCAGTGTGTATTTCCTACAGATATTTTCCTATATAACTACAAAACCATCAAAATCAAAGTAACATTAATACATTACTACCATTTAATGCTCGGAACCCTATGAAGAGCCACCAATAATGTTCTTTATAGCAAAAGGATCCAATTCAAAATCATTTGCTGCATTTAGGTGTTGTATCTTTTTAGACTCTGAGTCACAGCAGTTTCTCAGTGTTTTCTTGACTTTGTGATATTAATACTGTTGGAGATTACAAGTCAACTGTTTTGTAGAATCTCTCTCAATTTGGGTTTGCCTGAAGTTTCCACACAATTAGATTGAGGTTATCCAACTTTGGCAGGAATATCACAGATGTTATGTTCTACCCGACATACCTGTATCAGGTGGTACACCATTTTGATTTGTCCCATTACCAATGTTATTAACTTTATCACTTGATTAAAGTTGTGTCTGTCAGGTTTCTCTACTGTAAAGTTACTTTTCCCTTTTGCAAATAAATTACTGAAACTGCGTACAATTCTCCATTCTCATCAAACTTTCAATTAATTCATTTATTTATATGAGTAAAAACTCATTATTTCCTACTTTATTCAGTGGGTTATAATACGCCATTATTACCACGAAATGAACGCTGAAGTTGTTCCTGATTTGGCCAGTGAGGGTCCCTTGAAGTTAGATTCTGTGTCCATTTGACATGTCTCCAATATTCCTTGAGTCTTGTTTTCTGGCAAAGGATATTACAGAACAATCTAGCATTTCCTTTGCCTGACATCTGGGGAACCTGCCATTTGTCAAAAAAGCCTTAGTAATTTCAGTGGGGAATAATATTTGCAAGGCAAGATCTGGGTGCCAGGTGCTCACTGCTATTGGGGTGGCACTAGGCTCAGGCCCTCTCAGTGGGCAGAGCCAGGGAAAATTACATACACACAGATACATACTCACTGATATAGATAATTGTGCTTACATCTGTATCAGTGGAAAACCATCCCTTCAAACCAATTTCTTCAATTCTAATGCAGTATTACAGGATTCATATTTAAGTTTTCTTCCTTTCCATATTTGTAACTCTTCTCAACAGTGAAAATTATGAATAACAATAACCTAATATATTAATTTGGTCAATCTCAATTTGAACAACCATCTACTTCCCTGACTGGGCTCTGAGCATTCCCTATGTGCTTTCCTCACCAGCCCTCGGGCTCTCACTCCTGAACCAAGGCACTACCCTGCATGGAAGCCATCCTCATGGGTAAGTCCAATGAGCCACCAGAGCTCTCCGAAACCTCTCCAGACCTGAGGTGTAGATTAAACCATTTTTCTCTGCTCTACCTAATGGCTTTAGGACTAAACTGATCAAATTGTAGAAAGAGAAGGTCTATTTTTGCTTTAAAAATTTTTCTTCTTTTTCACCTTCTTGGTTTAAGGAAAGGTGTCTCTTCTAGTTAAATTTAGTTTTTAAGACCGTGTCTTTATTTCTACTAATTTTCTGAGTTCTATCAACTTATTGATGTTGCTCTTCCACATATTCTATCATTTTTCTTTAACTTGTTTTGAAATATTAATTTTAGTTGACACTAGCGTCATAAACTGTCTTTCTGGTACAGCTTTACTGTCTGTGGAGATACTACACTAATCCTTATTTTCATTTTCAAATAGGCTTCCATGGGATTCGATTGTTGCTCATTTTTATATGAAATTAGTTTTCCTCAACTTTTACAGAGGACTTACGAGTCAAGACAGGTTTTCTCACTTCACAGCTCTAGAACTCTCCATTTTGTTTCTTTCAAGTGTTTAAAGACATGATCTCAGATACTGTGAGACTGCCTGAAACTTCACTTACCCCCATTAATCTGAACCTTCTATTTCCTTTGGCTCTATTATCCCTATCCTGTTCAATCTGGATTTTATTCCCAGCAGTTCTTCCTTAGTGTGGGGCTTTAAATGGAAAGGGAGCTATAGTTGGTTAACTGTGTTGTAGGGCCTAGACTGCTCGTGGCCCCTTCATAACTTACTGGAGATTCTTTGCACTCAACATGCAGATTGTATAAAAACTCTTACAGTTCACTCGGTGTTCTCAAATTAACCTACTGCATTTTGTCGTGAGTACTGGTTAACACTGGACTTCTCCTGTTACATCCCCTTACACAGATGCTGATATCAGATGGTTTTGTAGCTGTTAATACCTTGTTTACATCAGCTTATATTTGGGGTTCATAGGATATCTTTCATCTTTTTGCCTAGTTTTATTGTAGATTTTAAACAAATTTTGGTTTGGCTTTCCTAATTTTTTTGAGGGAGAGGAGGAGTTCTGGGCGATTCAGCTTTAAATCTACCTCTTTTTGTTTTTTCTTTCTTTTTTTGAGAGGGAGTCTCGGTCTGTTGTCCAGGCTGGAGTGCAGTGGCACGATCTGGGCTCACTGCAATCTCCCCCTCTGGGGTTCAAGCTACTTTCCTGCCTCAGCCTCCTGAGTAGCTGGGACTACAGGCGCGCCCCACCACGCCCGGCTAGTTTTTGTGTTTTTAGTAGAGACGGGGGTTTCCCCATGTTGACCAGGTTGGTCTCGAACTCCTGACCTTTTGAGTCGTCCACCTTGGCCTCCCAAAGTACTGGGATTTATAGGTGTGAGCCACTGCGTCCAGCCCTCTTTTTGTATTTTCTATTAGTCCCACTGGTTTATGTTTCTATTATTTTACTTCCTAGAAGACAACTAGGAAGTGATGACTTTTCAATATTTATTACCTTTGTTTTTAATTTTACTATTTTAAATGTAACTTATTTGTACTTCTGTATAATTTTATTTTTAATAAAGGCTATGTTTTAGTTTGGAAAATTTCTGAAAATTTAACTGGCTCTCCCAAGCCAGTTCGCTGTCACGCCTGAAACGAGAGACTTCTGTGCTTCCTTAGCCCTGAGTTCCTCGTTTCCCTTCACGCTTTGCTTGCTAATTCCTTACTACTTTAGAAGCTCTGCGATGCGTTTTAAATAAGATGCGTATCACGTCTCATGCGGCGCTATCAGCTTTAGCAATTTCGCTGATCTGATTAACAGAAGTCCTAGTGATTTAAAATAGTCTACATTTTAGAGATTTAAAAGCTTTCTGTAAAAAGAACACATTACTTTTTACAGTGATGCAGAAAATATCCTTTCTTAATGAGTAACTAAGCTACTACAAAGCAGTTAACATAGTCTCAGATATTAAAAATTTAAGACACTGAAGAGCTAAGTCAATTCCTGATTTCTTAAATTTGTGACTTATTTCTTTCACTGTATTCAGATCTTCATATTCACAGTTTTTGCTTAGTCTTCCCACCTACCCCACCTCACTCTGTTGCTCAGGCCAGAGTAGAGTGGTCAATTTTGGCTCACTACAGCTTCTGCCCCTTGGGTTCAAGCGATTCTTGTGCCTCAGCCTCCTCAGTAGCTGAAATTACAGTTGTGCATCACCATGCCTGTTTAATTTTTTTGTTAGTAGAGACAGAGTTTCATCAAGTTGGCCAGGCTGGTCTTGAACTCCTGGTTAAAAGGGATCTGCCTGCTTTGGCCTCCCAAAGTGCTAGGATTACAGGCGTGACCCACTGCGCCTGGCCAAGTCTTTGCCTTACTCTTGACAATTCCTCACAGCCACCTTTCTATATGTTCAAAACATACTTCAGCATTTTAAAGTTACTTTTCCTTTAAACCTTCTATTTCATTTACCTAGTTAAGATTCTAACTTTTTCCTTTTGTTTCAATCAACTGATACTTTTAGTCCTATCAATCTCCACATTTTACCCATTCTGTGTATATTTTCTTTTTTTTTTTTTTTGAGACGGAGTCTCGCTCTGTCGTCTGGGCTGGAGTGCAGTGGCCGGATCTCAGCTCACTGCAAGCTCCGCCTCCTGGGTTTACGCCATTCTCCTGCCTCAGCCTCCCGAGTAGCTGGGACTACAGGCGCCCGCCACCTTGCCTGGCTAGTTTTTTTGTATTTTTTAGTAGAGACAGGGTTTCACTGTGTTAGCCAGGATGGTCTCGATCTCCTGACCTCGTGATCCGCCCGTCTCGGCCTCCCAAAGTGCTGGGATTACAGGCGTGAGCCACCGCGCCCGGCTCTGTGTATATTTTCTTAAACAGTCCCACCAATATATATTTTTTCTTTATCCTTTTTTTTTTTTTTAAAGGTTTTTTTGGAGACAGGGTCTTGCTCTGTCATCCAGGCTGGAGTGCAGTGGCACGATCATGGCTCATAGTAGCTTTGACCTCCTGGGCTCAAGCAATCTTCCTACCTTAGCCTCTCAAGCAGCTGAGCCTACAGGCATGCATCACTATGCCCAGCTCATTTTAAAAATTATTTGCAGCAACAGGGTGTCCTATGTTACCCAGGGGATCTTGAACTCTTAAGCTCAAGTGATCCTCTTGTCTCAGCCTCCCAAAGTGCTAACCACCACACCTATTTTCTTAAGTTTTTATTTTGACAGAAGAGTTTCATCCCTTTTTTCAGTTGTCATTTACATTCCTCTCCTAGAAATTACATCAAAACTCAGCAAAGCTATAATTTTACATAAGAGATTTTCTCCATTCAACATCTTAAAAATTCCTGTATCAAACCTATTTCTTGTCATGAAACATATTAGGAAGTATCTGAACTGCTGGCTACAAGTTAGTATGTGTGCGCTTATACAAGGAGAGATATTTAAAAGCTGATTTTTTCATTTGATCTCCCCTTTCAAATTTTAACCTTTGTTTTCACCTCCACACTAGAAGTAAAAAGGTGGAGGAAAGTGAAGAAGGGGTATGGGGGAAATTGGACTTCCTCAATCTCTTAACATGCAATCCCTATAAAGGAAAACATTCATTTATAACTATAATAAAATAGATTAAACACAGATATTAAACCCAAGAGAAACAACTCTCAAGAGGATGGATACTACAAATTGGCCTACAGAAGAAAAAGGAAAACGATTTTTAAGAAGGCAAGTTAGTTGTTTTAAGTACAATAGCTCTCTGGTATACTCGGAGGATTAGTTCTAGAACCCCACGTATACCAAAACCCATGTATATTCAAGTCTAACAGGAGGCCTTGTGGAATCCGATAGGCATATGGTATTTTTCTATCCCAGTTTGGTTGAACAGCACGTGCATAAGTAGACACTCACAGTTCAAACCTGTGTTGTTCAAGGGTCAGCTGTAGCACAGGTGTGTAGAAAAATACAGCAAGGAAAGTGGGAAAGCAGGAGACTGAAGGGTCAACTTAGCACAGGTGTGTAGAAAAATACAGCAAGGAAAGTGGGAAAGCAGGAGACTGAAAAAAAATTTAAGGACGTATCTTCTACGAAAATCATAAGAAATGACAAATGCCTGCAAATAAATGCCACTAGTCCACTGCAATCTCCCCCGATTATCTCTACCTCTTCTCCCTTTGGTTGGTATAAGAAGTAATAATGAAAATAAAGTCAGGACACTGGGTGTTAGAAATCTACCTCTGTAACTCAAGATTTTAATCAAAGCTTTGAAGCGCAGAAAAGTTAAGTGACTATGGCCTAACCTTTCTAGACTTCAGTCACTTGCAAAAATAGGGATTATAACACCAAACAGTTTTTTTCTTGTGAAAATAAACTACATCACAAATATAAGACCTAACCTAGGGGAAAGAGAAAGTAAGTTTAACTTATATATTGAGTTTAATTCTTTCTGCTTTATTTCTTTTATGGTATTATTACAATGTAATTAATGATTTCTGAACAAAAGATTGACATATAAGCTCTGAAAGTTGGCCTAATACTCTTGAGGAACAATAAGATTAAATATTTGAGGTTAGAGACTCCAAGAGTTTAGCTGTAGTTGAAAGAGTGAGAACAGGGTATGGAGACCCACCAAGAACCCCAGAGTTGCCACAGAGATTATTTTAAGCTGAAGATATCTGAGATTCAACAGATGCAGAAAACAAGCCTTCCTGGAGTTCCTCTAAACTGACCAAAAGGTGCAGCTTCTGAGAAATGCTGTTCCCATAAATACCCTCTCTGAGGGGTCTGATGGCCCCGAAGAATGGAAAGGCCCCTCATACCAGTTCAGACGAACGTTACCACAAATTTTATCCCCCATCTCTTCTCCTAAAAACCTGTCTTTCCTAAAGAAATGTCTGTGTTTTTCCAATAAAAGCTGTTTCTCCCTCCTTCCTTTTCCCTACTAGATTAGGTATACAAGTTTTTAACTTTATCCACAAGCTAGCTACAGTATTTCTTTTGTTGCCTCTTGCATCCATATACAAGAAACTTTTTTTTTCATGTTAATCTGTTTTTTTCTGTCAGTTTAATTCGCAGGCCCCGTTATTGAACATACAAGGGTGGAGGAAAAGGTTTTTCTTCCCTTAAAAGGAACTAGAAGAAATCTTAACCATTTAACAGCTGTGTAACCAGCAAATTACTTAGTCTCTTTATGGTGTAGCTTATTCAACTGTTACGTAAAATGGGGATAACAGTGCTTACTTAGAGGATTATCTTGGGAATTAAGAGTTAATAAACGTAACATGGTTCGTACCATGCATGGCATACAGTTTTACCATTATATTCTATCACAAGAGATTCTTTTTTTTTTTTTTTTTTTTTTTTTTGAGACAGTGTCTCGCTCTGTCACCCAGGCTGGAGTGCAGTGGTGCGATCTCGGCTCACTGCAAGCTTGGCCTCCCGGGTTCACGCCATTCTCCCACCTCAGCCTCCCGTGTAGCTGGGACTACAAGCACCCGCCAGTATGCCTGGCTAATTTTGCTTTTGTATTTTTAGTAGAGACGGGGTTTCCCTGTGTTAGCCAGGATGGTCTCAATCTCCTGACCTTGTGATCCGCCCGCCTCTGCCTCCCAAAGTGCTGGGATTACAGGCGTGAGCCACTGTGCCCGGCCAAGAGATTCTTAAACTATAGACTAGGAAGTATTTGATAAAATTTTATAACTTTGGGATATGGAGTCCAAAACAAGTACAGTATTATATTTCCAGTTCCCATGTTTCTTTATTTTTATTTTGAGACGGGGTCTCACTCTGTCGCTGAGGCTCGAGAGTGCAGTGGTGAGATCACAGCAATCCTCTTGCCTCACCTGGGACTACAGGTGTGCACTACCATGCATGGCTAATTAAAAAACTTTAAAAAAACTTTTAGTAGAGATGAGATCTTGCCATGTCCAGGCTGGTCTCGAACTCCTGGGCTCAAGTAATCTTCCCACCTAGGCCTCCCAAAGTGCTGGGATTAGAGGCATGAGCCACCACGTCCAGCTAATTTCTGATAACGATTCTACAAAAAGATTAACAGTAAAGGCCCCCCTCAAAGTGAATTATTCCTTGCCTTTGGAATTAATAAAACTGACAGGAGTTAGAAGATAATGTTCCTTCATATGTCTTGTAGAGATTATTTTTCCTCATAATTAGAATCCAAGTCAAGAAAGTTCAAAGTATGTAAGCTCAAAAACCCATAATAGTACTTTTTTGGAAGACTAGTAAGGCAAGCCATAGATCCTAAAAGATAAAAAACTTAATTCTACCAAAAGCTTACCTTTATCTCTTTGTCTGTCTGTATGTATGTAAGATTATCAATAAGGCAGAGAATCCCAAGCCTTTAGGAAAGATACTAACTGCAAGATGATGATTATCAGAGTGTGAGGTGACTCCTTTTGTACTTCTTAAAATAGCGAGCTCACTGAGAAAGAAAATTTGACTCTTCAACTTCTATCTTCGGCCCTCATAGTAGTTATACTTTGATAATCTAAAATATGTTTTTTTCTTTAAAATGTGCTGTACAACAAAAATACATCTGTTAAAAATATATAATATTAAAACAAAATATGAAGCCACAGTATCAATGATTAATAAGCAGACATAGGTAAGCAGCAATACAGCAATGAGGACAGGTAAATTTTTAAAGTACCCAAAACATACTTTAAAATTTTAACTCTCCTATCTTTGGTCGTCTGTTATTCTTCACCTACGATGTCATTTTTTCTCTCTGCCCATCTAAATCCTATCCATTCTTAGGTTCCCAGTTACGCCTCGATCCCACTCTATGGTATCTTTTATCAGCCAGGCAATATAATCTCCCTCCTTTTAAATTTCTAAGGCAATGCCTGTCTTCTGTGCTCCGCTGGTACTTACTTTGCCTTCATTAGGCAAAAGTACCATAGCCGTGGTAAAAGAATACAGCATACATCACTTCACCAGACTCATCAAGATATTCTCAGTGAAAACTATCTGGACTTTGAAGGCAACAGATCTGGGTATGAATCTTAGCTATTGCTAACTTTGTTATCTAAGTCTACTTCATCCTCTGTAAATAAGGATATTGCTACGTATTTTATGAGAATACAGCAAGCCTTAAATAATAGACACCTAAATAAACATGTAACTATAAACTGTGTAACTGTTATAAAGTAAAAATATCAGTGCTATGAGAAGGAACTAGCTGATACCGTTTGGCTCTGTCCCCACGCAAATCTCATCTTGAATTGCAGTTTCCATAATCCCCACATGTGGTGGGAGGATCACGGTGGGAAGTAATTCAATCATGAGGGTGGTTCCCCCCCATGCTATTCTTGTGACGGTAAGTTCTCATGAGATCTGATGGTTTGATAGGGGCTTCCCCTTTCACTTGGCTCTTACTCTCCTCTCTCCTGCCGCCTTGTGAAGAAGGACATGTTTGCTTTCCGTTCTGCCATGGTTATAAGTTTCTTGACGTCTCTCCAGCCCTTTGAAACTGTGAGTCAATTAAACCTCTTTCCTTTATAAATTACCCAGTCTCGGGTACATCCTTATAGAAGCATGAGAATGGGACAGAAAAACTAGCCATCAAAAGAACAGGGGAAAAATATTCTAAGAAAGAAGAGAACGAGCAGAGAATTAGGAAATAATCTGGTACAGCCAAGGGTCTGAAAAAAGGCCTGTATGGTTAGAGCTTAAGGAGCAAAGGAAAGAGTGGAAGGCATGAAGTAAAATCGTATGTGCTGTGCTGTGTACAATTACAAAGAAACTTGCAGGCCTATTAAAGGATTTGGGTTTTATTAAGAGTAAAATGGATATTGTTTTAAATGGGGAATAATTCAACCCAATTTTTGTATTTAAAATGATCCTTTTGGCTGAGGAATAGGGAATGTATTGGAGAAAATTAAGAAAGAAGTGAGGAGACACGTTAGAGGATTTTACAGTAATTCAGGTAAGGGATGATGGTGGCTCTGGCTAGGCTAGTGGCTGTGACTGAGAGGTTGTGAATGGGGAGGGAGTCAAGTATGATTCCTGAGCTTCTGGTTTAAGCACGAATGGAGGTGCCATTTATTGAGCTAGTAAAAAAAGTTAAATTTCATAAACGTTAAATTTGAAACACATTGAGAAATACAGCTAAAGAAATCAAATAGGACATGTAAGTGTGGTGTTCAGATGTCTGGAAATAAGACACATATGTGAGAGTAATCAACATAAGAGTAACCCTTGAAACATAGATGTATCTACTAAATAGTTGCTATTTAAATAATCAAAGAATGCAAATTCTCCTTGATACAAAAATGGCTTCATCTATACTAGAATAGGTGAAAGTATTGAATAAAACTAAATAAAAAGAGTACCATCTAGAAAGGCTCATACAAAAGAAAAGTGCAGAAATCACAAAAAGAAGCAAAAAAGAAAGAATAAAGAAGGAAAGACCAAACAATACAAGAACAGTAAAAGACAGTGAGAGGGAAATTCCTGGGCCCATTCAATAACTAACCTAGGATAAGAGTAGCCCACCCTTGCTAACTATCAGTGGAAAGTGTATCTAGTGCATATAGGGGTAAATTAAACTTAAGAGCCACTAACTATAAAAATGGTAAAAATTAATGATTTTTTTTTTTGGACAGGGTCTCCTGCTGCTGCCCAGGCTGGACTGCAGTGGCACGAACACGGCTTACTGCAGCCCCAACCTCCTGGGCTCAAGTGATCCTCCTGCATCAGCTTCCTGTGTAGCTGCGACCACATGCATGTGCCACCATGCCTGGCTAATTTTTGATTTTTTTGTAGAGATGGGGTCTCACTTTGTTGTCTAGGCTGGTATTGAAGTCCTGAACTCAAGCAGTTCTCCTGCCTCAGCCTCCCAAAGTGCTGGGATTACAAGTGAATTAACTAGTTTTGTTCTGTACTATGCTCACTAAGCACTAGAGTAGTTTTTCCTATCAATCAATTTTCCCTCCTGTATCGTGACTTGGTATTTTTGCCTGGGTCCGAAAAAATTCTTTCTTAATAAACATTAACAAGAATGTCTGAGTTTTGGCCATTCGGAGTCAATTTTCCCTATATTACGCTGTACCCTTTTAATACAAAGATTATTACTTTTTATTTCAAGAAAGTTTTCTTGAATGCATTGAATTATAATTTAAGACATTTATTCTCTTCCTTAAAATTATTCTTCAGAAAGTCTAATTATGTATATATTGTACAAATAATTACCTTCCATTGCTAACATTTTCTTTTAATCTTTTCGGATTTTCTCGGTTTCATTTTGTCTACTTTTTCTATTGTATCTTCTATGTCTCCTGGTTTTCTGCAGTGACTCTGTGTTTGTGGTCTAATTTCACTAACTTGGTTGCTTTCTTCTCTCCTGGGTTCTGCCAGCTCAAAGTTAATTTTTTTTGGTTATTGAGTCATCTTTTCCTATAGTTCTTACATTTCTACTTTGTGGTCTTCTTTCAAAGTGAATGCATAAATTGCAAAACATTAAGGTTAAATTTTAATCTGATTTGTGTTAATGTTTTTGTGTTGTATGTGCGTGTAGCTAATCTGTTACTAAGCTTTGATGCTTTTCCCCACCTCTTCTTATTATCTTTGTATGCATGTGAGGCTACTTTTAAATTACTTATTACTGGGGCTGGAGGTGGTGGCTTACACCTGCAATCCCAGCACTTTGGGAGGCTGAGGCGGGCGGATCACCTAAGGCTCAGGAGACCAGTTTGGCCAACATGGCAAAACCCCGTTGCTATTAAAAATATAAAAATAAGCTGGGCGTGGTGGCAGGTGCCTGTAATCCCACCTACAAGGGAGGCGGAGGTTACAGTGAGCTGAGATTGTACCACTGTACTCCAGCCTGGGCAAGAGAGTGAAACTCCGTCTCAAAAAAAAAAAAAGTACTTATTACTTTGCTACTTTGCTAGAGTAGCTATTTCAGAGTCTATGGGCACAGGAAAGATGGAGGCACAGGACATTTTTAGAGGTTTTAAAACCCAAATACTGTCACATTATCTGATCCTACAGAGGCAGGCTGCTTTATCCAAATATGGGTCCTCTGCTCTTCTAAACCAAACCACATCATGAGTGGCTTCTGCTCCAGCCTGCTCACCCTACTTCCCAAGACCTGCAATAAAAAAGGCTCCTGTTTTTATACCTCAAAAATGAGCCCCTCACCTTTAAGAGGTACAATTTTATACCATATCCTAAATTTCTGACACTACGAAGCATTCTTAACATTCCATATTTTAACTCCTCCTCTCTTTCCTTGTGGCTTCTGCAAGATCTCAGCTGCTTAAGGAGTCTTTACCTCCACTTGGTTGTCCAGGTATTATACCGACCTTCTTAGTTTTAGTAAATATGAAGTGAAGTTGTGTGGGTAGGAGCATATGTATATGTTTTGTTTTTCTTACTGCTTCTGTGTGTTCTGTGTGTTTTGAGGTCAGGGAGCAGATATTAAGTTACCCGTAACCACACCTAAAAAGTTTGTATTCCTTATATAAATGAGAGGCTGTCTATAATACTAAGGAACGAGTGACTGTAACTTGGCTTCCATATAGTGTACCTACGGGGTGGAATGTGTTGGCCAGAAGATAAAAGTACATGGGGTCCCACTGGCAGATTTGTTTCTCACAAAAATTAATGAATTGACCTTCTGACTTCATATGTTAGTCCCTATTGTCTGGTTAATGTGAATTAATATTCAGAATTTACTCCCAATTAAACAAATTTTCCCTTGTTTAGACAGAATCTCCTATACTTAAGAAAGACCAAGCAACGCTCAACATGCTACTGTGATCAGCTAAAAAACATACTAGATTAAAAAAACAAATTCTGCTTCAAAAAATAATAAATGTAATTAGTTGATAAATTATGGAATTATTCATTTAGCTCCTTTACTCACATCATTTTTTCCTTCTTCATTATGTTGTTTACGAGCATCAACAAATACACTATGTATTCTTTTGGGTATTTAAGCTTTTTAAATTCCACTGAGGTTTTACTGGGGTTGTGGTTATGCTGATGTACACTAGAGTCTTACATATGTGTAATACGGCATGAGCTCAAATTTTCCATTACCACCTTCTTCCCCTAGGAACTTAGTAAGGTCACACCCATGATACTTTACCATCTAGACACACATTATACCCCAAACTTGGCATTCTTCTCTTTATTTTAAACGGCAGTAACAGCTATTAGAAACGTGTCTTAAATCTTGATATTAATAATTATAACCTAATTCAAAAACTAGAAAAAATCTGGGTGACCTGATTTTTTGGGCATTATTAGTATCTCTGCTTATGGTTTTTATTATTTTTTCAGATCAATAAAGTAGTAAAAGGAACATTAAAAGATAGGTCTTCAGTTACAGAACAGATTTAAAAAAATAAACAGTTAAATTAACCCACATAATGGGGTTATGTGGGTTAAGCTTGCGGATGCCAGTTCCCACCTCATTAAAAAATACTTTTGGCAGGGCCCAGTGGGTCACGCCTGTAATCGCAGCACTTTGGGAGGCCGGGGCGGGTGGATCACCTGAGGTCAGGAGTTTGAGACCAGCCTGACCAACACAGAGAAACCCCGTCTCTACTAAAAATACAAAAAATTAGCTGGATGTGGTAGTGCACGCCTGTAATCCCAGCTACTTGGGAGGCTGAGGCAGGAGAATCACTTGAACCTGGGAGGTGGAGGTTGGGATGAGCTGAGATCACGCCATTGTACTCCAGCCTGGGCAACAAGAGTGGAACCCCATCTCAAAAACCAAAAAACCAAACAACTTTTGATTTCGAAAAAGAACTAGGTTCAGACTAAACAAATACTAGATTAGCAAATCAGAAAAAAAAAAACCAAACACCAAAAAGGAAGCTTGGAAGTTAAACATTATTAAAGAGGAAGAATTTTAAAAACTAAAATAAGCAATAACTACAGACAATAAGAATGTTATTACCTTCAGGTCGATATTGTGCAACAATTGTAACAGCTTGGCCAGCATTTTTCAATGCAGCTGCTGCCTGCTCATGACTAGCGGCTCTGAGGTCAACACTGTTCACCTGTAAATCAAACCCAAATTTTAATTTGGGAGAAAAGAATCACTTTAATTAGAAATCACAAGAGTCTATTCTTTGAGTAAGCATGTATTAAAAAATTAGTCGCAATAACTTGACCACTAAAATGTTTCCTGTTCTGATTGACTAAAAATACATTGTGTACTAAAACAAAATATTATCATTCAAAGCTATTTTATTTACTAAAACCACTTTGCTTACTATCAAGTGAGTAAAACCGAAACATTTTCCCCCAGAAGGCTGAGTATCAATCCACTGAGAAATGCACCTTAATTTGAGAACCTGAAAAATCAAGTGGCATCATTTTGCATACTTTATTTTACTAGGAACTCAAGTAATGGGAGGGAAAGTCATTTTGTTTGTAGCATCCATTCACCTCCTGCCACATTCTCATGCCTACTGCTCAACTCAGTTCCAATTATTTTTCTTCCTGTACAAACTTTATTCCATTCTTTTGGTATAATAGGAAAGCTATTATTTAGAAATATTAAAACAGCTCAGATTTCAAGGACTAGTTTAATTAGAATAAATGTTAATTAAACGAACCAGGAGTCAGTTTTTGAATAAAGAGCCCTTCCTCAGGTGAAATAATTATCCAATTCTACCAGTAGGTGCAATCCTACTCCAGAAGAAGAGGCAACTTAATTCTTATTTCTGAAAGGTTGCCAATACTTTGCGCGCATATATATACATAGTGCAAGGTACATTATCTTAAGAGATTGTTCCTTTTCCACAATAAGACAAACTTAAGAGGACATTCATGGAAGCATTATACTTGAATGTAATAAGCTTTAAATACTGAATTAAAAAAATTAAGAACCAACAATGAATAGAATACAGCAATGTTCAGGACCTTCACTGAAAATTTTTGGAAAGGAACGATCATCATGCAATTTTTACATAAAAACTTGTTTTGTTGAGTACTAATCTAAAATCTGTTAAAGATCACATATCACTTTTAAAAAATTTGACTATGAGCCCAGAAATTCTTGGGATCATAAATTTACATAAAGAATATTTTAACCATATAAAGATCTGATGTTTTATATTATCTAAAAAGAAACCATTATGCAACTAAATTTAAATACATACCCCTTGAGGCTGGGCATGGTGGCTCACACCTGTTATCTCAGCACTTTGGGAAGCTGAGGTGGGTAGTTCATTTGAGGCCAGGAGTTTCAGACCAGCCTGGCCAACATGGCAAACACCTGTCTCTACTAAAAATACAAAAATTAGCCGGGCATGGTGGCGCATGCCTGTAGTCTCAGCTACTCAGGAGGCCAAGACACGAGAATCACTTGAACCTGGGAGGTGGAGGTTACAGTGAGCTGAGATCATGCCACTGCACTCCAGCATGGGCGACAGAGAGAGACACTCCGTCTCAAACCACCACCTGCCACTCCCTCAACGAAAACCAAGATCTAAAAATCCTAATATAAACAAATGTAACAATGTGGTTATTAGATAGTATCTCCAGCAGAGGATGGCCATATAAAACTCAATACAATTTATAAATAGTTCTACTTAGTGTATAAAGAAAATCTTCCTAATTCCTGGGAGAACAAGCCAGGCAAGAAATATAAAGAAAGATTTTCATAGATTATTGTAGAAAAGATTAAAAATGTTAATGAATTATTTCTGTGCACCAAACTCTTTTTAAGAGCATAATTCGTTGAACGAAACTACATATTAAAGACTTTCCAGACTATCACTGAACATTTCAATTGAAGATATATTATTAAGGATATTTTAGAATTCCAGTACTGAGAGATGTATTTGCATAAATAGCCTTAGAGTCACTTTTTTTCTTTTATACCAACTTTTTAAAAAATGGAGAAATAATTCACATACCATAGAATTCATTTTTAAAGCATATAGTTTAGTGGTTTTTAGTACATTCGCAAGGTTGTGCAACCAACATCACCACCTAATTTCAAAATATTTTCATCACCCCAAAAAGAACCTCTGTATCCACTGAGTCACTCCTGTGTCTCCTCTCCATTACTGGCAACTACGATTCTACTTTCTAACCATATGAATTCCCCTATTCTGTATATTTCAAATAAATGGGATATATAATATGGAGCCACTTGTGCTTGGCTTTTTTCACTAACACATTTCCAAGGTTCATCTTTGGGGCATGTATCAGTACTTCATTCCTTATTATGGCTAAATAATGCTCCACTAAAATCCATTAAAAATGGATTTGCCACTTTTGCTTATCCATGTCCTTAAATTTATACTTCAATTTATTTATTTTATTCTTTTTGATACTATTATAAATGAATTTTTTCTTTATCCTGCAAATTTACTGACATCGTTTATCAGCTTGATAGTCTGCTGTTGTATTTAAGATTTTTTCTATACAAGATTATGTCATCTGCAAATAGAAATAGTTTTCTTGCTTTTTATTCTGGTAGCCTTTTTAAAAAAAATCTTGCCTAAATTCTAGAACCTCCAGGACAATGTTGAATCGAAGTAGGAAGAACAGATACCCTTGTCTTGTTCCTGATTTTAGAGGGAAAGCTTTCAGTCTCTCACCAGTTAGTATGATGTCAGCTACGGGGTTTCCAGAGATACCCTTTATCAGGCTGAAGGTCCCTTTTACTCCCAGTTTATTCAGTGTTTTTATCATGAAAAGCTGTTGGTTTATGACAATTGCTTTTCTGTGTCTACTGAGGTATCATGTGCTTTATGTCCTTATTAAGATGGCGTCTTTTTGGTTTTTCTACGTTGAACTAACCATGCATTCCTTGAATAAATTCCATTTGGTTATGGTACATCATCCTTTTTCATGCTGTTTGGATCCAGGTTGTTATTTGGTTGATTTTTACATCTATATTCATATGGGATATTGATTTGCAGTTTTTTCTTCTCGTGATGTCTTTGGTTTGGTATAAGAATAATACTGGCCACACAGAATGAGCTGGAAAGCATTCCTCATTGCTTATTCCCTTTTGGGGAAGAGTTTGTGAATGATTGGTGTTAATTCTTTAAATGTTTGGCAGAACGCACCAGTGTAGCCATCTGGTCCTGGAATTTTTGTGTTTTTTAAGTTTTTGATTGCTAATTCCATCTCCTTACTTGTTTTAAATCTATTAAAATTTTCTATTTCTTCTTGAGTTAGTTTCAATAGTTTATGTCTTTCTAGAAATGTATTATAGAGTATATAACTATAAAATACATATCATCATGACTATATAATGATATATATTATAAATGTCTTTTGCCTTTAGTAATAATTTTTTTCTTAAAGTGTACTTTGATATTAGTATAGCCACAGTAGGTGTCTTTTGGTTACTTTTTGTGTAATGTATCTTTTCCACCTGTTTACTTTAAACCTTGTGTCTTTCAGTCTAAAGTGTCTCTTGTAGACCTTGTATAGTTGGATTCTGTTTTTTAATCTACTCTATCAACATCTTTGGCCTTTTAACTGGAGTGCTTAATCCATTTATATTTAATATAATTACTGATAATGTAGAATGTACTTAATTTGGTAATTTGTTCTATGTCTTTTCTTTCTCTATTCCTCAATTATTGCATTATTTTTATATTAGATATTTCCTAGTGTACCATTTTAATTCCCATGTCATTTATTTCTTAGTGGTTATCTTGGATTGTAAAGTAAAAATTTAAAGTCAGAGGTGGTGGCTCCCGACTGCAATCCCAGTGACTCAGGTGGCTCAGGCAAGAGGACTGAAGCAGGAGCATCACTTGAGTACAACACTTTGAGGCCTGGCTGGGCAACACAGAGAGACACTTATCTCTAAAAAAATAAAGAAAAGAAATTTAGCTGGGTGTAGTGGTGCACACCTGCAGCCCAGCTACTCGGGAGGCTGAGGCAGGCGGACTGCCCGAGTGAGTAAGTTTGAGGCTGCAGTGAGCTATGATTGTGCCACTGCACTCCAGCCTGGGTGACAGAGTGAGATGCTACCTCTAAAAATAAACAAGTAAACAAACATTTTATGAGAACCTAGTTTATTTACCCCCTTGTGGTGGTGTCATATTAATTATATGTTTATATAATGTGTGCACATCAATTTGTAATTATGGCTTTATTCAGTTGTTTAAAATCAGGTTGGAGAAAAAAAGAGAGTTGCATATAAAATAATACCCTTATGTTGTTTTATATTTACCCATGTGGTTGCCTTTACTTATGCTCTTTATTTCTTCGTGTGGATTTGAGTTACTCTCTAGTTTCCTTTCATTTTAGTCTGAAGGATTCTCTTTATTATTTCCTATAGGGCAGGTTTTTGAGAGATGAACTCCTTCAGCTTTTGTTTATCTGGCAATGTCCCGATTTCTTCTTTGCTTCCAAAAGACAGTTTTGCTGGATATAGAGTTCTAGTCAACAAAGTTTTTTTCTTTTCAGAATTTTGAATATGTTATTTCACTGCTTTCTGACCCCCACGGTTTCTGATGAGAAATCAGCTATTAATCTTGTTGAGGATCCCTTGCATGTGATGACTTATTTCTTTTTGCTGCTTTCAATATTCTGCCTTCGGCTTGAGACAGTTTGATTGTAATGTGTCTATGTTGTAGATCTCTTTAAATTAATTCAACTTGGAGTTCATTGAGGTTCTTGGATTAATGGTTTTAATCAAGTTTTAGAAGTTTTGGGAGAGTATTTATTCAAATATTCTTTCTTCCTTTTTCTCTCTTTCCCATCCTTCACACACTCCCATTATGTTGGTAAACTTGATAGTATCCCATAGGTCTCTGAAGCTGTTAATTTTTCTTCATTCTTTCTTTTTTTTGCTGTTGTTCAGTTCTTCAGCATCAAAATCTCAGTCGACCCATCTTCAAGTTTGCTGATTCTTTCTTCTGCCAGCTCAAATCTGCTGTTGACCTTGTCTAGGTAATTTTTCATTTAAGTTACTGTACTTTTCAACTCCAGAATTTCTATTTGGTTCTTACATATAATTTCTAACTCTTTACTGATATTTTTTACTTGGTGAGATATTGTTCCTTTACTTTCATTTCAGTCTATCGGATAGTTTTCTTTTATTCCTTGAACATATTTAAAATACCTGGTTTAATGTCTTTGTCTAGTATGTTCAATGTCTGACCTCCCCTAGGAACAATATCCATTGATTGTGTTTTTCTCCTGCACAGGGGCCATACCTTTTTTTCTGCTTTCCTCACAATTTTATGATGAAAAATAGGCATTTAAAATAAATATAATATGGTAACTCTGGATAGCAGAACTGTCCTCTTATCTAGGCTTGTCATTGCTGTCTGTTAGTGAGTTTTCTTGATGTTACAAAGTCCGTATTCTTTGTCGTATCTGGCCACTGAAGTCTCTGTCTGGTTAGCTTAGTGGTTAGTTAATGACTGAACAGATATTTCCTTAAATGCCTAAAACTTATAAATCGTCCACAAGGGCTACATGTGCATTTCGGGGGCCCACTTTGTAACACTCTGATAAGGCATTAACAACTGCCTGAAACCGCTTGCGCAGAAGCTCATGATCAGGCAGATGTGACAGTTTAAGGCCTTTTCTGGTCTTTCCTGAGCATGCGCACAGCCCTGAACGTGTGCGTGGCCTTCTGGTTCCAAGGAATACACTGGAGGTTTTCAAAGGCCTTATGGAGAATTCATTCCTCCAATTTTCCTTTTACATTTTCTGATTGGTCTACTATTCCCTAGTGCTTTCAGGGCATTTCCCTAGAGAAGTTCAGTAAGCATTGAAATTTTAAGGTTACTGATGCATACTGCTAAACATAATGCAGTATTTAACTGCACTCACATTAGGGTGAGCTACTTTCCTGGACTAGCTGAGACTTTCAGTTTTAGAATTGAGACCAAAGGTTTCCAGACATGGGGCATTCAGTTCTAAAACCACGACTGTTCTGGGCGAACTAGGTTGAGATGGTTGGTCTCACACACTTTAGCACTGTGTCAATGACCTATATAAAGTGGTTCCAAATGGACAATTTAAAAACGTCTATTACTGAACTCTAGGCTAAATGAAAATTTATTTTGACATAACGTGTGAAGTGAGGCTCTAAGCTAATTTTATTTCCCTAAATAACTAGGTAATATGCTCAACAATATTTATTTTTAAAGTCCATTCCTTACCACTAACTTTTCCTTATCATACTGTAACTTACTTTAATTACAGTATATTTTATAATGAAATGTAGACATTTGAACAGCTCAGCTGAAAGGATTTTGCTTACCATATAAATCATGAAACCACTATCCCCAACAAGACATGTATCTTTTCCATCAGTGTTCAGCTGTGCACTTCTATAGTCAGTCCCAATCACTGGCAACCGCTTTCTGACTTACAGCACAAGTTAGTGTTACCTGTTCATGATGATCATGTAACTGGAATTATATGGTATGTATTTTTGTTATGTGTTTTGCGTTTCAGCAGTTGTTCCTCTTAATTGCTGAGTAGTATTATATTGTGTAAACATACAATTGAGCAATTTTCCTGTTGATGGAAACGTGGGTCATTTCAAGATCTAGATGATTATGAGTAAGGCTGTTAAGAATGTTCTTGTCAAAGTGTTTTTGTCAACATACGCTTTCATTTGTCCTGGGTAAAACCTGGGTGATAAGATTAGATGTATGTTTAACTCCTTAAAAACCTTCCTAAAAGTTCTTGTAGTGGTATATACAACTTTACATGTCCACTAGTAGTCAATGAGGGTTGCAGTTGCTCCATATCCTCATCAGTGAATGATGCTATTTTTTTCTTTTGCAGTTCAACTAAGTGGGATATCGTATTTCATTATGACTTCAAGAATACCTATTTTTATCTAGGCAAATTCAATCTTTTTTAGTGTATAGTTAAGTTTTGGCAAATGTGAATTTCGTGCAGCCACCCACAATCAAAATATAGAACAATTACATCACTCTTATTCGAATCCCTACAAACCTCTTCATTCATCGTGGTCTGTGCACTTCTCTGATGCCTAATGTTAAGCACCTTTTCATGTGCTTACTGGCCATTCACATATCTTTTGTGATGTATCTGTTCAAGTCTTTTGTGCATTTTTAATTGGGTTACTCATCTTTTTATTGTTAATTTTTAAGAGATATTTATATATTCTGGATATAAGTAGTATGTCATGTATGTGCTGAGAATATTTTTTTACCACTGTGTGGTTTGCCTATTTGGTTTTTTATCTTTTTTGTTTGAGACAGGGTCTTGCATTGTTGCCCAGGCTGGAGTGCAGTGGTGGGATCAAAGCTCACCGTAGCTTCAAACACCTAAGCTCAAGTGATCCTCCTGCCTTAGCCTCCCACGTAGCTGGGACTACAAGTGCCCACCACTATATCTGGCTAAAAAAAAATTTGTTTTTTAAAAGATGGGTCTTGCTATGTTGATCAGGCTGATCTCAAACTCCTGGCCTCAGGCGATCCTCCTGCCTCAGCCTCCTGAGTCACTGGAATTATAAGCAAGTCACCTCACCCAACATTCTTGGTTTCTTAATGTCATCTTCTTTATGGTTAGTGTTTTATGCATTTTGTTCAAGGAACTGTTACCTCCTCTAGGCCTGCAAACATAGTCTCTGATATTTTCTTCTAGGAAGATTATGGTTCTGAGTTTTACATTTAGATCTATAATCCATCTAGAATTAAATTTTATGTCTGGAGTAAGACTGGTTTAGGTTTATAATCTTATATACAGATACCTAAGTATTATAGCACCATTTGTTAAAAAGATCTTCCCTTCTCTATTGAACTGACTTGGTAGCCCTCTGGTACTATTTAGGAAATTTATCTAATCCACATTCACTAAGATTTTCTTTTATGTTTTCTTTTAGAAGTTTAGTTCTATGGTCCATTTCAAGTTAATTTTTCTATACGACATGAAGTAAGATATGAGATTCTTCTTCTTTTCCTTGTGTCTGCTTGTTCTATCAATTAAAGAAGAGGGCATTTAAATCTCCAAATGTGACTGCAGATTTGTCCATTTCCTTCCTCTGTTCTGATCATTTATACTGCACGTATTTTGAAAATATTACTAGGTATGTCTTCTTGATGAAATGACACTTTCATAATTCTCGCTGCTTTTATAATTATGAAATCTATGTACAATAACATTATTTGTCTTAAATTCTATTTTGTGCCATATTAAGACAGTAGCTTTAGTATACTATTTGCAGAGTATACCTTCTTTCACTCTTTTACTTACAACACATGAGCCTTTATATTTAAAGCAAATTTCTGATAAAAAGTATATAGTTTGGTCTTGCTTTTTTGAACCAAGCTGACAATTTCTGCATCTTAAAATTGTGGCTTTTAAGATTAGATATAGACACGAAAATTTAAGCTGCCATAGTTTCAGATTAGATACAGTTAAGATATAGGCAAGATAGAGATAAGGCATACTTTCAGATTAGATATACATAAGATACAGTTAAGATAAGATATAGGTAAGATATAGATAAGATATAGCTTCAGATTCGATATAGATAAGAAAATTTAAGCTGTTGCAGTTTCAGCTTCTTGGGAGGCTCAGGCAGGAATATCGTTTGAGCCCACAAGTTTGAGGCTATAATGGTGCTCTATGATTGTGCCTGTGAATGGCCACTGTACTCCAGCCCAGGCAATGTGCTGAAGCCCTGTCTCTCAAAAAATGAAAGAAAGAAAAAAGAAAAGAAAATTTACAAACTTGAATTACAAGGAGACAGAGTTGTAACTATGAAATTGGGGTTAAAAGACATGAAAAACAGATTAACATCCACTCATAGGAGTTTAGGGACAGAGTACATACAACATGGGAAAGGCGAAATTTGAAAAGACAATGGCTAAGTCTCCAGAACTGATGAAAGAAGTTTTTACAATTGATGAAAGACATGACTCCTCTGATTCAGTAGGCATAACGAATTCCAAACAGAGCAAATAATATGCTACACACAGACACAGTTTCACATTTTAGTGAAACTGCAGCACATCAAAGACAAAGCATCTTAAAAGCAACCAGAAACCACCCCCTCACAAATCACCTACAAACAAGAGAGTAGACTTTTTTTGTTAAATAGAAACAAAACACGCCAGACAACATAAAATAGTATCTTCAAAACACTGAGAGAGAACAGCTATCAACCTGTAATTCTAGATTGAACTAACTTTTAAAGTGAAATAAAATAAAGATGCTTTCAGATAAAGTCTAGAATAGTTACGATTAAGGAACCATTGCTGAAAGCACAAACCAAGGGCTTGCACACTATGGTGCATTTAGATATTTGAAGGGCATTTTTGCTTTTTACAATGACTAGGGAGTTTTACTCGCATGTAGCATGCATATCTACTAGCACGTATATGAAAACTTTGAGAAAAGGGAAATTTTTGGCCAGGCGTGGTGGCTCACGCCTGTAATCCCAGCACTTTGGGAGGCCGAGGTGGGAGGTTCACGAGGTCAGGAGATCGAGACTATCCTGGCTAACACAGTGAAATCCCGTCTCTATTAAAAATACAAAAAAACTAGCCAGGCGTGGTGGCGGGCGCCTGTAGTCCCAGCTACTCAGGAAGCTGAGGCAGGAGAATGGCCTGAACCCGGGAGGCGGAGCTTGCAGTGAGCCGAGATTGTGCCACTGCACTCCAGCCTGGGCAACACAGCAAGATTCCATCTCAAGAAAAAAAAAAGAAAAGAAAGTAAAGGGAAATTTTCTATAAAGAGCAAGACAGTCCTACAAAACAAATAACTGTCCAATCCAAATGCCGTTAGTAGTCCACTGAGAAACACAGAAGGAGGAAGATACAAGATGGGATGGTAAACAAAAATTGTATGACCTGTGGATTAACTTTTAATAAACAAAAATAAAAATTACAATTTATGGGTATAAACATGAAACAGAAGTAAAATACTAGATATGGCATGATTTAGAATTAAAGTTTCCCAAAGTCTGTGTGTCACATAGAACTATTGGTAAGTTTTAGCCAAAAATTGTAGCGGTAACAACAAAAGCACACAAATTGAAAGTAAAAAGAGGAGAAAAGATGACACAAATATCAAGCCAAAAAAAAAAAAAAAATCAGCCACATTAGACAATACAGATTCTAGGGCAAAACCACTATTATAAATCAAGATGTTCATTACATGATAACGACTATAAAACTATGTGTACCTAATAACACAATTTCAAAAGACATACTAAAAAAAGCTAGTGCTATGAGGATCAACTGCTGAACCCGTATTTGGGTAGCTTTAAAAAAATCGTATTTGGATAGCTTTAAAAACCTCAATAGATCAAGAAGGTAACAGATTAAAGTATAAAGAAGTACACAAGTAACAAGCTTGAGTTAATAGACACATAGCAAACTTTCCAGTCAACGAATAGAGAACACATAATTTCTTCCAGCACATTTATAAAAACTGACCCCTTAGAAGAGTCAAATATCAAAAGAAAACCTATCATACAATAATATATTCTCTGACACTACAATTCTACAATTAAGCTGTAAAATGGTAAGAAGATAACCAAGCTAACCCCGTTACTTTAGGATGTTAAAAAAAAGACCTTGCTTTAAAAATAGGTCCAGTGAAAATAAAAACATGATCCTGACTAACACGTCTTACCGATATAATACGATCTCCTTTTCTGAGCTCTCCACTTAGATCGGCAGGTCCTCCGGCTAAGATAAAGGAAATAAATATTCCTTCTCCATCTTCTCCTCCTACAATGTTGAAACCAAGGCCCGTTGAGCCACGATGAAGAATAACTTTTCTAGGTTCCCTAAAATTTAAAAAAATATTGAGTATCTTGGAAATTTTATATAAAACCTGACATTCTATCAGTGAGAACTACCTACTGATAATTTTTATGTTATCAAACTACAAAGAAAGCTAGATAAAATATAAATGGTTTTCCTAAAACTATGGGATAAAGAGATTCTAAGCCTAAAAATCAAAGGAAAAAAATCTAATTTTATATAAAAGCAAAAAAACTTGTTATATAAAACAGAAATGAAACCAAAACAGAAAAAAAAGTGGAAATTTAAAAATAGTATAAGAGCCTATCAGGACATACACATACTCATGAAAAGCTGATGTTGCACACACTTTATTACCTTCAAAGCAATCACTCCCCCTACTTACATGTTTAAAAGGCAGCTATCCTTTTGTCTTAGAGAAGGTAGGCCCTTTCTCCAGTCTCAAAGGGATGAACTGTAACCAACCTAAGCGAGACATTGCAATCCCATGCCCCTTTGCTAAGGTGAGAGTATAACCCCATTCTAGCCTCTGGTAAACGAAGGGAAATTTTACTGTCATTTTCTAAAGACAGACAAACCTTATCAAGGACAAAGCGTCTTTGCTACCTTCCTTTCCTCAAAAAACAAAACAAAACAAACAAAACCCCACACGACTGAGTAATACAATCCCTTTACTGGTCTGGACATACTATAGTCAGGAAGGTGAAACCAAGAGTATACTAAAGACACCATGGGCCTAAGGTTGCTATACCAACCTGGGAATTGCCCATCTTCAGGCTTTTTATATGAAATAATTAAAACCTATCTGCAGGGGCACAGGTAGGTTTTACCATATTGGTGATGTTTTATTTCCTGTATTAGATGATGAATTCTGGGTTTAGTGTTGCTATCATGCTTTAAAATGTGTATGAATTAGGATTTTATATTAGGAAATTATACTTGATTAAAAAATACTCAGCTGAAATTCAACAGTATTTCCAGGGGAAAATACACTCTGATTTTCAAATAATATAAGCACATGAAAAGGTGCTCAACCTCATTAGTCACTAGGGAAATAGATATAAAAATAATGAGATACTTCAGGTCTACTAGGATGGCTATAAAAAAAACCCCACAAAACAAAATAACAAGTGTTGATGAGGATGTAAAGAAATTACAACTCATACATTACTGATGAGAATATGAAATGGTGTAGGCACTACGAAAAACAGTTTGGTGGTTCCTCAAAAAGCTAAGATAGCATTACCATATGACCCAGCAATTCCACCCTTAGGTATATATCCCAAGTAACTGAAAGCAGTGATTTGGACAGATACTTGCATGTCAGTATTTATTATAGCATTCCTCACAAAAACCAAAAGGTGAAAATAACTCAAGTGCCCATCATGAGATGAATAAACAAAATGTGGCACATATGTATAATGGAACAGTACTGTCATAAAAACAAATGAAATTCTGATACATGCTAACAAATGAGTGTATCTTGAAAACATTACTGTAAGTGAAACAGTCCAGTCACAAAAGGACAAATATTATATGGTTCCACTTATATAAACTATCCAGAATAGGCAGATTCATAGAGACAAAGAGTAGATGAAAGGTTACCAAAGGTTAATTACTGCTTAATGGTCACAGAGTTTGTCTGAAGTAATGAAAAGGTTTTGGAAATAGTGATGGGTGCACAAAATTGTGAATGCAATTAACACTACTGAACTGTACACTTAAAAATAGTTAAAATGTCAAATTTTGTTACATATATTTCACTACAATTTTTAAAAACTGATGTAATATACCACAAATTGAATTGTATACTTCAACTAGGTGAAATTTATGGTATGTCAATCATATCTCAATAAAGCTGTTAAAAAATAAACTTTAGAACCAAAGTTTAGGAGTATTGTGAATTTTTTTTTACTTTTTTGATATTGGTAATGTCTGAAAGACTGCTTAAGGTCAAATTGTGAAGAACTTGTAATGTTGGAAAGATTTTGTACTTCACTATTACAAAGTAGTGTGATTATCAAAAGGGAGTGGCAAAATATACACCATTTTAAGAAGATATATCCAGTAATGAACCACCTGATTTTCACAGAAAAGTATGAAAACAGGTCGTCTTGTTATGCAATAATACTTCAAAGTCCAATGCAATATTCTAGACAAGAGTTCAAGTGAAGAAGCATGAGGAACAGTAATCAAGGGGCAAATATAACTTATTTTTTAGTTTGTAAAATATGCAAAGAGATTAAACACTAAATAAGCCATCCACTATTATAGTTTCCCTCTTTACTGCCTTAAATAGGCACTGTTAGAAAGTAACAAAAATAAATGGCAATGAAAGGTCACTCTAGAAGCACTGCCTGAAGACTAGCAGCCTTGGATATTCCTGTTACAATCAAATTAGAACACTATTCTTTCTCCTAATTTTTGTCCCAAACACAATTACTGACAACCTATTAAGTTTCCAACATTGCTAATTATTTATGAAAGAAAAGAGAAAGCACTCTTATCTGTCCTTAAGATCACTGCCTAGAATCAGGAGTCTGATAACTAAAAAATAATAATAATGCTAACAATAATGTAACCAATAAATGTTAAGAACAGACATTACTTGTACATATTTTAATGTTGAATCTATAATATAAAAAACATGTACAAATTATAAAGCAACCTGTACAGTGTCTTATTACTATATTGAATAATATGAAAAAGATCTACAATGCTTTTTCTCCCATTTTTTTCTACCTCATTAGAATTCTTTGGGACTAAAAAGATAGTTAATCTATAAATTTCAGTGCAGTTAGTAATTTTAGATGAAAGTAAATTTTGTGTGTCAAAGTATCAAGGATATACAGCAAACAAACAAACAAACAAACAAACCAACCAACCAACCAACCAACCCAACAGCCAGCCAAAGGGGCTCACGTCTGTAATCTTAGTACCTAGGGAGGCAGATACGGGAGGGGAGCCTGAGTCTAGGAGTCCGAGGATGCAGTGACTTACGTTCATACCACTGCACTCCAGCCTGGGCAACACAGTAAGACACTGCTGCTAAAACCAAACCAAACCAAACCAAACCACCACTTGTGGAATTCTGAACACAAATCAAGTAACTGCAATATTTTTATGGTATATGTTAGATAAGGAACATATAAAATGTTACTTTAAAATAGGCATGAGAATTTTCTTAACTTAGTTTTACTAAGCTAATTCCTAAGAACAATTTACCAAGCCTTAAAGAAAAGCAGTATTAATTTTAAAAAAGGAGCAGTAATTTATTTGAAAAATAAAACATTTTTATATTTCAGGCTCTTCAATGAATCCTCCAAAGGAAAAAATTAAGCTGTAAGCTCACTAACTGTCAATAAATTTTTTTAGTCCTAAAACTTGTGGCTATCTTACATGGCTGATTAAAATTCAATTTAATAGTTGATTTTATGTAAGAAGAACGAACGTTAACTTCCTTACCTTGTAATTTCATCATCTCCAAGCACTGCTTTAGAAACTGGTGAGTATCTGGCTGGTGATGCTGGTGTCTGGCCCAAGAAGGAAGATGGGCTAACATGGTTATCGACAGGCTGAGAAGAAGCTTCAAAATAAAGAAAGTGAAAAATACTTCAAAAACGAAACAAGCCAATCAGCATTCCATTTATGAGTGATTAATGTGTAATTTATAGTCACTCCTTTGTATATCAGAATTTGGTAGAGAGAATTTATTCATCAGCTAAAAAACTGGATGTTATGTTGTCCAGGTTAGTCTCAAACTCCTGTCCTGAAGTGATCCTCCCACCTCAGCCTCCCAAAGTGCTGGGATTACAGGCATAAGCCACCACACCCAGATTACTATTTTAAAGAATTACATACAGTCTAAATTTGATTGTGAATAATAAAACCAGAGGCTTTCCAATAAGTGCAAAAAGACTATGTCCTCCTACTATCTCGGATCTCTCAACCTAATTTACATCTATTCTTTTAAATTCACCCATAGAAGAATAAAAACCTGGTAAAAAGCAAAAATGAAAAATAAGCAAAAACCGTCATCCAGGCGTAGTGGCTCACGCCTGTAATCCCAGTACTTTGGGAGGCCAAGGCAGGTGGATCACCTGAGGTCAGGAGTTCGAGACCAGCCTGGCCAACATGGTGAAATCCCGTCTCTACCAAAAAAATACAAAAATTAGCCAGGCATGGTGCGGTAGCCTGCAGTCTCAGTTACTCGGGAGGCTGAGGTGGGAGAACCTCTTGAACCTGGGAGGTGGAGGTTGCAGTGAGCCGAGATCGCATCACTGCACTCCAGCCAGGGTGACAGAGTGAGATCCCCTGTCTCGAGAAAGAAAAAAAGAAAAAAAAAAAGGAAAGAAAGAAAAAACCATTCGTTGGTTCATTTCAATAGTAAGAAATACCACATATAGCTTTTCCATTCTAGCAAAAGCTAGTAACAGAAAATTATGAAGTGATTCCTGACCATGCTTTCCAAAGACCCAGGTAGGTAACACATGGCAGTTGTAGCTTTCAAAGACACAAGACACTTGAATTATTTCAATCATTACCAAAACACAGAGGAAGCAATATTTAACTTTCTAGAGGCTTTAACTATGATAAAGTTACAAAGCACTTCAAAAGTAGCTGTATTATTTAATTATCCAACATAAATCTCTTTTTTATTAAATTAGAGCATATCTTCTATGGAGAGAAGCAGTATACTACACACTGGAGTACAAAAATGCAGGAATCATTAGTTCAAATTACTATAGTGGCCAGATAGATAACATAAAGGAATAAAGTGATCTGAATGAAAGACACCAGGAAATGACTGAACCTGTGGTGTTTTAGAGATGTAGTATGTCTACTGATATCACAGGTTTGCAGTACCCAACAGCAATTGTTTCCTATCCCAGTTCATCTCTAAGATACTCTTTTGTATTTGAGCCAAAGCACTTTCTACCAATGACTCTTAACTTTGAAAGTCCAAAGTCTTTCCTGGGTGGTAAGAATATGTGATTTTCAAGTGAACTGGTATGTAGCCCTCAAACAACAGATACCCACATTAACCTCTACTTTTAAAAATCCAGAGTTTATCGCTTTTTGACTCTTAAATTCTTTTGTTGCATTTTCATATTTAGATGAAACAAAAAACAACTAGAAAAGAAATTCAGTCAAATGCCCAAACCAGCAAATACACATTTTCCCTGACACATCCAGACTATGTGTCAATGCATCCTTGCTGGGGCAGTTAATCTCACATGTAACGCATACTCTTAGACAACAGGGACTAAAAATTAATGTTCCTATGAAAGAAATGATGGCCTCAAAGAAGGATCAGATAAATTAGTACTATTTCTTATGCCCCAAATCTTATGTAAAAAGGTCCCCCAGAGAAGCACAAAACAAGGATGCCTATTTCATTTTTCTTATATATTAAGATTAATGATTCAACACCTCTAAGATTTTATAGAAAAGCATAAAGTAGAGGAGCTTGAAGTGGAAATGGGAAAAGACTGGTGGCCAAACCAGAAGTTTAGCAAGGCCATGAAGCTAAAAAGAATATAAGTTAAAAGTGAGAAGATACATAATGTAAAAAACAAAAGCATTTTAATGCCAGCAGAGAAACTGTATTCTCTGTTAGATTCAACAGACTTCTTTTTTTTCTACTTTTATTCCTGAGTATATTTCAATTACCTTATTTTGGTTATAAACATTGTGGCTCTTTATCTTCTATAGTTCATGTATAACTTCTATAATCTTCTCTATTTCTTTTACTATTCTTGCTAAAAATATTTTTCAAACTAGTACATAAATTGTTTTCCAATTTTGACATCTGCTCACTTGCAAGGTTGCCTCTGTGAGAAACATCCCTCCATCAGTGCTTGACAATCACCACACAAAAAAATCAAATGTTATCTAGTCCTCTTAGGTAACAAGAGACAAAATCTGAACACACTTGTATCTGCTAAGGAAAATGCATTCAGAACTAAAATCCTTTCCAAGGAAACTCTAGGGCCAGATAGATAGATAGCTTCATTGGAAAATTCAAAAAAACATCTAGAGATAAAATAACATTCTGAAACATTACAAGACAGAAAAATTTCAGGACACTATCATAAGCTCATGCTTGTGAACACAGATGTACAACCTTAAACAAAATACAAGCAGTTCAAAATCAATGATATGTAATATGTATTATAATGATGTGGGTTCCCCCCACAACAAATGACTGGTTTAACATTAGAAAATCAATGTAATTTATCACATTAACAAAATAAAAGAGAAAAATCATCTCAATAAATAATTGGATGAAATTCAATACTCACAAGACAAAAACTCCCCATAAACCAGGATTAAAGGTTAACTTTCTTAATATAAAAAGTTATCACAGAAGGCCTGATGGTAACACCACATACAATGGTGAAATACTGTTTCCCCCCGTTTGTGAACATGACAGTGATATTAATTATCACCATTTCTGTTCAACACCTAACCGGAGGTCTTACCAATGCATCAGACAAGAACAAAGAAAATCAACAGTATGAAGATAGGAAAGAAGGAAGTAAAATTCATTGTTCACAGATGACATGGTTATATACATAGACAATCTGAAAGATCTATAAAACCTAATAACAAATTTAGCAAGATTGTTGACTAGGCAATTAATATACAAAACAGATCATATTTCTTATATATCAGTTAAAATTAGAAACATTTAAAAAGTAGTACATTTATAATAGCATGAAAAACATCAAGTACCTAGGACTAAATCTAACATATAAAACCTCTATTATACAACACTGCAAGAAGGACCTCAATAAATGAAGAGATATTCATATTAATGGACTGATTAAGGAACTCAATTTAATTCTTCCTAAACTGACCTGTAATTTTTGGATCTTAAAAAGGAAATTCAAAGACCCAACATAATCTTGAACAGTAACAAAATTAAGCTTTACTTTAAATCAACATTTATTATAAAATTATGATAATTAAGAGACTGCAGGTGGCACAAAGATAAATAGTTCAATGAAACAGAGGAGCCTAGAAATAGGTTCATACATATGTGGTCACTTAAACGCACCAATGCAATTCAGAGGCAGAAATGGTCTTTCAGTAAATGATGCTGGATCAATTATATATCTGCATATTTAAAAATCTCTCATTACATGCAAAAATTAGATCAAAGTGGATCAGAAATGTGAAAGGCAAAATAATAAAGCTCCTAGAAGTCCCTTATGACCTAAGGATAGGAAAAATTTCAATGGGTCACTAAAAGCTCTACCTTAAAAGAAAGGACTGATAAGGACTTAAAAAATTTTATCCATCAAAAAACACCATTTTTTGAGGGGAAAAGGGAAAACAAACTCAGTGAAGACATCTGCAATAGATATAACTGATTAGAGTTATTTCTCAAATACATAAAACTTCCTTCAAATCAAGAATAAAACCAATAGAAAAATGTAAAAAGATTTGAACAGACACTGCATTGAACAAGAGAGTCAAAGCAATAAGCACAGGCAAAAAATACTGAAAATCATTAATCATCAGGAACAACCAGCAATAAATAATCATCATCAATAAAATCATGAGATAACTTTATACATATCCATACTATTCATAATTAAAAATATGGATAATACCAAGGGTTGGTGAGATGTAGAAAAACTGGGGTATTGTCTCCTATACTGTTGAAATTTTTTTTTTTTTGAGATGGAGTCTTGCTCTGTCGCCCAGGCTGGAGTGCAGTCGCACGATCTTGGCTCACTGCAAGCTCTGCCTCCCAGGTTCATGCCATTCTCCTGCCTCAGCCTCCCAAGTAGCTGGGACTACTGGCGCTCGCCACCACGCCCGGCTTGTTTTTTTTTTTTTTAGCAGTATCAGCTGGAGACTAAACATATGCCTACCCTATAACACAGCAATCTCACTCCACGAGAAATGAGCGCTTATGTCTGACAAGGATGTGCAAAAATATCCACAGCAGCTATACTCATAAAAGATCAAAACTGTAAGTGATTCAACAGTAAAATGAAAAAAATTGTCATATACTTATACAATGGAATAATACATAGCAATTTTAAGAAGCCACCTGACTGATCATTAAGCGAAACTCTTAAAATTGGTACCCTTACTGAATATATGTTTTAATTCAATTAAAAATTAAATAAAGAGGTCAGGTGCAGTGGCTCACATCTGTAATCCCAACACTTTGGGGGAGCTGAGGCAGGATCACTTGAGGTTAGGAGCTTAGGCAACATAGTGAGACCCCATCTCTACAAAACAATTTTAAAAATTAGCTGGGCATGATGTCCTAGACACTTGGGAGGCTGATGTGGGAGCATCGCTTGAGCCCAGGAATTCAAGGCTACAATGAACTACAACTGTGTCACTGCACTGCAGCCTGAGCAACTGAGATCCTGTCTCAAATAAAAGAATACTTTTATAGACTTTCCCCATCTCTTTACTGGGTATTTTTTTTTTTTTCCTTACGGAGTCTTGCTTTGTTGCCCAGGCTGGAGTACAGTGGTGCAATCTCAGCTCACTGCAACCTCCGCTTCCCGGGTTCAAGCAATTCTCCTGCCTCAGCCTCCTGAGTAGCTGGGACTACAGGCACTTGCCACCATGCCTGGCTAATTATTTGTATTTTTAGTAGAGACGGGGTTTCACTGGGTTAGCCAGGATGGTCTCGATCTCTTGACCTCATGATCCACCTGCCTCGGCCTCCCAAAGTGCTGGGATTATAGGCATTAGCCACTGCACCTGGCCTCTTTTTTTAAGAGATAGGTCTCATTATGTTGCCCAGGCTGGAGTGTAGTGGTTCGACACAAATGCAATAATAGTGCACTATACCCCCCAAACTCCTGGGTTCAAAAAACCCTCCTGCCTCGGCCTCCCAAGTAATTGGGGCCACAGGCACGCACCATTGTGCCTGGCTTTCTTCCTTTTTGATGTGAAGAAGTCTTAACATGGTAGGAAAATCAGCTCTTGGTGATATTAATAGAGAAAAGGAGCAGTGTTAGAGAGGTATCTTAAGATTGTAGGAAGGTCTCTCCTATTTCCTTAAAATAAGGAGTATGTAAATACGTTCATGTGCTGATGGGAATGATCCAGTCAACAGAGAATTTGATTATGCAAAAGAGAGAAGGGACAGCTGCAGACAATAAATGACGACATTCAGTACACAAATGGAAGACCTGGTTTTCAACAGGGACTCCTATTATAACACAAGTGAAAGTGGAGTTTTGGGGGAAAAATATAGTTACATAGGTATATCTGAAAGTGGAAAAATAAGGAAGTTCTCTTCTGGGTGCTTATATGAAATATGAAGTGAGATAATCAGTTATGACTGAATAGTAGATGGCAAGTGAAGGTTTGAGGGGAGGGAAAAATTCTTAGAGTGGGAGAGTGAATTAGGGAAATGTAGTAGGACTGCAGGCAAGAATAAGGTACCAAATAAGGCACCATCTATGATTTATGGCCATACGTAAAAAGCATAGTTTCGTGCTCTTCTCCAGCCACGTTCTGCTTTTTAGGAACCATAAATGAAATAGCAGAGTTTGGCTGCACCAGTGTTGGGGGATTCTGCTGTGAAGAAGGGGGCAAAGGACTTGAAGATGTGCAATGAAGTGAACATGATGATAAATCATGGAATCTAAGCTAATACAAATAGAAAAATTGAGACAAGGGGCAACAAATTAATAACGTCAAATGACTAAAGGTCAAAATAAGGTTGAATTGCTAGAATAGAGGTGAATGAACTGAGGGTTGTAGTCACAGAATGGGACGATTAAATTGATATTTTAGAGGTGATGAAAGCGTTAATAATTATAGATAATAAAATCTATAGTATTATTTTGGAAGCAAGTAACTGAGTTGAAGTGGAGGGCAGGATAGTCAGAAAGAGACGAAGAAACCAGAAAGTCAGGGTGTTGGATGAAACATCAGTGTGGTTTCTGGACATGACCAGGAACGACAGCACGAATAATAGTGGCAAAATGACAGTGGGCCTTCGCGCTGAATCTTCAGTGACCAAAGCCAGACTGATGAGGGGAACACTAGATCACCGCAGCCAGGGACAGGTAGTAAGTTGAATGGCCTGACAGCAGGGTGACAGTGAGGGCTTCAGAAGAACTGATAAGTAAAAATCACTCACGTAAAAAAATTTTAAACACAAGTGCTTTTTAAAAAACACAAATAAATTATTTATGAATTGCATACACAGAAGTATACAACAAAACCAACATCTATAGTTGTCTAAGAAGGGAAGAGAATGGAAGCAAAACATTAAGATAAAGTTGAAACTGCAAGGTGAAATTCAGGTTTTTCATAATGCTTTATTAGTTCAATAACAGATGGGGGAAAAGTAACATAATGGGCCGGGTGCGGTGGCTCATGTCTATATAATCCCAGCACTTTGGGAGGCCGAGGTGGGCGGATCACATGAGGTCGGGAGTTTGAGACCAGCCTGAACAACATGGAAAAACCCCGTCTCTACTAAAAATACAAAATTAGCCGGGAGTGGTGATGCATGCCTGTAACCCCAGCTACTGAGGCAAGAGAATGGATTGAACCCGGGAGGTGGAGGTTGTGGTGATCCGAGATTGTGCCACGGCACTCCAGCCTGGGCAACAGAGCGAGACTCTGTCTCAAACAAAACAAAACAAAAAACAACAACAAAAAAATACATATATAGAATATAAAATAAGAAACCTAAAAATACATAAGTACTTTAAGAACAATTTAGTCAACTGCAACACAATTGAACTGCATACAAATGTAAGTACTAGAACCCAAAAGTACAAAGATAAATAGTATCTGTCCTCATGTACCTAAGAGCGTAGAAAATACCCTACGTTTTAGATATATTGTAAGTCAGTGTTTCTCAAAGTGCAGGCCATGAACTAGCAGCACCAGAAACATCGGAATTACAGGCATACCTCAGAGATATTATAGTTCCATACCACAGCGATAAAGCAAATATTGCAATAAAGACTGTCATATGAATTTTTTGGTTTCCCGGTGCATGTACAAGTTATGTTTACACTATACTAAGGAATAGCATTATGTCTAAAAATACAATGTACAGGCCTCAATTTAAAAATACTTCACTGCTAAAAAAATGCTAACAATCATCTGAGCCTTCAGCAAGTTGCAACGTTATTGCTGGCGGAGCATCTTGCCTTGATATTGCTGGTCTTGATACTGAGGGTGGTAGTTGTTGAAGGGTGGAGTGCCTGTGTTAATTTCTTAAAATAAGACAAAAATGCAGTTGGCCGCATCCACTGACTCTTTCACAAAAGATTTCTCTGAAGCATGTGATGCTGTTTGACAGCATTTTACCCACAGTAGAACTTCTTTCAAAATTGAAGTGCATTCTCTCAAACCCTACCACTGCTTTAACAACTAAGTTTATGTAATATTCCAAAATCCTTTGTTGCTGTTTCAACAATGTTCACATTGTCTTCACCTACCAGGAGTAGATTCCATCTCAAGAAACCACTTTCTTTGATTATCTATAAGAAGCGACTCCTTAGTTGCTAAAGTTTTATCATGAGGTTGCAGCAATTCAGGCTCCACTTCTAACTAGTTCTCTTATTATTTCTACCAATTTGCAGTAACCTCCTCCACTGAAGTTTTGACCTGGTCCAAGTCATCCAAGAGAGCTGGAATCAACATCTTTCAAACTCCTGTTAATGTTGATATTGTGACCTCTTCCCATGAATCATGAATGTCCTTAATGGCATCTAGACTGGTGAATCCTTTCCAGAAGGTTTTCAACTTACTTTGCCCAGATCCATCAGAGGAATCACTATCTATGGCAGCTATAGCTTTATGAAATGTATTTCTTAAATAGTAAGACTTGAAAGTCAAAATTATTCCTTGATCCATGGGCTACAGAATGGATGACAAGTTAGTAAAGCATCAAAACGACACCGGTCTCCTTGCACGTTGCCATCATAGCTCTTGGGCAGCTAGGTGCCTTGTCTAAGAGAGTAATATTTTGAAAGAATTTTTTTTTTTTGTTTTTTTCTGAGCAGTAGGTCTCAATAGTTGGCTTACAATATTCGGTCAACCATGCTGTAAACAGATATGCTGTCACTCAGGCTTTGTTGTTTAAGTTACAGAGCACAGGTTTTGTTACAGTTATGCAGAACAGGCAGATGGGCTTAGCATAATTCCTTGGATTTCTGGACTGGTAAATGAGCATTGACTTCAACTGAAAATCACCAGCTGCATTAGCAACTAACAGGAAAGTCAGCCTGTACTTTGAATCTCCGAAGTCAGGCACTGACTTATCCTCTCCAGCTGTGGAAGTCCTAGAAGGTATCTTTTTCCAGCAGAAGGCTGTTTCATCTACGTTGGAAAACTGCTGTTTGGTGTAACCACTTCCATTCAGTATCTTAGCTAGATCTTCTGGGTAACTTGCTGCAGATTCTACATCAGCACTTGCTGCTTTACCTGCACTTTCATGTTATAGAGATGACTTCTTTCCCTCAACCTCATGAACCAACCCCTGCTAGCCTCACATTTCTCTTCTACAGCTTCCTCATCTCTCTCAGACTTACAGTTCTGGGTGAGGCTTCGGCTTGAAGGAATCTTAGGACTGGTTTGATCTACCTAGACCACTTCAAACTTGTCCACATCAGCAATCAGACTGCTTTACTTTCTTATCATTAGTGTGTTCACTGTAACAGTACTTTTAACTTCCTTCAAGAACTTTTCTTTGGCATTCACAACTTGGCTAAATGCAGCAAGAGGTCTAGCTTTCTCCCTTTACTGCCATTGGACATGCCTTCCTCACTAAGTTAAACCATTTTGACTTAAAATGAGAAATATGCAACTTGTCTTTTCACTTGAACACTTAGAGGTCATTGTAGAGTTATTAACTGGCCTAATTTCAATATTGTTGTATCTTGGGGAATAGGGAGGCCCGAGGAGAGCGAGAGAAACAGGGGAACGACTAGTCGTCAGAGGAGCAGTCAGAACACACCGATCCACTAAGCTTGCTGTCTTACACGAGTGTGGTTGTAGCACCTCAAAACAATTAAAATAGTTAAACATCAAAGACCAGTGATCACAGATTACTGTAATAGATACCACAATCATAATGAAAAAGTGTGAAATATTGCGAGATTTACCAAAATGTGACACAGAGACATTAAGAGACACGAAGTGAGAACATGTTACTGAAGAAAAAAAGGTGCGGATAAATTTGCTCAATGCAGGATTGCCATAAACCTTCAGTTTGTAAAATATGTAGTCTCTGTGAAGTGCAATAAAGCAAGGAACAATAAAATGAGGTATGCCTGTACTTTGCTTGTTAAAAGAATGAACTGCTTGTTAAAGCAAATTTCTGAGCTCAACTGAAAAACTATTAGAACAAAACAATTTCAATATTTGCAAGTGTTCTTTAGTGACTATTATTTACATAAAAGTTTGAAAACCAACCCTTTAAATGTAAGAGTAATCACTACTATAAAATAATAAAGGTAAAAAGGATCCCCCTTTCTAATTATAAAAATTTTGACTTAAAGTAGATTTAAAAAAAAAAAAGAGTAGATTAAAATGCTTAATTGTTCCTTTAAAAATATTTGCATAATGTTTAAACTTTATTATACTGAGAACATTTCACTAATGGCATAACAACTGAAGAAATAAGATAAATTTAAGCAAACACATGCTAACAGACTTACAGTTGGTGATATCAGGTGGTGCATAGCCATCATTCATATACATACTTGTGGGTTTTGCCACTTTCAAATAAACAAAATCAGATGTGTTCTTTAAGGCAGTTACTGCTTCTTCATGAGTAACTTCTTCTAAACATACGTTATTCACCTAAAAAAAAATCCCAAAAGACATTTATGACATTTTCACTTGTTTTCTGAGTTTTGGAAACAATTTCACGAAAAGAAAGGGAAAAGAAGAGAGTGATTTAAGGAAAATAAAGGTATGCAGAAAGAAAATACCCATGTTTGACATCTATGATCTCAGTAAGTTGTTTATCATGACATGTGAAGTTGTTGTATGTTAACAGAATAGCCCATCTTGATTCCAGCCTCCATCCCTCCTATTCTCCCAGTCTTGATTTTCTCTCATTCTTAGGCATTCAGGAATGTGTGTGGATGCGTTTTAGACCTTTTCTTCTTTAAAGAAATGAAAACATATTAAAATTTTTGTTCTTACGTTAGGATTTTTAATGTAAGGTACCTTAGAGACTGTTCCATATTTGGACACATATTAATAGAATTACTACACTGTTTTAAAAAAAAAACGGCTGCAAGTAGCCCATTGTGTGGCTATATCATAATTTATTAAATATTATATCTGTTAATATTCCCATATTTAAATAGGAAAACTATTAGAACACAAGTGAGATATTTAAATTGTTCTCCTACATGGTTTTAGTAAATTTATACTCACTACCACAGCATATGAGAGTGCCCATCTACTTAGACCTTTGCCAACATTAAACATTATCAACTAATTTTAAAAATCTGTAAAATGATGCATGTTTTAATTTATACATCAGTTTTAAATTTCTACTTTTGTAATACTCAAGTTGAACTTTTTTTTCAATTATTTGTTGGCCATTCATCTATCTTCTGTATAGAAATATAACTGATTTTTAGGTAGTGATGTATCCTGCAACCAGTACTAAACTAATTTATTAGTCTATTAGCAGGTTCCTTAGGATATTCTATATACAATATGATGACATCTGCAAATATAGTTTTATTTCTTCCTTTCTAATCTGATTTTTTTTTCCCTTTTTCTTTTCTTATTGCCCTGGACAGAATCTCAAGGATAAGACTGATTAGAAGTGGTGGTTTGTGTCTTTCTAGCAATCTGTCAATTTCATCTAAGTTACCTCAGGTATTAGCACATAGTTACTCACAACAGTCTCTTGTTTTCCCTCTTTCATTCTTGCTTTCAGAAATTTCAGCCTTCTCTCTTTTTACTTGGCTGGTCTGAAGTTTTTCATTTTGTTGATTTTTATCAAAGGACCAACTTTCAGTTTTTGTCTATCTTCTCTACACCTTTTCTATTACCTATTTCAGTAATTTCTGCTCTAATCTTTATTATTTCCACCCTTCTGTTTGCTTTAGATTGTTCTTCTCTTTGATACATTTTTTTTTGTAAATGAATAAAACATTATCAATGTTTCTGTTTTAAATTACCTTGTATTAACAATATTAATATATTTTTCATTTTCCTAATTTGTACCTTTGTAATTGACAACAGCAGTTTTTAATATTTTCACAAAAAAATTTAAAGGTCACAGAAGAATAATTTCCCCTCATTGATTATGAACATTGCTTTGCAGAGTTTCAGCAGCATGGTCATTTTTATGGCTCCACATTACCATGCAAAGCAAGGACGGCCTGCATTTTGAAATACACATTAAACAGCTGTGGTATACTGCTGAAACACACATTCAATAGCTGTGGTATACTGCTGAAACACACATTCAATAGCTGTGGTATACTGTTGAAATACACATTAAATAGCTGTGGTATAACATATTCAATAGCTGTGGTATACTGTTTCTTTGGTGGCCTAGAATAAGCCATGCATCCTGGTATTCACACCCTTGTAAAAATCTCTTTCTACACTGAATTTTGCTTGACCACATAACCAGCTTTAGCCAATGAGGTACAGTAATTGCGAAGGAAAGAGAGGATTGATAAAAACAATACATCGGTGCTTATCTTCTTTGGAAAGCTCACTTTTGGAACCTAGCCACCATCCTGTGTGAAACTCAACCTAATCACGCTAAGAGGCCACTGGAGAATTAAGCACCTGGCTAACAGTGCCAGTTGAGTTCCCAGCTAAGCGCCAACTTGCCCACCATATGTGTGGGCCAACCTAGCAGTGGATTTTGTGGCCTAGTAAAGCAAAGACAAGTTGTTCCTGCCAAGCCCTATCCAATCTGAAGAATTATAAACAAATACATGAGTGGTGTTTTTTAGCCATTAATCTTTGTGTTTTCTCACATATCACTAGATAACTGATACAAGAGCTGACACAATTTGCTGAGGGATTCAATGTGGAACGTGTAGGATGATGATCCCAATATTTTAGACCAGAGAAAAGTTATTTGACCATTTACCAGAGTCTTGATCTACACGTTAAAAAACAGTGACTTTGGGAGTGAATAGTAAAGAGGAGAAAATGTACAGGGAGGGAGTCCTGGATTACTTCAACGTTTAGAGGTTAGGGATATGAGGAGGCACCAGACATCAGAACGACAGACTGAAGAGTGGCTACTAAGAAGAGAAATACCAAGATAAAGGGTGACTGTTAGGCAAACGAAAAAGTGTTACAAGAAGGAGGAAGGTGTGTCAAACTCCAGCCAGATCAGTCAATTAAGACAAGGACTGAGCACTGAATGATTTCAGTGTAATTAAGAGAAGAAAAGCCTCATTAAAAGTTGATTTAAAAGAGAATGAGTCTTGCCACAGTGGTATCAGCACAGGTTGCTGTCTCCTACCACCAAAACCAGTTCTAGAGAAACGATAAAAGTAAAAGTGAGAAAATTAGTGGCAACAGATGGCTGTCTTGACTCTGCGTTTGCGTGTGAGTGATGGTGAGACGATGCTGGTTACAGTTCGAGGAAACAGTGGTGATCTTAGCTGTGAAAGGATAAGTTAGAGAAACGTAGTTCAAGTTCTGCTCTTTCCTTTTCCCTATCATTAACTAAAAATACAGTCTCCTTGCAACAATAAACAGTACTCAACAGGATGCAGAACAAAGGAATCTTACATATATTGCTGATGTAAATTTTTACAAGCAGCCTGGAAAACAACAGGGTGGTTTTTAAAAAGAATGCTACTAGCAGAATAATCAACTATCCCGTGACAGTCAAGTAAAATTCTTGTACACGTTCACCAGAACACACATCACCTCTTCCTAAGAAAATTATTCATAATACCAAAAAAAAAAAAAAGACTTAAAATAGATTTTTAAAAACCAGTACTTGCTAGTATAGTTTTAAAAACCAACATCCTACCACGCCAGAACCAGTTTCTGTGCCTTTTCAGATTCTGCTAGGCCTTGGCTGCTTGCTCAGTGGAGAGTCCTGACTACTACTTTCATCTTGCCTCCTGCCCTTCCCAGTTTTCTCAGCCCCTTCTGGCTGGGACTGGGCATGGCTGATGTGTTCCACACAGTGAGAGCCACAGCACGTCACAGACCCACGTCTGCCCTGTCTATACCCCTGCAGCTCCACCGTTTTTGGGCTTGGCTGAATGCTGTGCCACGGAGGATAGGAGTTGGCTTTCCTAGAAACTGTGCCCAGGGGAGCTGGGTAACACAATCCAAAAGCTTGGGACAAATAACCCCTAGGGGGTAGACAAGAGAAGGAGAATAAAGGGGCCAGCAGATAAACCTTTCTTTCGTTTCTCTGGATGGCTGGATGTAAGGTTTATGATGCCTGGATGGTTTCTACAGTGTCTGCCTGGAAGACTGTTCTACATGACAAGCAACAAGCTACCTTATAAAATTACAGCCAGCTCAGACACTTTCTACCTTCTACTGGCTCTCATTCATTCTCTGCTTCACTTCTCATTTCCACTCACTCTTGCCTTCTTGAGATCACATCTCCCAATAACACCTTAGCACATTAGCTTTTCTTCAGATTCTGTTTCCCTAAGGAACATGGGCTGAGACAGTTATTGATTGATATAGTATGGCTCTGTGTCCCCACCCAAATGTCATCCTGAATTGTAATCCCCACGTGTTGAGGGAGGGACCTTGTAGAAGGTGATTAGATCATGGAGGTGGCTCCCGATGATACTCTCTTGATAGTGAGTGAGTCTCATGAGATGAGACTGTTTTATAAGCATCTGGCATCTCCCCTGCTGGCATGTGAAGAAGAGTGTGTTTGCTTTCCCCCACCCCCAACACCATGATTGTAAGTTTCCTGAGGCTGGTGAGTCCATTAAACCTCTTTCCTTTATAAATTACCCAGTCTCGGGTAATTCTGCATAGCAGTGTGAAAACAAACTAATACACTGATGAAGATTAGACAAATAAATTGCAGTATAGACATACAGTGGAATATTACATAGAGATAAAATGAACGAACTTTAGCTCTAAGCAATGATATGGGTAAGTCTTAGTAAAACAATATTAAGCAAAAAAAATACTGGAGACGAAAGTCTCATACAGTGCAACAGCGTTCTGAAAAACCTTCAAAACAATACTAAACAAAATTATTTAGGCATATGTATGTAATTAAACTTTTTTTTTTTTTTGAGATGGGCTCTCACTCTGTCACCCAGACTGGAGTACAGTGGGACAATCACAGCTCACTGTAACCTCAACCTCCTGGGCTCAGGTGATCGTCCCACCTCAGTCTCCTGAGGAGCTGGGACTATAGGTGTGTATCACCAGGCCTGGCTAATTTCTGTATTTTTTGTAGAGACAGGGTTTTGCCATGCAGACCAGGCTGGTCTTAAACTCCTGGGTACAAGCAATCTGCCTACCTCAGCCTCCCTAAGTGCCAAGATTACAGACAGGTGTGAGCCACCATACCTGGCCTAATTAAACAATTTTTAAGAAGCAAAGGAATAAGAAACACAAAATGGTTGATGTTCTAATTCTTGAGCTGGGTAATTACTAGATTTCATTATATTATTAAGTGAAGTAAAACACAAAAGGGTCATACATAAACAAATGATGACGCTGTTTTATAAATCTAAGGATTATGATGAAACACTCTGTGCATACAAGCCCTCAACCCTTCAACAACAATGAAGGAATAAAAGGAAAACGGAGGAGGAGCTGGCAGAGAAAACAGAAATGACAAATAAAGATACTACCAAGAATCATTTTTTAGGATTTGATACAGCAAGGCTAGGATTTGCTAATTTAAATATCATTTAGACCTTTTTGGTATGGAGAAATTCCAGTATCTATTAGAAAAATCAGACAACAAAATGATTTAAAAGACAACAGATTTCTATACTTACTGCTAGAAGCTTATCTCCAATCTGGAGTTTGCCATCCTTATGTGCTGCACCTCCTTCAATTATTTTGGTTACATAGATGCTATTATCCCCAGGAATATGCTGATTTCCAACACCTCCAGCAATGCTGAACCCAAGACCTGTTTGGAAAACACTAGTTTTAGATTCTCTTCTATAAATATGAACTTAAGCCCAGAAAAAAATGGTTGAAAACTACAAGGTAATAATTCCACCACACTAATATTTTTTAAAATAGAAAAGAATCCATTTAGTTATCTACTAGTGTATGTTCTGCAATCAAGGGACACTTATAAATATAGCTGCTCCTAGAGTTATGAATAGATTCCTTTTATCCCACGTGTTCCTTCTTAGTATCTTCTCGCAAATGCACTTGTTATTCCAAAGTGACATTGCAAAATTATGTTTTACTTTTGTTTCCATCATAATTACGCTCACCTACACTTTCATTATTTTCACTAGAATAAAACAATTGAGAAGAAATAATAAGATCGTCTGGTGGTGGTGGGCAGAACCAACAGGCTTTAAAAATGTGAATACTTTGGCTCTTTTTCAATATTCTATGAATTAACAACTTTAAGTAAGGAATTTCTGTAATTCTTAAATCCCATAGCTCCAACATCAGAAAATTTCTCAGCTCTCCATTCCTTTTTCATTTGTTGAAATCCTCCCTCTTCCATGAAGCCACGTATTTAAACTAATATTTCCATTTATCCTCAATCCATCAATGTTTTAAAAATTCAGAAATCACATCTTTTCTTTTTTTTTTTTTTTTTGAGATGGAGTCTTGCTCTGTGGCCCAGGCTGGAGTGCAGTGGCCGGATCTCGGCTCACTGCAAGCTCCACCTCCCGGGTTCCCGCCATTCTCCTGCCTCAGCCTCCCGAGTAGTTGGGACTACAGGCGCCCGCCACCTTGCCCGGCTAGTTTTTTGTATTTTTTAGTAGAGACGGGGTTTCACCGTGTTAGCCAGGAGGGTCTCCATCTCCTGACCTCGTGATCCGCCCATCTCGGTCTCCGAACGAGAAATCACATCTTAACAGTCCTTTACTGCAGATGTAACTGCTCATAATACATATTAAAAGCACTTCTTCTTTTAACTTAGGCTGTGTATCTGCATTTAAAGTACTTTGTAGATTAATTATCACAAGTTAATATCAATACTATACTTAACTTCAAAGTATTCCAGGACACAAATATTTCACTCTTAACACTAGAAGTCTTTAATGTAATAATACTTAATACCAATAGGGAGAAATCCACTTATAAAACAAGTAGATATTTTGTTCCTTACTTTTAAAAATTCTTAAAAACGTGCTGAGCAAATATTGAATATAAAAATCATAAAAACTTATAAATCTATATATATGCTCACTGAGGTAAAATGTATAAAATGTATAATTGACAAACATAAGAATTTTGGGCCAGGTGCAGTGGCTCACACTGTAATACCAGCACTCTGGGGGGCTGAGGTGGGAGAACTGTTTGAGCCCAGGAGTTTGAGACCAGCCTAGGCAATGCAGGGAGACCTCCGTCTCTACAAAAACTAAAAAAATCAGCCCAGTGTGGTGGCGCGTGCATGTAGTCCAAGCTACCTGGGAGGGTGAGGTGAGAGGATCGCTTGAGCTCAGGAGACTGAGGCTGCAGTAAGCCATGGATGTACCACTGGACTCCAGCCAGGGTGACAGGGCAAAACCCTGCCTCTAAAAACAACCCCCCACCCCAAAAAATAGGAACTTTTCAAATGCTGCAATCTTGGTAGAAATGTAAATATTCTAAAATGCAACGTAAGACAAAAATCAGTAGAAATAACAGAGAAATTAAAATCCACTCAAGTTCTATAGAATATTACTATTATTGTTCATCTTGAAATCTATGTCACAGATAAAGTTCATAGGAATACTTAACTCAGAGATTTCTTAATTTATCTTAGTTTGACTTACCACATACCTTTAGGACCTTTAATGAGCTTTATTTCCATTATTTTTTCTGATACTGGTTTCCTTCTTTTTACATACAAGCGTACGATAGACCCTGCTTCTTTCAATGCTTCAACTGCTTTGCTATGTGTTACATCACGAACATCTACTTCATTTACTCGTAATATACAGTCATTGACCCTGAGAAAACAATTAAATATAAAAAATAAAAATTAAATATAATGTAAATATTAATTTTCCACTTCACAAATTTTTTACTTTTTTTAAGGTAAAGAGAATTATAAATAATTCTGGAGTAATTCCAGAAAACACAAATGAAGAAAGTATATAAAAAACTAATATAAACAAATACAAACATTTCCCAAGGGTCAGCAAAAGGAACAAAAGAAATAGTGAAAATAATAGATTATACAAAAATATTAAACAATAATTACAGCTACCATTTGTATACTTACTGCATGCTTATTCTGTGTCGGTGTTAAGATACACTTTATAAAAATAGCAGACATTTATTTAGCACTAATGACATGCTAGACACTTTCTTGGTGTTTTAACCCTCATGACACCTCTAAGCTAAATATATATTTTAATCTGTATTTTACAGATGGAGAAATTGAGGCAAAAAGAATTTAAATAACTTTCCTAAGGCCACCCAGATAGTAAGTGACATAGCTGTGATTCAAAGATAAGAAAACTGAGGCTCACATCATGAGTTTAAGGTCACAGAGATAGTGTGAAAACTGAGATAAACTAAATATAATTTTCTGAGTGCCTATTCCAACCTATATATTAGACATAAAAGAATGAAGTTATTCTTTGAAATTTATATAAAGATTAGGTCACTTAATTCAAAAGTTCTGTAAGTAAATAACTTAAAATTTGTCATAGTGTTATGTTTTTTAAAAGTTTGATTTGTTCCTAGTCTTAGTGTTTTCCCTAGTTCTGGTCTCTTTGACTGCATGGTATTCCATCAGGAAAAAAAGATGGTCATCTCAAATTGGGTAGAAAGGGTAAACAAAATACAATTAAAATATTAAAACTGGTCCGGACAAGCTTCTATATCTAACAGAATCAGAAAGTAAATGTCTACATTTACGTGAACTGTTAAATGATTAATTTTTATATCCATTTGATTTCATTAATATACCATCTGTCATATCCAGTGAGAATTAAAGCTTAGAAATCGAAAAACTGCATAAGGTACCAACATCCTTAAAATAAGATGCTGTTTTTAACAGACTATATAAACTCTTTAGTCCTAAAACTTCAGGCTATTTTAACAACAAACAAGGAAATAGGGAAAATGCCGTAATTTATGACCCCCCAAAAAATCAAAGTTTGCAAAATATATCTTCCAAAATGGAACACTACATTTAAACAGAGACAAATGTTATTTTCATCTAGTCAATTAAGAAAATATATTACTTAAAATTTGCATATACTTTAGTCTTTGTGGTGTGGGATTCAACTTGGATGTGTGATCCTCTATTCTCCTTATCTAAGTTTATATACATATTTCCCAACCAGAGAGGAAATGGAAAATATTTTGTGAGCAAATTTGAAAATACAAAGGGAAACTCATGATTTCTATAAATATGTTCACAAACATTTAAACCATCAACCAAATTTATCGTTCAAAATGTTGTAATATCTAAGATAAAACTGGAGTCCTAAATGAACACAGGAAAACAACATTTGGAGCATAATTATGGCATTCATTGACTTGAATGTTGTTAAAGCATTCACCCTATGTTAGTTTTTATGATAGTGTTTGTTATTTGTATTTATTCCTTATCCAGTCTGCTTCAAGAAAAATACACAAAGTGGATTCAGCATCACAATGAAAATCGCAAAACATACCGCAATCTTCCATCTTGGGCGGCTGCTCCCCCCGTGATAATTTTGGTAATGAAAATACTTGAGTCATCTCCAATATGTGGGTTGTCTGTACCTCCTGCAATGCTGAAACCAAGCCCTGAATTTCCCTGAGGATAGAAGAAAAAAAATTGAGACTGAATGTGATTTATCTTTATTGATAGGTTCCTGTCATTAAAGGATGCAGAAACTGTACTAACATAAGGAACACAACAAATAAAGGTATATGGGTGAGTAAAATATAAAGATTCTAAATTATGGACATGTTCTGAAGGAAAGTCCTTTCAGAGGCATTACTGCTGAACAGGTGAGGTTGAAGAAAATATACCAAGGACTTCTGAAGTCTACTCCACAGTTCTTTCTTTAAAAGTATGTGCAACTTGTCGCTGGATTAAGTCACCCATCTGCAGAGGTGTCACTCTAAGTCTGTTTCTTTCAGACTGCACCTCGGCCATGTTTGGTAGGGCACATCCCTCCTATGAGACAGACGCTGAAGTGATCTTCCCGCTGTTCTTTCTGAGCAGGTAAAACACACATATTGTTTTAGCCTTTGAAAAAAAGGGGTGGCGATGGTGCTTTTCTTCTGCTAACCTGACATCGGCTTATTTTTAAATGACCGAATTGTAGCCGCTAAGTGACAGCTGCCATCAACCCATGACACGTTCAACCAACACATCCGATTAGCAAAAGGCTTTTTTCCAGTTTTTCATACTAAAGTCCAACCTGAGAACACTGGTGAATTTTCTGGACAGCAAAGTAAATTTTGCCAAAGGAGCTCTACTTTTTGCTTGTTTTATGAACTGGAGAAACAAGATTTCTGAATATTTTCTTCACAGAAAGGGTCTGACTGCCACAAAAAGCCTTCAAAGATAATTGATTTAAGCAATGGTATTAAAAAATGTTTATTTCTGCAAGAATGTTTTAACTGAATTTCAGGCAACTCAAGTAAGCAAATGTATGTGGACCTATTATTTAACTGGTAGTATTACACAGTGTAAACACTCACTCTACCACCATTTGTCTTAAAATTCTATTTTAATAAAAAAGTGTTTTTTCAATCTAACTTCATGAATTACCTGAATCTTAAGAACAGTACCAGTGGATTATGGGAGGTTACCAAGTTACTTAGGTACTCAAGTTCTTCAACCAGTGAAAAATACAACGTATAGTCCTGACTAAACAAAAGGAATTTAAAAGGCCCTGGGAAAGAATAAAAAAATCAGTAATATAAAAAGTTAGGAGACATCACAAACTACTATATTAAAATATGTACAGTACATTAATACTGTGCTTACTTGAATGTTACTTCAGTAGCCACCTAACAGGTGATACGAATTTAAGTAGAAGGCAATAAAGATATACAAGTAAGACTCTCAGATTTATTTTTCTCAGACTTGATTCCAATATAAACAAATCTAATTATCTAGGATTTTAGTCTAGAATATACACACATTTAGTTACTTAAGAATCTGCTCGTGTGAAACACTAAATTTTCATAAAATGCGAGCCAGATAAGGTGGCATTACTATTATAACTTACAATAAAAATTGAATGCAGATACTCTTTTTTCTTTTTAGACGGAGTCTCACTCTGTCACCCAGGCTAGAGTGCAGTGACGCGATCTTGGCTCACTGCAACCTCTGCCTCCCGGGTTCAAGCGATTCTCCTGACTCGACTAGCTGGGATTACAGGTCTGCACCACCACACCCGGCTAATTTTAGTATTTCTAGTAGAGGCGGAGTTTTGCCATGTTGGCCAGGCTGTCTTGAACTTCTGGCCTGAAGTGATTCACCTGCCTCGGCCTCCCAAAGTGCTGGGATTACAGGCGTGAGCCACCGTGCCGGGCCTGAATGCAAACGTTCTTAAGGAAAAAAACATATCTTAAGAAAATTTACACATCTGCATTACACCCTTAAGTCATTTTCTGACTGGGGGAGTATACCATAGTAAGTTTTTAATACAGCTCTGTCCGTTAGAAGTACGGTTATTTTGCTAGAAAAGAAAATTGATACAATGACCATGTTACTAGTATACCACTTACTTAATACGAACAATATTTCATTATCATATGCATATAAACAATACAAACAAAATTAAAAAGCAAGAAAAACCTGAGTAACTATCATAATCTAGAGGGGTCTAAGGAGACAGGATAACTAAACGTAATGTGGTTTCCTGGATGGGCCTCTGGAAGACAATAACATAAAAAGCAAGGAAACAGAGACTTCGGTTAATAATAATGTATGAAGATAGGTGTGTTAGTTCAAACAAATGTACTCTAGTAATATAAGATGTTAACAATAGAGGTGGCCGAATCCAGGGTAAATGGAAACTCTTGGGACTATCTTTACAACTTCTTTGTAAATCTAAAACTACTTTAAAATAAAAGTTTGTTAAAAAAATAAGGTTACTAAAGAAAAGGCACATGTTTTGAAAATACCTTGGCCAATTTTATGAACTGGGAACTTAGAAAATATCATATAGTTCTGTTTTTGAAAGATCTCCCTTGAATTCTATATGAAAAAGCAGTATATTGCAAAGTTCTTTAAACAACACATTAAAGTAATAGTTTTTACCCTTTCAAGTGTGATTTCTTCATATTCATAATCTGCATCTGTGCCATTAACCTACAGGGGAAAAGAAAAGCAGCTCAGAAACTTAAGAGTGTAAAATCTGAAATGGCAAGACAAAATTTTTGTATGATTTATTAATGAAAACCTGTTAAATGCAACAGTAATCAAATACAATATTCATTTTAATAAGTCTGGGGAAGATTTTCAAGGAATGGAAGGATACAAATGTGATTAATGAACTGACAACATTCGTGGTATCATGACTTTCAAATCCAGAATAGGCACATTCAGCTTTTAGTAGTTTCGACCTCTGATCCTTCTCTGTCTTGTTCCATGCATCTATCAGTTGCCAACTATTCCTGATTTGAACACTTTAATTTTTCTGAAAATCATCACCTCTTCACTCTCATTTCTGACACCTTTCTTCAGGCCTTGTTAAACCTCCTCTGGAATGCAGTACTGTCTATGCAGTCTGCCTGATTGCTTAGATTAGTATTCCCCACTGCCCAAATCACTGTGTTTTAAACAGCTGGTTCGTTTTAAAGAACATAACCTACTTCCTCTAAAACTTTCAAAACTCTCCCTTTCTCGAAATATCCAAACTCTAGGGCTTGGTAATCACGTCTTTGAATGAACTGACCCCAATGTACCACTCACCTTCATTCTTCACCTCTTCATAAACCTTACACACTATCCAGTCTGAATGACTTGCTCTTTCCATTACACATCCTACAATTTCCCACTTCGACATCTGGAAATTTTGTGCTTCCTCGGTCACAAATTTCACTTACATGTTTTATGTCAAAATCAGAGTCACCATTCAAGATATCTTGGTCACAATTTATCTCCCTCCAATTTATTTCCTAGTCTCTGCTCAAAGAAGTTAACTCCTACAGTAAAGGCCACTGGTGAAACAAGTCCCTGGAATCAGATGAACATGGGTTTGAATCCTTGCTTTAACATTTCTCGTGATACGAGGCTGGGCAAAACTCTAGCTAAATCAAATGGGGACTGTGGTAAATTCTACTTCTGAAGATGGCTCACATCTTTCATTCCAGACATTCTTTTGCAATATGACTAAATCACCCTACCATCAATAGGAGTCTCTTTCCCCTCCCATTAGATCCAGGCAAGTCCTGTGACTAGCTTTGACTGAAAATAAATGTGGCACAAACGATGCCGTGTGATTTCAGAGACTAGGTCATCTGATGCCTGGCAGTATTTGCCTTTGCTTGGAATGTATTTTCTTTAGAACCCAGCAGCTATAACATGAGGAAAACTCAAGCAGCCTACAGGGAGATCTAAACAACGGAGAACCAAAACCCTTGGCCCAAAACTCCAGCTACACTTCTAATCAGCAGTCAGCACCAACTATCAGCCTTGTGAATAAGGCTGTTTGGACCTCCCAGCCATGTCCAGTGCTCTAACCCACACCATGTAAAGCAGAGTCATCCAGTTCATTATGAGAAAACATGAACTGTTGTTCTTTTAAGCCGCTAAGCTTCAGGGTAGTTTGTTATGCAATGATAGATAACCACAACAGAAACAACGAAACCTACGTAAGCTACTTTGCTTTCTTAACCGTACTATAAAAAGTAGCCCTTAGTTCAGGTCTAACATAGGGACCAGGAGTTTCTTCCTTGAGAACTTCTGAGGCCCATCTCTACTACCCTTTTGGGTTCTTAACTCTTGTGATTCTCCTGGATTCAAATCCTATTACTATTTTGTTCCCTCTTCTTTTTCTCATCTAAAGACATTTTCCTCTTATAGATTATATGTTATAAAGGCATTATATATTTATACGGAAAGAGTTGGGATTTCACTCTGCTACCCAGGCTGGAATGCACCGGCATAACCATAGCTCGTTGCGGCCTCAAACTCCTGTCTTCAAGTGATCCTCCTGCCTTAGCCTCTTGAGTAGCTGAGACTGCAGGCACATGCCACCATGCCTGGCTAAGTTTATTTTTATCTGTTTTCCGTAGAGATGGGGTCTGTGTTGCCCAGGTGTTCGCTTGCGTGCTCTCTCTTTCTGTCTCTCTCTCTCTCTCTCTCTCTCTCACACACACACACACACGTAAAATTTCTTTATCTCAGCTTAGGAGGAGTAACTTCAAGAGATGTGTTAAGCATGTCTGTGCATCTAGAGTATAGGAGGGTTACACATGTGTATATCACACCCACTTGACTGGAAGTCCTTTGTTAAGAGTAAAATTTTTATTTGCTGCAATATCCTCTTTCTTATTCTAAAGGTCATTTGTATCATCTTGTTTCTTGACATTATTGACGAATCTATTACATTTCATGGTATTACTTTGTTTTTAACAATTCCTTATTCCTTTGATTTTCTAAAAAAGACTTTTGAGTTGAATGTTCAATTTATGCTTACTCTATTCTGCTTTTAAAAGCCTCAAAGTTTACAAATTTTCCTTGGCATATGGATTAGGCCAAATCCCGTAACTGCTAGCTGCACTGGGCTCCATTTTTGTTCATTTGTTTATTTCTAAATCATCTAAAATTTTATTTTGGAAAACTTTTCCAAATGAGTGTGCTCATATGGCCCTTTTGGCATTAATGTAAAATTCAGATTTCTGCCTCCAGGAATCTTAGATTTTTCACCTCTAAGTCTCCTCACAAGGTAGGAGCTCAGTAAATGTTCCTGGTGCTTAATTTAACGCCAATTCATCACACAAGTTTCTAAGCAGCACAGAAGGGGGGTTTTTAGGTAGCACTAAGTACTTTTAAAAAGGTGAAACATGAGGCGGTCATACAGACCACCAGTAACTTTATTCCTTAATCCTCAATTGTTTGAAACTCTGATAATTTCAAATACCGAGACAATTCTATAACATTAAACATACTCACACTAAAGCTTCTAAGGGCCAAGAGTATATTATCAAAAACATATTTGTGTGTGTGTGTGTGTGTGTGTGTGTGTGTGTGTGTGTGAGATGAGAAAATTTACAATCTACTCTCAGGAATATTCAAGTGTACAATACACTGTTACTAACTCTAGCTGCCATGTTATACAACACATCTTGTGAAGTTACTTCATGTAAATTGAAATTTTGTATCATTTGACCACCATTTCCTTAATCCCTCCCCACCATCCCCAGGTAACCACCACTCTACTCTCTGCTTTTTGACTTTTTAACATTTGATCGTGCAGTATTTGCCTTTCTGTGCCTTGTTAATTTCATTTAACATGTCATCCAGGTTCATCCATGTTGTCATAAATGACAGAATTTCCTTCTTTTTAAAGGCAGAAGAGTATTCCACTCTGTATATATATCACATTTTCTTCACCTACTTCATGTGTCAACAGACACTTAGGTTGTTTCCGTATCTTGGCAACTGTGACTAATGCTGCAATGAAGACTGGAGTCAGGTATCTCTCTGATGTATTGATTTTCTTTCCTTTGGATATGTACTCAGAAGTAGGATTGCTGATCACATGGTAGTTCTATTTTTAATTTCTGAAGAACCTCCACACTGTTTTCCACAATGGCTGTACTAATTTACATTCCCACCAACAGTATAGAAAGGATCCCTGTTCTCTACACCATTGCCAAGACTTATCTTGTCTTTTTTATAACAGCCATCCTAATGGGTGTGAAGTGGTATCTCACTGTGGTTTTAATATGCATTTTCCTGATGATTGGTGATGTTAAGCATTTTTAAATATACTTGCTGGACATTTGGTCTTTTTGTGTATATGCAATGTCCTTTCAGATCCTTTGTCCATTTAAAAAAATGGGTTATTTGTTTCCTTGCTATTTATTCATATTTTTAACTTTGTTGCCCAGCCTGGAGTGCAGTGGTGTGATCACAGCTCACTGCAGCCTTTAACTCCTGGGCTCAAGCAATCCTTCCACTTCGGCCTTGTGAGTAGCCAGGACTACAGGCATGCGCCATCGCGCTCGGAGAATTTTTAAAATTTTTTTCTGGAGACAAGGTCTCATTACATCGCCCAGGCTGGTCTCAAACTCCTGAGATCAAGTGATCCTCCCACCTTGGCCTCCCAAGGGCTGGGATAATGGGTGTGAGCCACCAGGCCTGACAATGTTTTCTTGCTATTGATTTGAGTTCCTTATAAATTTTTTATTAACCCCTTGTCAGACTTAGAGTTCACAAATATTTTCTCCCATTTTGTAGGCCATCTCTTTACTCTGTTGATTGTTGTTTTTGCTGGGCAGAAGCTTGTTGTAATCCCACCATTTACTTATTTTGTTTTCATTGCCTATGCTCCTGGGTTTCAAAGTATCTGCTCAGTCCAATGTCGAGAAGTTTTTCCCTTATATTTTCTTTCTTTCTTTCTTTCTGAGATGGAGTCTCCCCCTGTCGCCCAGGCTGCAGTGCAGTGGCGTGATCTGGGCTCACCACAAACTCCACTTTCTGGGTTCAAGCGATTCTCCTGCCTCAGCCTCCCAAGTAGCTGGGATTACAGGTGCACGCCACCATGCTCGGCTAATTTTTGTATTTTTAGTAGAGACAGGGTTTCACCATGTTGGCCAGGCTGGTCTCGAACCCCTCACTTCAGGTGATCTGCCCACCTCGGCCTCCCAAAGTGCTGGGATTACAGGCGTGAGCCTCTGTGCCCCACTGCTTTTCCCCGATGTTATCTTTCAGTAGTTTTACAAAGTCAGTTAACATTTAAATCCTGAATCCATTTCAAGTTGATTTTTGCATATGGTATGAGATAAGGGTCCAATTTCATTCTTCTGCACATGGATATCCAGGTACTGTAATACCATATATTGAAGAAACTGTCCTTTCCCCAATGTGTGCCCTTGCCATTTTTGTTGAAGATCAGTTTACCATAAATGTGCAGATTAATTTCTGAGCTCTCAATGCTACCTCATTGCGCCGGTCTGTTTTTGTGCCAGTACCATGCTGTTTTCATTACCACAGCTCTGCGGCAGATTCTGAGATGAGGCAGTATGATGCCTTAAACTTTGTTCTTTTTGTTCAAGATTGCTTTGGCTATTTGGGGTCTTTTGTGGTTCCATTTCAATTTTAGAAGCATATTTTCTACTTTTATGAAAACTATAGATTTCTTGAATCTATAGATCGTTTTGGGTGGTATGACCGTTTCAACAATATTAACCTCACAACCATGAAATGGGGTATCTTTCCATTTATCTGTGTTTTCTTCAATTTTATTCATTTATGTTTTATAGTTTTCACTGTACAGATATTTTACCTTTGGCTAAATTTATTCCTATGCATTTTACTTTATATTTTTTGGTGCTATTGTAAATGGCATGAAATGAAAAGGAGACATTAAAACTGTTACCACAGAAATATAAAAGATCATAAGGAACTACTATGAACAATTACATGCCAATAAACTGGATAACCAAGAAGGAAGACAATTTTCTAGAAATACAAAACTGCTTAGACTGAATTACGAAAAAACAGAAATTCTGAATAGAGCATTACTAGTCTGATTATCAGTAATCTAAGATCTTCTATCAAAGAAAAGCCCAGAGTGTGATGGGTTCATGACTGAATTCTACCAAACATTTAAAGAAAAACTAACACCAATCCTTCTCAAACTCTCCCCTAAAACTGAATAGGAAATACCAAATGCTTCTCAAATTCATTTTACAAGGCCAGAATTACCCTGATACCAAAGCCAGACAAGAATACTATAAGAAAAGAATATTTCGGGCTGATATAACCGATAAACATAGATTTAAAAATCCTCAACAAAATACTAGCAATTCAAAGCACATTAAAAGGATCATTCACCATAATCAAGTGAGATTTAACCCGGGGAGGTAATGATGGTTCAACAAATGAACATCAACAAATGTGATATACCACATTAACAGAATGAAATTTAAATTTTAAATTTTATTAAATTTTGGCTGGGTGCAGTTGCTCATGCCTGTAATCCCAGCACTCTGGGAGGCTGAGACGGGCAGATCACCTGAGGTTAGGAGTTTGAGACCAGCCTGGCCAACATGGCAAAATCCCGTTTCTACTAAAAATACAAAAATTAGATGGGCGTGGTGGTGAGTGCCTGTAATCCCAGCTATTTGGGAGGCTAAGGCCGGAGAATCACTTGAACCCGGAAGACAAAGGTTGCAATGAGCTGAGATGGCATCATTGCACTCCAGCCTGGGCAACAAAAGTGAAACTATCTTACACACACACACAAAATTGTTAACTTTTAATCAATTTAAACAGCAACATGGGGCTCGTGGCTACTTTACTGGATGGCACAGCTCCAGCCGAATTATTCCGTTAAGCCCACCTTTGCACTCTCAAAACGCAAGCATACAGTCTCCTTCTTTTGCTTTCTCCCTCCTCTCCCTCTCCTACCCCTCCCACCTCTCCCCCACCCCCACATCCATTTTTGGGGGCTATGATTGGTATGACACCAAATTTACAGATTAGTCTGGGGAAAATGAAGATCTTTACATTATTTTCCTGCTCAGGACCATGAACTGTTCTCCACTGAAGTACTCTTTCATGCCACTCAGTAAAGTTCCATGGTTTTCTTACTACACACTATGTATTTTCATTTTTAGCTGATTGATAGATATTTCACATTTTTATTAATACACTTAATGGACTCATATTTCCAACTGGTTGTTGCTGGTATAATAAAATAACATTTACTGTTTAACTTTTAAATTGTACGAGTTTATCTTTTTAGTATAATTAAAGGCTTCTGTATAGCCTTTAAAATTTTAGCCTGTATTTATAGGTACATATAGGTCATAACGAAGTAGAGAAAAATTTATGACAGATATTCTCAGTCCTTTACTGGCCCAAGAATTTTAAGTTTCTAATCATTTTAACACTAATATATCCAAACAGGACAAATCCAATTACATTAAAGTTATAAGACTTGTTCAAGGGAAGATAAAAAAGAAGCCTAATTTACTAATTCCTTATGTTTAGGTTCAATTCAAATAATACTTTTCTAACTATAGAGTAATATATCAAAATCCAACATTTTATCAGTATTTATATGACTCATGGTTAATAATAATGCATAATCACAGGCAATTAAAAACCTCAAAGCTAGCTGGACGCAGCGGCTCACGCCTGTAATTCCAGCACTTTGGGAGGCCGAGATGTGTGGATCACTTGAGGCCAGGAGTTTGAAACCAGCCTGGCCAACACAGTGGAACCCCATCTCTACTAAAAATAGAAAAAATTGGCTGGGTATGGTGGTGCATGGCTTGTAATCTCAGCTACTCAGGAGGCTGAAGCATGGGAATCATCTGAACTCCAAAGGTGGAGGTTGCAGTGAGCCAAGATCGAGCCACAATACTCCAGCCTGGGCAACAGAGCAAGATTCTTATCTCAAAAATACAAAAAACCTTCAAAGCCTATACCATCACAAAGCAAAGCTCTAAAAATAAAAATGTACTGGAAAAAGAAGATGTACTTTCTAATGAAAAATTAACATAACTAAATACGAAATAATAGCCCTCAAAGAGGTTACTTAAAAGTGTTTCCTAACTAATGAATTTAGGTCACTTAAAAAATATTGTAGCTATAAATTATATTACATGTGGAAAAACTGAAGCTTTTATTATGTAATAAACCTACCAAAGTTCAATGGAGTGAATTTTTCTAACTTCAGTCTTCATGTTTTGTCTCAAGGAAAATAAAGATAGGGGAATAGATTGGAACTTTTTTAACAGATTACTTCATTTCCTGCTCTTTACTGGATCCAGTAAGAACTCAAATTTTTGTGTGTAATTTTGCCTTCTTTCGATGTTTTTACTACTTAAGGATGGAACAGGATGGAGAATCAAACCCAAAGCCAATGAAATTATAGTATCAATTATACTTAAAATTGCATATAATATATCACAATGGCAAAATACTGAAAGCTTTCCCTTAATAATCAGGAACACAACAAGGATGCTTGCTTTCACTACTTCCATTAAATACTGTAATAGAGGAGTTAGCCAGGGGAATTACAGGCAAGAAAGAGAAAACGCATCCAGAAGTTGGTGAAGGATAAAGATGACAGATGGGGGCAGGATTAGCTTGCAGCTCCTGCTTGGATGGACAGAGCATTTGTGGACACTCAGATTGTGAACTTTTGCTCCAAGAACTACCACAGGAACATACCAGAAAAGCCGAGATAATCCACAGCGCCTCTGAAGGCACTAGATCACCACTGCAGGCTCCTTGAGACACTGAAAACCTGTGAGTCTCCTTGCTTTCTTGGCGGGTAGGCTCATGGTCTGGGGCAAGTGCTCAGCCCTGGTCACCTGCTGCCAGGAAATAGACTTGGTGCTGTTGAGGGGGCACGGTGGGAGTGAGACAGGCCCTTAGGGCTGTGGGCTGTGCCGGAGCAAGGTGAGGCCTGTGACTGCCAGCTTTCCCCCACTTCCCTGGTGACCTGCATGTCTCAGCAGAAGCAGCCATAAAAGGCAGCCACAATCCCCCTGGTAACGAAACTCCATTGTCCTGGGAACCACATCCCCATCCCCCACAGCAGCTGCAGCAAGCCCCATCCAAGAAGAGTCTGAGCTCAGATATGTCTATCCCTGCCCCAACCTGGTGGTCTTTCTCTACCAGCCCTGGTATCCCTGCCCCATGGTGGTCTTTCTCTACCAGTCCTGGTAGCCAAAGACAAAGGTCACAATCTCTTGGGAGCTCTATGGCCCTGCCCACTGCCTGAGAAACCTGTAAACTTAACCAGGCGTCCGTATGGCAAGTTTCAGTACTGCAGCTGATGCACTCTTGACAGTGCCACCTCCTGGCTGGAGGACAACCAACACAAAACCAGCGCACCAAACAAAAACACAACCACAGACCCTCAGAGAGTCCACTTCATTCCCCTGCTCCCTCCACCACAGCAGGTGCTGGTATCCATGACTGAAAGACCTGATGATGGATCACATCACAGGACTCTTTGCAGACACTCCCCAGTACCAGCCTGGAGCCTAGTAGATCTGCTGGGTGACAGACTCAGAAGAGTAAACACAGTCACTGTAGTTTGGCTCTCAGGAAGCCCCATTCCTAGGGGAAGGGGGAGAACACCACCATCAAGAGAGCACCTGTGGGACAAAAGAATCTCAACAGCAGCCCTTGACTTCCCTCTGACATAGGCCACTCAAACGAGAAGGAACCAGAAAAACAATCCTGGTGATAGAACAACACCAGGTTCTTTAACACCACCAAAAGATCACACCAGCTCACCAGCGATGGATCCAAACCAAGACGAAATCTCTGAATTGCCAGAAAAAGAATTCAGAAGGTCGAGTATTAAGTTAATCATGGAGGCACCAGAGAAAGGTGAAGTCCAATTTAAAGAAATCAAAAACATGACACAGGATATGAAAAGAAAAACCTTCAGTGAAATAGGCAGCATAAATAAAATCAATCACAACTTCTGGAAATCAAGGACACACTTAGAGAAATGCAAAGTGCACTGAAAAGTCTCAGCAATAGAATCAAACAAGCAGAAGAAAGAACTTCAGAGCTTGAAGACAAGGCATTTGAATTAATCCAATCCATCAAAGACAAAGAAAAAGAATTTAAAAAATGAAGAGGCCGGGTGCGGTGGCTCAAGCCTGTAATCCCAGCACTTTGGGAGGCCGAGGCGGGAGGATCATGAGGTCAGGAGATCGAGACGATCCTGGCTAACATGGTGAAACCCCGTCTCTACTAAAAATACACAAAAAACTAGCTGGGTGTGGTGGTGGGCGCCTGTAGTCCCAGCTACTCAGGAGGCTGAGGCAGGAGAATGGCGTAAAGCCGGGAGGTTTTACGAAGTACATCAAAATAGAACCTCTTTAAAGCATAAATCTCACAGGACCTATATAACAATAACACAATGAAAAAAATAAAAAATAAAAAAATAAAAAACCCAAGGCATTCAGGCAACAAATAGCAGGATGAATAGTACCTCACATCTCAGCACTAATGTTGAAGGTAAATGGCCTAAATGCTCCACTTAAAAGACACAGAATGGCTGGGCATTGTGGCGGGCACCTGTAGTCCCAGCTACATGATGGGAGGCTGAGGCAGGAGAATGGCACAAACCCAGGAGGCAGAGCTTGCAATGAGCCACGATCATGCCACTGCACTCCAGCCTGGGCGATAGTGCGAGACTCCGTCTCAAAAAAAAAAGATACAGGCCGGGCGCGGTGGCTCACGCCTGTAATCCCAGCACTTTGGGAGGCCGAGACGGGCGGATCACAAGGTCAGGAGATCGAGACCATCCTGGCTAAAATGGTGAAACCCCGTCTCTACTAAAATACAAAAAAAAAATTAGCCAGGCGAGGTGGCGAGCACCTGTAGTCCCAGCTACTCGGGAGGCTGAGGCAGGAGAATGGCGTGAACCCGGGAGGCGGAGCTTGCAGTGAGCCGAGATTGCACCACTGCACTCCAGCCTGGGCAACAGAGTGAGACTCCATCTCAAAAAAAAAAAAAAAAAAAAAAAAAAAAAAGATACAGAATGGATAAGAATTCACCAACCAAGTTTCTGCTATCTTCAGGAGATTCACCTAACTCCTAAGGACTCAAATAAACTTAAGGTAAATGGGTGAAAAAAGATATTCCATGCAAATGGACACCAAAAGCGAGCAGGAGTAGCTATTCTTCTCTCAGACAAAACAAACTTTAAAGAAACAGCAGTTAAGAAAGCCAAAGAAGGACATTATATAAAGATAAAAGGATTAGTCCAACGATCAGATCCTAAATACATATGCATCTAACACTGGAGCCCTCAAATTTGTAATTACTACTAGACCTAAGAAATGAGATAGATGGCAACACAATAATAGTGTGGGACTTTCAATACTCCGCTGACAGCACTAGACAGGTCATTAAGACCGAAAGTCAATAAAGAAACAATGGGCTTAAACTACACCCTACAACAAATGGACTTACCAGGTATTTACAGAACACTCTACCCGACAACTGCAGCATGTACGTTCTTTTCATCAGCACACGGAACAGTCTCCAGGACAACCATACGAGAGGCCGCAAAACAACTCTCGGTAAATTTAAGAAAAATCAAAACTGTATCAACTGTACTCTCTCTGACCACAGTGGAATAAAACTGAAAATCAACTCCAAAAGGAATCCTCGAAACTACGTAAATACATGGAAATTAAACAGCCTGCTACTGAACAACTGTTGGGTCAGCAATGAAATCAAGATGGAAATTAAGATTCTCTGAACTGGATGATAACAGTGACACAACCTATCAAAACCTCTGGGATACAGCAAAAGTAGTGCTAAGAGTAAAGTTCATAGCATTAAATGCCTACATCAGAAAGTCTGAAAGAGCACAAAGAGACAATCTAAGGTTACAACTAAAGGAACTGGAGAAACACAAACAATCCAAACCTGAACCCAACAGAAGAAGAGAAATAACGGAGATCAGAGCAGAACTAAATGAAACTGAAACAAACAAACAATACAAAAGACAAATAGAACAAAAAGCTGGATCTTTGAAAAGGTACATAAAATTGACAGACCATTAGCGAGATTAACCACGAAAAGAAGAGAGATGATCCAAATGGCCGGCGTGGTGGCTCACGCCTGTAATCCCAGCACTTTGGGAGGCTGAGGTGGGTGGATCACTTGAGGTCAGGAGTTCGAGATCAGTCTGGCCAACATGGTGAAACCCATTTCTACTAAAAATACAAAAATTAGCTGGGTGCGGTGGCGGGCGCCTGTCATCCCAGCTACTCGGGTGACTGAGGCAGAAGCATTGCTTGAACCCAGGAGGTAGAGGCGGCAGTGACCTGAGATTGTGCCACAGCCTGAGTGACAAAGCGAGACTCCATCTCAAAGTAAAAGATCCAAACAATGAAATAGGAGCAATGAAATAGGAGATAATACAACCAATACCACAGAAATATGAAAGATTATTCAAAGCTACTATGAACACCTTTACATGCATAAACTAGAAAACCTTGAGATGGATAAATTCCTGGAAATATACAACCTTCCTAGATTAAACCAGGAAGAAATAGAAACTCTGAACGGACTAATAACAAGTAGTGAGACTGAAATGGTAATTAAGAAATTGCCAATGAAAAAAAAAGTCCAGGACAAGACAGATGCACAGCTGAATTCTGTCAGACATTCAAGGAAGAAATGGTACCAATCCTATTGACAATATTCAAAAAGATAGAGAAAGAGGGAATCCTCCCTAAATCATTCTATGAAGCCAGTGTAACACTAATACCAAAACCAGGGAATGATCTAACAAAAAAAGAAAACTACAGACACATATCCCTGATTAACACAGATGCAAAAATCCTCAACCACATATCAAGAGAATCCACCATGATCAAGTGGGTTTCATACCAGGGATGCCAGGATGGTTTAACATACATAAGTCAATAAATGTGATACACCACATAAACAGAATTAAAAACAAAAATCACACGATCATCTCAACAGATGCAGAAAAAGCATTTGACAAAATCCAGCATCCCTTTATGATTAAAACCCTCAGCAAAATCAGCACAGAAGGGACAAACCTTAAGGTAATAAAAGCCACCTATGACAAACCCACAGTCAACATTATATTGAATGGGAAGAAGTTAAAAGCATTCCCCCTGAGAAGTGGAAAAAGACAAGGATGCCCACTTTCACCACTTCTACTCAACACAGTACTGGAAGTCCTAGCCACAGCAAACAGACAAGAGAAAGAAAGGGCACCCAAATTGGTGAAGAGGAAGACAAAAGATTGCTGTTTGCTGCTGATATAATCGCATACCTAGAAAATCCTAAAGACTCATCCAAAAACCTCCTAGAACTGGTAAGTGAATTCAGCAAAGTTTCATGATACAAAATTAATGTGCACAAATCAGTACCTCTGCTATATACCAACAGTGACCTGAGAAACAAATCAAGAACTCAACCCTAGGCCGGGCACGGTGGCCCACACCTGTAATCCCAGCACTCTGGGAGGCCGAGGTGGGTGGATCACCGGAGGTCAGAAGTTCGAGACCAGCCTGACCAACATGGTGAAACCCTGTCTTTACTAAAAATACAAAAATTAGTTGGGTGTGGTGGTGCATGCCTGTAATCCCAGCTACTCGGGGCAGGGGCTGGGGGGTGGGGGCTGAGACAGGAGAAGCACTTGAACCCAGGAGCCGGAGGTTACAGTGAGCTGTTGTGCTACTGTACTCCAGTCTGGGCAACAGAGTGAGACGCTGTCTCAAAAAAATAAATACATAAAATAAAATAAAAACAAAAATTATTCAACCCTTCTTACAATAGCTAAAGGAAAATAAAATACTTAGGAATATACCTAACCAAGGAGGTGAAATACCTCTACAAAGAAAACTACAAAACACTGCTGAAAGAAATCACAGACGACATAAACAAATGGAAACCCATCTCATGCTCATGGATGGGTAGAATCAATATTGTGAAAATGACTATACTGCCAAAAGCAATCTACAAATTCAATGCAATTCCCACCAAAATACCACCATAATTCTTCACAGAACTAGAAAAAAATTCTTAAAATTCATATGGAACCAAAAAAGACCCTCCATAGCCAAAGTAAGACTGAGCAAAAGGAACAAATCTGGAGGCACCACATTACCTGACTCCAAACTATACTATGAGGCCATAGTCATCAAAACAGCATGGTACTGGTATAAAAATAGATACACAGAATGAAGCAGAATAGAAAACCCAGAAAGAAAGTCAAATACTTAACAGCCAACTGATTTTTAACAAAGCAAACAAAAACATAAAGTGGGGAAAGGACATCCCATTCAACAAATGGTGCTGGGATAATTGGCAAGCCACATGTGGAGAATGAAACTGGATCCTCATCTCTCACCTTATAAAAAAATCAACTCAAAATGGATCAAAGACTTAAATCTAAGACCTGAAACCATTAAAATGTTAGAAGATAACATCAGAAAACCCTTCTAAACATTGGCTTAGGCAAAGACTTCATGACTAAGAACCCAAAAGCAAATCCAACAAAAACAAAGATACACAGATGGGACTTAATTAAACTAAGAAGCTTCTGCACAGCAAAATAAATCATCAGCAGACTTAACAGACAGCCTACAGAGTGGGAGAAAATCTTCACAATCTATACTTCTGACAAAGGACTAATATCCAGAATCTACAGGGAACACTTTTACACTGTTGATGGGAATGTAAACTAGTACAACCATTATGGAAAACAGTACAGAGATTCCTTAAAGAACTAAAAGTAGATCAACCGTTTGATCCAGCAATTCTACTACTAGGTATCTACACAGAGGAAAAGAAGTCATTATATGAAAAAGACACTTGCACATGCATGTTTATAGTAGTGCAATGCACAATTGCAAAATTATGGAACCAGCCCAAATGCCCATTTTTCAATGAGTAGATAAAAAATATATGGTGTGTACACACACACACACACACACACACACACACACACACACCCCCGCACACACCCCCACACCACGGAATACTACTCAGCCATAAAAAGGAATGAAATAATGGCATTTGCAGCAACCTGAATGGAACTGGAGATTATTATTCTAAGTGAAGTAACTCGGGAATCGAAAACCAAACATAGTATGTTCTCACTCGTAAGTGGGAGCTAAGCTATGAGGATGCAAAGGCATAAGAATTATACACTAGCATTTGGGGACTCAGGGGAAAGCATGGGAGCGGGGTGAGGGATAAAAGACTACACACTGGGTACATTATACACTGCTCGGATGATGGGTGCACCAAAATCTCAGAAATCTCCACTAACTTATTCATGTAACCAAACACCACCTGCTCCCCAAAACCTACTGAAATAAAAAAAAAAATCCAAAAAATAAAAAATAAAATCCTGAAGTTTCCCATCCTTTAAAATTAAAAAAAGAAAAAAGAAATAAAAGGCATCCAGAGATAAACTATCTCTATTTGCCAATGATATGACCCTGTATATAGAAAATTCAAACTACATAACTACTAGAGGTAATAAATGAGTTCGGCAAGGTTGTGGGATCAAAGATAAACACCTAAAAGGCAACTGTATTTCCATATGCTAGCAACAAAAACTCCAAAAATAAACAAAACAATTCCATTTATAACAGCATCAAAAGAATAAAATACTCGCTGGGCATGGCTCACCCCTGTAATCCCAGCACTTTGGGAGGCTCAGGCAGGTTGGATGACTTGAGCTCAGAAGTTCAAGATCAACCTGGGCAACATGGTAAAACCTTATCTCTACCAAAAATACAAAAAAAATTGTGGTGGCACGTGTCTGTGTTCCCAACTACTTGGGAGGCTGAGGTGGGAGGACCATCTTGAGCCTGGAAGGTGGAGGCTGCAGTGAGCTGAGATTGTCTCAACACACTCCAGCCTGGGTGACAGAGTGAAATTCTATCTTTAAAAAAAAAAAAAAAAAGGAGAGGAGCGAGAGAATACTTACAAATAAATTTAACAAAAGAACTCCAAGACTTGTATACAGAAAACTGCAAAACATTATTGAAAGGAATTACAGAAATACACCCATATGTTTACAGTTAACTTATTCTCTATATGGTTGCCAAGGCCATTCGATGTGGAAAGAAGAGTCTTTTCAACAGTGATGCTATCCACACACAAAAGAATGAAGTTGGACTTCTACTTCACATTACAAAAATCAACTCAAAATGAATCAAAGACCAAAATGTAAAAGCAAAACCATAAAACTCTTAGAAGAAAACTTAAGTATAAGTCTTTGTGATGTTGGATTATGCAATGGCTTCTCAGGTATAATACAAAAAGTTACAAAAGAAAAAATCTTTTAAAAAGCATTGATTTTTAGACTCAATCATTATCATGAAATTGCATTTTCTAAAGTTTTATCCACTTATACTTCAACAAAACTGTATCAGTATATTTTTACCCCATACTGTCACCAGCAGAATGTACTGATAAACTTTTTGATCCTTTGGTAACATAATGTTTAAAATGTATTAACTGTTTTAATTTGCATTTATGTTATTACTCACCTTTTTCTACTTTTTCACCTTAACAAATTATGTTGAGATATTCACATACCATAAAATCTACCTTTTTAAAGTATGCAATTCAGTAGTTTCTAGTCTATTCACAGAGTTGTGCCATCATCATTACTCTCTAATTCCAGAACATCCTTACTGCCCCATAAACAAACCCTGTACCTATTAGCAGTCACTCCCCATTCTGCCTATACCCACCACCTGGCAGCTGCTAATCTACTTTCGGTAGGTATGGATTTATCTATTCTGGACCTTTCATATAGTAAAATTACGCAACAAGTGGGCTTTCGTCCATGATCAATTTAAAATGACAAAGTTATAACTAATTATTTTAGTATATCCGAATGCACAAAAAAACCTGGTTACTAAAAATCCAGTCATTCAATTAGACTTCTAAAATGATTTAAATATATGGCACTGTGTAAGTGACCAATGGTTAGAGACAACCTTTTGTGAAAGTTAGCCATCATAATTTCAAAATTAAACTATAAATTTCTATTTAAAAATTTCTACTTTACATAAGAAAAAAAAAAAGACCAGAGGAGGACATATTATTTCATTTACTGTAGCTATTACAGCTATAGATTATAGTGATAGGACATCTTAAGAGAAATGTATTAGAGAAAATGCCATGGTCTTCGTATTTGTATGAAAAACTGAACAGGAAAGGCAGAATTACTTAAACGTGGGGAGGAAATGGAACTTACATAAGTTGGTGTTTCCAAGCTATCTGTGTTGACCAGGACTGGAGGAGGATTTGCCTTAAAAAAAAAATTGTAAACGTGTTAGCTTAACAAGAAAACAAAAACATTACACGTTAATGTTCACAATGTTAGAGGCACATGAAAGACTTGCTATTTCTTAAGTTATAATCTTATATGAGCTTTTTATGTTAAATAATATATCCTTTTTCCAGCCCCAAACAGAAAAAATTATGTATAAGCAGTTAAAATAGATTTGCTTTTAAGAAATAAATTGTTATTTCTGCTAAAACAGTCATGATTTTCTTAAGTTTTACACAGATCACCATAGCCTTCTCATAAAATCCATGAATATTCTTTAGTGTAACCAACAACTCTTCCTAGGTTGCTCAGAAATCATTGTTTTCTATTCCCAAGGATACCATAAAGATTTCAGTCATTTCATCACTCAGGAAAAAATTCTTCCCACAGTGAACTGTTTTTATACAGGGGGAAAAAAAAATAAGCCTATCACAGAAATTAATGGTAAACTTTTAGAAAACTAAAAATACACTCTTAATGTAAAAACCCCTGATTACTTTCAGCTGCAATGATAGCTTTCCACTGTTATTCTAGACCACTCACAGAATTAACAGTGATCTATTACAGCAAGAAAAATAAGCAGAATAACACACACCTAGTTAAGTTTGGATTGAAAAAAGTCTTGGTTTTCTGGTTAGGTTAGAAATTATGATGTATATGAAACTAAAGAATAAAATGCAATTAATACCAAATGAAAAATATATTAAAAAACTGATGTAATTCCCCTCAAATTTCTTTCTTCTGCATATTTAGTTACAAAAGTATCAAGTCAAATAACAGTTTCAGAGAATAAAAAAGATGACTATCATTTAAACAAACTTTAGAAGATATGCTTATAAACATTAATAGTTCTACTTAATTAACTAAAGAATTATACATAAAAGCTGTATAAAAGAACATTATAACACAAAATAACACTTTCTTCCAAATATATAGGCTTTTTAATAATGGTGAATATTCAAAGTTCAAATAACAATATTTTCGGCACAGTGCTATAGCTAAATGATATGATAAAATGCTTAGACAACCTAGTTTCATGGTTAAAGAATTATACGGTATGCATTTGGGCTATATCAAGCAGTAAGTTAAAAATGAGTAGCTAATACTTCATTATATATAAACATAAAATTAAATATAATACTTCATGTTTAGTCCCACCATTGATTAACAGTCTACCTTTGAATAATTCAGTGAAAGTCCACTTAACAAATAAAAATTGTACTTATAAAATTGCTATTTAAGCAAAGTTACTCAACTTACAGACATTTGAGATTTTATGAATATTTCAAATTACTTATTTCCCAATGGCATATTGAGAATACTCAAACATAATATTTTACTTTGCTACAAAAATTAATACAACTTCACTTTATTCTGCTTAAGCAATTACAGAAGAAGAGGGCAAGAAAGAATAGGATATTTAAAGTTACAAAAGAAATTACATTTTTAAAACACTATGGCAAGAAAGTCTTTTGGTCCCTCGGCCGATTTTTTTTACCAAACATGCAGTGGAGAAAGTTGGTTTTTATCAAAATCTGATTTATACCATAATTATTATAATGTTAGCTGCTTATCAGTCCCAACTCATCATCACTGTATAGAAGTTACCTTTTGATTCTATTCATTTAGAAAGTATTGCTAATATTGAAATACACATAAACAAAATGACATGAGATGTTTTATTTACTTCAAAATAAAACAATGGAAGGCTGGGAGTAGGAGGGGTTATGGATCAAATAGAAGTACACGAGTTGATTGCTGTAGCTGGTGATGGGTATACATAGAGTTAATTGTACTATTATTTCTACATTTGAGTATTTTTGAAAGTTTGCATAATAAAAAGTAAACCAAAAAATCACTTTGAGCCAAGTACTCAGTTTTAAAGCAGTTAATAGCTAAAGTAGTTGTGAAATAATCTGGGTCAGTGTTGCTATTAAGATGCTGGCATTCAGGCCAAGCGCAGCGGCTCACGCCTGTAACCCTAGCACTTTGGGAGGCCGAGGCTGGTGGATCACTTGAAATCAGGAGAGTTCGGGGTGAGCAAAATTATGTTTCTTAAGCCTTATTACTGATGCTTGGGTCAAATTATTTAGGAACTTTTTAGTTCCGCCTTCTGGAATGTCCTTGCCTTTTTACTGCCTCTACCCCCAATCTCTAAGTGAATTATAGGGCTTCATTGTTGTCCAAGTTGGAAATATACACAATGGTACATACATTTTAGTAACAGACTAAGCATTTCCATAGCTTCCTATGGTTTGCAACATATTTTCTTTTATATTACTTCTCTAGAGCCTCACACAGTCCCCCTGGGTGAAGATGGGTGTTGCTATCTTTTCACAGATGGAGAAAATGAATTTCAATAATAATTGTGATTTACCTATACTCAAATGTCACTGAGTGGTAGAGGGAGGTATAGAGAGACCTAGAACCAGGTCTGAGATTACAGGGTCACTTGAACCAAGGTGCAATGAAGGGTTTTTCTTCATTTGAAATAATTTCACGTAGACTCTTTCCAAGTCTTTTAGTTGTAGTTGTCTGATTTTCCACATTACCTGTTCTACTACCCGCTGTCTTGGTTAAGGATCCCAAAGTCTTTTTTTTTTTTCTTTGAGACAGAGTCTTGCTCTGTCGCCCAGGGTAGGATTTTTTAAGTCAAGTTTATTGGCTGAGCACATGGCTCACCCAAATCTTACCATTCTATTTCATTAACAAAGGATCTTGTAGTGTTTGCTGCTGTAACAGACTGAAGCAACCTTACAAAGTTTCAGAGGGCAATATTACATTTTTAAAAATTGTGTTAAAATAAATTCTAAGATCTAATTATTTTAAAATAGGTCAAAATAGTTTAGAAAATGCACTTTTACAATGTGCACTGTATTTTTCCTTCTCAGCACTGATCAAAGTTTCATTATGTTATTTGTCTAATGTTTCTTCCTCCTCTACTCAATTATAAACAAGTGCTTTACAAGTGCTTTTCCAATGCAGAACTCACAAACCCCAGAGAATACCTCTTAGATCCTAATTTGAGACACACTGCATTCAAAGTTAAATGCTATGACTGAGGTGATCACTGCAGGTTAAAATGACTGTAAAAACAAATGCGGTGGATTCTGGAAAGATGGTAGAGTAGGAAGCACCACAAATCTGTTTCTCCACCTTGAAAACAATTTCAGTGGCAGCATCTGCCTGATGTAAATATTTTGGAACCTGGAGTCTACTGGAGGCTTGCAACTTCCAGGTGAAGGCTTGGACAGTAAACTGTAGTTAATTTCAGTCACCTGCATGCAGGTTTAGCACAGGAGCAGCTACCCATACTCTATCCCTCAGTCAACTGTGTGATGCTTGCACAAGTCACGGTGGGCAAAGAAAATTATGTTCTCCAAATATTGGAGATCTGTGCTCTAACTGCTGCTTCTCATCACAAAGGTGCAAACAGGCTATGGATACTGCTGTTTCACCTCCTCCTCACTGTTGCAAACCCCACCCAAACCTCCCAGGCTGAACTGATTTCCAGGAGATTTAAAGAGCTGGAGCCTCCCCTTCCTACACACCAATTCAATTTTCTTTTTCCCCTTTTGGGAGCCAGACATTGAAGACTAGGACATTAAAAACCAACCACATATATAGAGGAAATTAGAAAGTCACTGTGCATGCCCAGGGGAAGGATAGGCTCAGAAAACATCTAAGAAGACCCTACGTTTACACCTGAGGCTGATCTTTGACAGCCTAAAACAATCACAAAAACAGTAACAACAAAAAAAGAAAATGCTGGAGAAGAAGGAGAATCTGATTTTCACAGTCATCAAATTATTAAATTCAAGTGTGCTGTTTTCATGGGAAAAAGAAATCCCAAGGCATACAAATAAACAAGAATAAATGGCTTATTCAAAAAAGAAATACAAATCAACAGAAACTGTCCCTTAAAAAAAATAAGGCCAGGTGTGGTGGCTTACGCCTGTAATCCCAGCACTTTGGGAGGCTGAGGCGGGCAAATCACAAAGTCAGGAGTTTGAGACCAGCCTGGCCAACATAGTGAAACCCTGTCTCTACTAAAAATACAAAAAATTAGCTGGGTGTGGTGGCAGGCGCCTGTAATCACAGCTACTTGGGAGGCTGAGGTAGGAGAATCACTTGAACCCAGGAGGCGGAGGTTGCAGTGAGTCAAGACCACACCACTGTACTCCAGCCTGGGTGACAGAGCAAGACTCCATCAAAACACAAACCAACCAACCAACCAACCCCCAAAACCTGATAGCAAATCTACTAGACAACGACTTTTTTAAAGAACTAAAAGATGTGAACGAAAGCAAGAAAATGCTGTATGAACAAAATGGAAATACCAATAAGGAGAAATAAAAATTTATAAAATTCAGGAACTGAGAAGTACAATAACTGAAAATTCAGTGTAGGGATTCAAAAGCATATCTAAGTAGCTAAAAAAAAATTAGTGAACATGAAGACAGGACAATGGAAAATACTGCATCTGAAGAACAGAAATAAAAAAGATTAAAGAAAAGTGAACAGAACCTATGGGACCCGTGAGACATCATCAAGCAGACCAACTAATGCATTGTGGGAGTTGCATGAGAAATGAGAGATAAAAGAGTAGAAAAAAATACTTGAAGAAGTAATAGCCAAAACTTCTCAGATTTCATGAAAAACATGAATATAAACATCCAAGAAGCTCAATAAACAAGTAATGAAATCAGACTCACACTGAGGCACATTATACTAGAACTGTCAAAGGACTAGAACTGTCAAAGGACAAAAACAAAGGGAGACTTTTGAAAGCAACGAGAGAGGTGACTTGTCACATACAACAAATCCTCAATGAGAGTATCAGTGGACTTCACGTCAGACACTCTGGAGGTCATAAGGCAGTGGGTGGAAATAATGCTAAAATAAGAGGAAAAAGAAACCAAACCTGTCAACTAAAAATCCTGTATCCAGCAAGACAGTCCCTCAAAAGTAAGGGGGAAATTAAGATGTTCCCTGATGAACAAATGCTGAGGGAGTTTGTCATCACTAGAACTGCCCTGAAAGATGTGCTAAAGGTAGCAGTTCAGGTTGAAATGAAAGAAAACTAGACAGTAACTCAAAGTCACATGAACAAATAAAGATCTCAATAAAGGCAAATACATAGGTAATAATAAACACTAGTTAGCAGTGTTGTAACAATGGTTGTGTAAATTCACTTTTGGTTTTCCACATGATTGAAGAGACTATATTACATTTCCAAATTAAAAAAAAAAAAAACTTAGCCTAGCCAGGCATGGTGGCTCACACCTGTAATCCCAGCAATTTAGGTGGCCGAGGCGGGCAGAGATGGCTTGAGCCCAGGAGTTCAAGACCAGCCTGTGGAACATGGTGAAACCCCATCTCTACAAACAAAACAGAACAGAACAGCAGCAACAACAAAAATTAACCAGGTGTGGTGGGCACATGCCTGCAGTCATGGCTATTCAGGAGGCTGAGGCGAGAGAACTGATTGGGCCCAAGAGGTTGAGGCTGCAGTGAGCTGTGATGGCACCACCGCACTCCAGCCTGGGCTACAGAATGAGACCCTGCCTAGAAATAAATAAGCCTAATATTAATAAATAAAGTCAATATTAGTAAATAATGAAAATCCATTATTAGTTTAAAAGCTAACATTGTAACTTTGTAACTTCATATTTTGTCTCGTACATAATTTAAGACACTATTGCATTAAAAATTATTAGTTTCTGGTTTTGGGCATACACTATATGAAGATGTAATTTTGTGACATCAACAATCGAAAGGGGTTGGGACAGAGCAGTTAAAGGGGCAGAGGTTTTGTATATTATTGCAGTTAAGCTTGTATAAATTGAGATTAGAAGTGTCTAGGATGTCAAATGTAATCCCCTTGGTAACCACATAAAATATAACTAAAGAACAGACTCAAAGGAAATGAGAAAGTTAAATGTTTCACTACAAAAAATTAATCAAAGACCAAAGAAGACAGCAATGCAGGAAATGAGGAACAAAAAAGCTACAAGGCATATATATATAAAGAAAACAAACAGCAAAATGACAAAAGTAAGTCCTTCCTTACCAATAATTACTTTAAACGTAAATAAACTCTTCAATCAAAAGACAGAAATTGGCAGAATAAAATTTTTTAAAATGTTCCAACTACAAGCTGTATACAAGAGACTCACTGTAAATCCAGACACAAATATGCTGAAAGTGAAGTATAGAAAGCGATATTCCATGCAAATAGTAACCAAAGGAGAGCAGGAGTGGCTGTACTCATAAAAGACAAAATAGACTTTAAATCCAAAAAAAGGTTATGAGACAACAAAGGTATTATATATTAATAAAAGGTTCAATATAGGAATATGTAACAATTACAAAAATTAACGCACCTAATAGCAGGCCATCAAAATGTAAGTAGCAAAAATAAGACAGAATTGAAGAAAGAAACGGTTCTACAATAATAGCTGGAGACTTCAATACCACATTCTCCATAATGGGCAGAACAACCAGACATATGATAAGTAAGGAAATAGAGGAGATGAACAAACACAATATACCAAGGAGACACAGAACTCTAACAACAGAACACACATTCTTCTCAAGTGCACATGGGAATAGAAGGAAACTATGTCAACCTAAGAAAAACCATACACAAAACCTCCCAGTGAACATCATACTCAGTGCTGAAAGACTGAAAGCTTTTCCTCTAAGATAAGAAAGAAGGCAAGTATGTCTGCTTTCACCACTTGTACTCAACGTGACCACGAGCTGAATAGTTGAAGTTGTAGTCAAAGCAATTAGGAAAGAAAAAAGAAATAAAAGACATCCCAATTAGAAAGGAAGCAGCAAAATTACTTGTTCACAAATGATATGATCTTATACGTAAAACACCCTGAAGATTTTACACAAAAACTGTTAATAATTAAACCAATTAAGCAAAGTAGCAGGATACGAAGTCAATACACAAAAATCAGTTGTATTTCTTCTAACATTGAACAATCTAAAATGGAAATTAAGAAAACAATTCTGTTTATCACAGCATCAAAAAGTACAAATTTTCAGAACACTGAGCCTCCTAAATGCTAAAAAAAAAAAAAAAAAGAATTAACTTCATCAAGAAGGTAAAAAACTTGTAAAATGAAAACTATAAAACATTTATGAAAGAAATTAAGAAGACATAAATAAATGGGAAGGGATCTATGGTTACAGATTGGGAGACTTATTATTGTAAAAATGTCAATATTACCCAAAGCAATCAACAGACTTAATGCAATTCCTATCAAAATTCCAGTAGGGTTTTTAAAGAAATAGAATAACCCATCCTAAAAGTCACATAGAATTTCACAGTACCCTGAAAGTCAAAATGATAATGAAAAAGAAAAACAAAGGCGGCAGGCTAACACTTTCTGATTCCAAAACTTACTACAAAGTTACAGTAATAGAAACAGTCTGGTACTGGTGTGCAGACAGACATATAGAAGAGAATAAAGCAGAATCCAGAAATAAATGCCATATACAATAATCAACCTAAAACGGATCATGATCTAAATCTAAAACCTAAAACTATAAACTGTTAGAAGAAAATACAGGCTAAAAGTGAGACAATGGAACTGACAGTGATTTCTTGGATATGACACAAAGGTGCAGGCAAAAAAAGAAAAAATAGGTAAGTCATATCTCTGACAAGACGTGAGACCCAGAATGCACAAAGAACTCCTAAACTCCAACAATAATACCAAACACCCTAATTAAAAAATGGTCAAGGAACTCATACAGACATTTTCTCAAAGAAGACATACAAATGGACAATAAGCACATGAAAAGATGCGTCACTAATCATTATAGAAACGCAAATCAAAACTACGAGATGTCACCTCACACCCATTAGCCTGGCTACTATTAAGAAAACAAAATAAAAGGTGTTGGTGAGGATGTGGAGAAACTGGAATCCTTGTGCACTTCGGTGGAAATTTAAAATGCTACAACCGGCTGGGCACGGTGGCGCACACCTGTAATTCCAGCACTTTGGGAGGCTGAGGCGGGTGGATTACCTGAGGTTGGGAGTTCAAGACCAGCCTAACCAACATGGAGAAACCTTGTCTCTACTGAAAAAAAAAAAAAAAAGAAAAAAAAAATAGCAGGGCATGGTGGCGCATGCCTGTAATCCCAGCTACTCGGGAGGCTGAGGCAGGAGAATCACTTGAACCACGGAGGTGGAGGTTGTGGTGAGCCAAGATCACGCCATTGCACTCCAGCCTGGGCAACAAGAGCGAAACTCAGTTTCAAAAACAAAAAGGTCCAGAGGCAATATGATGCTCTGTTCTGGACATACCTCTAATGTAATTACTCTCACATTATGTGGGAGCTATTTGTTAAACTTGTCTCTTGCACAAACACCTAGTAGGCTCCTAGAGGACAGAGAATGTTCTATTCATCTTCAAAGCACATATTCAAATATCAAAAAAGACCATGCACAAAAAATTAGCTCTAAAGCATTTTCAACAATATTTTAATTACATGATAACTTTTCAGAACTGATAGAAATAAAGGTTCAAAACATCTAGTTTTAAAACAGAGTATTTACTCTAGGGTGCAAATAAGCCTCTGGATTTAATAGGCTGGAATCACAGAGATTATGTGTTTACACTCCCAGTAAGAACAACTAGTAACTGTTACCTACTCTGTACTCAGTTTCTATGTGGAGAAACTAGGTTCTCAGAAGTTGAGTAATTTCTACACCATCACACATGTAGAAACAGGTGAAGCTAGGAAGTGGTGGAGTCAGGTATGACTATACTATAAAGTTCATGCTCTTTCTGCAATATTAAGCAGCCATTGAATATTATCTTTCTGTGCCACTCTGTATGATAAGTGTAATTCTGATTTGTAGAGGGCTTTCATAAAGTACAAACAATATGATCAATATGCAAGTACTCTGAAAAGTGTAAAAGTGTTCTACAATGAAAGACTATATACTTTTTAAAAAGTTATTATCTATGTATCTTTCTAATTTGCCTGACTCTCAAACCCATTTTAAAGGAGTCAGGTTGCGCTGCCCCCATTTTAACAGATGAAGGAGGAGAAGACTCAGACAGGGTAACTTGTTTGAGTGACAAAGACGGACTAGACTCTAATCTTCTCTTCTTCTTTTATTTCTAATACATACTAATGCATCTAAATGTAAAGTAGTGGATCTTTCAAGAATACATAGTCACTTAATATGTTGAAATTGGGTTATATGTTAGCATGGATTTTAAATTTTACTTAGGGACAGACATTTTAGTCCATTATTTTAATTTTATAACGTACTTGACTAATTAGGAACACACTTATTCTGGAAAATGAGGTCCACTCATTGGCTTCTCACATAACACAACAAAAATGGTAAAACTCTCTTTCATGAACTTCTGTAGCATATTTAAAACCTAAAGTGAAGCTATGCAGAATAAATAGGTCTTTTTTGTGTGTATCCTCCTCAAATATCCTCATTTAAACAAACAAACAAAACAAAACAAAACTTGTTCCTTAGTTTCCTTTCTCAGAGAAATATGAGATAATACTAAAAATATGAACAGCCAAGATTATGTGGCAGTACTTGACACGCATTAAGTATCCTCTCAATCACTGTAAAACACCTCAAGTTAGTACTCCTGTCTATCTTCGGTGTTACAGGTGAGTAAATGGAAGTTCACTGTGGTTAAGTAAAGTGTGTAGTTACAGGGCCGGGCGCGGTGGCTCAAGCCTGTAATCCCAGCACTTTGGGAGGCCGAGACGGGCGGATCACGAGGTCAGGAGATCGAGACCATCCTGGCTAACACGGTGAAACCCCGTCTCTATTAAGAAATACAAAAAACTAGCTGGGCGAGGTGGCGGGCGCCTGTAGTCCCAGCTACTCGGGAGGCTGAGGCCGGAGAATGGCGTAAACCCGGGAGGCGGAGCTTGCAGCGAGCTGAGATCCGGCCACTGCACTCCAGCCTGGGTGACAGAGCGAGACTCCGTCTCAAAAAAAAAAAAAAAAGTGTATAGTTACATAGGTTAAGTGGTAGGACTGGAATTCCAACCCCAGGTCATTCTGACTTCAAAACCTGTATTTTTATAAGACTATGCAAGATCTCAACAATTTTCAAATGTAGTGTGATGTTAAGTTAGGGATGCCTGGAGTAAATAAATGAGAGAATTCTGAATAGGAAAAGACAGGCTCCCAAATGAATATAAAGAGACTGGTACAAATTCTCAAAGGATTCCAGAAAACTATTTTAATGCCAAAAAATTGACTGAAGTGAGAAGAGTAAAATAAACTTTCAATTCTACTTAAAAAAAAAAAAAAAAAAAAAACACTGTACTAATCAACTCTGTGTATTTGGAAAGATGTTACATTATTACGATGTTATAATAACCCTCAAACTGCTTGCTGAGAATTATATTTTATTTATAAATTCAATTTTTTCCTGCAATATAGAAAGAATATCCATTTGGATTCCTCTATTCATTGTTGGTTTTATGAGTTAATTTTTAATTATTTTCATAATCAAAAATTATATAGTACTAATATTATTACAATGATTACAATTCAGTCTTATTACAGTAAGGCTGAAGTCATTGTAACATTGTAATTTCCCCTAGAATCCTCGGGTGTGTGGATGTTCTTACTGACTTCACTTTTTAGGAGAGGGGAAGGGCAGTGAGATGTGAATAATCACAGTTGATATCTTTTTCCCCCCAATGGAGCTGATTTTGAAATTGTTTACACAGCAAACATAATATGTTTACCCAGATTTTATGCTACAGATCAATAATTGGCAAAAACAATCTATGGGTTCATTTATTTACACTTTAAATGAGATCGTGATCTTTCACACCAAAGATCTTTATTATTCTTCTTAGTAATATTACCATTATTTTGACTTTGCATAACTGTTGGAAGGGCAGTTAATGTCTCGAGTCATCCCTTGGAAGTAGTAAGTCTTTGAAAAACTAAAAATGATTAGATTCTCTCATATTTGGCTATTATTTTTTTTTTAACTGTTACATATAATTTTTTACAAGTAAAATTTTACAATAGATTTACAGAAAAGTTGTGAAGATAGCACAGAGCATTCCCAAATAATCCAGATATGTTGGCTATTATTTTTACCTAATAAATGTGAAGTGTCTTATCTAATCAAATAACATGAGAACGAGTATTTCCAAAGATAAATATATAATAGGAAACAATGTGCTAAATAAAATGATACATCTGGTACAAAATCAGGAGTACAATGATTTTTACTAACTTTAGAAGAATAAAGTTTTCTAAAGTAAAAATGTTTAAAAACTGTTTTAAGCAGATTCATAAGTACAAAGGCATGAAAACAAATCTAAGGTTCAATATTATGAAGTTCACAATGTGTTCCATTGCACACATAACCTAATAAAATGGCAAATCTTGACTCCATTTATATTAAATTTGAAATGTTTAAGTCCCTAAAACTACTAATTGAAGCCCAAAGTAAATTACCAAATTACAAAACACAGCTCAAACAGTTTTAAAAAAGAACACAAATGAAACATTAAAAGCAAATGAAATTTTTATAAAGAAAAAAGAAACTAATAAAAACCTGTGGTATGGTGGGTAGGATGACAGTATTCTCAGCAGGGACTGGCAGGACAGGGATCACAGGGACAGTGGGAGGAGAGGGAAGAACAGCTTCTGTTGGCTAAAAATCATCAATGACAAAAAATCAGGAAAAACACCAAAATAAAAGGGAAACACATAACAAAAAGCTGTGCCATAAAGATAAATTATAGTTTTCAGAAACAACTATGCAACAGGTAAAATATTAATACATTACACTAATATAAATAATGAGAAAATACCCTTTAGAAATTGTTTTAGAAACAGTTACACCCCCAATAATTTTAATGATTCTGTAATTAAAATGAGTGACTACTCTTTAGATGTTTAAATGATAATAATAAACATTATCACTTACAATATTCCTTCCTTCTCTGGGAAATAAGACAATTGCTTCATAGACAGACTACAAAACATTTTTTCTAGTACTCAAGAATACATTTGACTGCTTTCCTCTATGCATTCAGAAAACTAAAAGTAATTTTATTAGCCCAATCAGGCAGATAAGAGAGTTTACAAATCCATGATATTAACTTCTATTATCAAGAACCACCTGCCTCAACATGCCCGTAATTAATTCAACTAACATTGATTGTCTATTATATGCCAGACATATCCGGCAACAATGAAAAAACAATGTAGAGAGAACCCTGGTATAAATTAAACTAAGAAGTGTAATGTTTATCTGGCTTAAGTTATTTTTCAAAGGATGAAACTGGAACACAGGACAGTTGTTTTGTATAAGACCCGCTGGCTATATAAATAAAACACCTTATATATGTAAGGAAAACACTAAAGTCAAGTAGATGAGGACAGCTTGCCTTCATAGGCCTTAAAACAGGAAGAACAAATTGTCAGACTAAAAACAAGGTTTATCTTCATTCATAAATACAAAATAAAATGGCAAATTTTTTTTGCCTATCAAATTAGTAAAATTAAGATTTATTAAAAATGTATGGCGCCTCTTCAACAATGGTGCTGAGATATCCACATGCAAAAGACGAAGGTCTACAGACCCCCATCTCACATTATATATAAAAATTAACTCAAAATAGATTAACAACCTAAATATGAGATTTGAAAACATAAAACTCTTATGAGAGAACATAGGGTTAATCTTTGTGACCTTGGATTTGGTAATGGAGTCTTAGAAATACGGTGACCAAAAAAAAAAAAAAAAAAAAAAAAAAAACCCATTAGACTCTATCAGAATTAAAACCTTTTGTGCACCAAAGGGTATTACCAAGAAAGTGAAAAGACAGCCTACACAATGGGAGAAAATATTTGGAAATCATAATCTGATAAGGGTTTAATATCCAGAACATTTAAAGACTCTTACAACTCAACAACACAAAGAAAAACAACCCAATTAACGAAATGTGCAAAGAGCTTGAATAATTTCTGCAAAGATATACAAGTGGCCAATTAGCACATGAAAATGCTCAACATCATTAGTCAATAGGGTAATACAAATAAAAGCTATAATGAGAGATTACTTCACCACTACAAGGGAAGTTTCTAACTAAAACAAAACAAAAAAAATCAAAGTAACAAGTAGTGGCAAGGATGTGGAGAAACTGGAACTCTGGTAAAATGCTGGTGGGAAATGTAAAACGGTACATACAGCTTCTGTGGAAGACTTTGGCAGTTTCTTAAAAACCAACCATAAAATCAGCATATGATCTAGCAATTGGGTAGGTAAATGTGCACTGGGAAGGCACATCCCCAAAAGTGAGAGCAAGGACTCGGACACTTGTATGCCAATGTTCAGTGCGGCATCATACACAACAGTCTAAAGGTGGAAAGAAACCAAGTTGGAAAGAAACCAAGTGTCCATCAGGAGATGAACGGATAAACAAAATGTGATAATATACACATGATGGATATTATTCAGCCCTAGAAAGGAATCTTTTTTTTTTTTTTTTTTGAGACGGAGTCTCACTCTGTTGCCCAGGCTGGAGTGCAGTGGTGCAATCTCAGCTCACTGTAACATCCACCTCCCGGGTTCAAGCAATTCTCTGCCTCAGCCTCCCAAGTAGCTGGGATTACAGGCACCTGCCACCATGCCCTGCTATTTTTTTTGTATTTTTAGTAGACATGGCGTTTTACCATCTTAGCCAGGCTCGTCTTGAACTCCTGACCTTGTCATCCACCCACCTTGGCCTCCCAAAGTGCTGAGATTACAGGCATGAGCCACCACACCTGGCCCTAGGAATAAAATTCTTAATCATGCTAGAAGATGGATGAGCCTTTAAAATATTAAGTGAAATTAGCCAGACACAAAAGGATAAATATTGCATGATTCCACTTAAAAGGCTAGTAAGTTTTGTTATACATATTTTACCAATAAAAAAAATACGATAAAAATATTCCAAAAAAGCTTTTAAAAATGCATGAAAACTGGTCCTCTCACACTGCTATTGGATATACAAATTAATGCAAACTTTAGGAAAACTAATTTGTCAGTAAATATCTAGAGCTTTAAAAATGTTTAAACTTGGCTGGGTGCAGTGGCTCACGCCTGTAATCCCAGCACCTTGGGAGGCCGGGGTGGGCGGATCACGAGGTCAGGAGTTCAAGACCAGCTTGGCCAACATGGTAAAACTCCATCTCTACTAAAAAAAAGAAAAAAAAAAGTCTAAACTCTTTGACTTAGTAATTCTAGAACTCTATTCTAAGCAAAAATTTTAAAAGTCAAGGTTTTAAGGTATTCTCATAAGGTGTTTTAAGGTTTTAAGATATTCTTTTGAACATTTTCTATTTGGTCAATTGTGGAATATTTTAAATACCCAAAGGTGTCAGAATGGTTAAGTAAATAAGTAAAAAATGGAAACTATGTGAGATTGAGGCCAGGCATGGTGGCTCATACCTGTAATCTTAGAGCTTTGGGAGGATGTGGCAGGCAGATCACCTGAGGTCAGGAGTTCAAGACCAGCCTGGCCAACATGGCAAAACCCTACAAAAAAATTCTGAATTCCATATTATGAGCTCAAAATTAATAACAATAGTAACTGATATTCACTGCAATACTTACATGACCTTCCAAGAATGTTTGAAAACCCATAGGTTCTGACTTCTGATTTATGAATGTGTAAGAAAAGTGTGGTGATTTTGTAAGAACTGTGCTTGGATCCAGTGGATATACACAAGGAAAAACCAAACATATACTGATTCCTACCCTTAAACTATACATAAAATTGATTTTAGCTGGTTTGCTGACATAATTGAGAGCAGTAAACAATATAAGACTTCTAGAGGATGATACGGTAGAGTATCATCATGACCTTGGTGTAGATGACCTCTTGAAAGGAAAGTGCATGTTGCGGAAGCCCAAGCAGGGTGAGGAAAGCATCTGTGCGCAGGGGGTGGAAGGGAGGCAATAGCCTGGCAGAGGGTGTTGGAGCCTAAGCATGGCAAGGAGGGTGTCCACATGGACAGAGGAGTGGTGGCAGCCTGACATGTATGGTTGGAACCCGAGTGAGACAGACAGTATCTACGAGGCAGTAGATGTGGTCTGGCATAAGGTTTTGCGCTGTCAGTGGACTAAATGGGATCTTTTGGAGCCTGAGCAGAGGGAGAAGGGCATCCATCTAGGGCAGCAATAGTGACAGGAGATTGCTTATATACAGAGCATTCTGATCCAATAAATAAATACACGAAGGATATTGACAGCAAGGTTCCTCGTGTCAGAAAAGGGAGTTATAAATATGGAAAGACAGAAAATTAGCATGAGACCTATGGTGTTACACTAAAATTGGAGGTATTAGTGTAAGCAGTTTTCAATATATATAGATAAATACAAAAATAAATATAGACATAAATGTGTGTGTATATATGTGCATAACTCTGCTAACTATGAGGACCTGGGAGCAGTTAACAGCTCCACAGCACCAATACACCTGGCATTCAAATCTTGATTTCTAAATACTCATTCTGAAATTTAAAACAACACAACATGGCCGGGCGTGGGGGCTCACGCCTGTAATCCCAGCACTTTGGGAGGTAGAGGTGGGCAGATCACCTGAGGTCAGGAGTTTGAGACCAGCCTGACCAACATGATGAAACTCCGTCTCTACTAAAAATACCAAAAATTAGCTAGGCGTGGTGGCGGGTACCTGTAATCTCAGCTACTTGGGAGGCTGAGCCAAGAGAATCATTTTGAACCCAGGAGGTGGAGGTTGCAGTGAGCCAAGATCACGCCACTGCACTCCAGCCTGGCCAATAAGAGTGAAAGTCCTTCCCGGGGGGAAACAAAAACCACAAAACAAAACAAAAGCAAACCAAACCATGGGTCTTTGAAGAAATGGCTGATTCCAGTGCTAGAGCTCAGCAAGTACAATATGAGTGTAGACATCCTGCTGTACCAGAAAATAAGGGAAGTGCTCAAAGAGGATGACAAATGACAAAGAAGTTGGCTTGAAGGGCTGCCATTGGCCAGACTGGGAACTATCTGTGACTCAATTATAACAATGGCATAAAATCCACTGAATAAAACTGGAATCTGGGACCCCATACTGATATAAATAAATACACGAATAAACAAATGAAGATAAGAGCATTTCCTTATAACAAAATGCTAACTAAAAATGTAATGATGGAATTATAAAATCATTTGGCAGCCATCACAGTAATAGAGTAATTCATTCAAGAAATATTAATGAATGTTAAAACTTCCTGTTGCTAAGTGAAACGTCCATTTCAGTGGATGAATGGCATATACTCATACAAAAGTGTTTCATTTCAAAACATTAATTACAGTGGAGAAATATGCAGATAGTATCTTAATCAAGTGATCAAAGTTAACATCACCAGTAACGGGAAAAATCAAAATCATGTATTATGTGATAAAAAGTAATGAAAGTATAATACTTCCAGGATATTTCTACCAAAGAGGTATAACTTGAATCTAATCATTAAACATCAGACAAACCCAAATTGAGTGATACATTACAAAATAACTGGCTGCAGTCATCAAAAGTGTCAAAGTCATGAAAGTCTAACGTTACTTTTTAATTCAACTTTATTCTCTTTTTGAAACGACGTTACTCAGGTAGAACTGATATAAAAAAACTGCACATATTTAATGTATACAATTTGATTGAGTTGCACATACGCATACACCCATGAAGCCATCGCCATAATCAAAGTAACAAACATATCTACCACCTCTAAAAGCTTCCTTGTGCCTCTGTTTTCTGTTTTGTTTTGGTTCTTTTAAGAACACTAAAGTTTATTTTTTAAATGTTTGAAAATGTCACAGATGTAATATGTTAAATTTATTTTCTTATAATAGTCTCCAGCCCTAACAACAGGATAACTGATTAATAATCTACTTTGATAGTCAAAATAAGATAAAAGTACATGCTTATGTCATATTTCAAGGCAAAGCACAACAATTTTCTCCACTGGGTAGCTGCTCTCCAAAAGCCTTTATGATAAACCATGAATCCATTAATATTACATTTTAATCCCACTTGTAACCCTTTGTCTCTGAGCCTCTTCTAGAATCATCTTCTTTAGATGAGGACGTGAACACCATTAAAAAAAATTTCCAGTTTACAGCATCTTAACCCATCCCACTCTCTACAGGGCATTGACCAAGTTCCTTGAAACAGAACACAGGCCCCTGCCTCTTCCTTAAGGCCAACACTGCTGAGAAAGTCAACGAGGCATCAACACACACAATTCCCTAACCACAACTGATAACCAATTCTGGTAACAATTACAGAACAACAAAGTAATTCATTTAGTTCACTAGAAACAAAAATACAACTCTAAACAAATAATCCAAAGAAAGCTGACTGATGAGGAACAGCAAAGGTATTGAGGAAGGAGAGAGACCCTCTCACATTGTTTTATATTGTTTTATACTCAGTACCTGTTTTAAGAAAAAACAAGGAAGTGAAACCAAAGACAGGCAGCCCGGTGCCAGGCCCAAAACTGGGCCTGGGCCTGCCTGGCCTAAACCTAGTAGTTAAAAATCAACTCATAACTTAGAAACAAATGTTATTCATAGATTCCAGACACTGTATAGAAGAACACTGTGAAACTCCCTGCCCTGTTCTGTTTCTCTCTGACTATCAGTGCATGAAACCCTGTCACGTATCCCCTAGATTGCTCAATCACGACCCTTTCATGTGAAATCTTTAGTGTTGTGCACCCTTAAAGGGGCAGAAATTGTGCACTTGGGGAGCTCGGATTTTAAGGCAGTAGCTTGCCAACGCTCCCAGCTGAATAAAGCCCTTCCTTCTACAACTTCGTGTCTGAGAGGTTTTGTCTGCGGCTCGTCCTGCTACATTTCTTTTTTCCCTGACAGGGAAGCAAGGTAACTGATGGACAGCCAAGGCAGCCCCTTAGGTGGCTTGGGCCTGCCCTGTGGAGCATCCCTGCGGGGGACTCCAGCCAGCCTGAGTGGGGCGTTCCAAAGAACGCTCCTGGGCAGGCAATTGCCCCAGTGGAACGCCTCGCCAGAGCAGTGCGTAGCAGACCCCCGCGGAGGAATAACACAGTGGCTGAACACCGGGAAGGAACTGGCACTTGGAGTTCGGACATCTAAAACTTGGTAAGACTAGTCTTTGGAACTTGCCCACTCCATTTGAGTGAAAGCATGGCCTGATCACCCACGGCATGCCTTTATCGGTACTTTGGTTTGGCTTTGGTTTTGACTCGGTTTAAATCGCCTGATAGGACTGGTCTTGGGAACCTGCCCACCCCATTTGAGTGGAAGTGTGGCCTGATCACCCATGGCGTGCCTTTATCGGCACTTTGGTTTTGGTTTTGACTTGGTTTAAATCGCCTGATGGGACTGGTCTTGGGAACCTGCCTACTCCATTTGAGTGGAAGTGTGGCCTGATCACCCACGGGGTGCCTGTACCAGCACTTTGGTTTTTGTTTTTGACTTGACTTGGATTACTTGATACTATGGTTTTGGTTTTGACCTGGCTTGGATTTCTGGATACTCTGATTTTGGTTTGGTGTAAAAAGCAGAAGTGTGTGTGTGCCCTTTTTACCTGTTTTTTGTTTTGTGGTGTGCGTGTGGTGTGAGCGTGGTGTTTTGTCTCAAAGAAGCATGGGTCCGGCACAAATAAGCCCGCCCCACTAGGAACTATGTTAAAAAGTTTCAAGAAAAGAAAAAAGGGGGGAGGCAGAATTTATATTTAAATAGTTTGTAATAAGTCAGAAAGCTAAGACATGTCGAAAAATTGTCTGCAAAAGTCATAAAAGAAAAAAGTTATAAAACATTTTATGCAAAAAATGTTGTATAATTTAAAAGTAATAAGGCCCCCTTAGTACTATTGAAAAAACAGTTTATGTGCAAGGTGTATAAGAAACTTAAAATATACCTTTGGTAAAAAGATTATAAGGAGGCATTAAGAATGTGGATTTCTACCTACATTAAAAGGTTAAAAAATTATTGTTTTAAAAGTTTAAGCAAGTTTTAAAATGTTAATTGTAAAGAAAATTCTGTGTGTAAACATATTAGCTAAAGTTAAACAGGTATCATTCAGTTTTTCTGTGAACTGGACATTAAAGTAAAAATGCAACAGGTTTTTCTTAAAGCATCAACCTGCTCTTTAACAAAAATTATAAAAGGTTAAAAAGAGTCTATAAAATCTTACCTTATGGTCAAACATGAAAAATTGGACAGATATATCTACAAGGTTTTATTAAAATTAAGTTTAACATTAATAACACACTAATATAAAGGTAAAACTTAGCTTATAAAAATCATACAAGCAGCATTATTAAATATAAAATGGTGTTTAGCTTTCTTTGGTGTAAAAACTAATAAAGACAGGTGCTAAAGGAAACATTCATTTTACTAGAGGATCATAGAAGTTAAAGACTTAAACTTTGGCAATTAAGACAGCATACCAAGATGCAAATGCCTGGTTAAAATGGATCAAATATTCCATCTGCACGTTAAACAAAAGCAATTGTTATACTTGTGCATATGGCAGGTCAGAGGCCCTGATAAGGTGGTCCTCCAGTTGACCAGGCGTGGGCTGCATGGTAGCTCTTTTCCAGGATTCTACAGCCTGGAGTAATAAGTCATGCCAGGCTCTCTCTGCTACATCCCAAAGTCCCAGCGGGTCAGCCCCCGAGGGCCATCCAGCTTCCGTCTCCTAACACTAAGTTCACTTCCTGTCTCTCACGGCAAGGAGGAGACTTAGTATTCCTTGGAGACCTGAAGGAATGCGGTGAGCTTAAGAATTTTCAAGAGCTTATCAATCAGTCAGCCCTTGTTCATCCCCGAGCAGATGTGTGGTGGTATTGTGGTGGACCTTTACTGGGCACTCTGCCAAATAACTAGAGTGACACTTGTGCTTTAGTCCATTTGGCTATCCCTTTCACCCTGGCACTTCATCAACCAGAGGGAGAAGAAAAAAAAAATAAGACACTGTAAAGTGAGAGAAGCCCCTTACAGGTCTTTCAACTCTCACATCTATTTAGATGCAACTGGAGCCCCGCAAGGAATACCAAATCAATTTAAAGCTTAAAATCAAAGAGTTACAGGATTTAAGTCAATACTTTGGTAGATGACAGTCAATAAAAATGTAGATTAAACTACATCTATTACAACCAACAGCAACGAGCTTTTCATGAGTTAAAAAGAAAAACTCAAGGCGGCCCCAGCCCTGAGGCAACATGACCTGACAAAACTCTTTACACTCTATGTGCCAGAAAGAGAAAAAAAGGCAGTTGGAGTTTTAACCCAGACTGTAGGGCCCTGGCCAAGGCCGGTGGCCTATCTCTCAAAACAACTAGATGGGGTTTCCAAAGGCTGGCCCCCATGTCCAAGGGCCCTGGCAGCAACGGCCCTGTTAGCACAAGAAGCAGATACGCTAACTCTTAGGCAAAATCTAAACCTAAAGTCCTCCCTTGCTGTGGTGATTTTAATAAATACCAAAGGACACCATTAGCTAACGAATGCTAGACTAACTAGACACCAAAGCTTGCTCTGTGAAAATCCTCGCATAACCACTGAAGTTTGCAACACCCTAAACCCCGCGCCACCTTGCTCCTGGTCTCAGAGAGCCCAGTTAAACTAACTGTGTAAAAGCACTGGACTCAGTTTATTCCAGTGGGCACAACCTCCGAGACCGTCCTTAAACATCAGTAGACTGGGGGCTGTACATGGACGGCAGCAGCCTCGCCAACCCCTGCAAAGTGCCTCTGAAGAAGACAACAGGCCCTGCCTCAGTCACACCCGGAAGCTGACACACTCACGGCCGAACCATGAGGAAACTCATCGCGGGACTCATTTTCCTTACAATTTGGACTTGTACAGTAAGGACTTCGACTGACCTTCCTCAGACTGAGGGCTGTTCCCAGTATATACATCCAGTCACTGAGGTAGGACAAAAGATTGCTACGGTCCTATTATTTTATGGTTATTATAAGTGTACCAGGACTCTTAAAAAAAAAACCTGTTTGTATAATGCTATTCTATCCAAGGTATGTAGCCCAGGAAATAACCAATCTGATGCGTGTTATGACCCATTTTAAGCCTTCCATGATCACAATTTTTAAAGTAAAATTAACGACTGGTCCTTTTCTAGGCGACACAAGAAAAGTAATAGCTAAGACAGAAGAAAGAGGGGTCTCCAAGCATATAACCCTAAAATTTAATGCTTGTGCCACTATCAATAGCAATCGGCATAAAATAAGATGCAGTTCTTTAAATTAAAAAAGATAAAAAAGGTCACATGGCAGGAAATAAGTGTATCTGCCATGAATTAAGCTCATGTGCAAATGTGTGTAATTACTGGTCTTGTGTCATCTAGACTACTTAAAAAATGGATGGGAAAAAATCCTATTTAGCTCCAAAAAGGAGAAGGCAGCACCTCCTGTACGAGTGGAAGCTGCAACCCCTTGAAATTAATAATTACAAATCCCTTGAACCCAAGGCAGAAAAAAAGGAGAACACGTATCTCTGGGCATCAATAAGAAAAGACTAGGTCCTACAGTTACTATCTTAGTAAAAGAGGAGGTTCGTAAACTCTCTCTGCAACCAGTATTTCAGACTTTCTATAATGAACTAAATGTGCCAATATCAGAAACTCCAGGAAAACCCAGAAATTTGTTTTTGCAATTAGCCGAGCATGTAGCCCAGTCTCTAAATGTCACTTCATGTTATGTTTGTAAAAAAAACTGTAATAAGAGATCAATGGCCATAAGAAGGCTGAGAATTAGTGCCTACAGACCTAGTTCCTGATCCAGGAAAAAAAAAAAAATCACCCTGATCATCTCTAAGTTCTAAAAGTCTCAATTATTGGACAATATCGCATAGCTAGAAAAAGGAAAAAATTCACTCATTCTGTAAGATGACTTAGTTGTCCGGGGCAAAAACTATATAATGGTACTGCAAACAAAACAAAACACAACAAAACAAAACAAAAAAACAACAAAAACAGTTAGATGGTGGAGTTCCAATTACACAGACAGAGATCCATTCAGTAAATTTCCAAGGTCGCAGACTGTGTGGGTCCACCCACAATTCCACTGGGACTGGACTGCCCCCACCGGGTTATACTAAATATGTAGACATAGAGCCTACACTAAGCTGCCTGACCAGTGGACAGGTAGTTGTGTTGTTGGCACTATTAAACCATCTTTCTTCCTACCGCCCATAAAAAAAGGTGAACTCCTGGGCTTCCCTGTCAATGTTTCCCGTGGAAAACGAAGCATAGCCATAGGTAACCGAAAAGATGATGAATGACCTCCTAAAAAATTATATAATACTATAGGCCCGCCACTTAGACACAAGATGGCTCATGGGGATACTGGACCCCCATTTACATGCTCAACCAAATCATACAGTTACAAGCTGTTTTAGAAATCATCACTAATAAAACCAGTCAAGCCTTGATTATTCTGGCCCGGCAAGAAACTCAGGTAGAAATGCTATCTATCAAAATAGACTGGCTCTCAACTACTTGCTATCAGCTGAAAGAGAGGTCTACAAGACATTTAACTTTACTAATTACTGTCTACATACAGATAATCAAAGGCAAGTCAAGACACAGTTAAAAATACGACAAACCTGACACACGTGCCCATACAAGTGTAGCACGAATTCGACCCTGAAGCCTTGTTTAAAAATTAGTTTCTAGCACTAGGAAGATTTAAAACTCTGGTAATAAAAGTTATAATAGTAATAAGAACCTGCTTACTGCTCCCTTGTTTGCTATGTGTACTTCTTCAAATGATAAAAAACTTCATGGCTACTTTAGCTCACCAAAATGCTTCAGCCCAAGTGTACTATGTAAATCACTATCAATCGATTGCACAAAAAGACATAAGTAGCAGAAATAAGAGAACTCCCACTAATAATGAGTCTCAAAGGGGGGAAATGAGGAAAGAGAGGGACCCTCTCACATTGTTTTATACTCAGTACCTGTTTTAAGAAGAAACAAGGAAGTGAAACCAAAGACAGGCAGCCCAGCGCCAGGCCCAAAACTGAGCCTTGGGCCTGCCTGGCATAAACCTAGTAGTTAAGAATCAACTCATAACTTAGAAACCAATGTTATTCACAGATTCCAGACATTGTAGAGAAGAACACTGTGAAACTCCCTGCCCTGTTCTGTTTCTATCAGTGCATGAAACCCTGTCACGTACCCCCTAGATTGCTCAATCAATCACGACCCTTTCACGTGAAATCTTTAGTGTTGTGAGCCCTTAAAAGGGACAAAAATTGTGCACTCGGGAGCTCCGATTTTAAGGCAGTAGCTTGCCGACGCTCCCAGCTGAATAAAGCCCTTCCTTCTACAACTCGGTGTCTGAGAGGTGTTCTCTGCGGTTCATCCTGCTGCAATATTAGATCTGGTAATAGGATGCTTTGGGCGCAGCTTTCAGAGCATGGTAAAACTCTGGGGAGCTGTATAAGATTCTAAATTAGAAAACGTCAAACTTAAGATTTTAATACAAATAACGAGGCAGCAATATACAGTAACCATTATATTTTAGTTATTACTGAAAATAATTCAGTATAGCATTTTAAACTTGAAAAATCTTATATAACTATTTCATTAGACAGAGACTGTTATGCCATCATCCTTGTTCTGCTCCATCTGTATCACTCAATAAAATCGGATCTAGAGTTTTTCTGTTGTTGTTTTAAAAAAAAATCTTTGCCACGTGACTATCAACGGTCTCAGTTGTTTCTATCCATAGCAACACCATGGAATCATTAGCCTCTGCGGCTGCCTTCAGAGACTTGTTTCCATGGCAACAGAGGCTATGATATTAACACTGTCACAAGGAACACTGCAGAAAACTGTAAATTTCTGTAAAATTGGATACATTGTACTTATTTTAAAGTACGTTTTAAAAAGCAGTATCGAATGGATGGCTATCTGAAAAAATGTTTAAAGTGATTTGTTTTTAGAGATTCTTAATTTTCTCTACAGCTTTATATTTTACATTTAAGATCTTAAAATTATAAAACCAGCATTTAAAACACAGATTTTCATAAAGTGATCAGAACACTCATTACATACAGCCATATGCATCTGCTCCGCATGTCCACATTTATGACCATGTACCGCCCTCCCTCACTTCGACTCATTGAAAAATAAATGTACACTGAATGAGCCTACTACTTTTATTAAAGCCCTTTCTGCTTAAAGCAGCTCAAGTGGTTTTTATTACGCGCATATGAATCCTGATTAATACAGGAAGAGACAGAAGGGAATTAGGAGTCCACTGTAATAATCCAGCTGAAAGGTTATTGGTGGCTTGAACTGAATGGTGGTAATGGACATATGAGTAGTCAAATCAAGATACATTTTGAATACAGAGTTGGTATATCTTGGTGACTGATGGGAAGTCTGGAGTGAGGAAGGCCTGTTAACACAATAGCCACTAAAAATCATCTTTTATACAACAGTTCGACTCAGGCATAAAAGAGTTGCAAGGCTATCTAATTATATTTAAAACCATTTTCTCACTAAATAATTATTAAAATGACTTTCATAGCATAAGATGCAACTCCAAAGACAATAAATGAACATACTATCTGATAACTAATAATGCTTATATTTCACATTAACATGTTATATGAATAGAGTAAACTGATCTAAGAATATACACAAAGATTCACTACTGTATTTTTTTAATTTAACTTTTAAGTTCAGGGGTACCTGTGCAAGTTTGTTACACAGGTAAACTTTTGCCACTGGGATTTGTTGTACAGATTATTTCATCACCCACATATTAAGAATAGTACCCATTTAGTTATTTTTCCTGATCTTCTCCCTCCTCCTACTCTCCACCCTCAGACAGGGCCCAATGTGTATTGTTCCCCTCTATGCGTCCACGTGTTCTCATCACTGAGCTCCCACTTGTAAGTGATAACATGCGGTATTTCATTTTTTCTTCCTGCATTAGTGTGCTAACGATAATGCCCTCCAGCTCCATCCATGTTTCTGCAAAGGACATGATCTCATTCATTTTTATTGTTGCATAGTATTCCACGGTGTATATGTGCCCCATTTTCTTTATCCAGTCTACCACTGATGGGCATCTAGGTTGACTGCATGTCTTTGCTACTGTGAATAGTGCTGCAATTAACCTGTGTCTTCATGTCTTTATAATAGAACAATTTCTATTCCTTTGAGTATACACCCAGTGACAGGATTGCTGGGTTGAATGGTATTTCTGTTTTTAGGTCTTTGAGGAACCACCACGTTGTCTTCCATAATGTTTGAACTAATTTACACTCCCACCAACAGGGTATAAGTGTTCCTTTTTCTCCACAAACTTGCCAGCATCTGTTGTTTTGATTTTTTAGTAGTAGCCATTCTGAATGGTGTGAGATGGTATATCTCGTTGTGGTTTTGATTTGCATTTCTCTAATGATCAGTGACGCTAAGCTTTTTTTCATGATTGTTGGCCCCGCTTTTGAAAAGTGTGTTTATGTCCTTTACTCACTTTTAATGGGATTGTTTTTCGCTTGTAAATTTAAGTTCCTTATAGACGCTGGATATTAGACCTTTTTCAGATGCATAGTTTGCAAAAATTTTCTTCCATTCTGTAGGTTATCTGTTCACTCTGTTGACAGCTTCCTTTGCTGTGCAGAAGCTCTTTAATTAAATCCCATTTGTCAATTTTTGCTTTTGTTGCAATTGCTTTTAGTGTCTTCATGATGAAATCTTTGCCTGTTCCTCTATCCAGAATGGTACTGCCTGGGTTGTCTTCTTAGGTTGTCTTATAGTTTTGGGTTTTACATTTAAGTCTTTACTCTATCTTGAGTTAATTTTTGTATACGTACTTCCATATTTTTAGAGAAAATGAGATATATGAACTAGCAAATCTTTTGGTACCAATACCTTAGATGGCAAGGAAAAGTACCAACTGTCGTGTCACTGTGGGTTAGTAAGGATCTTATTTTGGTTTTGTATGGCATAATTAATATTCTTAATCTAAGTTCTTTGGTTCTTTGTTTAAAGATGTATTATGCTGTAATGTGGCATGTTTCTCTGATTAAATGTCAAAGAAGTTATTTAAAAGTAAGAGAGAAACTAAAAAAAAAAACTGCAAGCCTTTTGAATGTTTATAGAAGGATAAAATACAGCACAGTAAATTTATAAAAACTCTGCTTAGGAATCACTATACTCAACAGGGGTCCAGTACCTTCAGAAAAAGGTGATTTTTATGGTTTAAATCTGTTTTTTTTTTTTTTTTTAATTCAAATGCCCTTTTGCCCTGTCACTGCAAACAGGTATGTTCCACATAAGCCGGTACAGTCAAAACCCAACAATATGTCATTTGAACCAGCTTCATATGACTTCGATGTCATAAGTATCTCAGAAGCAAACACTTATAAAACTAAATGCATTTTTAAACAAATAACTAAGGGTATTAAAATGTAAATCATTACATTTAAAACAAAACGGGTAAATAGGAAAACACCTCTAGGAATTAATTCTGTTACAGAAACATGAGTACAAGTATGTTAGTACAGACAGAGATGAATTTAATCAGCACTCTAAAATGACTTGGGCAATAGATTGGGTAGTACAGACAGATCATCTAGTCCATGAATCTATCTCTACTTGCGAGATTCATAATATTCAGTTAAGGTTTCTGATCCCTTCTGAATACTGAAAAGACAGTATTCTATCAGCATTTAGATGACAATCCTGTCCTAGTAAAGGATGAGCCAAACACTAAAAATTTAAAGTAAACAGAGACCTAAAACTTAAAGATATGGTTACATAATTGACAAATGGGGATGAAATTACCATTTGCAATGTTTACCTGATTTTTATCAGAATGTGGCTAGAGAAATAAGCACAACCACAGACTTCATGACTAATAATCTAAAAGGGCCCTTAATGCTTCCCAGTAATCAGATTTGCCTTGTATTATTCATCCTCTACAAGTCCCTAATGATTCACGTCCGTTACCACTCTCTCGAGTTGTCTTCTTTTATTTCCGCCACACAAATACACACATTTTCTATTGTTTCTTTCCTTTATTTTTCCTCCAGAATACCATATACACTCACACGTCACATATCAACATTTTGGTCAATGATGGTCCCTATGTACAAAATTATAATGGAGGTGAAAAATTTCTACTGCCTAGTGATGTCATAGCCATTGTAATGTTGCAGTATAATGTATCACACATGCGGTGATGCTGGTGTAAACAAATATACTTCACTGCCAGTCGTACAGAAGTGTAATACATATAACTACGTATGGTACATAAAACTTCAGAATGATAATTAACAACTATTTTACTGGTTTGCATATTTATTATAGTATACTTTTCATCTTCTGTATATTTATCATATACAAAAATAAATAGACACTGTATTCCCATTAAGTGACATGTGACTGTGTTTTGGATAATTATATTTATTATGTCTCCTTCTACTTTAATATAAGAGCAGATTTCTGTTCTGTTCACTCCTATATGCTCAGTGTCTAGAAAAGTACACATAGGAAGTGTTTAATATATATCTGTTGAATGAATAAAACCATGTGACTGTCAAAACAGATCAATTTAATCAGCACTCTAAAATGACTTGGGCAATAGATTGGAGAGGTACAGTCTTCCTTCCCCTACCCACTTTCATGCAATATACATAGCAGACATTGCTAAAAGGTTCTTTCTGTGTTTCTGGGCAGCCACCACCAATCAGAAGGTGTTCAAGATGTTTTGCAGTTTGATAACCTTAGAACAGAAGTTTCAAAATGTAAAAAATTACCAGTTTCATGTTGTTCTCTAGCAGTAACTAATTGCCTAATAACGTCCCATTTGAAAATAAACATGTCTTAGTCAAGCATATTTGCTCAAAATATTTTCATCTCTTTTCTACTCAAACTGCATTAGGAAGTACAACTGCTCACTGAGGGCTGGTGCCCTTCCTCTGAGGTTCCACTAATCTCAGCTGGTGTCCTTTGTTCCCTACAGGTAGCCACTTCTGTAAGGTACTCTCGATTTTACCTTGGCATTCCCATTTTGCCTTTTCAGTTCTCCAATATTTATCTAACCAATCCCATGTATTGTATTTTTCCTGTTAAAATAGTTGCTGTGGTTTCTGTTTTCCTGGCTTCACCCTATTAAAGTTACCAACCTTCTAGCTAAAACATGGTTTCTTCTCCGTATCTCTAGATTCCTCATTTAAAGGTCAGAATGTTTTGTTGAAATGAAAATGGTGGTGGTGGTGGTGGATAAAAGGGTAGTGATAAAGATGATGATGACCTTACTGATGTAATGTACTATAATAACTGCTTTGCACATATTGTCTCATTTAATTCTCATTAAATTTTCTACAGATGAGGAAACAAGACTCAGTATTGAGGTAATTTGCCCAAGGTGGCACAGGCGATATGGCAGAATATAAATGTAAATCCAGGTCACCATCCTCTAAAGACAGTACACTTACCTAGTACACTTTACTTATCTCTTTAAAATAGTTCAAAAAGAGTTTTGTCTTTACTGTTACCACTATATTTTACTGCAAAGACAATATACATTACCTGTAAAAAGAAAGAAATACTCCATCAATCCTTAGATCAGGGGTTAGCAAACATTTTCGTACACAACAACAAAAAAAGAAGCTTTATGGACCATGCAGTAATTGTTGCAACTATCCAACACCGCTACCGCAGTTCAAAAGTAGCCATACACAATGCACAAACAGGCATGGCTGTGTTCCAAGAAAACTTTATTTGCAAGGCAGGGCGTGGTGGTTCATGCCTGTAATAATCCCAGCCAGCACTTTGGAGGCCGAGGCAGGTGGATCACATGAGGGCAGTAGTTTAAAACCAGCCTGGCCAACATGGCGAAACCCAATTAGTCAGGTATGGTGGTGCACATCTGTAATCCCAGCTACTTGGGAGGCTGGGGCATAAGAATCACTTGAACCCGGGAGGTGGAGGTTGCAATGGGCTGAGATCATGCCACTGCACTCCAGCCTTGGCGACACAGTGAGACTCTGTCTCAAAAACAAAACAAAACAAAACAAAACAAACTTTATTTACAAAAACAGGTGGCAGGCTACATTTGGCCTGCAGATTGTAGCTTGCTGATTCCTGCTTTAGCTGTTTTTTAAAAAGGGGAAAGAAAAGGCTAAGTCAATGAAGAAAACAGAAAATGGCTTTAAGACACCTATGTTAACCTTTAAACCGTAATTGGCTTAATTCTGTTGTAATTCTTTAACACTATGGCTTAAAAACTAGCAATTATTCTATAATAAAAATAAGCCAACTCCCTCTCCTCCAAAACCATGAAAGCGACAATTTAAAAACCAAGCAAACAAGATATACATATGGAAATTTCAAGTTTCACCTACAGTTCTTTAAAATAGTTTCAATTAAAAAGTCTATATAATAAAGCTGTGCTCTTACAACTGAACAAATTTTGATTTTGCCTCTATACTGAATATAGCCTTCCAGTTTGGAAAAAAAGTGATTAAAATGATATGATTTTTGTTCCCTCTTTTCTTCGTTCTCCCTTCAAAATCCTGCTGTGGTACTTAGTTTGGCTAAAACAATTAATTCTTAAGATGGATACACGTCTTGTTTGTTTTCCCTCTATCTTACAAAATACTTCTCAACTGATTTCTTTCCAAATGTATAACCCTTTGACACATCAGATCATCCTACCAAGATTAGTCAGATTTATATATGGATAAATGAGGGTGGGATCTGTTTTAATTTTAAAAGGTTATAATCTCCAATTCTTCTTCTCAGAACAAAACAACAAAAATTGTAAAGCAATCATTTTGGTTCCATTCTGTCACAGCTGTAACTTCTTCACTTTTGAGTCCATAAGTCAGAGGTTTGATTTCACAGATACTGAAAATACTGTTCAGAAATGCAACCAAATTGGGGCTTAAAGGAAAAAGAATGATCAGGAAGTGCTCCTGTTACCAAGTGCGGAGGGAGAAATCTTTAAATAAATGCCTGGAGGGGCTTACGCTGTGTTTAGGCTTCTACAAGAATTCCACTGCTCCCAGGGGTCACTGCCACTTGGTTTGTATTTGCATATGCCTGTAAAATTACCACATCAGTTGGTTTAAAATTTTCGTTAAAAGGTGGTAATTGTAGGCTACTGTTCTCTACACAGTCTGAACAACTATTTTTACCTTTATCAAAATTCTAAACTTTGCTATAAAAATGGAGGGCTGAAAACGTTATCTAAATAATAGTGCCGGGAAGTACAAGGAATAATTAAAGAAAATGTCTTTAAAGAAATTGATACTAAGTAAAATTTTCATGATAAAAATTTAAGTTCTTCAGATATGTAACAGTATAAATGCTTCACAATTTTTTCACAGAAGGATATGAATTACTTCTGAAATTCACAACTTTACAAAATCCAGTAACATAGACTTGCTAGTTTTGAAGCCACAGTGTTACATAAAAATGGCTTGGGAAATTTACAGTGATCCAATATTATTTAGAAGTTCCAAACCTCCACTTAGCCAACAGCAGATTAAATAAAAATTAACACCTGTATAACATCTGTTTATTCATTCAACAAATATTTATCAAGTGTATTCGCCATGCTAGGCTCTGGGGACACCAAGGGAAAAAAACCACACACCTTGTAGCACTAGCTCTTGTGAAACTTATGGTTTAGTGGCTGACATTAAACAAAATCATCATCCAAATGACTACTGAATTAGAGCTGTGGTTAAGAGGTATGAAGTACAATTCTCATGCAAACAAACACTGCTTGAAAATAAAGGAGAAAAATATTGCTCAGGCTGACTCGCCCTGATCCCATGAGCATGTTCAGTCACTTTTCAGCACTGTTATTAACACATTAGTTTAAAGGTTAACTTTAAAACGTGTCTGAATATATTAAGAATATATAAATTATAGTCTGTGAAACTTCTTTCTTTTTGCCTATCTATCCTTGACAGAAAGGCCATCTAAACAATCAAGACACTATACAGAAGCTACAAAGATGAATACAACACACTTCCTAACTATAAAGACTATATCATAAATTTCAAATGTCTTCAAGCTAAGCCAATCTAATCTACGTTAACATACCAATTTTATAGTTTTTAATAGACTTTATATATTTTTAGAGCAGTTTTAGCTCCCTGCTCACACACACAAACTACCCATTATCAACATCCCTGCATTGGAATGGTATATTTGTCACAATCAATAAGCCCACACTGACACATCACAAAGTCCATAATTTACATCAGCGTTGACTGTGGGGGCTGGATATTCTACGGGTTTTGACACGTGTTTAATGATGTTTCCACCATTATAGTATCATACAGAATAGCTTTACTGTCCTAAAAATCCTCTGTGCTCTATAATTTATCCCTCTCCCCTAACCCCTAGCAACCACGATCTTTTTATTGTTTCCATAGTTTTGCCTTTTCCAGAATGTCATCTAGTTGGAAACAAAGTGTGTGTATCCTTTTCAGGTTGGCTTTTTTCACCTGGTAATATTCATTTAAGGTTCCTCCATGTCTTTTCATGGCTTGATAGCTCATTTCTTTTAGTGCTGAATCATATTCCATTGTCTGAATGTACCATACTTTATCCACTCACATACTGAGGAACATTTTGGTTGCTTCTAGGTCTTGGCAATTATGAATATAGCTGTTATAAACATCTCTGTACAGGTTTCTGTGTGGATGTAAGTTTTCAATTCATTTGGGTAACTACCAAGGAGTACAATTGCTGGATCGTATGGTCAATTTTGTCATTCAAAAAAGCTTATATAACCATTGTAATCAACGACTTTTTGTTTAATCTTCATCTCTATGCTTTTCTAGAGTGTCCTATCGTACAAATGATAAAAATTTTATTTTTATTTTTTATATTTATTTATTTATTTTTATTTATTGTACAAATGATAAAAATGTGTTTGAACAGTTTAAGAACCAATTTTTGAGTCAGTACATGCAGGTGCACTGTAAAAGTTTCCAGAAAAATAGAAACATAAAACAGATCCTACAACATTTTTTGTGTGAAAGGGGGAACAACTGATTTCCAAGTCTGAGTTATCGTATTAATTTCACAAAGTTAGCAGCCTTGTGAGTAGAAAATTAAGAAACAAATGTGTCTGCCAAGAGTCAGCATCTCATAATCAGTACAACAGCATTTCTATCCTAACTGTGAATGTTTGGTTAGTCAATACCAAAGGAGACGATTTCCACCAATTTCCCTGGAAAATAACCTATCAATCAGAGTTAGCAGTTTCAAAACAGTTTAAGAAGACTGTCTACCTACCCTACCGTATATGTAGTCTACTTTTTAGTACAAAGGCACTACACTAATGAATATGAACAATTCCATTCCTTGGAGATGAAGAAAAAAAAATTTTATCACAAAATATTTTATTACCATTACACATGAGACAAAATGAATGTAATATGTATCAATAAAATGGTTAGGTCAATTAATCTAGGATGGTCCAAGATGGAGATGTCTTGGTGTGCATTTCAGATCTGTTGCCTGGTGGGAATAGTCAGAAAATAAATGGTTGCAACAGAGTGATCCCATATTCCTCTATTTACTTGGGAAGTCTGTATTTACGCCTGTTGTCTCACTTTAATTATTAATGGTTCCCTCTTTTCATTAAGGTATCCTAGTTTGGTCTGAGTTATACAGTTATCCCAGTTTTGAGGAAATTGAATGGTTTCTCCTCTCTTCTCTCCCTACCTCATTTCCTTGTGTGTATTTCTTCTCAGAGGGCAAGTAAGAATCATCAGCTAGAGAACTATTACAATGCTAAAGAAAGTGTGATGCATGCTGCACAGAAAGTTTAAGGGAAAAGACAAACCATCTGCTTCCGCCCTCCTTAGCACAAGTTCGTATGTCCCTGTCTCTTCACTCATTCATCAAGTATTTTCTGGTTATCTACAACGTGCCAGCCACTGTCACAGAAACTGAGGACACAACAATAAACAAAACAGAAAAACCCACCCACAGGGAGCTAACAGTCAGCCAAGTAAAAAGACAGATAAAAAATTTATGATAATGAAGAATCAGGTAAGAAGACAGAGTAATGTCTGGAGTGAAGGGGTGCTACCTTAGGGGAAGCAAAGAATATTAACAAGAGAGAAATTAGACGTCTACTGCTGCAGTTCAGGCAACAAATTATTGACTCAGTAGTTGCAGAAGTGTTGAAAAGTGGCCAGATCATAAATATATCTTGAATATTAAGCCAACAGGATTTGGTATTAGACTGGATATGGAGCAAAGAAAAAAGGAATACAAGATAATGTTAAGGGTTTTTGTCTTCAGCATCTTAGTGAATGGCATACTGAATAAAGAAGATTGAGACCAATAAAACTAGAAATTCCCTTTTTAATATGTTACTTTTCAGATGCTTAACCGAAGTGGAAATACCGAGTAGAAAGTTAGACATAAAAGTCTAATGTATAGGGATTAACTCCGGAATAAAGATAGAAATATTGATGGTATTTAAGGGCATAGGACTAGATAAGATCACCTGAAATGTGAGTATAAAAAGAGAGTTCAAAGACAGAGCCCTGAGACATTTGAACAGTTAGCAGCAGGAAAAAGGAGGATACTATAAAAGAAAATGAGGCCGGTAGAATATTAAAAGAGCAGTACTATCCACAAGTCCAAAGGAGAAAAAAAGAATTTAGAAGAGTGAGTAATCAATTGTGTTAACAGTGTTGTAGGGTCAAGTAAAACGAACACTGAGAACTGGCCATTGGATTTGATAATCTACACTCATACAAAGAGGGTTTTTTGGCTGGCTGTTTTAATGAAAGATATTATAGCAGGGGTATATCCTGATGGGACTTACAGAGGCAAGTCTAGGGGCAGTATAGAGGCAAGATAGATGATGCCGTAAAGAGAGAAGGGGATTTTGGAAGTTCTTAAACAACCAAAGGGACTAAGATCTAGTACCGAAGTGAATGGGTGAGTTTCAAGCACACAGACAGTTCATTTATTTTAACAGGCTGGAACACAGAGCAAGATTATTTATTTGAGAATAAGAGCAGGAATTAGGTATTAGAAGTTTCATGTGCAGTCTGTGAGTTGGTATAGAGAAGGCAGAGCTGCAATCTGGATGGTTTGGACTTTTTGTAGTGACTGAGGCTAAAAGGGATGTAGGATCTAAAAATAGTCCTAATGATATGTTTCGGGGATGTTTAGGGGAGCTTGGTAAGAAGTGGATAATCACTTAAATTTAGTCATCTACATGTGACTGGTTTTTACCAATTTGTAGAAGGGAGTGCTAGGAGGGGAGGAAAGGTCAAAAACCTGGTAGTCTCATCAAGAATTTGAAAGGCTCTTTGGGGCACCTCCCTTAAACCCTGTAACTAAAGGGGTTGAGACCTCTGGTTCTTAAAAAAAGTGGACGGCTTGTACTTACAAGTTAACTTCATCAGTCAACAATAGTTAGTGAATGTTTGAATGTACTGTACTATCCGAGGTGCTATAATTCCTAATAATCTATGTCTGAATTTGTTCATATACTATTAGAGTTAAATGATACAAAAATAACAGGTGCACCTAATTCTAATGTAGCACTTACTATGTGCCAGATGCTGTTCTAAGTACTTTATTAATATATACATTAAATGATTTGGTAGAAGTTACTCAATGACACTGATACTGTTGTTATTATCTCCTGGACAATATATCCAATGCATAGCTCTAAAAATTAAATCCTCTTTAACTTAAAAGGCACCTGTTTAGGACAAACAATATTTTTTAAGTATACAAATTAGCCTAAATATTTTTCCACACAGGTACTTGAACAATGTTTTCCTGTATTTTTAACTTAGGACAGGGTTTTTCCTCTAGGCAGATTATTCAACTCAGCTAATATTTACTCTTTAAGAAAATTTTACTATTCTATTTCAATTCTGACAAGTTATGTCTGTTCCATGTTTCTAGGAATAGAGCTCTGCTGCTCTTAGCTTAATTTGGCATGTTAATTGCTTTTTTTGAGGGGTGGGGGAGCTTTCTGAATATGTATAATGATCTTATATGTTGAGATTTTCAAGTAGTCCAAAATGTATGAAGAGTTGCTATACACACATTCAAAATGACCGAACACTTCACAGCTATTTAAAGTTCATAAGATTACTACTGTCATTAATAAATGTTGATATCACTAAGTAAATACAACTTTTCACCTAGGTGTTAATCAAGTAAAGTCTAGAAGCACTGCGCTGGCGTTCTTTAAAACCCTGCTGAATATAAAAACTGGTCCCAGATTGGAACAGGACTGCGTATGCTAAGTAGGACGGGGCAGATTATTAAGTGATCCTAAACACAAGAATAGGAGGGATGCTGAGGGTGAGGAACCAAGGAGGGCTTGGCAACGCACAGAGAACTTTTTCTATATTAAATGGTTTGAAATTAAGGACAAAACCACTATGAAGCCTCAAACAGAAAAAGTTTTCACCAATGTAATTCATAAGAAACTCATTTTAATTTAACATTAAAAAACAAAATAACCCCTCAAAAAACTCACAATGTAAAATGAGATACAATCAAATGATAAAACTTAGAGGCAGTCTGTAAGCTATTTGGTTATCACTACTGAGTGGGGACTGAGAGGGGTGAGGAAATCAGGGGCATCCGGGAAGTGTGACTGGAGGATAATATGAAGAATGGAGGGGAAGAAAAGGCTGTGGAAAAGGCAGTGGAAAAGGAGATGGGCTGCTGGGAAAAACCAAAGACACTTGTGAGGGAAGAGAGAAGATCCAACCAATACAGGTACTCAAGAGGTATCAGATTAGGTTGTCATGTTTTGGAAGGCCAGGAGATAACATTTGAGGTGAATGGAATAAAAATTAATTCTATAAGCATTTATTAACACCAACTACATGCCAAACCCTAACTGAGGAGCTAGGTGTCTTGCAAAAGTTTATAACCACTCAACTTCCTTATCATTCAAAAAACATTAATGACTTCCTACTGAGTCCCAGGTACCATAGTAGAACATGGCACACAATCTTAGTTATGAACATGAATACCTCCAGCAGACAAGCAATTTAAATGAATCTATAAAGTACAGGTTCTTTTTATGTACAGTGATATATTTAGGGGGATATTAAACCAGGTAATTTTTATACTATATTTGGGGGGATACTAAACCAGATAATTTTCATACTAATAGAACTTGACTTATAACAACTCTCCAATCTGCAAAAAGTATCATGTGGCTTAGTGATAAGGAATTAGATTCAAAGGTAATCTTTCTATCAAATCTTAAAGAGTATTTTTGACACCAGTGAAATAAGAGACCTCTGTTATTTACCAATCACAGTACAAATCACCCTATTATATTCAAAGGTATATATTATATGCTCAAAGTATGAAATTTCAATCTACGTTGTTTCTAACAATAAATCCCTTGGTGCTGCAAAAGAAAGCGCCAGCCAGGAGTCAGTAAGTGAAATTTAAAAATATATTCTAGCATCAGCTAAGATCCAATTACACCTAAACTTATTTTTCAGTCCTATATTTTAACTTGTAAAATGAACTCCAGTAAGTTATAAAAAAATTAGATATATAAACTATCCAATGTATCAGTTATAAAAATGTATAAAATGAAAAACAAAATGTGGGTACTCCAGTGCACGAAAAACAGAAGCTAAAACCTCTACCCTAATACCTGTATTTCTAGAAATAAAATAGAAAGGTAATGAAAAAGACAGGATGAGAATCAGGAAAGAGATCTGAAAGAAATAAAAACTATTAATAACTCACATATTAGCATGCAGGAATACTCTGAACCAAAGTGGGTAAGGGGATAACATTTAAAATGGCTTTGTAGAATTGATCAGCAAATAGAGGTCATGACTATTTTAGCGCAATGATAGCAACGTTTTGCTCCAACTCCCAAGTAACTATAATGTAATTCTGTGGTTTCAACAGCTTATACATGAACTACTTTTCCTGTCTTTTCATTTGCATGCTTTTAATAAACTGAGTGACAAATATATCAATGCTAGTGTTATCTGTGTATACATATATAGAAGGGTGTGTATTTACATAAACCATATATATATAAAAAGTTTTAAAGATATCTTTTTTGTTGACAATGGAAAATACCACGTAGTATTATCTACAATGAGTAACACTGTCAACCTTTAGTCTTTGCATCCTTTTGTGATATATATAATTGTAGTCAAAATAAGGTTAGTAAAATTCATGGGGCAGTATTCAATTTAAGAGTTAAATCAATGGTTGCCCATTCAATAAGTTTTGATTGTAACTTAACCTCAATGCCTACGTAATGACTCCCCCTTCCTAGGTAATTCTATTTCTCCCAAATATTTAAGAAAAATAAGCAGAATTTCTTACTTAAGAAAGCTGATGTTATTTTAAATCCACACTTTTAAAAGACAATTATTCTAGTAACCAAAAACAGTAAAGAAATTTATAAAAAATATACAAAGAAATATAGAACTGTTGACAGTTATAGTTTATATTTATTGTGCTGCTTCTATTATTTTCTTTAAAAGATAGCTTTAAGGGAATTTATTTTAAAAGGTCCTAAGGAATGTGTATGTATGTATTTTCTTAATTTAAATATCACTGATGTCAGAGGACAAATGCATTCTCAACTTATTTTTAAATTAGACAATTTATCATCCTTTTATTTTTACTAAAGTTGAACTGACTGCTTAAAAATATTTAGAAATATGAATATTTCCCCAAACCACCCCTGTACCAAACAATAGGTATTTCATTCAAACAATTATTAATTTTTCTTTATTTTTCCTCCTATAGACAATAGCTCATTTCCTCAAAAAGTGGTGTTACGTGATTTTTTTAAAATTTTGAGACTTTTAGTATTTGCTCAACTCTTTACATTGTGATTTTAATATGTGAAAAAATATTCCATGACTGTGTAATTGCACAAGTTCACTAATTTCAAATTAAGCTAGATAAATAATATTTACAAAAAAGGATTCATTAAATTCCTTGAATAAGCCATAATATAGCTAAGATGTAAGTATATATAATACTAGCCAATTATTAATTGAATCTATTTTCAAAACACTGAAAAATGAAAATATTTCAAAGTATCTTCTGTTTCTTTACTATAATAGTCTCCCTAAGGTTATCTAATAACATACAAAAACTAAACAACCCAGCATTTTCTTTGGTCAGACATCATACTCTATAGCATTTAGCACAATCTAAAAAGGAGATGAGCATTATTAATTCGTATTTTAATTTATGTATCAATGGGTTTATATTTTTAGAAAAGTCATTCAATTGAATATGAGGCTATTGTGTTTGGTATTACATAAGAACATAAGGAAAAATATTTCTTGTTCCCCCTTTTGTGCTAAAGACCTGCATGGATGGACAGAAAACATACATTTCTACACATCCAAGGTTTCAAGCCATAAGACTATTTTTTAAACAAAAACTCTATATTAAGACATTTTTACAAAGCAAATGTAAACAGAAATAGATTGAAAATAATTTCAACAAGTGGTATGTTACCTGGGTGGAGCTGGTGGCTACCGAGATGCAGTCAATAAAGCTGTGTCTTCGAGTGAAAAATGCAACTATCTGCTGCCAGCGTGAAGGTTCTGGCTCAGCCTGCAGTTCATCTGACGAGCCCTTTTTTGCCCAGTGTTTCTGCTTTGGGCCTGCTGAGCCATGGCTAGAGCTAGTATTGCCTCCTCGACTGCCGCGAGAGTATAGAAGTGTGTTGTTTCCGAAAATGTAATTCATCTCTGCAGCCCTGCAGGTGGTTGCCAAGCAGGCTTACTTCTCTACCAGCTGCTGAGTGGTGAATGATCGGTAAAAACTGCAGCTAGAATTACAGCAGCATCACTTGTAGATCAGTGAAAATAAAAACCTTGAGAAATGATGCTCATTTTCTCAGCGATTTCTTCCTATGAAAGAGCTCGTATCTTCCCTCTGTACCTGTTAGCTGTATGATGGCTGAGTTTATTTTTGCAGACAAAAAAGACGACATAAGGTGGATTTCTTTCTCATGATTATTTTTTCACCAGCGTCTGCAGGAACCAAAAGCTGTTCTTTTGTTAGCTGATAACTAGATGGACTGAAATCCAGGAAGCGAGGTCGATTAGCAGGTAAAGAAGGATGCTATAAACACTGGACTACCAAGACCCTGTGGGGCTGGCTGCCTGATTTAAAGCACTGGGTGGAAAAACCCTGGATTACCAAGTTTCAACCACAGTCTGTAGTAAAACCCAATGGCACCTTCACTGCTTATATAAATTATAAATATGAACAGAATTAAAACACACAAGAGGATTCTCTCTGCAAATAGCTCTGACTGTTTAAATGATTTCACTAAAAGAATCTTTGTCATTCATATCCAAATTTCTACACCAGGCAGGATCTTACACATCATCTGGCACTGGCTCTAAGTTATTCAAAGGTGCTGCCTACATTAAACTCTGAATATCTAATGATAGCGCTTCATTACAAATGGATTTTCCTTTATCATTTTATGTAATGTATTGGCTTTTAATGATTAATAACTGAGTCTCAAGGTAGATTAATTACTAAAACAAATATTTTGCTTCTGCAACTTTTATGATAAAAAAGAACTTTCAAGAAATTATCAGAATCATCTCTCTAGTATTTTATAAACATTCAGATTACAAGGTCATAAATTTCTAAAAATGAAAAAGAACGCTGGTAAATTTTTTGTTTTATAATCAGTGAAATATGTTGTATCCAACTCTACATAAATACTACTCTGGTTCACCGAATACTATTACTTGATTGCTAAAGGAACATCTAACATCTACGTTAACATAATAGTTCGCCAGAGAATTGCCTGGGGCGCTAGTTACATATGCAGATTGGTGTATCCTCTCCCCATCAAAATGTTAGGGGCAGGGGGAACCTGGGAATTTTTATGTTTAAAACGCTTCCCAAGTGACTCCTAAGTACCTTCAAGTTTGAGAATCACAAACTCCCAAGCAAGCCCTCTTAACACTGTGCTATATTAGTAAATATTACAACAATGGTCATTTTAAAACAATATGTGAACAAAAACGCTACTTAATAATTTACTATTGGTTGAATAATTCAATTTTTAAGTTAATAAGAGCATGTCGTAAGTCCCAACCTCAGCCACAGAATTTTTTCAGATGTGGACTGACAAAATCTTGCTTGTCTACGTGCTTACCAGCACCAACTAGATGCAGCCTTTTGTCAAACGACAACCTTGAGGTCCACTGCAAATCCTGACTCAGCAAGAAAATACGCTACAACCTTGAGGGCCACTGCAAATCCTGACTCAGCAAGAAAATACGCTAGCCCTGTCTCTGTGACACCTCTGCTGAGACGCGAACATGTGCTCAGTAAGGGTTGAGAGCCACGTGGGACTCTTGAGGGTAAGATATTTTGTGACAGATTATACCAGAAAGTATGCTGCTTCTTCCCAAGGACTGTGCGGGCAGTAGCTGACAACTTGCGGCCCCAGACAGAGTGATCCTATCCAATTCGGAGTAGGAGAATATAAGAAAACACTAAGGGCAGATAGGTAACTAATAATACTCTTGTGAAGGAAAAAATGAAACCTCCTGGAAAAAAATTCAAGTTTTATTATGGACCAGGTACCTACTAAATACCTGATTAGTGTGGTTTATACAAATGCTACAGTAATTTGTCTGGCCCTAAAATATGTGCCTTGATCCATGTCTGATGAAAACCTTAAGAAAAGGGGAGGAGAAAACCCAAGAACTGACATGAGTTCTGTTATTCTGAATTAGTATGGATGAAGATCAGGAATACAACTGTTGAATGCAAATCTCCTACCTCAAACTGTAAACAGTACTAACAGACAGACAATAGTAGGCTCTTAGTGTACATGTATTTAGCCTACAGAGCCAAAGAACTTAGGGGTACAATCTAAAGTTGACAGATCACTGCCCCCCATATTTCCCCAATGTACAGGGAAGAAATACTTCTCAATGTGAATTTCCTATCCAAATCCATTCACATCAAGAAAACAACTTCAAGTTTTGAGAAAGGCTTCTTTATGAAAACGTCCTGTTACATGACCTACAAAAATCTAGGAACACCTCATTCATTGGCCAGCAGTCAGTATATGCACACATAAAATCTACACCTAAATCACAAGAGGGGTTTCACATAAGATTAGACTGGGAGATGGAAGGCAACCAACTCTTTGCTTTAGAATATCCTCTCTCATTACACAGCAGAGATGAAAGATAAAACTCCATTAAAACCAAATTTAAGTTCATTAAAGAAAAACCAGGAAAACCTATTTAAAACAATGGATTAAAAGATGGTATGCAATCTAAACTACCAAAAGGAACCACTATTAACATTTTAATATGACATACAAAGAATTAATATTCTTTTTTCTGTAATGTTTTTTCTTTTTCAGAGGGATAATATAATCTATAGTAGAATTCTAGCCTAAACAATAGGAGAAAGCTTAATTTAGTAAACTAAATATGATTAGTTCAGTGGATTACTATGTATTTCAAAACAGGATTATGAAAAATTTATGACTATGAGGAATATTTACTTTTTAATATTAAATGAAAGTAAAAACAGTTAAAAATGTATACTGGATAGGCTCTCAGTTATTTGTGTGTGTTTCTAAAGTCACAAACCCAGCAGTCTTTAGTTACAGAAACAAAGGCAAGTACTAAATAATCTTTTATGTTTGTTTTTGAGACGGAGTCTCACTATGTTGCCCAGGCTGGTCTTGAACTCCTTGGCTCAAGCCATTCTCCTGCCTCAGCTACCCACGTAGCTGGGGTTACCACCATGCCCAGTTTACTAAATAATCTTAGTGAAAAAATGTAAAAAGGTAAAGGACAAGGGGATAAGCAATACTGAAACTCTAAAGTACAAAAAAAAAAGAAAAGAAAAGAAAAGAAAAAATACAAAGTAACTACAAAGCTAATGTAATGTAAATGCAATATAACAGGCATTTTTATTACTCTTTTCTAATGTGGGCTATTAAATTTCAAAACATAGAACTGTATTGAGATAACACAAGACTGAGAAGATTGACAAGAACATAGATTTGTTATTTATCTAGAAAAACCCTGAATGTCGCACACACAAAATCCCTTCTGTATGAGCACCATCTAGTGGTCAATGTATGCAAACTATATGCTCACCTTAGTATACCAGGTCCATGTAAAACAGAAAAAATTCAATAATATTTTAATATGTTCCAGAGATGTAAAAATAAAGTTGATTTCAAAAACTGCTCATTATATACTAGAAATAGGAAAACTTCTATTCCTCTAGCATTTGGTTCAAAAGGCCTGTATTTGCTTGTGTCCATTTTTCTGCCACTCCCATTTCTTACATTTTTTTTTTGCTAGTGATTTCATTTCACAGTATTCTCAATACTACTGGATGAAATAAAACACTAGGAAACATATTTATTTAGCACACTTATCTGCTTATTTCCTGTTTTTTTGGTTTGATTTCAAGTCCCTCTTAGCAATGTTTACTTTATATACGATAGTTTGAACATAATTTTCCTTGCCATTGAAGACAAAAACCAAATATATATTCTTTGTTTCTTCAATGATCATGCAACCTCCCATACACTCAATAATGCTCCTACTGTCCTCCTTGTTGCTTCATGTACATTTCAAACTTTTTGGGAAAAGGCGAGGTTATTATTTGTTCGATTTAGTGTTCTAACAATTTTTCCTAATTTTCAGTTCATTTTTAGTTTTAGAATCTTGACACTATTCTTATATAACCTCAAAATCTACCCACTGTGTCCTTCTCTTCTACATTAAGATTTAAAAAAAACTATTACATCCCCAATTTCTTTCTTGTTATTCTTCCCAACACTGGCAAGAAAGTATCCCTTTCAGAGTCTTAAATTATAAAATCATAATCATAATTACTTTATATTATAAAATATAATCATAATTATATAATCACTATAACCCAATCACTATCTTACTTTATTCATGATTCTAGTAATGAGAGCCACCATCCCACCACAATAATCTAATAGATTAATTCACGGCATATTTCATGGTGGCAAACCCTTCATAATAACATTCATCATACAGGTCTTTTAGATCTTGCCCTCATTTCCTAACATGCAACCTAAGTATCAGCAATAATATCATAAACCTTCCTGCATTTCTACAGTTTCTTGTGATTATCACACTTCCACTGTATTTATTTACCCCAGTAACTGCCTCCTCCGACTTGGCATCTTACACATCCTTCAACACTTTGTTCAAATGTCAACTTGCTTTTTTCAGAAAACTCCAAGAATTTAATTTCTCCCTCTTTCATGTTACATCATATCTTTCCATTAAAGAATGCTAATCACTGATGTCTAACAAAGTTACTAGCCTAGATGTTTAATAACTGTTTGCTAAATGCATGTACTTGCTTGACACAACTAATATGCTAGCAGTTGATTTTTAAAGCATCTATTAAATTTTATTTTTAACATTAGCTTTTATTAGAATTGTGAAGACTAAAGCTGTGCCTAATTTACAATCTATTCAGCAAACCACTGTTATTCTAAGATACTTTTTCAAATTATAAAAATAATAATTTATATCCTGCCTTCTACATGCAGCATAACAGCTGTTCACTTCACTCTAAACCACAATACTATGTAAGAGGAAAAGCTCTCTATGTTAGCTTTTATTTTAAAAACAGACTACTAGTCTAATACCTGACACTGTATTTTAAATAAACTGTTGAGCTTCTTACAACATTTATTCTGGTTTTTTAAAAGTTAAGATGAAAAAACATTAAAGCTTGCCTTCTTATGTCAAAATAAGGGTTGTTCTCCTTCAATTTTGGTTTTCTAACAAAAAGTTAAAGAAACCCTACCTACTCTGCTATGCCTACCTACTCCAAATCTATTACACCCCTCAAATAATTATTTCACGTGGTACCTGCCACAGTAACCTATGAATGAAAGAGGGGAACCAGGTAGAAATTCCCCAAACAGCCTTAATCATTCTTAAATTACAATTCTATCAGAATACAATCTGTCAGAAAGTTTCAAGAACTTGAGAAACGTTCATATTCTTTTGACCCAGTAATTTGACTTCTGGTAATCCATCCAAAGGAAATAAACTAAATACTTTTCATGTCCAAAGATCACTCATTGTAGCTTTCCTTACAATGGAAGATTTTTACCAATCTAAAAAAATCTAATAAAAATGAAGGTAACAGATATCAGAGAGCTGATATGGTCATCAAATTATGGTGCAAATATATCAGGTAATAGTATGTATCAAGTACTTGATACATCATGATATTACACAGGAAATATACAAGAAAATGTGTTTACCAAGTTTACAATAGGAAAAAACATTAACATATTAAAGCGTGATTTAGAAAGAAATGATAGAGAATATACACAATTTTTTTCTACTGGGATTGGAAATCCTTATCTATTCAGTTTGCAAATATGAATCAGACAGCCAGCAAACCAAAGTGAGGGAAAAAGAGCCCCAGAGGATTATTTATAATTGTTTCAGAGATTGATTCTGTTAATACCCAACAACATAAAACAAAACGAACAAGGCAGAGCAAGAGAATGGCCTACAAAGACGGCCAGGTTTTCAGCTGCTTCTCATTAACCAGCTGAGTTATTACCATGGCACCCTAAGACTCATGAGAGCCTGCTGGTACTTTCTTGATCTTAACAAAATGTGTCATGTCAACAAAGGTTTACATATGACTACACAAAGATTGCCACTCAGGTAAGGCAATGATAAAATGCCAACAACTGGAAGATTTTTACCAATTTCAGAAATGGTAAATGTGGAAAACGTAAGTCTTACAACTGATGATAAAGGACATTTTAATTTTAATAACATACTCCTTTATGTAAGCCTCTATAAAATATTTGCTGTAAGGGAGATAATCCTTTATCATTGTAATAATAAACAAAAAGCAAGTACATGTAAAGAAAAAGAGCAATTTAAAGCAGATACCAAAAAACTGACTTTACATCACTTATGGTCAGGAGATTAAGGAATGAATAAATCAGATTAAGAACACAGTGAAAATCTTAAAGTATTAATGTGTTCTTTCTCAATACTATAAATTTAAGTCTCTCACTCTAGAAGGATTCGACAAATGATGTCAGAAATTTACTTGTAAATAGCTCAACACAGATAGCACAGTAGTGCAGGAAAATACCTCAAGCTTTGCATTCACGGGGGACTAGTTCCAGGACTGCCCGAGTATACCCAAATCCTCGCATACCGAAGTCCTGAAGTCAGCTATGCGCTTATACGAAGTCAGTCCTCTGTATACTTGGGTTTTGCAACACACAAATATTCTTATGTTTGATTGCATTTGTTTGAAATCTGCATTTGTTTGATCCACATATAAGTGGAGCAGTGCAGTTCCAACTCATGTTGTTCAAGGGTCAACTACAGTAGCAGTAATAGTGGCGTGACAATGCTTCGCAACTGTGCCTGTACATTAGAAACACCTGGAGAACTTGTAAACCTCCCAAAGGCCAGTCTGTATTTCAATTCACGTACCAAGATTGATCACCTAGCATTTAATTAGAAGAATCACATATGGAGATGGCTGCTAAAAGGGTTTTGTCGGCCGGGCGCGGTGGCTCACGCCTGTAATCCCAGCACTTTGGGAGGCCGAGGCAGATGGATCACGAGGTCAGGAGATCGAGACCATCCTGGCTAACACGGTGAAACCCCGTCTCTACTAAAAACAACAAAAAATTAGCCGGGCATGGTGGCGGGTGCCTGTGGTCCCAGCTACTCGGGAGGCTGAGGCAGGAGAATGGCGGGAACCCGGAAGGCAGAGCTTGTAGTGAGCTGAGATCGTGCCACTGCACTCCAGCCTGGGCAACACAGCGAGACTCCGTCTCAAAACAAACAAACAAAACCAAACAAAACAACAACCAAAAAAGGGGGGTTTTGTCATATTAATCTTTGATTTACACCAAAAGTCTTCCCAATTATCATAATGAAGTAAGTCACTGATGAAAGTAGTGGCTTATTAAAGAGCAAAATGGGATTTTGCTGGTGAAATGCATAGTATCCCAGTTATGAGAACTGGTTGAATTAATTTAGAGACAGAATTCACCCTTGCTTAGGAAAGGGAAGACTCTGGAGAGGCCTAAACCCTTAGGGATAACACCTTAGGTTTAATCCGTAAGACGTCTGGAGACACTGGGTAAACAAAATCTTGTGTCTGGAATATTGTTTTATCTGCTTAGAATGAGCATTTTTAAGGCAACAATGGAAAGCTGAGGTTTCATCAGATTTAAAGAACAGGCTACATAAAATATGCATGCTGGCTCACTGTCTGTTGAAATGTCTGCTTGTGTCATAATCTGCAAACATACCAAAATAACTACTAAAAGATCTACCAAAAGACCAGAGTTGGCCATATGCAAATTGGCTTTGGTTGGTTTGTAACAATGAGGATGACGAGAAATTCAAAACATCAGAAATTAAAAAAGTATACATATCCCGGGAGTGTTTTTGGACAAAAATAATAAATTAAATTAATTCAATCAAGATAAAACCAGGCCTGGGCTGACAGGAACAGCCCACACAACAAGACGGGAGCTCAGGCTTTAGTATGCTAAGGTTCTTATGCTGTCTGGAATAAGAGTGAAAGGCATTTATTTACTTTAGACTTTTTTAAGTTAAACATATATTAAAATTTCTACAATAACCACTAATGGAAGAGAAACAATTTTTAACTTCCAGCTAATAGTAAGGGAAAATGAGATGAGAAAATACAATCCAAAAGAAGATATGAGCCAGGTGCGGAGGCTCACACCTGTAATCTCAGCACTTTGGGAGGTCAAGGGAAGAGGATCACTTGAGGCCAGGAGTTCAAAACCAGCCTGGGCAACAAAGCAAGACCCTGTCTCGACCAAAACAAAAAAATAGCCAAGCATGGTGGCGTGTGCCTGTAGACCCAGCTACTTGGGAGGCTGAGCTGGGAGGATCACTTGAGCCCAGGAGTTTGGGGCTGCAGTAAGCTATGATAGCCAATGCACTCCAGCCTGGGCAACAGAGCAAGATTCTGTCTCAGAAAAACAAAAACAAAAAAGACAATACAAAAGGAATAGTCCCTAATGTTTAAGAATTAAACACACTTCTAAGTAACTCATGAGGCTAACAAAAAACAAATCACACTGGACGTTAAAAAAAATACAAAAGAAAACATTACATATTCAAACTTGTGGGATACATTTAAAAATCCTGTTTCAAGAAATATTTATAAATGAATACTACTAGAAAAGAAGGCTGGTAATCAGTGCAATAAGCAACTGACTTGAGAAACTAGAAAAACAAGAAAACAGAATAAACTCAAAGAAACCGAAAAAGAAAAAAAAAAAAGATAGAAAGAGAAAGGAAGAAAAGATAAAAGAACTGTTTCTGCCACTAACTGGTAAACAGCCAACTGATTTTTTGGCTGTTTACTCTCCCTAACTCTCTTTTAGTTCCTCAAGGGAAGATGAGATTACTTACACTGAACACAATCTTTAATTGATACTCAGCTATCCTACGTGTAATTTATATTTACATATACACATATGCATGTACATACATAAACACGTCTATATGTATGTGTATGTGTGTAAAAGAACAGAGGGATAAGGGTGGGCACACAGGGCAAGGACTCAAGATAATTTTTTTTTAAGATGGTTCTTTGAAAAGACCATCTTTGAAATGGACACTTTTGGCAAGAATGGTGAAGGAAAACAAAGAGTCTGAAATAAACGATATTATGAATAAAAAAGGGGCCATGCCTACATATGCTACAGATATTAAAAGGTATTAGCAGGATATCATAAATAATAATTTCAAAATACATCTGAAATGTTAAAAATTACTCAAAAAAAGAATAGCCTAGCAAAATTAACTGATAGAAAATTTGAATCGTACTATAATCACTAAAAATTTTAACCAGTAGTATGTTAACACTCCTCAAAGAGAATTACAAAATCCAGGTGAATTTTACTAGTAAGAAATGATCCTTAAGCTAAATACACACAACCAATAAAGGATTAGTATTCAGAATATATAAAGAAATACAAATTAATAAAAAGAACGACCCAATACAAAAACGAGCAAAAATCTTAAATGGGCCCATAACACTAAGGAAACCTAAAGGATCAATAAATATATCATACCTCCCTAATAAAATTCCCATTAAAATCACAATCAGATACCATTTCAAAACCAAAACAATGCCGAAAATAAGAATACCAATTGATGAGAACATGGATCAACTGAAAACATTAGATGTTGCTGCTGAAAATGGAAATGACACAGCTACTGAGAAACACTCTGGCATTATTCACAAAGATGTATATATAACCTGTGTTTTTAGAAGCACTTTCTATACTAGTAATAACTTGAAAATAAATCCATATCCATCAAAAGTAAAATAAATTGTAGTATATTCATAAAATAGAAAACTCTGAAGCAGTAAAGTTAATCAACCTGAGGAATGTGATACTGAGTAAAAAGTGCAAGTTAAAGGTAAGATACAGTATGAGTCCATTTACATAAAGTCCAAAATATGCAAAACAATTAGCCATCTAAATATATAGTAGAACTTTAATAAGAAGGGTAAATAAACTCAGGATTGTAGTTACCTCTGAGGGGAGAGATGACAGGATCAGGAAAGGTCACATATTTGGAATTTAAAGATAATGTTAACGCTCTTTTTCTTTTTTGAAATGGAGTCTTGCTGTCGCCCAGGCTAGAGTGCAGTGGCGTAATCTAGGCTCGCTGCAACCTCCGCCTCCCAGGCTCAAGCGATTCTCCTGCCTCAGCCTCCCGAGTAGCTGGGACTACAGGCGCGCATCATCACGCCTGGTTAATTTTTTTGTATTTTTAGTAGAGACGGGATTTCACCATATTGGCCAGGCTTGTCTCAAACTCTTGACCTCAAGTGATTCACCCGTCTCAGCCTTCCAAAGTGCTGGAAACACACTTTTTCTATACCAACTAATATTTAAAAGCAAGTGTTTGAATAACATTCATTTATAAAATATATATTTAAAAATGTTTTCAGTTTTCCTGAGTACTAATGAGCACCCTGAAATTCTCCATAACTATGATACTACAATGGGGGGTGGGGGCTGGGGAGAACCTACATGAAAGAAAACTTCTCTCCAAGCATGAGCTGTATGTCTGACAAAAGTAGTATGTAATTCATAACGGTAAGAAATAGATACTATCCTACCTTTATTGGTGAAATATGAGAATGAGAAACAAATCCATGGACATTCTCAATCTCTGATAAGTTCTTCTCTGAGACGTGAACCAGCTCGGGACCCACCACTTCATTCGTGATTTGTGGGGAAATGTGCTCTTGAGGAGGTGTGTCTTCATCCTGATACCTGTACTTCTGTAAAGTAAAGAAAATAAATATGAAAAAGCTCTGATAAGCAAAGTGAGTTTAATTCAAATCATGGTTTTCATAACTAGCCAAATACTCAACATTTAGCAATATAAAAAGTATATTTATGGTTTAATACATCAGATCTGAGAAACAGGATTTTATTTTAGAAATAATGCCAATAATTTAATAAAATTATTTAATTTAAACATTAAAAATGACTCAAAGCTAGGTGATAGAGAAGCCTGAATATTGGACTGCTCACTTCTTACCCAATGTTAGCTGAATCATGTATCTCTAAGATACAATTATTTAAATAAAGTCAACGTGAAAAGCCCAAGTTATACACCTTAGTCTGGTTTTCTTACTCCGTTAACTTGTATACAAAATTTTTTAAAGTCAGCCATTTTAACTTCTACCTGAAAATTAGTTCAGCAGACAATAGCATTTTTTATTTTAACTATAATCTCTCTCTCTCTCTCACACACCTCTATGCAATCTGTTTCTAAAAAATTACTATAATTAAAAAAAAGCTTCCTCACACCAAGCTGAGAAGGCCGATGGCATAAATAAAGCCACACTGAAAAAAAAATTCTCTTTCCCATCACCCTGAAATAAACCTACTCATAAAGAAAAGACACAAAACAAGGCACAATAAAAAAAAATTTCAACAAGAAACCAAGGTTTATTAAGTTGCTCTTATCAATGATTTAAATAAAAATAGCAAACATAAAGTGATATTTTTTAAAAAAGGCATATAAGTGGGTCAGTACCCAGTAATCCTACTACTGGGAACAAAAATCAATCAATCAATCAATAAATGAATAAATAAATAAATCATTCTATCAAAAAGACACATGCGTGTTCACTGCAGTGCTATTCACAATAGTAAAGAAATGGAAACAACCAAGATGACCACCAGTGGTGGAATGGATAAAGAAAATGTGGTATATATACACCACAGAATACTATGCAGTCATAAAAAAGAATTAAATCATGTCCTCTGTGGCAACATGGATACAACTGGAGGTCATTATCCTAAGTGAACTAACACAGGAACAGAAAACAAAGTATTATGATGTCCCCACTTGTAAGTGGGAGCTAAACACTGAATACACACGGGCACACAGAGGGGAACAATAAACACTGGGGACTGCTTGAGTGGGGAGGTGGAACGGGGTGTGGGGTGGATGGCTACCTATCGGGTACTATGCTCACTACCTTGGTGACAGGATCATTCCTATGCCAAGCCTCAGTGACACACAATTTACCCAAGTAACAAACCTGCATATGTACCCCCTGAACTTAAAAGTAGAAAAAAAATGGGTCAGTAAACTTAGAGGGAAAAATGCTCAACTTCTTTAGTGAGAAGAAACAAACAAACAAACAAACAAACAAAAAACCCAGCATCAGCTGAGAGACAGTATTAAGCAGTATTAAGGAGGAATACCAGTTATCTGTTGTATAGATGGGAGGAAAAATGTACGTTTCTAAATACATACCAAAAAAAAAAAAAAAAGAGAATCGTAACTATGGGCTCGAATGCTGAAAGTTACTATACAACCTCCAGTATCACTTTTTAAACAACATCCTTCTGTAAAATGGTACAATCACATGGAAAACAGCAATCTGGTTTATATCAACACTACCTTATTCAACATGATACAAGAATAGTTTTTTCACAGGTGTTTTCAAAACCAATAAAAAAAGGTTGTCTAACTTTATCCTGTAAGCAAGGCTGAAGTTAACATAAACACAGAAAACCTAACACAGTTTACATACTCAGTGGAGTGGAAGCACAAGTTAAGTACTCTCAGGAGTAGATATAAGGAAGGAAATTTGGTGCCGTCTTTTGAAACTCTACAGGTACTCAACAACTTAGGATACACTTTAGAAGAGATACACGGATAAGGATATTCACTACAGTTTGGAATTTTAAAAAACTGACAATAAACTGCCTTTCAATCAACTAACAAAATGTCTAAAGAAATGAGACACACCCATCGTAGGAAATTCTACATAGAAGTTAAATTGATCAAAAATTTACATCTTCTTTTTTTTTTTTTTTTGTTGAGACAGAGTCTCGCTTTGTCGCCCAGACTGGAGTGCAGTGGCCGGATCTCAGCTCACTGCAAGCTCCGCCTCCCGGGTTCACGCCATTCTCCTGCCTCAGCCTCCCGAGTAGCTGGGACTACAGGCGCCCGCCACCTCGCCCGGCTAGGTTTTCGTATTTTTTAGTAGAGACGGTGAAATTTACATCTTCTAATAGGACAAAGTAAAAACATAGATAACTGGCCGGGCGCGGTGGCTCAAGCCTGTAATCCCAGCACTTTGGGAGGCCGAGACGGGCGGATCACGAGGTCAGGAGATCGAGACCATCCTGGCTAACACGGTGAAACCCCGTTTCTACTAAAAAATACAAAAAATTAGCCAGGCGAGGTGGCGGCGCCTGTAGTCCCAGCTACTTGGGAGGCTGAGGCAGGAGAATGGCGTGAACCTGGGAGGCGGAGCTTGCAGTGAGCCGAGATCCGGCCACTGCACTCCAGCCTGGGCAGCAGAGCGAGACTCCGTCTCAAAAAAAAAAAAAAAAAAAAAAATTAAAAAAAAACATAGATAACTGAATGAGGAAAGGATCTTTCAAAGCTATACTTATATACACATGATATGTATTTTCTACCTAAAACTATATATGTACCTAAATATACTTAAAATTTTATATAAATGCATTGTTTAAACATTTTAAAGCAACAGTGTATGTATGTATCCATGTCTATGAATGTACGTATGTAATTTGGAGGGACGTGAAAGGAATTAAAATTTAAAAAAGCCTCATTCTGAAAAGGAAAGAAATAATTTTAAAATTATGTCTTTTAAGTAGCTTTTAATCTATAAGTTCCCTCTTGATCCTTTTTTATTTTCTATAATTACGGAAAAACTCAAGGCATTTGACCTAAAGAGGTTCCAATAAAATGACTGCAACATCATGGGGTTCTTCAATGTAGTCCTTTTGCTTCCTTATTTCCAGTAAACTGGCAGCTGGACACAACAAATTGATTAGTCTCACGTTCCGTCCTTTTGGTGAGACTACAGGTGGTGGTGGGTTATTTTATCAGAAAGCATATGCTTGTCTCTCGTTTTGTAAAGTTAGCAGCTCTTGATATTCAATGCCTAAACTAATTCATTCACTGGGATTTGCAAAAATTGTGACAAACTAATTCGCTATTTATTTTTCACCAATGCAATGGAATACATGTATAAAGAGATACTCCACCTACGATGTGGTTATCCGTTGGTATGGTTCACACAGATGAAACAGGAAAAATACCTTTACTTACTAGTTTCCAAGACAGATTTGAAAAATTGGCTCCCTGTCATCTCCTAAGGTGATCAATTAGTTTCTATATAGCATTCAATGCAATCTCTGTCAAAATTCCATCAGGCACTTTTCCCCCACAGAAACTGACAAGCTGATCCTAATATCCACATGGAATTGCGAGGAATGCAGAATAGCCAAAATAATCTTGAAAATGAACAACAAAGTACAGGGCTCACACCTGATTTTGAAACTTACGACAAAGCTACATTAATCAAGACTACGGTACTGGAATAAATATAGATATATAAATCAATGGAATTGAAGAGTCCAGAAATAGATCCTTACATTTACAGTAAATTGATTTTGGACATGTGTGCCAAGGGAGAAACAATCTTTTCTTTTTTTTTTTTTTTTTAAACAAATGATATTGGGACAACTGGATGCAAAACCATGAAATTAGACCCTTTCCTTACACTACGTACAAAAATTAACACAAAATTAACTAAAATTAAATATGACCTACAGTTAGAAAACCGTAAGTGTAAATCTTTGTGACCTCAGGATTAGGAAATGGTATCTTAGATATGACATCCAAACCATCAGCAACCAAAGAAAAAACATAAATTGGACTCATCAAAAAAACAAAAACAAAAACAAAAACTTTTGTTCATCAAAAGCCACTATCAAGAAAGTGAAAAGACAACCCAAAGCGGCCAGGTGCGGAGGCTCACACCTGTAATCCCAGCCCTTTGGGGGGCTGAGGTGGGCAGATCACGAGGTCAGGAGTTCGAGACTAGCCTGGCCAATATCATCAAACCCCGTCTCTACTTAAAATACAAAAATTAGCCAGGTGTGGTGGCGGGCGCCTGTAGTCCCAACTACTCAGGAAGCTGAGGCAGGAGAATCGTTTGAAGCCGGGAGGCAGAGGTTGCAGTGAGTCAAGACCGGGCCACTATACTCCAGCCTGGGTGACACAGCGAGACTCAGACTCCCAAAAAAAAAAAAAAAAAAAAAAGACAACCCAAAGCATGAGGAGAAAAACACTACAAATAATATATTTGATAAGTGTCTAGTGTCCAGAGACAACTTACAGCTCAACAAGTCAATTTAAAAATGGGCAAAAGATTTAAACATTTTCCCAAAGAAGATATACGAATAGCCAATAAGCACATGGAAGGATGTTTAACATCATTTGTCATTACATAAATGCAAATCAAATCCATAATGAGATACTACTTCACATCCAACATGAGGACCATAATAAAAAAAAGACCGACAGGTGTTGTCAAGAATGTGGAAAAAAGGGAACTCTCGTACATTACTGATGGGAATGTAAAACGGCACATTCCCTCTGGAAAACAGTTTGACGGTTCCTCAAAAAGTTACATGAAGTATCTTAAGACCCAGCAATTTCACTCAAGAGGGAAAAATGGTATCAACTGCTAATGGATGTGGAATTTCCTTCTGGGATGAGGAAAACCTTCTGAAATTAGTTAGTGGTGGTAGGTGCACAACCCTGCACACATAACTGTATACTTTAAAAGAGTAAATTTTACAGTATATGAGTATCTTTGAATTATTATACAAATTATCATGATAAACTGATGGATTACACATATCTGATGATAAAATCTACTGAAAAAATCTTCTCTGAACCTGAAATTGACATATCTCTAGCCAATGGGAATCTCTTATTAAAGTTTCTGAGTTCCCTTATACTTGTACCTTTAAGAAAACCTTTTATAAAAACAGTTACCAAATCTAAAGTCTATTCTCTATTACAGGTTGAGCGTCCCTAATCCAAAAATCCAAAATCCGAAATGCTCCAATTTTCAAAACTTTTTGAGCACCAACATATCACAAGTGAAAAATTCCACATCTGACCTCATGTGATGGGTTGCAGTCACAACACTGTTTCATGCACAAAAATAGTGTATATGAAGTCCTTCAGGCTACGTGTATAATGTGTACATGAAACAAATTTCATGTTTAGATCTGGGTCCCATCCCCAAGATATCTCATTATGTATATACAAATATCCCCAAATCTGAAAAATTCCAAAATCCAAAACACTTCTGGTCCCAAGCACTTTGGATAAAGGATGCCTTAACCTGTAATTATTCAAAAAAGAGAAACCTTGGGTTCATTACAATTATTAATTGAGAAAGCACTTCCAAGTAGCTTTCAAGGCCATCATTACATTACACAGCAATATTCATCTCTATTTCTTGTTATCTAAAGGTTTATCTCAACCTATTTCCAATTTTTTGTAACACTGAAACCTTCATATAAAACCAGTTTGCCAATAAAGTAGAATGTAGAAAACTAATGCCTCTCTAAGGATGGTCCAAGTCTAACTTACCTAACACTTAGACTAAAAAGAATTACAAAGTGGTGACGAGGAGGGTTAGGGATGAAGGAGGAAACATATTTTTAAATGATTATAGTAAGAACATTCTAAACACATTTTCCCATCCTTGTTTACGTTTTTCAGGCCACTATCTTTGACATAAAACTTTACGCTGCCCTTAATCTTGGTTAACAATATCAGCAATATTATTTACTTACTACTATGACTTACGTACAGGAATGTGACTAAATTACTACTTCACTGCTGTTAGATAATTTCCAGATATCTTTCTTTAGAAACAATTTTCTGATTATGGAAATGATGCAGATTCTTGAATCTATTAGAAAATCCAAATTAAGGCCAAAAACTAAGTATTTAATAAAATATTTAGTACAAGGTTCTTAAATCAATACCAAACAGTTGAACAAATATAATTATTATTAGTGTGCACATATCTCCCTATCTACCCTTCAAATACTTATTATTTCAGTAGTAAATTTAAAAGAAATATTTGGTACCACATATTGTTCCATGCATGCCAATACACTTCATTTTAGGAAAAACAGTAACACATTAACATAAAAGGAGCGGTGAGGCTTAATGTGAAATTCCTGAAACAGATGAGGATTAACATGTGTTGAGGAATGGAGGCCAGTATTATCCTGTTACCAAAACCACAAAGGACACAGCAAAATAATAAAACTACAGGCCAATACCACTAATGAACATAGACAGAAAAATCTAAAGAAAATACTAGCAAATCGAATCCAACAGCACCATCAAAAATATAATACCCCATGATCCTGTGGGATTTATCCTGGGGAGGCAAGGATAGTTCAACATACACAAATCAATAAATGTGATACATTACATAAACAGAAATAAGGTCAAAAGCCTTATTTCAATAGACTCATCTCAATAGACTCAGAAAAAACATTCAATAAAATTCAGCCTCCTTTCATAATAAAAAGTCCACAACAAACTAGGCTTTGAAGAAACATATCTCAACATAAAAAAGACCATATATAACACACCCACAGTCAACATTATAGTTAGTGGGGAAAAGTTGAAAGCATTCCTTCTAAGAACTGGAACGATACCGGAATAGCCCCTCTCACCACTCTTACTCAACACAATACTGGAAGACTTGCCACAGCAATTAGGCAAGAGGAAAAAATAAAAGGCACCCACATTAGAAAAGAGGAAGAAGTCAAATTATTCCCGTTTGCTGATGATATGATCTTATATCTAAAAAACTCTAAAGACTCCACAAAAAAAACTCTGAGTTGGTAAATGAATTCAGGAAAAGTTTCAGGATACAAAATCAATGTACAGAAATCAGTAGTGTTCCTATCCACAAATAATGATCTGGCCAAAGACCCAATCAAGAAGGCAATCCCATTTACGGTAACTACAAAATAAAATAAAATAATAAAATACCTAGGAATACATTCAACCAAGGAGGCAAAAGATCTCTACAAGGAAAACTACAAAACAATGATGAAATACATGGCAGATGACACAAACAAATGGAAAAACACCCCATGCTCATGGATCAGAAGAATGAATAAAGTTAAAATGACCACACTGTCCAAAGCAATCTAGAGGTTCAATGTAATCCCCAGTAAAATACCAATATCATTTTTCACAGAAGTAGGAAAAAAAATCCTAAAGTTCATACGAAAACAAAAAAGAGCCCAAATAGCCAAAACACTTCAGTGAAATTACTCAGACACAGAAAGACAAATACCGCATGCTCTCACTTGTAAGCGGGAGCTCAATAATGTGTACACATGGACGCAGAGTGTGGAATGATGGACAATGCAGACTTGCAGGGGTGGAGGGGTGGAGAGGTGGATGACAGGAGGCAGTCTGGTGGGTACCATGTGCACTGCTTTAGTGATGGATGCTCTGGGGGCCTTGATTTCACCACAATGCAGTTTATTAATGTAGCAAAACTGGACTTGTACCCCATGATTATACATAAATAAACCAAATGCATGGAAACCATAATAAATGTAAGATGAGCAGAATTACAAAACGAGTGATAACGATAAATGTAAATGTATTATATCTGCACTTCACGTCTATCAAGGAAACACTGATTGCTGCCTTCCTGAAGAAGACAAAACCTTCCAAATTTCTCAACCAGATTATAGAACCTGAAAACACAAGAGACTCTCACTTTGAATATGAATTCAAATGTTTTGGAAGGAAAAAAAGCAAACTGAATCCAACACTATGATGTGAAATGTATCCCAACAATAAGGATGGCTCAATTTTAAGACAGTCATGTATTCATGTATTTTAACATATGAAAAGATCAAAGAACAAAATTCGCAGGATCATCTCAATAAATGCTCTAAGAACCACCACCTAAGAATCTCAAAATTTTAAACCCAATCCTGATTTTAGGAGAAGAAAAACTCTTAGCAATACAGAAATACAAATAAACTTTTAAAGCATCTACCAGCAATCATATTTGATGGTGAAACAGAAGCATTCTTAAAGTGGCAATCAAGGCAGTATCATCTTACTCAACACTTCTCTAGTTTCTAACCAATATGCTAAAAACAAAACAAAACAAAAACAAGAAGCGTAATTGCCTAACACTGCAAACCAGAAAATTGTAAAAGAATTGTAAGGAGATGTGAGCATTACTTCTGAAGAAATGTTCACAACTTTAGCCAGTTTTTCAAAGGGATTTGGGAAAATTACTTTAAATAAGTCTGGGGGGTAGGGAAGAATGCTGTCCCTGTCAGAGAATGATCCAGTCTAACCACTGTTAGATTTGTCGTAAAAGTGACAGTGAAGCGGAAGGGAAAATGTGTATTTTGTGTATAGAAATGTTAATTTTAGGCCTGGGACAGTGGCTCACGCCTGTAATCCCAACTCTTTGGAAGGCGGACACAAGAGGATCACTCGAGCCCAGGAGTTCAGGACCATTTTTGAGACTCTGCCTCTACAAAAAATTTTAAAAATTAGCTGGACGTGGTGAAGTGTGCTTGTAGTTTCAGCTACTGGGGAGGCCGAGGTAGAAGAATTGCTTGAGCCTGGGAGGTTGAGGCTGCATGCCATGTGCAGTGAGCCACACCACTGCCCTCCAGCCTATGCAACAGAGTAAGACCCTGTCTCAAAATAAAATAAGATAAAATTTGTAACATCTCCATCTTGTAAAATACTTAGAAAACTCTGTCACAGTCTGTGTCATGAACTTTCAAAAACAGTTCCAAAGTCGAAAGATTACAGTATCTCCATTCGAAGACTAGGTCTTCTCAACGTCAGAACCAGGATATTTCAAATTCTAAAATCTACCTAACTAGCAAATACTGTATTCCACAAATCCAGTACACATCATCAATTATAAGATGCCCCAGTAATTATATTTAGCCCCCTAAAAAGAAAAAAGAAAAAAAAACACTGCCAAATAAATTGTGAAGTACATCAATTGCAAATAATTCCAAATTTGAGACAGGTTAAAAGTAGAGAAAAGTATATTTTAGGATCAATAAAATACATTAAAGCCACAGACATTTACTACATTTCTTCTCCAAAATCCTTACTTTTACTTTTGCAATCTTTAACAATTAAAAAATTATCCTTTCAAGAGCAAAACTATACTCTTGGTTTCAAGGTTAAAGTAAATGGCCTCTGTCAGGGAAAAACAGCAGTCATTAAATTGTATTGCTCAGGTAGGCAAGAGCCACAGCAAGCAGTAAAAGTGTACAAACTGCCAACACTGTAATTAAAATAGGGCTGGTGGGTGCCCAAACCATACAGATACTTTTAGGGTAAGGAAGACAACGAAATCTATCATCTGCAAAGAGTCATACCGGGTTAGGAATGAATCTCTGTGGCAGAAGGCCTCGGTGGAGGTGCTTGTCTTTAACTTACTTAAGAGAGTACAAAGAACACCTTGCTCACAGGTAGCTCAAGAGCCAAGAACTTTTCTATTCTCCAGCTAAAGATTATAATCCTATTCCCACGGCTCAGTCTGCTCCCATGTGTGGGAAAAACCATGTGAATCAATGTGATTTCCACATTACACTGACTTCATTTTTCTACTTATACATTTCAAATGAGCTAACCACAATACAGAAATGCATAGGAAACATTACTGTTTTTGTTCTTGACCCAATGGTTTAATATGAAGCTACAGGAATAGAAACAGAAGAATCCTATAATAATTGATGTTAGATTGCTTGTTTTCTGGGAGCTGGAATGAGTATTTTAGGTACAATTAAACTATTGCCTGTGGTTAAACAATTTCTCCCAACTACAGTTGGCTCTCCATATCTGTGAGTTCCATATCTACAGATTCAAACAACTGCAGATGGAAAACATTTGGGGGGAAAAAATACAACAAAAATAATACAACTAAAGAACAATACAGTGTAACAACTATTTATGTAGCATTTACGTAGAATTAGGTATTATAAGTAATTTAGAGATGATTTAAAATACAGGAGGATGTGCACAGGTTATATGCAAATACTATGTCTTTTATGTATCAAGGACTTGGGCATCAGCAGCCACTGATTTTGGCATCCATGGGCAGCAGGCGGTATTATCCTGGACCCAATCCCCTGTGGATACAGGGAGATGACTATTCATTCACTTGCCTGGAATAAAAAAGTATTAAAAACCCCTGAAACCACTGACAGCAATTGCCAAAAGGTTAAGGGCCAAGAAGAACAGAATTACTAATTCAAGCTTTTTAAGGAAGGAAATGTCATATACCAAGATAAGATTTCCACGTACCAAACCATCTTGAACATGCCAAAATATAAAAAATAAAAATGTGTTCAACCTTCATATGATAAAGCTATACATGCGAAAAATGGTATACCTTACCAATATTGGGACTTACTCCTTCCCCCAGAAATCAAGCCTGGATTAGGGAAAGGGTGGGGGAGGAGGGGGGAAGCAAAATACAATACAAACAAAATTGTGTCATTACGATTTTATAGGAATATATAAATTTCCAAAACTGGCCATGACGGAATGAAATAAAGCCTTGAAACAATAATCATGAGAAAGGACAACATTCTAAAAAAATAATTCCTCAGAAAGGACAAAAAAAACTAGAAACCAATCTCACTTATGAATGTAAATGCAAAGTTCCAAAACAAAACATTAGCAAAAGAGCTCAGAACATCAAAATATTATAACCCGAGTAGAATACATTCCAAACATGTCAGAATAGGCAAATATCAAAAAAGCATTTCATGTACCTGACCTCATTACAAGTCAAAAGGAAAAAAAATTAATGAATACCAAATAATCAACAAAAACATCCATTATGATTAAAAACAAGCACTGCCAACTCTTGGAGTAAAACAGTAACAACTGGACAGTTTCCTACTACAAATCAAACTGAAACTGACACTACAATTAATGGTGAAGTGTACCCACTAAAACTGAGAACACGACTTCTCTATGGCTGCGATAGTAAGTTACCAAACACAGTGGCTTAAAACAACCAAAATTTGTATAGTTCTGTAGTTGAGAAGTCCGAAATGTGTTTCACTGGGTGTCAGAGGCTCTAAAGGAGAATCTCTTTTCCTGCCTTTTCCAGTTTCCGGGGACTGTCTATATAGATTGCTTGGCAGGGGGCCCGCTTCCCATCTTCAAAGCCAACAACGTCAGGCTAAGTCCTTCTCATGCTGTCAACTCCTGGATTCTGTTTTCCAATTCCTTCTTCCAAGGAAACTTTGGGTCCACCCAAATAATTTAGGATAATCTCCCTATCTTAAAATCAGTTTATTAAAAATCTTATTTCCATTTGTGGCCTTAACTTCCTTTTGCCATGTATTCACATGCTCAAGGGGCTATCTATAGGGCACAGACATCTTTGCGGGGGCAGACGGTGGGCAGGCAGAGCATTATTCTGACTATTAGTATGCTACTGAAAAGTAAACAGAGAAAACTATGATGTAAAGGGTCAAATGATTTCTAAGGATTCTTTTAAGATGGCATTTAAAAAAATCAGTATATACTCTTGATTTTAAAAATAACTCTTAATTATATAAGATATTTTCTTTTTCTTTTGAGACAGGATCTCACTCTGTCACCCAGGCTGGAGTGCAGTGGCGTAATCTCGGCTCACTGCAACCTCCCCTTCCCAGGCTCAAGCAATTCTCCAGCCTTAGCCTCCCAAGTAGCTGGGACCACAGGCACGAGCCACCACACCCAGCTTATTTTTGTATTTTTTGGAGACAGGGTTTCACCACATTGCCCGGGCTGGTCTCGAACTCTTGAGCTCAAAGCAATCCACCTGCCTCAGCCTCCCAAAGTGGTGGGATTACACGCATGAGCCTTGATTTATAGTATCCTTCTATTCACCCAAAAAGTCAACAATTAATCTGACTAATGGGGAAACACATCATTCGCATTGAAGTCGGAAATAAGCATATCATTATAACTACTGCTAACACTTTTCAGGAGATGTAAGAAAAAAAACTATGAGATAAAAAAAATTAGAAGGAAAAGAATAAAATTACCACCGACCTGATGGTAAATCTAGAAAATCCAAGGGAAATGTAATAAATAAATAAATAAATAAATAAAAATAAAGAACAATATATCAACAGTAAATAAAAGATTTCAGTTAGGTATCCAGGCAGAAAATGAATATATAGATATCGATTGCCTTCATTTAACTAAGTATGCTGGAAATTTTGTTGGACTACTTTCACATATGACCTGCTACCTATTTTTGTAAAGGAAGTTTTCGTGGAACACAGCCACACTCATTCACACTTCATGTATGACTTGTGGCTGCTTTCTAGCTGCCTCTGTAACATGGTGGTGGAGCTGGGAAGTAGACGGCCCACAGAGCCTAAAGTATTTACTATCTGGTCCTTTACAGCAAAGATGGCTGGTCTCTGATTTAAACTAATAATAATCAATTAGATGATACAAGGAAATAGAAGGCCATATCTGAAATAGAAACAAAAAAAGATAAAATGCCCAGGAATAAAACTGAAGTATCCAAATGTCCAACTTTACCAAATGAAGACAGGCCATGTTCTTGGCAGAAAGAATCAAGTCAAAAGATATCATCTCCTTCCTAAGTTTATCTGTACTTTTATCTTTAACATAATCCCAATGAAAAGGCCAACAGAAAATTAATTCATTTACTCAAATATTTATGCAGAAATTAGAAAAGGTAACTAAAGTTACTTTAAAAAACCAGGAAGAAAAAGAGAAAGTCTACAGATAAGGAATAAGTGTGCACAATCTTCAACAAATTTTAAAATCTATTATAAAACCTTGATTAATACATGGTGTTACTGGTACAAGAACAGAAAGATCAGTGAAACAAAGATGAAAATCGGTATATTAATAGAACTTTGGTACTATTTTTAATAAAGTTTATATCTTCAACCAATATCATTGGTTAAAAGATTATTCAATAAATAGCAAGGGGGAAAATGGGTAGTACAACAAAAAATATCCCAAATATTTTTTTAAATGAGACTATAACACAAGATTCTTCTAGAGAAATTCTTTTACAACAAAGACCTATATAGCTGTAACATAATACTGAGAAGCCATTAAAAAAAGACTGATAAATTTGGCTAGACGTCAAAACGTTAAAAACTAGGAAAAAAAAATATTTGTAACTTAAATCCAAAGGACTAATTTCACAAACACATTTAAAGACTACTAGTCCCTAAGAAAAAGATGTAAAACCCTCCAGCCCTCTCTCTAATGCATGGAACAAGAATAAGCAAACAATTTAGAGAAAAAAAATCAAGTAATTCTTACATATACAAAAATACGTTTATCTACTACTCCCAAGAGGATAAATGTAAATTAAAGCTGCACTGATGTACTACTTCTCACATTATCAGATTGTCAAATATCTAAGTTTGATAACATACTATATACTGATGAGGACGTGGGAAAAACAGGAACTTTCATACGAATCGGTGGAGTATACAATGGTACTACCTCTATAAAAGGACAATTTCGCAACTTCTATCAAAATTATGAATATATATAACCTCTGACCTGATAATTCTACTTTTAGAAATTTATCCTATAGAAATATTGCCATGTTTACAATCGATGTGTTTGTATTGTTTGTAAAACAAATAATTAAAAACATCCATCACTATATCTAGTAACAATGAACTTGTCAAATAAATCATTCTTATTCAAATAAGAGAATACCATAAGCCATAAAATGATGAGAAAGGTCTTCAGGTATGGAAACAGAAAAAGCTCCAGAATATAATGTTAAGTGGTAAAAACAAGTCCAGAATAGTGTAGACTCTACTCCTGTGTGTGTGGCGGGGTGCGGGTAGTTGGGGGGATGGTAAGAGGAGGAGAAAATACACATATTTACTTATACATGGAGAAACTAGGATGCACAGGAAACCGATAGCTTTAGCTGCTTGACGAGAGGAGATTTACACCTGGGGGAAAGAGGCGAGAGGCAGACCTTTTCATCTTCATACAGCTTTTAAATTTTAAGCCATGTGAATGTATTATTCATTCACAAAATTACCTTTAAAATGAAAAAAATCTTAATGAGTTAGTAAAACAATCATTACAGGAGATACTGGTACACAGCTAGAAAATCCAAGCAAATCCACTAAAAAAATTAATAAAAGTAATTTAGTATGTTAACTGATTTTAATTAATAATTAGTAAGAATCAGATTTCTCATATTTAAAAGGCAAACATATGACTTGGGCCACCACTAAATGATGTTGAGAATCTGAGCATGAATCTTACTTCATGCAAAGGGAGTGATATACTTTGTAAATAAAGGCAGAGTGAAGGCATATGAATGCAAAAAAAAGGTATATAAACTGTAAGCATAAGAAAGCTGAAGTGCCTATATTAACATATGATAAAACAGACTTCAAGACAGAGTTATCTAAAGAAAAAGAGAGATTTCAAAAAGCTAAAAATTTAATTCACCAGGAAGTTATAAGAACCATAAATGTGTGTACTTAATAACAGGGCCTTAAAATACACAAGCAAAACCAACGGAAATTAAAGGGAGAAATAGACAATTCTACAATTTTAGTAAGAGATTTAAACTCCTTGATTAGCAACTGATAGGACTATACAAATATAAGACAGACAAACTGAACAAACTATCAACTGTCTTGACCTAATTAATATTTATGATAAACAACACTTAAGAACTGAAGAAAATACATCACCTTCTGTGAATGTGGTACATTTGCCAATACAGACCATATGCTAGGCCACAAAACAAGTCACAAATTTAAAAGGATTGAAATCACAAACAATCCATTCTCTAACCACAATGGAATTAACTGAAAAACAACAAGATATCTAGTAAAATTCCTAATATTTGAATATTAAACACATACTTCTAAAAATCTCATGATTCAAAGAACTCCAGAAGGGAATTAGAAACAATTCAGAATGGAGGAATAATGAAGCTAAACAGGACTAGGTAGTAAAGAATTTAACCTTGTTTTTAAATCTCTCCAAACCCTTGGAATGTCCTGACTGAATTTCCCTGGTTGGAATACTCAGTGCTTATTGTCACACATTGTTGCCAGGAGGGTTAACATCATCCATGACTCCAGAGAGGACAACTGGAAACTCTTCATTCGGAAATTTTCTGGACTCTGTCCCTTGTATCTCTCCCATGGCTTTTAATTTTAATACAGATTTTAATCTGTATCCTTTCAAGTGATAAACCATAACCGTGAGTATAATAGCTTTCAGTGAGTTCTGTGAGTTCTTCTAGGAAATTACTGAACCTGAGGGTTCTGAACTACTAACAAACTTTACAAGTACTTAAAAGGAAATCTGTAGCTTTAACTGCTTATATTAAAAATGAAAGTTTAAAATCACTGACCTAAGGATACACCTTGAGAAGCTACAAAAAAAAAAAAAAAAAAGACTAAACCTGAGGGGAAGAGAAGGAAGGAAATAAAAAAAGGCAGAAATCAATGAAACAGAAAACAAAGAATTGAGTATATTAACAAAGCCAAATAATCATAAAAATAGATAAACCCTATTCCAGACAGATCAAGGAAATAGAGAATATAATTACCAATAAAATTACCAATAATAAAAAATGCAAGAGAGGTTATTGCTAAAAAAAAAAAAACCTATGGATCTTATAAAGATAATAAAAAATAATTATAAAAAACTTTAGGCAAACTAATCCAATAGGTTACATGAAATCAAGAAATTCCCCAAAAAACACATCTTACCACACACCATATTCTGACACAATATAAAACAGTAAATCTGAGTGGCCTCCCAAATTTATATATATAGGTCTTTATAAGAAATATAAAGATACTTATTTAATATATATTAAAGAAATTCAATCTGTTACCAAAACTCTTCCCACTGAGAAAACTCCAGGCCCAAATACACCAAATTCTACCAAGCATTTAAGAAAGAAGCAATATCAATTTTACACAATTCTTTCAATAAATAGAGTGAACATCTCCCAACTATGAGATCAGCATAACCTTAATACCAAAACCTGACAAAGACATTACAAAAAAAGAAAATGACACAAATATCTTTTATGAACATAAATGCAAGAATCCTGTTTAAAATATAGCAAATTGAATATGAAAAGGATGCTGTAAAGGATAATACATCATGACCAAATATGATTTCAAGAAGGTAAGGTTAGTTTAACATCCAAAAAATAAATAAATGTAATTCTCTATATTTAACAGAACGAAGGAGAAAAATTATATGATTATTTCAACAGACATATAAAATATCTGATCCAATTGAATACCAATTCATAAAACTCTCAGCAAACTAAAAATCCAGAGGAACAATCTCAATCTGATAAAGGGCATTTATGAAAACCTTACAGCTAACAGATGTACAAAGAGGAGCTGGTACCATTTCTACCAAAACTATTCCAAAAAAAATGAAGAGGCTGAACTCCTCTCCAACTCATTCTATGAGGCCAGCATCATCCTATACCAAAACCTGGCAGAGAGACGACAAAAAAAGAAAGCTTCAGGCCAATATCCTTGATGAACATTGACGCAAAAATCCTCAACAAACTACTTAAAAACTGAATCCTGCAGCACATTAAAAAGCTAATCCACCACAATCAAGTAGGCTTCATCCGGGGATGCAAGGCTGGTTCAACATACACCAATCAATAAATGTAATTCATCACATAAACAGAACTAAATAAATGCAAAAGAAACCCACAATGAGATACCATCTCACACCTGTCAGAATGGTTATTAAAAAGTCAAAAAACAGACGCTGGTGAGGTTATGGAGAAAAGGGAACACTTATACACTGTTGTTGGGAGTATAAATGGGTTCAACCATTGTAGAAAGTAGTATGGTGATTCTTCAAAGAGCTAAAAGCAGAACTACCATTTGACCCAGCAATCTCATTATTGGTTATATACCTAGAGGAATATAAACCATTCTACCACAAAGACACATGTGCACAAACTTTCACTGCAGCACTACTCACAATAGCAAAGACATGGACATCAATGACAGACTGGCTAAAAAAAAAATGTGGTACATATACACCATGGGATACTGTGCAGCCATGAAAAAGAACAAGATCATGTCTTTTGCGAGAACATGGATGGTGCTAGAGGCTATTATCCTTAGCAAACTAACACAGGAACAGAAAACCAAATACTGAATGTTCTCACTTTTAAATGGGAACTAAATGATGAGAACCAATGAACACAAGAGAACGATAGACACTGGGGTCTACTAGATGGTGGAGAGGAGGAGGAGGGAGAGGAGCAGAAAAGATAACTACTGGGTACTGGGCTTAATACTTGGGTGATGTAATAATCTGTTCACCTATGTAACAAAGCTTCACATGTACCCCGAACCTGAAAGTTTTAAAAAACAAACAAAAAACCCTACCGCTAACGTACGCAATGGTGATATGTTGAACTTTAAGACGGAGGAAAGGATGCTTACTTGCCTCACTTGTTTTCAACATTATGCTGGAGGCCCTAACTGTGGCTGGAAGGCAGGCAAAATAAAGAAAAAGTGTAACAGCCAGTAAAGATTAAGTAAAACTGTCTCTATTTGCAAATGACATGACTGTTCACACCGAAAACCCCAAGGAATTTACAAGACTACTAAAACAGTTGACTTTAGTAAGATTGCAGGATACAAGTTAATCAATCGAATTATGTTTTTTACACCAATAGTGAATAATTGGAAGCCAAAACTTTGTAAAAGTTCCATTTGCACCAACTCCAAAAAAGATAAAATACTTAAGAATTAATTTAACAAAAGATGTACAAGATGCCTTCACTGCAAATTATAGAACATCGCTCAAAGAAATTAAGATCTAAACAGACATCATATATTTGTATTATTAGGAAGTTCATTTTCTTCAAATAATCTATAGATTCAATGCAATCCCAATAATAATTCCAGCACAATTTTTGTAGAAGATAATAAAGTGATTCTAAAATGCTGAAATGCAAACAACCTAGAAGAGCTGAACCAAATTTTAAGAAGAACGAAGTTGGAAGACATGCAACCTACATTACCTGATGTCAAGGCAGTTTGGTATCGGTCAAATGAAGAACACACATATCAACGAAACAGAATACAGAGTTCAGAAATAAATTCACACACATATGGTGTGAATGGCTGATTTTTGACACAGTGCATAACCAATTCAAGGAAGGATGAAAAAGTTTTTCAACACAGTGCTAGAGCAACTGGATATCTACGTAGAAAAAAATTAACATCAACCTTTACCTCACAACAGACACAAAATTTAATCTAAAATGAATCACAGACTTAAAAGTAAAACCTAAAACTATAAAACTTCTAGAATAAAATACAAGAAAATCTGTCTGCAAATTAAGAGTAGGAAAAGATTTACTATACAAAACACAAAAAGCACAATGATGAAAGTTTTTGACAAACTGGGCTTAATTAAAACTTCTGCTCTTTGAAAGTCACCACTAAGAGAAGTAAAAGGCAAGCTACAGAATGAAATAACATATGTGCAATAGAAGTATCTGATAAAGGACTCATATCTGAATATAGAAAGATCTTTTACAATTCAACAATAATACAAACAATCCAGTTCTTTTAAATAGGGAACAAATTTAAACAAAACTCAACGCATTAGCTTTCTAGAGCTGCTGCAGCAAAGTATGACAAACTGAGTGGCTTAAACAACAAAAGCTTATTGTCTCAGTCCTGGGGGCTCGAAGTCTGAGACCAAGGTGTAAGCAGAATTGGTTTCTTCTAAGGGCTGTGAGGATCAGTCTGTTCCATGCCTCTCTTCCTAACTTCTAGCAGCCGGCAGTCTTCGGCATTCCTTGGCTTACAGATGCATCACTCTGATCTCTGCCTTCATCTTCACATAGTATTCTTGCCGTGTCATGTCTCTTTGACCAAATTCCTCCTTTGTATAAGGACACCAGTTATACTGGAATAGCCCACCCCAATAACCTCATTTTAATCTGACTATCTCTGTAAAGACCTTATCTCCAAATAAGGTCATATTCTGAGATATTAGAGGCTAGGACTCCAACATATCTTTTTTGTGGGAGACACAATTCAATCCAAAACACTTCACAAAAGAAGATTTCATGTAAAGCATGAAACGATACTCAACATCACAAGTCATCAAAAAAACGCAAATAAAGCCACAATACCCACTAAACCACTGCATATCCACTAAAATGGCTAAATTTGGGGAGAAAGAGGAGACAAAGACAAGCACTGGTGAAAATGTGGAGTGACTGGGACTCTCATCCACTGCCCAAATGTGAAAATAACCATTCTTATACCTAGGATATGAAAACAACCTCAAGACAATTATCAAAGAGAAATAAAAATAGATGTCCAAACAAAAACTTGCACATGAAGATCCCTAACACCTTCATTCAAAATAGCCAAAAGCTGTTAACAATCTAAATGTTCATTAACAGACAGGAATAAACAAAGTGGTTTATATCCAGACACTGGAATACACCTCTTCAATAAGAAGAAAATTGCTGACACAAACAACCACCTCAATGAATCTCAAAAGCATTATTCTGAGTTTTTTTTTTAAAGACACTACAGTCTTACTGTATGAATCCATTTATATAAAATTTTTGAAAATATAAAATAATTTATGGTGAGAAAGGCAGATTAGTGGTACCTGGTGGAGAGTGGAGAGTTGAATGAATACAAAGGAGCGCAAACAATCTTTTTTGAAAATATTCTGTATCTCACCTATGGAAGTGGTTTCACAGGGGTTTGCAGCTGTCAAAACTAATCAAACTGTACGCTTTACACACACAGCCTAACAAATATAAATTATACTTCAGTAAAAATGATTAAATAAAATAGTACATATCTGTAAATCTGTTAGAAAAGATCCCATTTCCAAGAGCAGCAACAACAAAAATGAGAACCTGAATTAAATGTAAAGGGCCAATCTCTACGAAGAAAACTTCAAAATGCTACTGAAGTGAATAAAGCGACACTACTTAGTTATTCTTGGATAAAGTCTCGTTATTTTAAGTTTGAATTTTCCAAGAAAACAATCTATAATAATGTTTTTGCAATCAAAATATCAATACAGTTTTATTTGGGTGAGTCAGAGTATGTGGCAGGGTACTAGTAATTATACTCTGAAAAAACTAGGACATGAGAAGTTAAGAAAATTCTGAATTAAGTCATGAGAGGCAACTGGCTCTATCCAGTTCTCTCACAGGGAAGCACCAGAAGGTCTCAATAATTAACAGTTTGATAGCAGCACAAACGAAAAGAAACAAAGCGCTGAACAGAACACAGAGCCCACGATGCAACCAAATAAATATGCAAATGTAATAGCTATGATAAGAATAATACTTTAAATCAGTAAGGGAATGATGGATTATTGAATAAATAGCATTTGGTAAATGGTCATTTGGGGAAAAATATCAGGATTCTTATGGCGTAACTTAAAAAAAATTACCTATTAGATCACAGACCTAAATATAAAGAACTGACCCTAACACTTAACAAAACATGAATAAACTTGTTCCTACCGCTGGAATGGTGAAGTCTAAGTAAGAAATGATATTCAGGGCCGGGCGCAGTGGCTCACACCTGTAATCCCAGCACTTTGGGAGGCCAAGGCGGGCGGATCACGCGGTCAGGAGATTGAGACCATCCAGGCTAACACGGTAAAACCCCATCTCTACTAAAACCACAAAAGTTAGCCAGGCGTGGCGGCGGCGCCTGTGGTCCCAGCTACTTGGGAGGCTGAGACAGGAGAATGGCATGAACCTGGGAGGCGGAGCTTGCAGTGAGCTGAGATTGCACCACTGCACTCCAGCCTGGGTGACAGAGTGAGATGCCACCTTAAAAAAAAAAAAAAAAAAAAAAAAAGATATCCAGAAACAAAAAAGACTAATTTAAAGTTTGAATACATAAATTTTAACTTTTGTAACACCAATTTAAAAAGAAAATGCCAACCAGTTTTGGGGGGGAGGGTAGGAGGAGGGAGAGCTCAAGTACGTTACAAAAGGGCCAGTTTTGAAATTTATAATAAAGTCTTATCAATCCGTTTTTAAAAAATGAAAAAAGAAAAATGAGCAAGACACACAGACTGGCAGTTCATTGTATAAAGAATTATGAATACTCAATAAACAATGAAAAGATGTTCATCCTCCCACTCATGAAGAAATGCATTGAAACAATGATCCATCACTTTTATCTGGGCAGATCCACAAAACCACAAATGCCCAATACCTAGTTTTCATGAAGGTGTGGGAAAACAGAAACTCTAATACAGGTAAAAACATAAATGAAAATAACTTTTTGCCAGCAATTTAACACTATCAAAATATTAAATACATATAACCTTTCACTAAGGAATTTTATTTTTTTGATAGCAGCAAAACTTGTTATTTACAAATGATATTACTATTTGTATACAAAATATAAAACTAGGTACCTATAAACCAACAATTAAAACTGGTATTATTCTAAAGCTTTAGTAATTAAGATAATATGTATTGATTGGCACAGGGTTAGCCAGACTGATGAGTGGAACATAAGTAAGAGTTCAGAAACAGACTCAAATGTGGGGATTAAGGACATTATGTATCATGGGGAAAATGGAAAGAATTTGTCAATAAATGGGACTGGGACAACTGGGTATCCATTAGAAAAAAATGAAATGTGACTCCTATATCATACCAAAACAAAAATTTCAGATTTGAGATCTCAATGTGAAAAGATCTAAAGATAAAATTTTTAGAAGACAATACTACACAGGAGATTATGACTTCTGGCTATGTAAGGACAGTCAAAACAAGATAAGAAATGTGTAAACCTAAACAGAAAACACTGGTAATTTGACATTAAAATTACCAACTGATTCTATTTATCAGAAGATAACATAATGGTCAGTTAACAGAGTTACGAAAGAAAAAAGAAAAGAAAAATAAAAAATGAACATATCCTAATGTACTGAACCAAAAAGCCACAAGCCATAAAATCTCTAAGAACTGGCGGGGCACGGTGGCTCATGCCTGTAATCCCAGCACTTTGGGAGGCCGAGGCAGGTGGATCACGAGGTCAGGAGATCAAGACCATCCTGGCTAACACGGTGAAACCCCATCTCTATCAAAAAACACAAAAAATTAGCCAAGCGTGGTGGCGGCGCCTGTAGTCCCAGCTACTCGGGAGGCTGAGGCAGGAGAATGCGTGAACCCGGGAGGAGGAGCTTGCAGTGAGCTGAGATGGCGCCACTGCACTCCAGCCTGGGCGACAGAGCGAGACCCTGTCTCAAAAACAAAAAACAAAAAGCAAAACCCTCTAACAACTATATTCAGCATTACCCAGTGGTTCACAAATATATAAAATCAACAATTTATTGTTTAGGAATTTTTTTAAAAAGGCAAGAAATACCAAATATAGAATTCAGAATTATTATTGAGTTGGGAAGGAATGGCAAAGAATCTGAGGAGAGCAAACGGGGGACTTCTAAGGGAATAGGTATTATTCTTTTATTATTTTTAATGTTATGTAGCAATTCTTTACACCTACATATATTTTATACTTATTAGTTTGTATCTACTCAATATTTAATAAAAGCAAATTTTAAATACCATGCAAATGACCAAGAAACCATAATTTGTCAAACTTTTGTATACCACCAGGGTTCACTGAACCCAATTCTAGTTTGTATGGGGTGAGGGGAGTGGCAATTAAAAGCATTTCTAAATATTTTAATGATTGCTTTTCCAATATTGTTACTCTTTCTTAAGATCTTTCATATAACAAGGAGAAAATTTACTTTTTTACATATGAATAAAGTTCATTCTATCTGGAAATAAATCATCACTATTCCATCATCCTTCAGATACCAACTTGGTAAGTTTCTCCTTTTTTTTCTTAAGCTTTCGCTGAATACAGTTCGGAATTCAAAAATTTTAGCTTTTTGCCTGTGTTGAAAGATTCTCAAGATTAGGTCTCTCCTTGTCTTTCCTTAAGCTTCTGCTGAACAGAGTTAAGAACTCAAAAATTTTAACTTTTGGCCTGTGTTGAAAGATTCCCAAGATTACTCCCAGATTCAATGATTTGCTCGTAGGACTTATGAGAGAGTCATATTCACAGACATGATTTATTACGATGAAAAGCTACAAAGCAAAAATCGGCAAAGAAAAAAGGCATGTGGGGCAAAGCCTGGGGGAAACCGGGAGCCGCTTACCAGAATCTTCTCCCAGTGAAGTCACATAAGATTTCCTGAATTCATCCAGCAACAAGTTGTGACAATACATGTGAAATGCCGTCTACCAAGAAAGACTATTAGAGACTCAGGACCCAGGGTTTTCACTGTGGGCTGGTCACACAGGCACCTAGCACATGACAAAATTCCAGACGCCCAAGAGGAGGTATTCGGCATAAATAATATTTTGTACAGTTTAGGCACAGTAAGCAACTTGATCAGCTAGCAGTAGGAATCCTCCCAGAATCGCAGCTGAGGTTAACTTTTTTCTGCACACCACCATTAATGGCAAAGAGAAGGCAGCTGACAAGGAGAGACATTCTACAACGATTAGCTGATGAAAATACGAATGAAAATAAAGATAGCAACACTGTAGATTAATGGCAATGGTGAATTTGTAGAAGTAAAATCGGAGACAAGTCTTCACATGACAAAATTCTAAATGAATTTTCTCAAATTCAAGAATAGATGAGTGAACAACTCAGGTTTAAAGGAAATGTGGGATTTTCATCCACTTAGTCATTAAACAGGACTTAATCATGCAATTTTTTTGACAAGAACTTGGACCATCCCAGTATCCTAAGAATATATGAGAGTATTCTCTCATTTTTTATAGTGATACACCATAATTTGTCTGTAAGTTGACAACTGTTGAAGGTAGATACGTACACAAAGGTGGATGAAAGGAAACATGATACGAAAATAAAAAATTCACGGACTGATCATTCTAACTGCTGCTGATTAATCAGAAAATGAAATGCTTTCCAATTATGGATCAAGAACAATGAATGTCCTCCCTACTTCAAGATTATGAACCATCAAAGTTTGTAAAATATGTTTTGATTTCAAGGGAAAAAACAAGACCTATTACAATTTGGAATCAGTATGTAGAAAATGGATATCCATTTCACGTTCACGTGGGTCAGCTGATGAGTGGTTACTTACATTCAAAGGATAGTGCACATTTTGGGTACAAACATCTTCACAAACAAATGTGTTATAAACTTTCAATGGAATACTCAACAATTAAAAGGAATGAAATACTGATACAGGCAAACACACAGATGAATATCAAAATAATTTGAAAGGAGCCAGACTTAAACATAGAACATATTTTATGGCTCCATTTATATAAAACTCCAGAAATGCAACTATACTGACAAAAATCAACCCAGTGGTTGTCCGGGAGAGAAGAGAACAGCAGGACAGGAGGTGGGGATTGAAGAGCAGCTTGGGAACATGTTTTCAGGTGACGGACACATTTACTATCTTGATTACAGTGATGGTTTCACAGGTGTACACAGATGTCAACACTTAAAGAAGCTATACTTTTTTAATATGTGCAGTTTATTATATGTGAATTATATCCCAGTAATGCTGATTTAAAAAATTGGGTTTGCTATGTTTAGATTCTAATTAAAATTTCTAACAAAGGTTTTTCATTACTCCTTTATTCCTGTTATTTACAAACAACTTCAAATATTTAAAAATAAAAAGAACAGCAATGAAAGATAAAAAGTGACAAAGAATGATGAACCATCTTCTAGATACTGTGGATTAAGTTACTGTCAGCTAAGAGAAATGTTTGAGGCAGTCTGTATAGCAAATATCCAACACTTACAAAAATGATGAAAAGAGCATGATGAAATTTATAATCATCATAATTTACACTTCAAATTTGTGAAATATGTCAAATATGGATTGCTCTTTTCTCTAAAACCAACTGAGGAAGCCTAAAAAAAAGCTTCTGCCAGGAGTTCCCAGTGGTTTGTGTATCACATCTCTTAATGGCTATGAACTTCAAGGGAAGATTTCTTTTTTATGTACTTTATCTCCAGCAAGTGTCAAAGATAGCTTAAAATAGATTCATTTTCTTAAAAAACACAGCTATACTGTCAGAACAAACCCACTCCTGGACCGTAAGTCCAGAAAAACACAGTCAACTGCTTCACTCCTTAAACCGTACTGTCAAACAAAAGTTATTATTTTCTACTTCTGCAAGACTAGTAAGCAATCAGGAACTACAACTTCTCCTGCTGTCTAAGATGTTTTCATGGAGACAGTTCCCAATTGATGGATAGGCTATATTCCAAAAATTAGTACTTTCTGATTGTTTGGAACAATTTAAAATAAGAATGTAAATTATGACTAAGTTCCTAAAGACAGCCCATAAAAAGCCCACTTAACACAACATACCTTAGACCTATATTAATTCAAACACAGGTAGTCATCAAACACACACAAATGTGTTTTGAAATTAAAACTCGGCCGGGCACAGTGGCTCATGCCTGTAATCCCAGCACTTTGGGAGGCCGAGGCGGGCAGATCACCTGAGGCCAGGAGTTCAAGTCCAGCCTGACCAACATGGAGAAACCTGTCTCTACTAAAATACAAAATTAGCCAGGTGTGGTGGCGCACGCCTGTAATCCCAGCTACTCAGGAAGACTGAGGCAGGAGAATCGCTTGAACCCAGGAGGCAGACGTTGTGGTGAGCTGAGATCGTGCCACTGCACTCCAGCCTGGGCAACAAGAGTGAAACTCGGACTCAAAAAAAAAAAGGGGGGGGGGGGGGAGGACGGAAGGAAGGAAGGAAGGAAGGATGGACGGAAGAAAGGAAGGAAGAAGGACGGAAGGAAGGAAATCAAAACTTGGATTACAAAACATTCACTGTCTTCTTACCTAACTTCTATTCTCAAACACATGCTCAAGATATTTCCTCTTTGGTAGCAGCAAATAGACACAGGGTGGCCAAACTGAGAAGCAGAGGCTACAATGATTTTCTTAATCTGAAAATTCAAGTAATTTAAAAATCGAATATTCTTAAACCACAGCACCCTTGGCAATCTCCCTTGATAGGATTTGTTCAAACCTAATTTACGAATGCTCAGTGAACTTTATAAATAAAATATTTCACAAAAATGTGATATATCATCAAAGCCTAGATTCAAAACCTCTTTCACATGCTTGTCAACTGAGAAGCCCTGGCTCTTCCTTTACTAATAAGCCCTGGCTGCATTATGTCCCCCACCCCCCCATCAGAATTCATATGCTGAAGTCCTAACTTCCAGCACCTCAGAATGTGTCTTTATTTGAAGACAAGGACTTCAAAAAGGTGATTAAGATGTGGCCATTAGGGTGTGGTAGTCCAATCTGACTGGTTTCCTTATAAAAGAAGGAAATTTGGACAGACTGAGAGACACAGAGGGGATGTGCATGCACAGAGGAAAGGCCCTGAGAAGAGGCAAGAAGAAGGTGGCCATCTGCAAGCTAAGGGGAAAGGCCTCAGGGGAAATCTCACCATGCACAGAGGAAAGGCCTCGGGAAATCTCACCAGCGCTTTGAGCTTGGACTTTCAGCCTCCAGAACACTGAGAACTTAAACTTGTTTAAGTCAACCAATTAATCTGCAGTTTTTGTTATAGCAGCCCTAGCCAACTAATACAGAGCTTTAAAAAACATTACTAGGTACACTGTAGAATTTAATACTCTAAAGTTTTATTCCAGTATCTCCACTGACAGAATTTCTAAATTAGTAACAGAAAAGTCACATTAGGTAACATGATTAGCACATAAATGCCGTAAGAGCAAATTTCCTTTGTTTACTGCTATATACCCAGTGCATAGATGCTTAATTACTGAGTGAATCAATGGATAAATTAATTAATAATCTTCTTTGTAAAAATTAGAAAGACACATACCCTATTTTAACTTCCTGAAATTATTTCACTGGTTCAATGTTATATATTTAAACCAAGTGGTATTTGTTTTAAAATAAAATGTTCTTTTAAAATGTACTATGACTTTCATTTATAAAAAGAAAATTTTATAAGTATACAAAGTGTGAAAAAGAAAATTTCAAAAATAAGTACATTCTTAAAGGAAGATAAGAAAAATTATACTCCAAAATGTAATGTACTAAATTTCCAAAGAAAAGCCTAATAATATATATCACAGTATAGTTCTAAATGGATAGAGGAGAACAATAATCAACTATTTCTAGCTGCAGACATACGGGGCCACTGCTATCAGCAAATGCTAATAGAAACAATTTACCAATACATGAAAAAATTATTTAATTCATTCAGTTTAAGAAAGGAGTTTTTGGGCTTTTTTCTCTGTATCGCCCTATCCAGCAGAGAAAGAAAGGAGTTTAATACACCATCCTGAAAGACTGAGGAACTAGCTAGAGTCCCACAGTCACGGAAGAATAGTTTTTCCTTTGGAGAAACCATGAAGTCAGGAACAAGGGACTATAAAGTGGAAGAGTACCCTAAAGATATTGGCTCAATGTAAAGGTTTGGTAGCACAGACATGAGAAAGTACATTTCATCTTAGAAGAAGGAAGATACTAGAGGAGGGCTGTGCTTTTAACATCGAAAGGCATTTAACCTTAATTACTGTTAACAATTATTCTAATCCAATTCTAACAAGCAAACTGCTATTGGTCATTATTTATTATACAGTATTTTTCAATTTGAAAGCTATTTTGAAACAGGATTATTAAATAAGGATATCTTAAGTTACCTATTAGTGCTCAGTGAACTGTTTCAAGGAAACCTTACATACCACATACCTAAAGGTAAGGGGACATACTCCTTATACTTCAGTGTAATGGCAGTTTTTTGCAATGTTTACTTTTGCTTCTGAACAAAGAAGTGAGAAGGATTAAGAAACATTAACAGGGGCCAGGCATGGTGGCTCATGCCTATAATCCCAGCACTTTGAGAGACCAAGGCGGGCGGATCACCCAAGGTCAGGAGTTTGAGAGCAGCCTGGCCAACATGATAAAACCCCATCTCTACTAAAAATACAAAAAATGAGCCGGGTGTGGTGGGGGGCGCCTGTAATCCCAGCTTCAGGAGGCTGACGTGGGAGAATCGCTTGAACCTGGGAGGTGGAGGTTGCAGTGCGCTGAGCTGAGCCCAGGCAGCGCCACTGCACTGCAGCCTGGGTGACAGAGTGAGACTCCATCTCAAAAAAATAAATAAATAAAAAATAACAGGAGGCTGGGCGCGGTGGCTCAAGCCTGTAATCCCAGCACTTTGGGAGGCCGAGACGGGTGGATCACGAGGTCAGGAGATCGAGACCATCCTTGCTAATACGGTGAAACCCGTCTCTACTAAAAAATACAAAAAACTAGCTGGGCGAGGTGGCGGGCGCCTGTAATCCCAGCTACTCGGGAGGCTGAGGCAGGAGAATGGCGTGAACCCAGGAAAATGGCGTGAACCTGGGAGGCGGAGCTTGCAGTGAGCTGAGATCCGGCCACTATACTCCAGCCCGGGCGACAGAGCGAGACTCCGTCTCAAAAAAAAAATAAATAAATAACAGGAAGCAAATACTCAATAAAGCTACATTTCAACCTTTATGTAGACACTTTACCGACTAGATGTGTGAAGACAGAGCCACAATTGGACTTTCCTGCTTTATTTCAGCTAAACAGACACATTACTTGACAAGCCCTAAAATTAATCAGACTTCAGTAAAAATACTGTGTGTATGCATTAGGTCAGACACTGGAGATTGCTTTGCCCAACACAACACTACAATCTGTTTTCCTTGCTTTTGTCTAACATAGAGGCTATAAAAGCTAAATACTGTACAGTCATCCTTTGGTATCTGTAGGGGACAGGTTCCAGGACCTCCCAAAGAGACCAAAATCTGAAGATGCTCAAGTCCCCTGATATAAAGTGGTGTGTGTAATATTTGCACATAACCTATGTACATCCTCCCATATACTTTAAGTCATCTCTAGAGTACTTACATTGCCTAGTACAATGTTAATGCTATGTAAATCACTGTTACAATGTATTGCTCAAGGAAAAATGACAAGAAAAAATGTCTGTATATGTTCAGTACAAACACAATTTTTTTCTCTGAATTCTGATTCACAGTTGGTTGAATCCACAGATGCAGAAGCCATGGATACGAGCTGACTGTAGTTAGGTTTCCAACTCTGCCTTACTACTAGGAGAGTCCGTGTGACAGTTTCAATCAATGAAATATATGCAGACAACTACCAGCTGTATAAACCACACTCCCTTCCCCTTTCCACCTCTTCTTCCTGTCTTTATGACTAGAGCTGCAACAGACATCTTTCAATGAAGCAAAGGCCAAGAGAAAAAGATGTCCGCAGCTGTAGCAGCTGCATATTTCCAAGCTGACTATAATGAGGAAAAAATAAGGGCCCATTTGTTTAAAGTCATTGTTAGTTTAGTATTTACTATTTGCAAATACAATGTTAAGCATGAGTGAACTAAGTGAAGCAAATGGGCCATACTGTTCAAATGTATGCCGTAACACTTTTTCACCCAAGGAGAAGTGGGGTGGGTAGTGGGGCAAATGATACAATTGTAAGATAGGTCTTCTCGTTTTCCACCCAATTCTATTTAACAGCAAAAAACAAATCATTAAGAATATGAAGCAACACAACAAGGAGTCATGAACAAGTCCCTGAAGCTACTTGTATCCCTGGCCAAGAATCACAGCTAAGTGGGAACAGTACCTTTTCTAATAAAATAGAATTGCCAAGGTTTTAACACCTTAAACTATTTCCCTGCAGAGAGAAGACTCCAAAAAAAAACCCTCCTGACTTTATACTGGGTGTTTTGCCTTCGCTCTGGGATTCTCTCACTTCAATTACTGCTGTCACCAAACATACTTTAATGCTTTATTACAAAAAGCATTCTGATGGCTTCTCTTAGGGCAGTTAGTAACGGCAAGAACTTTCAAGAGCTTGATACTACAAGAAAACAAACAACTTTAACTAGCTTCACAAAATACAAGTTTCTGATCATCACACACCTCATTTCCTCCTAGGGACCCTAGGCTCCGGTCTTACTATGCCTACTATTTTGAAATAGCTAATTCTACATTAAAGAGTTGGCATACCTTCAGAGGTACTATGAGTTTGCTAATTTCTGTTCACATCCACCCCCAAAGAACTGCCTCCTAAACAGCTTCATAGTCTCTACATTAAGAACCTGAATGTCCTCTGCATTCTCTTTACATTCCCCAAGGTTCTTTCTCTGAGTTCTAACGCGAGACATGAGAGATTAAACAGGCTTCTTTCCACAAGGACTGACACTAGAAATTAACTCATGTTTTGGTGATAATGCTCCAATTACACACACACGTGCACACTCTCACTCTGACACACGTGGAGACTTCCAAGATTCTATAGTAAACATATTGCTTCTTCATGATAATCTATTACTGTAACCTTCTTGGATAAATGTCTCGTAAAGAATAGAATGGTTAAGAGGTAAACTCTAGTAACATAGAAACCTGACTTTTTAAAAAGATATTTAACTTCCAACAAACAAGGTGGTGCTTTTATTCCTTTTCAAAAGCTCATAGCCATAAATGAATATATTCAGCTTAGTTTTAAATGTGATTTGTAAATTATATAGTAAGATTACTGGCTGTTTACCTACAAATTAAGGAAGTAAACAGTTATTAATTGACATTAGAAGTACTATTAGAAAATAAACTTTTTGCACATGCAATATTGCTATTAGCTTGTAAGAAAGATTTGTTTACCCTTATTGTCTCAAGCTATTTCTGAAACGTTTTAACTAAAAGTTGTGGGATAATTCTGGTACAATTCCCCCCAATGGGCATTCTTCTTTAATCACATATTAAAAATTTTAATTAATTTACTGTCAGTTTCACCACAAAGCTTTAATAGATTTTGTATCTATCAAAATACACTAAGGGAAAATGCAACTAGGATGCTGTGGTCTTAGAAACTATATTTCTACATGTCTCTTGTCAATACTACCTGCCATAAAATTCAAACATTTTGGAAAACAATTTTTAAAAATTCTATCCACAAATGGTTAAGCCCCAAAATAACCCACTTCTTTTTATTTCCCAAATTAAAGTATCTAATGATTTCCTAAATTGTAAACATAACTTAGATGACCTTTTAACTATCTTTAATTACCAAGTATGTGACATTCCTAATAAAATATTTTCTTCGTTTTCCCACCAGAGGGCAACCAAGAACCTCAAGTGGTGGTGTGCAATGAATTTAACAGCATCTGAAGTAGTTTAAAGGAGTGGAGGATAGGGGAGGAGTTCACCGAGACTATCGGACTAGTCATGAGCAAGGGCATGTTACTTCTTAAAACCTCTTGTAATAAGAGTAGCATTTTCAAACATTTATATACCTAATAAGATGTTTAATTTACCTACATATAAGGAGGAACATTTTTTTTACAGTGATTAGTTTTACAAAAATATTCCTTAAAAATTTTAAATTCCTTTCCCTAAAACACTCTGTTGTATATACCACATGAAAAAATAGGCTTAATTAACACTCAGGGAAAAAAAATATATAGCCTTAGCTATTTAAACAATGCATATGAATTTTACACTGGTTCACAGTTTAACAATCAATATGATGTTAAATTTGTTAAAAATCTGTTTCTATCAGCAGCACACTTTTTCTTGTGCAATCATTTCCATTTCCTATTTCAGAAAATCTCTGAAATCTCAGTAGGAAAATAAGAATTCTCTGACACAACAAAGAATTTAAAGTGAAGAGGGAAAAATGCTTGAGTGACCAGAAAAGCAATATATTCTTTAATAAAGGGGTAAAAACCTTTCAGCCTAATTTAATCAGCTAGCAATTTGAGACCTCTTCACATCAGCAACTGAGAAGTTTCAGTCCTACAAAAACTAAAAAGAAAAAAAAGTTTCATTCAAAACAATACTTCAAAATAAGTAATTATTCCCCCAAATCCTACATTAGAGGGCTCTCTTCCTACAAATAGCTTTAAACCATATGCTGTTTTTGTTGTTGTTGTTGTTGAGAAGGAGTCTGGCTCTGTCACCAGGCTGGAGTGCAGTGGTGCGATCTCGGCTCACTGCAAGCTCCGCCTCCCAGGTTCACGCCATTCTCCTGCCTCAGCCTCCCGAGTAGCTGGGACTACAGGCGCGCGCCACCACACCCAGTTAATTTTTTTGTATTTTTTAGTAGAGATGGGGTGTCACCGTGTTAGCCAGGATGGTCTTGATCGCCTGACCTCGTGATCCGCCCACCTCAGCATATGTTGTTTTTGATTGCAGAAATCAGGTAAAAATGCACCCATTCTTTGTTCCATTTAATATTTTATAAAAGAACAACCATAAATTTATCTTTACGGCAAACTTTACATTCATTTTATTTACATAGAACGCATTACTAAATTAACCAGTCTCATTTATAGGAAATGAGTAGTAAAGTCATGGTTCTTTTGGTGTTTATTTTGTTTAAAAACTTTCTTTCCTCTATACAATCAAAATAGCAACACAATTTAGTTTCAAAACCAAAGTCTATGGCATTAGTTTAAATATTAAACCTGCCACAAGCAATTTCTTCCATCAAAGTGATGTCAGAAACCATCTCCAGTCCTGCATATCAATGGTGTTTCCTGCATACTTAATTCTCCACAGTAGCAACACATAAAAACCAAGTCAATAATTAATCCTCATTAATGGAGAATGACATTTTACATGCAGCTTTCATAAAAATCAGATCCGTTTCTACTATAACTTAACTGTGCACAGACCAATTCTTTACTCATGACACACAAAGGACAAGAAACCTATTACATGAATTAAAGTCAATCAAACCATCAGAATTATATTTATTTGCTGAAATACTACTGGATTTTAAACCCAAGCTTTTTAAGGAGGTATTATTCAAACCCACCTTACATCCAAACATTAAGGATATTGTGCTGTTGGAGCATGCTACTTTACAGTGGCATAACATCGGAGAAAAGCAATCCAAGTTTTTGATGCTAGGAGACATTTTTTCAGACCCTGAGCACTTAAATTGATCCAAGACTGAAATTCCAGAAAAATGCCTTGGTGCATGTTGTTTGCTGACTATCTTAAACATTTAATCTAATCCAAAGCACTCTTTTTAAAAAAATTGTATTAAAATGTTGCATTCTTCATTGTTTCCACCCCCACAGCAGAGATCAGGTCGGCATACTATGATTGGAATTAAGATGCTGTTTCTTTTTCCTGCATAATACACCTGCTTCAATAAAATTATAGTCAAATTCCCAGAATGAAAGTGCTCATCTAGCACCACTTTGTCAGGGCCTTGCTAATATCCTTACAATTGGATCCAGCATCGGATTCACCACGGAAGCTGCACCTGCTGCGGTACAAGCTCTGCCATCTCCTCCATGAGGATCAGACAACTCAAGCAGAGCCACTACGCTCAAATACATGCGGCTGCTTTGGGGGAGGGGCAAGACGTTGCAGCAAGGGATTCATTCCATGGTTCAGGAAGACAGGAGCCCGGAGCTTGTCACATGTGATGCTTTCAATTCTAGTCTGATTTAAAATACAGTTTTAATGGTAAAAACAGTACCTCAATCAATTGTCATATTTTGTAGTTTGATTCCTCTCTACAAACAATTCAAGCAATAACAACAAAAAATCAATCACCTGGCAAAGTTAAGTAGAATAATTACAAAAGAAACTTGGAAGTAAAAAAAGTTCAATATTTTCTAATACATCAAAATAACTTAAAATCTGGAAAAACATTACTGAACTGATTTTGATGTATATCTATACCATATGAAAAGTTTAAAAGTGGAAAGTCAAGCAATTTAATTCACTGACATATCCCTGATTCATCCACACTTTCAAATATTATTTTCTGTGCTTTGGCTTTTTAATCAACCCACTGGTGGAAAAGTTCTCATTACCTAATTACATCCAAAACAACAAATAAAATACTGTCAAAATGTCATTTTTATAGTATATTTAAAATCTTGCAAACGTTGTATCTTATGCAGTACCTTCACTATAATTTAAATGGACAATATTTATTGAAACTCAAAAGTTGAATTAACAAATGCTAGCAAAATGCTAAATAACACTCAAAGGAATATTTACTGCTTCATCCATGTAATTATCTTTTCTTTCCTCCACTATTATTTGGGTTGTTCTAAGTACTATATTTATATTGCAGTTAAGAAATGTAATTGCTAATGAAGACTGTCAAATTTCACAAAACTGCCTATAATCCCAGCACTTTGGTAGGAGGAGGCGGGTGGATCACCTGACATCAGGAGTTCGACGAGCCTGGCCAGCGTGGTAAAGCCCTATCTCTAGTAAAAACACAAGAAAATTAGCCAGGTGTGGTAGTGCGCGCCTGTAGTCCCAGCTACTTGGGAGACTGAGGCAGGAGAATAGTTTGAACCCGGGAGATGGAGGTTGCAGTGAGCTGAGATAGCACCACTGCACTCCAGCCTGGGCAACAGAGTGAGACCCCATATCTCACACACACACACACACACACACACACACACACACACACAGAGAACAATTTTACAAAACTGAAATTATCAATTCATATATTTGTACTCAACGACCTTGTCTCTATATGCTTAGTAAGCAAAAGCTGTTTGTGGAAAGGTATACTATATTTTGCTATACACCAGAAAGTATGTGCCAAAAGACAAAAATTCCTATATCACCAACCATTACTCTAATTCCAAACCTGCTCAAGAACACTTTTAATTCCAATTTTCTACACAATTCGCTCTTCTGTTCCATTCCTACTTATGTAACTGTATAAGGGGAGAGAGAGTAGAAAACTAGGTTACATTTCTAAAACAGTAAAGGAAATAGCTGGTTCTCCAATCTAATTACCCTGACAGGTAAATAAACTGCAAATCACATGACTTGTGAAACTTAAATGAAAAGTCAAATGTCAACTGTAACAAGGACAAGAAAAAGGGAACTGTGCTCCTAAGAAGCCTTTATATTTAAAAATACATTTACTAGGTCAGAGCCACAGTCAGTTGTTAAGCTGTGGTTCTCAGCCTTTTTCACTGCAGCGCCTCAGGGGTGGCACCAACGTTCTTTCATTTTAAAACTTTCATTTTCAAATTTACAAATTTTAATTTTAAAAACCTGGAAGCACAAATGTGTAACAAGTTTTAATACTGGTATTTATCTATAACAACTGATTTACCCATACTACCAAGTAAACTCATTTTGTGTAAATCTCAAAATACAACTTCTCCAGTTTTGGTGCACGTGGGGGATCTGTCTCATTGATCATGTAGGTTGTACACGCCTAGTCTTAACAAAATTCAGTTCTGCGCAGACATGTCAGCTCACCTAAAACCATATAAGCAAGCACATTATTTGGCACATGTCCAACAGATCAAAAAGTCAGGCAAAGTTCAAGCATGTCTACTTAGCCTGTGCTCTTAAGACAGTCTGCCTTATTCAGGTGGTTACACAAGAAACATGTAATATATTCCACTACGATAATATTGTGCTATGATCATTTTAACGATTATTAGAAATTAACCAGTTTCTTGTCTGATTCTTCAGTAAACTGAATGAATGAATTCAATGTATACATTTTGGGTCAGAATTTACCATACCTAAAACTGCAGAAGAGAGTATAAAAAACATGAATTTGATTTTGGGACTTAGGAAAAATGACTAATTTTGACTATTTTGAAACTCTGAGTGGATCTGACAGATTTGCACTAAAGTGTCTTAGGCTGTTTTGCTTTTTAATGACGTTATCTAACAAATCAACATCCCAGATATATTCAGCCAAATAATACCTATCAAACTACATAAGAAACAATATATAAGTAATAATAATAAATAATTAAAACCGCAGCAATTGTCACTTAATAATTATCTACTACTAGGCATTGTGCAGAGTGCTTTCATGTATCAGAAAAATTATCAAAAGCTTGGAAAAAGAGGCAAAAAAATTGGTAGTACATTCAGTGTCGTATAGAGACAAAGGTTGTTCAAGATTATCCAGGGCAATGGTTTTCAACATGGAACAACTGTGTGCGCCCAGGGACACTTGGCAATGTCTGCTGCCCAATCGAGGAAAACAGTCTATGGGCATCTGGTGGGTAGAAGTTAGGGATGCTACTAAACATTTTATAACACACTGGACAGCTTTCCATAACAAAGAATGATCTAGTCCCAAAATCAAGGATGCCTAAGTTGAGAAATTCTAATTTAGGGGAATGTACACTTCAACACACTATTTACTAAAAGTCCCGTCCCAGCACTTTGGGAGGTCAAAGTGGGAGGACTGCTTGAGGCCAGAAGTTCGAGACCAGCCTAGTCAACAGAGCAAGAGTCCATCTCTAAAAAATATATAAATAAATACTTGGGAGGCTGAGGTGGAAAGATCATGTGAGCCCTTGAGCCACTGCTTGAGCTATGATTGAGCCACTGCACCCCAGCCTGGGTGACAGAGTGAGAGCCTGTCTCTTAAAAAAAGTCCTAGACAGTGAAGTTATATATGTTAACTTGTAGCTTTTTATCCAATAGAGAAGCAAATAATTTTTGCCCAGATAACCACAAACATTAAATTCCTGACCTTGTTGGATATTAATCAGTCTCTTATCTAACTCAGCAATCTTCTATTAACATTGCCTATAAATACTTAGATACGCAAACACACTCTGGGCAAGTTTAACATCTTACTATTTCTCTCATTAACAAGTGAGTGGAATACAATCTGTGACACGTTCATTCTACATTTGCCTAAGAACTTTGTTTTTTGGAAAATCATACCTTAACAAGCATAATCGCCTTACTTAATCCGAATATGATTATTTGGATATACTTTAACACATATAATTACCTTATTTAATCCAAATATGATTTACCTCTTACAAGGTAAAAAGTATTATAACGTCCATTTGATAAATGAGAGAAACTCAGGGCTTGGAGGAGGCACATAATTTATCCATGGTGTCACAGCTAGCAGAAATGGGAATCATGTCTGACTACAAAGCTTATTTTCAACAATTAATAAATTCAAGTCAAGGTTAGATATTTGGTGAGTCAAGTCCAAAGTCCTTACTATTCTTTCTATCTGCTAGAATGATAAATTAAGGCTATAAGGCGAGCTTTAAAACAGTTATCAATTACTAATCTGTTTAAATGGGGTTTTTCTCAATACCGTATAACAAAACTAGAGGGAAAAAAAAGATGCTAAGATTAATAATATCAAAACGTTTGCATTACTCAAAACTACTTGTTTAGATTTATATAATAAATAAATGTTATACATATGAATTTATAAGTAAATATATGGTAATAAATACTACCTATATTACATACCACTGTTCCATGTTTAAGATTTCACTGTCAAATGAAATCTTATAAAGGAGTTAAAATACAAGAGCAACAGCCAACAAAACTCCTTCACCTGTCACATTAACTAGAGATCAAATAGTATCGTAAAAACATCAAACTAGTCATAAAATTTTTTGATTATATATTAACTCATTATCAAACACTGAGTTATTAAGTTATTATCATAAAACAAGGGTAAGATAACAAATTTTTTAAGTCCATAAGAAGCTAAACTTGTAGACCAGCGGTCCTTAAATGAGCAGTGTTGTGCTTTTTTTTTTTTAATTCCTAGATGATGTTGACATGTCACTGTCCCAAATCCCACTGACTTTCAAAACATCATGGTAAATCTATTGATAAATATTTGAGTTTCATACCAAAGTGAGTAACAGCATCTTTATATAAACAGTTGTGATTCCCACAGAGCAGAGGACTTAGGTAAGATCACAAAGTGATGTTACATCTCAAGACCAGAAGTATACATCTTAAAGAATACCTGAATTTAATTTTCACACTTGCCAAAAAACAAGAATAAAACGATAGTAACATCTGCTAAGAAATGCCATCGATTTGTCTGGCAAAGAACAGCCCATAAGAATGTGGACATTTCTGTTATAAGTAGGCTGACAAGCTGATTTAGCAAAAATACCATAAAACTGATTACATTTTGCTGTGAGTAAGAGTACTAACACACAGCCAGGTGTGGACTTACGCCTGTAATCCCAACACTTTGGGAGGCCGAGTGGGCGGGTCACTTAAGCTCAGGAGTTCGAGACCAGCTTGGGCAACAGAGCAAAACCCTGTCTCTACAAAAAATACAAAATTTAGCCAGGCATGGTGGCAGCTGCCTGTAGTCCCAGCTACTCGGGAGGCTGAGGTGGAAGCTGGCTTGAGTCTGGGAGGTGAAGGTTGCAGTGAGGCAAAATTGCACCACTGTATTCCAGCCTGGAGAAGAGAACCAGACCCTATCAAAAACAAAAACAAAAACAACAACAAAAAACAAAAACCACTAAAATGCTACTCTGCCAAATAAAATGTTGAATGAAAATTAAAATTAATGTCAAATCAAATGCAATCAACATTCACTCTTGATCAAACTGCACTACCTTGACTGATTTCAATTAACCATAGAATTTCAGCTGCTTCACAGCTGAAGACAGCCAACTTAAGAAATGAACAAATTAAACTGTGACTACATCCAATTTCAATAATGGGGCAAACATGTATGATACAAACCATACCATGAAACTGTAATGTACATGGTCACAATGGAGAGCATAAGAATCAGAGGAGCACCAACAAATTAATGTAAATAATTTGTTTTGTGAATTATTTATAAATCTGTTCTAAAAGGAAACCTGGTATAATCGCAACCACATAAATTTGAGCACAAAAAACAAAGCTATCTGGATTGCCACTCTACTCTGAGTGGCATTGTTTTGTCATAGTAATGGGTGACAAAAATGTGAAAGAAGACTAAGCATGGTGGCTGACACCTGTAATCCCTGCACTTTGGGAGGCTGAGGTAGGAAGACAGCTGAGCACAGGAGTTCTGGCTGCCGTGAGCTATGATCACACCACTGTACTCCAGCATGGATGACAGAGACCTTGTCTCTTAAAAAAAAAAAAAAAAAAGCACAAGAAGAGTCATGCTAATGATACTGCTCATGGCAACAAAAAGCAAACTATTATTTTAGAAAAAGCTGAAACTGGGCTCAGTACTAGGTTTATAGCTCTATGTTTAAATATTTAAAACCATTAAAGAAATAAATTCATGGAGGAAACAAAACTTTGTTATTATGGGTCTGAAACTCTGGCCTCTAACCTACTAGATCCAAATCTTTAGCATTCATCAGAAGTAAACGAACTTGTTAGAAATGCATCCTGCAGGCACTTTATGAATATTTGTTCAACAAATGATATTAAACGATCTGCCATGGTTCTCATTTAAGGCTACACGATATGCGATGCACAGCTGATCCTAAAATTACCAACTATCTGGCGGAACAAAAAAAAAAAAAAAAACAAAAAACCATGAAAAGCTTCTCAGTGCCAAATGAATAATCAATTTGAGAACTACTAAGTATCTCCATACATGCAGAAAAAGCATATGACAAAATCCAACAACTATTCATAAGGGGCACCTACAAAAAAGCTACATTTAACACCATAATTAATGGTGAAAGACAATGCTTTCTCCTTAAGACCAGAAACAAGGAAAGGATTTACACTCTCATTATTCCTATTCAAAACTGTACTGGACATTCTAACCAGTGTAACCAGGCAAGAAAAATAAAAAGCATACCGACTGGGAAGGAAGAAGTAAAAAATACGTAGAAAATCCTACGGAATCGACAGAAAACTTAAAACTGCAGGATACAAGAGTAAAATTAAAAAATTATGATTACATACAATGAATAATCTGAAAACAAAATTAAGAAAATAATTCCATGCACAAAAACATTTAAAAGCATAAAATAATTAGTAATAAAGGTAATAAAAGTATAATACTCATACACTGAAAGTTATAACGCATTATTAATAGAAATTAAAGATGATTTAAATAGATGGTCCATATTCATGGATTAGAAGAACTACCAAGTAAAAGTAGCAACTATCATTTTTCAACTACTTCTATTGAAAGGTTTCTTAAAAACTTAAAATTCTTTTTTTGAGACACAGTCTAGCTCCATCGCCCAGGCTGGTGTGAAGTGGTGGGATCTCAGCTCACTGCAACCTCCACCCCGCAGGTTCAAGTGATTCTCCTGCCTCGGCCTCCTGAGTAGCTGGGATTATAGGCACCCACCATGACACTCAGCTTTTTTGTATTTTTAGTAGAGACGGGGTTTCACCACGTTGGCCAGGCTGGTCTTGAACCCCCAACCTCAGGTGATCTGCCCACCCTGGCCTTCCAAAGTGCTGGGATTACAGGTGTGAGCCACCATGCCTGGCTAATTTTTGTATTTTTAGTAGAGATGGGGTTTCACCATATTGGCCAGGCTGGTCTTGAACTCCTGACCTGAAGTGATCTGCCCACCTCAGCCTCCCAAAGTGCTGGGATTATAGGCGTGAGCCACCGTGCCCAGCCTTAAAGGTTTTACGTAAGCTTCAACAAGCCATGACTCCTATCTTACAGTTTGCTTCAGGCTTCTTCATGTTCAAGGAAATGAAAGAAATCCATCCATTATACACTGGAAGCAGAGCTCTGATAAAAACAATATCCGTGGTAAACACATTTGCTTTTAGCATAAAACTTCTTTGACACAGTATTTTAGGTGGAAGTCCCCAAAAAACTAAACAGAAGAACACACAGAGGCTGTGGCTGAGCGCCAGTGAGTCTCATCTTATGTCCTACTAAGCCAATCAACACACAGGTCTTTAAGGAAACCTAGAATACAAGAGATAAGGTTTTGAATAGTGGTTCCCAAATGGTGAGATATCCAAAGAAGATTCCCAGGTATTTAGTCTAATTTAAGCCTAACAATCTTTATTTTTAATGAGCTCCCTATCTGGTTCTAATACACAGAGAGGCTTACAGCCCCAGAGGATCCAATTAAGAAAAGCAAAGCACAGTTCTCAAACCAAATTGAGTGTAAAATTTTAACACAGAATGCTTTTCTCAGGGAGGAGGAAATGGATAAAACAAGAACAAAACATTCCCAAAAAGTATAATGGATGAATTTAGGAGCAGAGTTTTAACTTACTGGAAATCTTACTTTTGGAAAGAATAAAAATGTCTAATCAATCTTACATTCTCTGAATAAATGATATATTCCTGTGGTGAAATCTTAAACTGCCATTATAATACAGATAGACAAGCACAGTTTTAAAGAACATGTAATAACATGAAAAACTAACCTTGGACTAAAATTTTGCCTTTGAGCAAAACAAGCAAACAAAAACAAATTACAAACTGGGGGAACAAAGAAAGAGGGTTGTGTGTCTGTTTATGCCCATAATTATGTATAAAAGGGGCCATATATGATCACAGAAAAATGACTACAACACAGCCAAGTGTCATAGAGATAAGATATGGAGTCTGAGTTTACACTCAGGTTCATTTTTGTGTATTTCTAAACTCTACAATGAACATACATTATATCTCCTTTGTCCCAAAAAGTCAAGTCAAAAGTTACATTTTTTAAGGAAACTACTAAAGTAGTAGTTTCTATTCCAGAGTAACCATCTTAAATCTATTGTGAAATTAAACAGGATCTAAATAAACAAAATATGAAAAACTTCTGTGTCAGGCCACGAAGAAGTGAACTGGTACAGAACTTGACCTTTTGCCTTAAAACAACTAGAAAACTAGAAAAAAATACATGCCACCACAGTTTTCAGCACTGGACAACAAGCAGTACAGGACTATGATACCTGAGAGAAGGAAAACAAAGTGAGCTCTACTAGCTTCCTGGCTTCCTGCCTGGAGGCCATTTTTTTGGAACTTGGACATGATGGAGAAACCCAAGCAAACACAGCCATCTTATGGGGTTGACAAAAATCAAGACCGGTGTTCAAGGAGACTGAAGCATTGGAATGTGTAAGGCAGAATACTGGAAAGAAGGCGGCTAAGCAGAAAAAGAGCTCCAGAATTGAACCAGGGAGTCCCCCTGAGACTTCAGTCTGAATACTAATCAACACACGAAAGACATAAAATTCAACAAGGCCAGGCAAATAAAAACTGTAAGGGACTTATGTGAGCTTCAGAGCTCACAGTAAGCTGAGGGGTGTTCAAACTTATACAGAGCAGAGGGGCCTCAATAAACACTTGGAGCAATCAGTAGACACTCTAGACAGTCAAGCCTTAGTATTAAGGCTAAGCTGGCCTTAAAGAAAAGGCTACTTGAGATCCAACTTCTAAAAAGCTTTAAAAAGCCTTGAACCAATCGACCTTATCTGCAAATTGTTGCAGGAAGTCAGGGACCCCAAACAGAGGGTCGGTTGAAGCCACAGCAGAAGAACATGAATTGTGAAGATTTCATGGACATTTATTAGTTCCCCATATTAATACTTTTATAATTTCTTACACTTGTCTTTACTGCAATCTCTGAACATAAATTGGGAAGATTTCATGGACACTTATCACTTCCCCAATCAATACGCTTGTGATTTCCTATGCCTGTCTTTAATCTCTTAATCCCATCATCTTCGTAAGCTGAGGATGAATGTCGCCTTAGGACCCTGTGACGACTGCGTTAACTGCACAAATTGTTTGTACAGCGTGTGTGTTTGAACAACATGAAATCTGGGCACCTTGAAAAAAGAACAGGATAACATCAATGTTCAGGGAACAAAGGAGCTAACCTTAAACTCTGACTGCCAGTGAGCCGGGGGGAACAGAGCCATAGTTCTCTTCTTTCAAAAGCAAACAGGAGAAATATCGCTGAATTATTTTTCTCAGCAAGGAACATCCCCGAGAAAGAGAATGAGCCGAGGGTAGGGCTCTAAAATGGCCGCTCTGGGGGCAGCTGTCTTTTACGGTCGAAGACAAAGGGATGAAATAAGCCCTGGTCTCCTGTAGTGCTCCCAGGCTTATTAGGACGAGGAATTTCCTGCCTAGTAAATTTTGGTCAGACTGTTGTCTGCTCTCAAACCATCTCCTGATAAGATGTTATCAATGACAATGCCTGCTGAAACTTCATTCGCCCCGTCCTGTGATCTCACCCTGCCTCCACTTCCTTTGTGATATTTTATTACCTTGTGAAGCATGTGATCTCTGTGACTCACACCCTATTCGTACACTCCCTCCCCTTTTGAAAATCACTAATAAAAACTTGCTGGTTTTACGGCTCAGGGAGCATCACGGAACCTGCCGACATGTGATGTCTGTCCCGGACACCCAGCTTTAAAATCGTTCTCTTTTGTACTCTTTCCCTTTATTTCTCAGACCAGCTGACGCTTAGGGAAATAGAAAAGAACCCACGTGAAATATCCCGGGGTGAATTTTCCCCAATAGCAAATGACTTAATTGGCTTCCAAAACAAACAGTATTTTCCAGAGAAAACAGTACTTAGGAACACTCAATTACATTCACAATGTCTGGGATCCAATGAAAAATTACCAGACATGCAAAGAAGCAGAAAACTGTGAGCCATCACAGGAGGGAAGCCAGTTCATAAGAATACACTTAGAAATGCAAAGTGACAGAATTACCAGACAAAAACTCAAAAACTCTCTTATAAAACTTAAGTATGCTCAAGGACTTAAAGGAAAACATGAATATCATGACAGAAATGAAACCAATAAAAACATACCAAATGGAATGAGGTTTTAAACATGCTGGGGAAAAAAAAACTGTCAATCCAGAATTTTTTTCATCAAAAATATCATTCAAAAATAAAGGCAGGCTAGTCATGGTGGTTCATGCCTGTAATCCCAGTACGCTGGGAGGCCGAGGTAAGCAGATCGCTTGAGACCAAGAGTTCAAGAGTGGCCTGAGCAACATGGCGAAATCCCATCTCTACAAAAAGTACAAAAATCAGCTGGGCGTGGTGGGGCATGCCTGTACTCCCAGCTACTTGGGAGGCTGAAGCAGGAGGATCACTTAAGCCTGGGAGGCAAAGGTTCCAGTGAGCCGAGATGGCACCACTGCACTCCATCCTGGGCAACAGAGTGAGATCCTGTCTCAAAAATAAAAAAAAGACAAAATAAAAATACTTCTTTCAGTTAAACAACAGCTGAGAGAATTCATCACCAGAAGAAATGCATTTCAAGACATGTTAAAGAAGGTCTTCATGCTGAAAAAATATATATCAGGTGATCTACAAGATAAAATAAAGACCATCAAAAATGGTAAACACTGTGTGAATATTAAAAACTTCATTTGAACTACTTTTCAAAATGATCATGTGGCTGGGCCTACATTGCCTATGGGATAAAAGTCCAAACTACTCAGCTCAGTGTTTACGGAACTCAGTGCCCAATCCCATTAACTCTCTCTCCACTAGCACTAGTCCTAGTTTCAAAGGTGGGCTGTCCCTAAAGGGGGGCAGAGGAAAGTTACAGCTCCAGAACCAAAGTCAAGAAAAGTTGATTTTCACAGTTTTACTAGGTAACAGACGTGGTAGACAATCTATAATCAGAGGGGGAGAAAAATTGTACCAGGAAGCAGATCAACAAATGCTAAGTATACTTTAGCTGTTAACAAACATCATTTGCTGTCCATAATGAATTCTGTTACTACGGAACTACGAATTACGAAAGGTTATTTAATTTATATACTGGAGAACAGGCAGCCATTTAATTGACTAAAATTTAAGACTGCAAAAAACAAAAAAACCCCACAATAACTGGCGTCTGGGAGCTCCCGCTCAGATCAGAATGTGGAAGGTCACTTAGACAATGGCTTGTATCATAACGACTAGAAAAAAAAGATAAACATATCTTTTAAAGGCAATGAGGGCTTCCACTTGAAAGAGAGAGCAGACACATGCTACATACAACTAAAATCTTTGGCCATTATATATAAAACAAAAATAAGAAGACTGAAAGGTGAAAAGAGGGTAGCAGACTAGCTAGGAATGTAGACACCTAAGGAAGACATGGTGGTCAGTCCCTGAGTTTTCTTTTTTACCTCAGACTATCCCAGGCTTTCAGGTGAAGAAAGACACGTGGGAAGCTTGGACTTTCATCCAAACCCACTGGTAACAAAAGCTTCTCCTCCATGCAGGGTTAGTGGAGACCACATGGGGAACTAGAACTAACACCCTGTCCCAACAGGAGTGAGAAGTATTCTCTCTTAGGTGTGGAAGGAAGCAGTGTGAGAAACCTGGACTTTTACCTCCACTAAGCAGTAAGGAAGCAGTGCCTCGCCTTTCACTGTCAGAGCAGTGTCAGAGAAAATGAGCCAAAACACAGGGTTTAAATAAGATCTAGAGTCTCATAATACAAAAAATGTCCAAGTTTCCACTGAAAATCACTGAGACCCAGGAATATCTCAAACTGAATATAAAAAGACAATCAAGAGATGCCAACATCAAGACACCACAGATGTCAGACTTACCTAACAGAGTTTAAAGTAGGCGTCACATAAAAAAGTAATGAACAATTACAAATACACATGAAACAAATGAAATAATAAAAACAGCAAAGAAATAGAAAGTCTAAGCAAAGAAATACAAGACACAAAGAACTATATGGAAATGACAGAACCGAAAATACAATAACTAACACTAAATAATCTGAACAACAGAGGAAAAAGATTTAAGTGAAAAGTGAATACAGCCTAAGGGATCCTATGGTGTCTCTAAGGTGAGACACCATACAGAATGTCAATCCATTTGAAAAGATCGATACAGCACATGAACTATCATCTCCAACTACAACTGGATGAAGTCAGAAATCAGTAATAGAAGGAAAACTGGAAAATTCACCAATTTGTAGAAATTAAACAACACATGCTTACACAAGCAATCAATCAAAGAAGAAATCAAAAAGCAAATTAGAAAATACATATGAATGAAAACAAAAACACAACATAACAAAATTTATGGTATATAGTGAAAGCAGTGCTAAGGAGTAAATGTATAGCTCTAAATGCTTACATTACAAAACAAGAAAGATCTCAAATCAACAACCTAGTTTAAAACTTAAGAAACTAGTAAAACAAGAACAAACTAAACACAAGGTTAGCAGGAGGAAAAAATAATAAAGATGAGGGCAGAGATACACAAAATAGAGAACAGAGAAACAGTAGAAAAAAATTAATGAAACCAAAAGTTGTTTCTTTAAATAGATAAAAACACAAACCTTTAGCCATATGGAATTAAGAGAGAAAGAAGACTCAAAGTACTAAAATCAGAAATCAAAGTGAGAATATTTCAGTCAATTCTAGAGAAATAGTCCTATGAGCAAGTAAATGCCAACAAACTAGATAACCTAAATGAAATGGAAAACTCCTAGAAACACAAAACCTATCAAGACTAAACCATGAAGAGAAAATCTAAATAGACCTATAATTAGTAGAAAGACTGAATAAGTAATCAAAAATCTTTCAACAAAGAAAAGACCTGGACCTGAAGGCTTCACTGGTGACTTCTGCCAACAATTTAAAGAAAAATTAATGCCAATCCTTCTCAAACTTTTCCAAAAAATTAAGGAGGAGGGAATACTCCTAAACTCATTTTATTAGGCCAGCAGGGGCCACAAAAAGACAGCACTAGAAAAGAAAACTACAGACCAATATCCTTCATGAACAGATACAAAAATCCTCAATAAAATACTAGCAAATCAGATTTGACAGCATATTAAAAGGATTACACACCATAACCCAGTGGGATTGGGATTTATTCCTGGAATACAGAATAATTCAACATACAAAAATGAAGAGGATTTTCAGTTCCAAAATGTCAGCACAGAAGGAAGCTGGCTTCACTCCTCTCACAGAAAACCAGAAACAAATACACAGAGCCAATGTTATTGCCAGGAATATCCCAGAACTCAAATATGAAGATGACACAGTTCAGGGGCCACAGAAAAGTTAAAAAAAAAAAAAATTCTAGCAGATGGTAAAAGATTTGGACTTCCACATCCATGATGTCCCTCCCCTCATTCTGGCCAGCACCTAATGAGCAAAAAAATTTCCCACAACTCACTGTTTCTACACTGGAAAAAGTGAGAGTGAGGTAGAGCTCATGCTTCCCCATCAACTAATGTTCTCTGGCAGGAGACTGTCTGTTATCTCAGCCCACAGGATGCATCTCAAATGCCAGAAGGGAAAAATACTCCTGCAGGATAGGCAGAAACAAAGAAGGGAGGCAAGACTACCATTTCCAGCTCTGGAAATTCTACTCTGTAACTCACCCAAACAAGACACCAAATCAGAGTAGATGTTCATTAGATGTTCATCAACACCATCTGTAGAAGGTTTGCTGTACAGGTCGCCTGGGCAGGAACCCCTAGCCAGCATTCCCACACTACTGGGATATCCCCTTTGGAATCTCCCTCATTCGGGAAGAACAGTACTCTGGTTCTTTATTAGAACCTAGGTGAACCTGGGCTTAAGGCAACTATAGAGCTAAAAAAGAGGCAGCAACCTAACAGTAAAGAACCTCTAAGCAAATATATCCAATAAAAACCAAAACAAGCCAGACAGAGAAGGCTGAATAAAACATCCACAAGAAACAATAAGAGAACAGGTACCCATGATCTCCCCAAATGGACAAAGCAAGGAACTGACACTAATGAGACAGTGATCTGTGAGTTCTCTGACCAATATTCAAAATAGTATTTTTAAGAAAACTCAGTGATCTCCAAGACAACACAGAAATGCAATTCAGAAATTTATCAGATAAATTTTAAAAAGAGATTGAAGTAATTTTTATCCAAGTCATAATACCAAAAAAAAAAAAAATTAAAAAAAAAAAAGAAAAAAAAAATCAAACAGAAATCTTGGAACTGATAAATACACTTGCTGAACTGAAAGATTCATTAGAGGCTCTTGACATCAGAGAGGATCAAGCAAAGTAAGCTGTAAGCTTAGAGACAGGCTATGAAAACACACATAGGAGAAAAAAGAATGAAAAGCAACAAAGATTGCCTATAAGATACAGAAAATTACCTCAAAAAAACAAATGTAAGAATTATTAGTGTTCAAAGAAAGTTGAGCAAAAGCATGAGGTAGAAAGCTTATTCAAAGAAATAATAGAAAACTTCCCACAATGTAATGTAAACATAAATATCCTGGTACAGGAAGGTCAGAAAACACATTTGACCCAAATAAAATTACCCAAGGCATGTAATAATCAAATGTGAAAAGTCAAGGACAAAAAGAGGATCCTAAAAGCAGCAACAGAAAAGAAACAAATAAGATATAAAGAAGCTGTACTTTGTATGACAACAGACTTCTCAATGGAAACCATACCGGCCAGGAAGGGACAGGAACAACATTTTTAATGTGCTCAAAGAAAAAAACCAAAACTACCATCCAGGAATATCATTATCCAGCAAAATTACCCTTCACGTATGAAGGAGAGATAAAGACTCCCACACAAACAAAAGCTGAGAGAATTCACCACCAAAAGACTCATATTACAAAAAAAAGCTAAAAGGAATTACTCAATCTGAAAGAAAAAAAAAACACTACCATGAAAAATAAAACTACAGGAACATCTGAAGGTATAAAACCCACTGGTAAAATTATGTATACAGAAAATATCCAAAATACTTTACTATTGTAATTGTGGTATGCAATCCACTCATGACTCTAGTATTATATAAAGCCCAAAAGATAAACCTATCAAAACCAGTAACAGTTACAACAACCTGTTAAGTAGCAGATAATATAAAAATAGATAAATTGAGACAATTAAAAGCCTGTAATGAATTCTTAGAGGGAGGGATGAAGTTAAAGTGTGGAAGTTCTTTCAAATTTTCCTTTGTTTCTCTTCTTTTGTGATCTAAGATAAGTTGTCAACTCTTTAAAATAATTTGTTATTTTTTTGTAAGCCTCATGGTAACCACAATGCAAAAACCTGTGACATATTCACTAAAAATAAAAAGCAACACATTAAAACATACCACCAGAGAAAACCTCTTAACCACGAGAAAGGAAGAATTACAAAACAATCAGAAAACAAGAAACAAAATGGCAGTAGACTTTACTTATCAATAATACCACTAAAGGTAAATGAACTCAGTTCTCCAATTAAAAGGCAAAGAACGAAACAAGACCCAATTACATGCTGTCTACAAGAAACCCACTTCACCTATTAAGATACACATACACTGAAGGTAAAGGGTGGAAAAAAGGTATTTCATGCAACTGGAAACCAAAAAAGCTCAGGAGTGACTACGTTTGTATCAGATAAAGTGGACTACAAATCAAAGACTGTAAAAAAAGACAAAGAAGGTCACTATATGATGATAAAGGAGTCAGTCAATTCAGCAAGAGGATATAACAATTATAAATATTCACCCATCAGAGCTCCCAAGTATATATAAAAAAATTAATACATCCAAGGGGATAGACTGCAATACAATAATAGTAGGAGACTTTAACACCTCACTCTCAGAAATGGACAGATAACCCAGACATAAAATAAACAAAGAAACACTGAAGTTAAACTACAAACTAGACCCAATAGGCCTAACTGACATTTATAGAACATTCCACCCAACTGCTGGAGAATACACATTCTTTTTATCAGCACATAAAACATGCTTCAGAATGGGCCATTATCATAGGCCATAAAATGAGTCTGAACAAATTTAAAAAACAGAAATCATATCAAATATCTTTTCTGACCACAAAAAGAATAAAAATACATATCAATAAAAAGAATCTCAAGAACTTCAAAAACGTATGGAAATTAGACAACATGCTCCTGAACAACCAATGGGTCCAAGAAGAAATTCAGAAGAAAACTTAAAAACTTGAAACAAATGAAAATGGAAACACAACATACCAAATCTATGGAATACAGCAAAAGCAATATTAAGCAGGAGGTTTATGGCAATAAACACCTACATCAAGAAAGTAGAAACAGGCTGGGCATGATGATTCATGTCTATAATCTCAGCACTCTGGGAGGTCACAGCAGGAGGACTGCTTGAAACCAGGAATTCAAGATCCTAGAGTCTGGACAATGCTGTAGTCCCAGCTCCTTGAAGAATTAGGCAAGAGGATGCCTTGTGTTAGAAATAAGAGCTCAGAGTTGCAAAGAAAATGAGCACTCAAACAAAAGACTTCTCAGCAAGGCAAATTTCAGAAGGGTGCTGCCTGCATCAGTTATGATTGCAAGAGCACACCGAACAAAGGAAAGCAGGGGTTTTTATTCCTAACGCCGTTCCTGTTTCTGTGTCCTCCCCCCGTTAATTGGGGTAGGACCACACATCTAAACTGATCCCGATTGACTAGATTTAGCACTTAGAATAGGAAAAAGAACCAGGAAATTTATTGTTTGAACCTAACAACTTCAAGTAAGGCGGCATGGGTCGGCTACAAGCTTGGTGGATGGAGGCATGCCTGGGCGTGTTACAGGCAGGAAAGACTACTTATATAATAGAACAAAGGACAAGACGGGGTGAGACCATTTGAAGAGAAACTGTTTGCTCCTAACAATTTTCCCCTCTTGAATTTATACACTTTCTTCTTCAAACTTATCTAACATGACCTGACTTTGCTGTTCCTCATTGTCTAGAAGTAAAAGTTTGTTAAAATAGGGTGGAAAAGAAATGAGGACTGTTCTAATAAGTCTCCCCTTCTAATAAGTTCTAGTAAGTCTTTGAACTAATAGAGATGAAGGTACAACACTGGGTTCCTATCATGACAGACTCCACCTTTTTCTTGCTAGTATCATACCTAGTGCCATCCTATTTTCCCAGGCCATTTGGCTAGTAGGCCCTAATTGTTGAGCTATTCTTTTAATGGCATTCCTAGTGTAATTGACAAATCGTTGTTGGTTATAGTAGATATAATTTATCGAACTATATTTTTATTTATTGTTGACCACCAGAATAACATGGACTCAAACCCTGCAGCTATCTGATTTTGGGCCTTAAATTCGTTTGGTACCCCTCGTGGGACTTCAATGGTGTCTATATAAACATGAGAGACAAAGGACCCATAAGCGACATCTCTTGTTTTACAATGTTTTGTTTTTATCTTTTCTGGTTGATGAAATGCCAGAGTGAAAGGGATATTCAATTGGCTCAGAGCGCAAGTGCCACTCCAGTTACTTGGCAGAGTATCCGGTAATAGTCCACCATAATAGCACCATACATTTGCTTGGAGATGAACAAGGGGAGACTAATTGGTAAGCTCCTGGAAGGGCTTAAGCTCACTGCATCCCTTTAGGTCTCCAAGAAATGCCAAGTTTTCCCCGTGTCATGAGAGACATGAGGTAAAATTGGCATCAGAAAATGGAAGCTGGATGGCCCTTGGGGGCTGACCCGCAGGGTGCTGGACTTGAGGGAATAGCAGAGAGAGCTTGGCTTACTACCCCAGGATGTGGGGTATTGGAAGAGAACTACCATACAGTTCATGCCTGATCGACTGGAGGACCATTTGAGGGGAAAGGGGACAATCTGGGCCTTTGGTTTGCTGTGCGAACATGCATAGCAATCGCTTTTGTTTAGAGTGCGGACAGAATATTTAATCCATTTCAGCCAGGCATTCGCATCTCGGTACCCTGTTTCAATGACTAGGGTTTGTTTCAGATCTTTTACCTTTATGATGGCCACTTTGGTTTTGTTACTGGGTGAGGAAAGGATAGTTGTCTGACAGCAGAGAGGGGAAAGAAAAAAAGGCACTATAAGAGGGTTAAGCTTTTTTTTATCTTTAGCTTGGTAGGAATTGGTCTCGGAACAATAGCGCATGACTCTGAAGATGGCGATGCTTGTTTGACTGGGGTATGATGGGTCTATCTTTTTTTTTGTTGTTTGGACTGCAGTCTCAGTGGTTAGAAGCACAAGACAGGGTCCTTCCCAAGCTGGTTTGAATTTTCCTTCTTTCCAGCTTCTGATGAGAACATGATCCCCAAGCTGATGCTGATGTGCTGAGAACTCCAAGGATGGCATCTGTACTAAAAAGCCTTTAGCTTTGAGGGAAGAGAAAGTGGAAGATAGACCAAGTATACAGCGCTTGAGAAACTGATCTTTAGTTTCAAATGTAGGAACGTCAACAGTGAAGTGTGAGTAAGGCAGGCTATACAGTATTTCACAAGGAGATAAGCCAACTTCTGAGGGTCAGTTCGGACCTTTAATAAGGCAATAGGAAGGCACTTGGTCCATGGTAATCGACTTTTTAAAACTAATTTGGTTAGATGGCTTTTTAGGGTTTGGTTCATTCTTTCTACTCTTCCTGATGAAGGTGGGTACCAGGGGGTATGGTATTCCCACTTTATTTCTAATATCTGGGCTAGCTTTATATTGTCATGTGCAGTGAAATGGGTTCCATTATCTGAATCAGTTTTCTATTAATCCAAACTTGGGTATAACATTTTCTATGAGTTTCTTAACTACATTGTTGGTGGTTGCACTTGAAAAAGAAATCGCATTTACCCATTGAGTAAGGTGATCTACTATCACCAGCAGATACTTTAGGTGGCCTATTGGGGGCATTTTGGTATAATCAATTTGGATACTTAGAAATGGTCTTAATCTTCGTTTCTTCCTCCAAGAGATGGTTTTCTTAGGGTTTGCTTATTAGTTTTCTTACATATTAGACAATTATCTGTAACCTGTTTTGCTAGAGTATAAATTCCTATACATCCATAGACTTTAAGAACTGCATCACACACAGCCTGAGGTCCCCAATGGGTTTCTTGATGTAGCTGAGACAAAATCTCCCTCATGAGAGATTTGGTTAGCATTTCTCTTTGGTCTGGTAACACCCATTTCCCTTCTGAGCTTTCTTTGGCTCCTATTTTTATTAATTTCTCCTTTTCAGCAGGAGTGAAGATGGGAATGGAAGTTGGGGGAGAAAGACAAGGAGTTAGGGGTGGAAAATGGGCGTTTCGGAGGAAACGGCAGTTTGTTTGCTCTTTGGTCTGGGAGGTTATTCCCTCGTCTTTTGAAAGAGATTTTTTTGATGTCCTGGGACATGGACAATAGTTTTTTTTTTTTGGCAAATGAAGGTTATCCAATACCTGGGTGATTAATTCTTCATGGACAAGGTCTTGGCGCTTGCTACTGATGAAACCTCGCTTAGTCCAAATTTTTCTAAAGGTATGGGCTACCCTAAAGGCATACTTGGAATTAGTATAAATAGTTCCTTCTTGATTTTGTAAGTGTTCTAAGGCTTGATGTACTGCAAACAATTCACATTTGAGCAGACCAATTATTGGGCAGTCCTTCTGACTCAACTTCTGCGAGAGCTTCCCCATCAACCACCGAATACCCATTACGTTTTTTTTCCTTCAATTACCTGGGAGGAGCCGTCTATGAATAGGTGTTGTCTTGTTTTGAAAGGGGTCTCCCTTAAATCAGGCTTGACCTCTGTGTGATAATTAATTAAATGTAAGCACTTACGCTTAGGCCCTTTTAGGTTTGGGTTCCCGGTCAGGAAACCTGGTGGGTTGAGTGGATTGTCAGTGGTTAGTTAAGTCATCTCTCTTTAGTAAGGCAGCTTCATACTTTAGAATTCTTGAGTTGGTGGGCCATCTTCCTGCTTTTTAAGATTGTCCTAACCTGATAGGGTGTGCTCACCATCAAGTTTCCCCTGAAAGTTGGCTTCCTGCTTTCTTCAGTTAAGGTGGTAGCTGCAATAGACTGAATACATTTGGGCCACCCACAGGTTACTGGGTCTAAAACTTTTGAAAGAAAGGCCACAGGTTGTCGGTGGCCCCCATGTTCTTGAGTAAGCACCCCAAAAGTTACCCTCTTGTTTGCATTAACGAAAAAGTGAAATGATTTTTCTAGGGATGGCAGGGTTAAGACAGGAGTAGTGATGAGTAGGTGTTTTAGCTCCTCAACCTGGTAGGTTTCATCAGAAGGCCACAGAAGAGGGTCAGGCTTTTCTTGGGTGACCTGTATTGTTATTGTCCCATTGAGGGTCTTGGGCTGGAAATTTTTGGTCTGCTGCAGGAATGTTTTGGCCAGGAGGAAGTTCATGTTCCCAGAATATTATAGCAGCCCTATGGATCATGCTTCTTTCTTCCCCTGAAAAGAGGATGCCCAGGATGGACATTCACTCAGCCCAGTATATATACCACACAGTATACAGCTGTGGCCCTAAGAATTGATCAATTTGATCTGCTACCCCATAAGGGTCATTTAATAATAATGATTTGAGTTCCTCTTTCAAACTTTGGACTTCTGAACTAGTTAAGGGACCATTAACAAAGCTGACACCTCCTTCTCCAAGGGGCAATTCCCTTAAGGGAAATAGAGATGGGGCTGATTCCTTAGAGGTGGAGGGGAAAGGGAAGTTCTGAATATCTTTTTTGCACCGTTTTATCTCACGCTGGAGCCTTCTTGGGGGAGACATAGACTCAGGCGTGTGGTTAGGGAGGGCAGAGGACATTGATTCAGGATTATATGGGAGAGGAACTGAGTGAGGAGATTCCTGTGCACTGGCTTGGGGTGGGGGATTTGGCAGAGGCAGGTGGTCTAGTGGATCCCAGATGTTAGTGGGCTGTTCAGGGGTAGACACCTTACTTCTTTCAGAGGAGCTGGTTTCTGGCTTGCCCCTATAGGCTTCAGGGGGTAAAGGAGGACAGGTCCCTGCCACCAAAGCAGGGCATAATCTATTTTCTCCTGGGAGATGGGACTCTTGTCATTGACATGCATTATTAAAAGTTGACAAATCTACTCCTCATTTGACCACTTGGCCAGAAAACTGAGGGCTCAAGGATGGGTTCTTCGGTCCAAATGAAACAACAATATTTTATCACTTGTTGCTTTCTCTTATATTTAGTCCTCTCATTATCTTTCCAGTATTTTAACATGAGACCTAAGGGACTATTAAGGGGAATGTTATTAGCTTTATACTTTGTTTCTTGTCTTACTTGTGATATTCCCCATCCTGGAGGTTTGGTGTGAGGCTCAATCCTTCATATTAGAGGTTTCTTGCCTTCCCTCTCCCCAGAGGCTTAACCCCACCTACTGGAGGTCCCTTGCACTCTTCTTTAGCTTCATCCTCTATGGCTGCTTCTCCAGAGGGACTTTAGGTCCCTCTTAGCATTGCCGGGTTCAGTATAAGCCTTTGACTCGGACTCCTTTATAGGAGGGCTGCCATCATAAGCCATATGAGGTGACCACAGAACCGCAGATTGGACTCACTCACTTCAGACTTAATGTGCTTGAATCTCATTCACGCACTTTCAACCTCCAAGATAACCTGACCACTAGAAATACTTTACCGTCTCTGTGGCTTTTCTTACCTTGGTGTGTTCTGACCAAGATATACTTCACCACTCCCGTGGCTTTTCTTACTTTGATCCCGACCACCAAGGAAACACTTCACTGCCCCCACAGCTTTTCTAACCTTGATCTGTGCACAGAGTTACCTGGTTGCCGCGGTATCTACTTGTAGGACTTTTCTTCCTGGGTTTATTCGTCACGCCGGGTAGGTCTCAATCTCTACCCCCGAGACCACCACAACAAGGCAGCGGGACACATCGCCTCATGAGATGATTGGAGACCTTTCCCCAGAGAAGAATGGGATCCCAGACGAGCTCCCAAATTTGTTAGGAAAGCTCAGAGTGGCAAAGAAAATGAACACTCAAACAAAAGACTTCTCAGCAAGGCAAATTTCAGAAGGGTGCTGCCTGCATCAGTTACGATCCCAACAGCACACTGAACAAAGGAAAGCAGGGGTTTTTATTCCTAATGCCATTCCTGTTTCTGTTTCCTCCCCTTGTTATTTGGGGTCAGACCACACAATCTAAACTGATCCCGATTGACTAGATTTAGCATTTAGAATAGGACAAAGAACCAGGAAGTTTATTGTTTGTACCTAACAACTTAAAGTAAGGCGGCATGGGTCGGCTACAAGCTTAGTGGATGGAAGCATGCCTGGGCGTGTTAAAGGCAGGAAAGATTACTTATATAATAGAACAAAGGACAAGGAGAGTGAAACCCTTTGAAGAGAAACTGTTCCTAACAGTTGTGCACAGGAGTTCAAGACAAGAGTGAGGTATGATCACTCCACTGCACTCTGGTCTAGGCAACAGAGCAAGACTCTGTCCCAAAAAATAAAAAAATCAGAAAGACTTCAAAGAAATAACAATGCACCTGAAGGAACCAGAAAAGAACAAACCAAATCTAAAATTGGTAGAAGAAAAGAAATAATAAAGATCATAGTAATAAATAAAATTGAGAATAAAACAAAATACAGATAATCAACAAAACAAAAAGTTGGTTTTTTGAAAAGATAATATCAACTACCTTTTAGCTAGGCTAAAAAAAGATGTCTCAAATAAATAAAATCAGAAATGAAAAAGAAAACATAACAACTGAGACCACAGAAATAAAAAAAAAAATCATTAGAGAACATTATGAACAACTATATGCCAACAAATTTAAAAACTAGAAGAAATGGATAAACACTTGGATACATAATAACTTTCAAGATTGAACCATGAAGAAAACCTCAATAAGCTGATAACAAGTAACAAGACTGAAGCCATAATAAAGTCTCCCATTCCACTAAATATTAAAATTTTTAAACATAAAACAAAAAATTAAGTCTCCCACCAAAGAAAAGCCCAGGACCTAATGGCTTCACTACTAAGTTCTACCAGTTCTACTCAAACTCTTTTAAAATAAAAATTGAATGTTTTGGAACTCATTCTACAAGGCCAGCATCACTGTGATTCCAAAACCAGACACGGACACAACAAAAAAAGAAAACTACAGGCCAATACCACTGATTATGAACAAAGATGCAAAATCCTCAACAAAGTACTAGCAAACCAGATTCAACAACATATTAAAAGGATCATTCATCATAATCAAGTGGGATTCATCTCAGGAATGCAAGGATGATGTGACATACACAAACCAATAAACATGATACATCACATTAACAGAACCGAAAACAAAAACCATGATTATTTCAATAGATGCCAAAAAAGCATTTGATAAAATTCAATATACCTTTGTGATAAAAACCCATAACAAACTGTTACAGATGAAACATAGCTCAAAATTAAAAGGGCCATATATAAGTAACCCACAGCTAACATCATACTGAATGGGGAAAAATTGAAGGTCTTTCCTTGAAGATCTGGATCAAGACAAAAATGCCTACTTTCACTGCTTTTATTTCATACAGTACTGGAAGTCCTAGCCAGAGTAATGAAGTAAAAGAAAGAAATAAAGGGCACCAAAATTGAAAAGGAAGAAGTCAAATTAGCCTTGTTTACAGATGGCATGATCTGATACCTAGAAAAACCTAAAGACTTCACCAAAAAAAAGGCAAGAACTGATACATATGCTTAGTAAAGTTGCAGGATCCAAAATCAACATGAAAAATCAATAGCATTATATATACCAACAGTGAACAACCTGAAAAAGAAATTTAAAAAGCGTCAGGCACAATGGTTCATGCCTGTAATTCCAGCACTTTGGGAGGCCGAGGCAGGTGAATCATGAGGTCAGGAGTTTGAGACCAGCCTGGTCAACATGGTGAAACCCCAGCTCTACTAAAAATACAAAAAATTAACTGGGCGTGATGGCAAGCGCCTGTAATCCCAGCTACTTGGGAGGCTGAGGCAGGAGAACTGGCTGAACCTGGGAGGCAGACGTTGCAGTGAGCCGAGATTGTGCCACTGCAGTCCAGCGCTGGCAAAAGAGTGAGACTCTGTCTCAAAAAAAAAAAAAAAAAAAAAGAAAGAAAATTTAAAAAACAATCACATTTATAATAGCTCCAAAGAATATAAACTGTATGGGAATCAACTGAACCAAAGAAGTTAAAGACCTATACGAGGAAAACTATAAAACACTAACTAAAGAAAACAAACTCATGCGTGTAATCCCAGCACTCTGGGAGGCCGAGGTGGGCAGATCCCTTGAAGTCAGGAGATCAAGACTAGTCTGGACAACATAGTGAAACCCTGTCTCACTAAAAATACAAAAATTAGCCAGGCGCAGTGGCGGGTGCCTGTAATCTCAACTACTCGGGAGGCTGTGGGAGGAGAACCAGGGAGGTAAAGGTTGCAGCGAGCCAAGATCACACCACTGCACTCCAGCCTGGGCAACAGAGCAAGACTCTGTCAAAAAAACAAACAAAAAAAAGGAAATTGAATAGGACCCCCAAAATGGAAAGCTATTCCATGCTCATGAACTGGAAGAATACTGTAAAAATAACAATACTAAACAAAGTAATCTACAGATTCAGGGACAGGCACGGTGGCTCATGCCTATAACCCCAGCATTTGGGAGGCCGAGGTGGGTGGATTGCTTGACTACAGCCTGGACAATATGGCAAAACTCAGTCTCCACAAAAACAAACAAACAAACAAACAAACAAATAAAATACAGACTCAATGCAATGCCTATTAAATTATCAATGACATTCTTCACAGAAATAGAAAAAAAAATCCTAAAAATTTTATGGAACCACCAAAGACCCCAAATGGCCAAGGGAAAGAACAAAGTCCGAGGCATCATGCTCCTCTGACTTCAAATTTACTACAAAGCTACAGTAACCAAATAAGCATGGTACTGGAATAAAAATAGACACACAGAACAGAAAAAAGAATCCAGGTATAAATTTATGCCAACTCATCTTCAACAAAGATGCCAAGAACATATAATGGGGAAAGGACAGTCTCTTTAATAAACGGTGCTGGAAACACTGGATATCCACATGCATAATGAATGAATGAATGAATGATTTTTTGAGGTAAGACCTCAAAACCACAGGCAACCAAAGCTAAAATAGACAAATGGGATTACATCAAGCTAAAAAGCTTCTGTGCAGCAAAAAAAACACAATAAATAAAATGAGAAAACCCACAGAATGGGAGAAAATATTTGCAAACTACCCATCTGACAAGGGATTAATAACCAGGACATATTAAGAGCTTAAACAACTTAATAGCAAAAAAACATCAAATTTTAAAATGGGCAAATTTAAAATGGGCATATGATCTGAACACACATTTCTCAATAGACCTTTCAAGTGTGGGAAACGATGACCAGCACATGGTAAGATTCACTAATTGTCAGAAGATCTTTTTAATAATTTTTTTTTTCTTTTTTTTTTTTTTTTTTGAGACGGAGTCTCGCTCTGTCGCCCAGGCTGGAGTGCAGTGGCCGCATCTCAGCTCACTGCAAGCTCTGCCTCCCGGGTCTACGCCATTCTCCTGCCTCAGCCTCCCGAGTAGCTGGGACTACAGGCGCCCGCCACCTCACCTGGCTAGTTTTTTGTATTTTTTAGTAGAGACGGGGTTTCACCGTATTAGCCAGGCTGGTCTCGATCTCCTGACCTTGTGATCCGCCCGTCTCGGCCTCCCAAAGTGCTGGGATTACAGGCTTGTGCCACCGCGCCCAGCCTCTTTTTAATAATTTTTATGAAACAGTAAAATACGTAGCTTCCTGGCTGTACAGAACAGTCTTTTCTGAATCATTCTTTCTCTTTTCCCTCTTTTATAGTTCTTGTTCCTTGCCTTTTATGACTAGTGTGCTAGTTGTCTCTCCTTATTAGAGGTGGTGGATGGTTTAAGTACAGGTCTATCATCAAGACAAGCTGGAGGTAGGAATAAAAGGAATATGAAAGGGAGGAGATTTAAAGATGCTTCTACCCGTTTTTTTTTTCTACTTTATAAACCTCTTCTTTTGCTGCTTTTACTTTGGATTTTAAAAGCAGGGTCTCAGAGAGATTATACTGTGTTCATAGCAATATTATCCACAATAGCTAAAATATGGAAACCACATGTCCATTAATGAAATAATGAATATGAAAAATGTGGTATAGACATACAATAGAATATTATTCAGCTTTAAAAGGGTAGGAAATTCTGACATATACTATAACATGGCTGAAACTTGAGGACATGATGCTGAGTGAACCAAGCCAGTCACAAGAAGACAAATCCTGTCTGACTTCACTTATATGTGGTACTTACGGCAGTTAAAATCAGAGAAACAAAGTAGAATGATGGCTGAGGGAATGAGGAATTATTGTCTGATGAGGGAATGAGGAGTTATTGTCTGATGACTATGGAATTTCAGTTTTGCAAGATGAATAGAGTCTGTAAATGGATAGTGGTAGTGGCTGCATCTCACGAATGTATTTAATACCATTTAACTGTATACTTAAAATGGTTAGGATAGTTGTCCTCGTTTCAGTTTTGCAAGATTAGAATAGAGTCTGTAGATGGATAGTGGTAGTGGCTGCATCTCACGAATGTATTTAATACCATTTTACTATACACTTAAAAATCGTTAGAAAAATCGTTCTCTTTGCACAGTGGGCAGCATGTCAGTTGCATAAAAACGGTTACCATAATAAATTGTATGTTATGTATATTTTACCACAATAAAGAAAAACTAACCCAAAATGGATTATGAACTTAATCAGAAAAAATAGGAGAAAAGTTTCAAAATGTAGAGCTAGGCAAAGAGTTATCAGATTTGTCACCTAACTTCATAAACTGGACTTGATCAAAATTAAAAGGTTTTGTTCCATGAAAGATCCTTAAAGAAAAGATGAAAAGACAAGACACATACTGGGAGAAAATATTTGGAAATGATATATCTGACTAAGGACTACTATACTATAATAGATTACAAAAAGAATTCTCAAAACTCAGTAGTAAAAAGAACAAACAACCCAATTCAAATATGGGCAAAAGACCACGAAGAGACATTTCACCAAAAAAGATACACAGATGGCAAATAAGCACATGAAAAGATGTCCAACATCATTTGTCATCAGGGAAATGTGGCTACCCATTGATGACAATGACTAAAATAAAATGAGGCAACACCAAATGCTGGCAAGGATGTGGAGAAACTCGATCACTCACGCACTGCTGTTGGAAATGTAAAATTGTACAGCGACTCTGGAAAGTGATTTCTCAGTTTAAGAAAATGGACAAACATGCGACTATCATAATGTTAAGCCCATCAATTCCACTCCCTGGCAATCTCTGGAAAATTATGCTCAGTGAAAAAAGCCAATCCTGAAAGTTTATATATTTATTATTCCATTCACATAAAATTGCTGAAATGACAAAATAACGGAAATAGAGAACAGATTAGCGGTTGCTTAAGAAGGGGATGGGGTGAGAGGAAAGCGGGTGTGGCAGGAAAAAAGCCTCAGGAGTGATCTTCGTGGTGACGGAAATGTTCTGTAGTTTGACTCTATTAACATCAGTATCCTGGTTAGTGGTACTGTGCTGGAGTTACCAGTAGAGGAAACCGGGTTAAAGGCACATGTGATTTCTGCATTATTATGTTTTTACAAACATACGTGGATCTACAATTAACCCAAAATAAAAGGTTTAATTAAAAAAAAAAAAGGAAATGGAAATTTCTGCACACGAATTAAAGAATCTAAACCCAAAAGAAAGAAGCCTTTTGTAAGAAGGCAAACACTTACCTAAATAGTGTATCTGACAAGCCTAGACTCTGGTGGGCAAAGGAATGGACCTGACACAGATTGAGTAACTTTGATGGTATAGGGAGTGGAGCCGTTAACGACGTGGGCTGGCATGACAAGTTAGAATCTGGAGGATCCTAAAATGGAGAGTTATTTGTCCCCCACACATTAGATTGCCTTCGTGGGGCATTTACTGAGGGTACCGCAGTGCGGCAGGCTGAGAACAGGGCTATAAAAGCAATGAAACATGTCTGCAGTCTCAGAGTTCATAGATCCTAAAGTCCTGCTAGTGTAAAGAACCTAAGAAAGACACAAAACTGATCTCTGACCCTTATGATATCTGAAAACAGAAGCGAGGTGAAAGGAACTAAAGCAGCAACCTCACCCGGAACAAATTCTACTACTAATTTATTAGCCTCACTGCAGCTTCCTGAAAAGGAAAGAACACTGGTTCGCTTTCAATGGTTTTTTTATATGTTATTTAGAGCACAATAAAAAATGTAAGACACGTAAAGAAGCAGGATAACATGAATAAGAGGAAAACAATCAAAAGGAAACCCACACAGCAGAACCACAGATGTTAGAACCATTAGAGCAGAAAAGAATTTTAAAATGGCAATTTTTAAATATATAGGAAAAGACGTACAAATTAGATGCAATATAAAATTTAAGAGAAACAGAAACTCTAAAAAGAGCAAAAGGACATTCTAAAAGCTAAAAATACAATGAATGAAATTAAGAAATCTAAGCCCTATTCAAAGGCTGAGCGCAGTGGCTCACGCCTGTAATCCCAGCATTTTGAGAAGTTAGTGGATCACCTCCTGAGGTTAGGAGTTCGAGACAGCCTGGCCAATGTGGTGAAACCCCACCTCTACTAAAAATAAAAAAATAAAAAAAATTAGCCGGTCGTGGTGGCACATGCTTGTAGTCCCAGCAACTCGGGAGGCTGAGGCAGGAGAATCACTTGAACCCAGGAGGTAGAGGTTGCGGTGAGCCAAGATCACACCACTGCATACCAGCCTGGGTGACAAGAGCAAGACTCCGTCTCAGGACAAAAAAAAAAAAAAAAAGTCTAGGACCTTTTCAAGCAATTAGGTAATTTTAAATGCACTATATTCCATATGTAAGAATTTTTAAAATATATTAAATAAAAATGATCCCATTCTTCGGTCACATGCCTCCCCCACACGTCTCTAATCCCTCAACCATGGCAAAGACTACTAGACGATCACAGCACTTTCAACTTATCAGAATTCTTAGCAAAGACCTCTAGACACCAACATCAATAAGAGGTGGCATAGGAAACAAAACCTGTTTGATTTAGTCAAAACGTAGGTTGCCTTAATCACAGTGCTTAGGAAGAAATGTAAAGTCACCATTTTGTAATGAAGCAGAGGACTAGGTGAACTTATAAACTGAAAGTATGTCATTGATTCCTGCCTCCCACTTTGTCCTATTAAACAAAAACTTTCTGGTAAGGGCTCTACAATACGAATTAAAAATCCTACCTCCCAGGTATATATTTGAGAGAAATTAGTGGATATGTACACAAAAGGATTTGTACAAAATGTTTTACGCAGCTTTCTTCATAACAACCAAAAAGTAGAAATAATTCAAATTCCCACAATGGAATATTACACAGCAATAAAAAGGAACAAGCTACCAGCAGGCACAGTAACACAGATGCTGAGTAAAAGAAGCCACAGTTAATCATATACACTGAATGATCACATTTATATGAAGTTCAAACCTAATCTACAGTGATGTGAGTTTAAAAAAAAAAAGATTATCTCTGCGGAGGGTGGACTGTCTTGGAAAGAGCTAATGGGAGTCTTTCTGGAGTCCTGGAAATGTTTTGTGTCTTTATATGGACAGTGATTACAGTTATAAAAAGGCATCAAGCTACATACTTAGATTTGTGCACTTCACACAGAAAAAATGATGATGATGAAAATAACCAGTTGTGAGGTACAATATCTGCAAATGGCCAGTAAACAAGAATCTTTGGGAATTATTAGATGTTAAGATACTACTGAACAGGAAGAATGGTGCTAATAAAGAAAGCATATTTTCTTTAGTTACATGCTAGCTTTATTTGGCATTCTGTTTATGTGTCCTATAAACACTGTTGAAAATGATTCTTTTTAGATATATCCTCTGCACTAGATCAGAAGTTCATTTAGGGTAGATCCAAACATTGTAAAAGGCTAAAGAGTAAGTATTTTCAGCTTTGCAGGCCACATGGTCACTGCTGCAACTCCCCGATTCTGCCACTGTAGCACTAAAGCAGCCATACAAGGTAAGTAAATGAGTGAGTGTGGCCCAGTCTGGCCCCACTGGCCATGGTTTGACAACCCCTGATCTAAAGAAGAACTACAACAGTCTTTGTTTTCCGTGTTCATCTTCTACAGTACTTCATATAGAGTAGGCACTCAGCAAAGCAAAGCTAAAAGGAATCTTTAAATCATCTCTTCTAATCCCTCCACTCACAGCGAAAAACATGAATCAGAGGTTAAAATTTAAAACAGTACCACTGTTTAAAGCAGTGCCTCACCGGGCATAGTGGTTCATGTCTGTAATCCCAGCACTTTGGGAGGCGGAGGCGGGCGGCTCACCTGAGGTCGGGAGTTTGAGACCAGCCTGACCAACATGGAGAAACCCTGTCTCTACTAAAAATACAAAATTAGCCGGGCATGGTGGCACATGCCTGTAATCCCAGCTACTAGGGAGGCTGAGGCAGGAGATTCGCTTGAACCTGGGAGATGGAGGTTGCAGTGAGCTGAGATCGTGCCATTGTACTCCAGCCTGGGCAACAAGAGCAAAACTCCGTCTCCAAAAAAAAAAAAAAAGCAGTGCCTCATTTTAATAAACATGCAAAGACTTTTAAGTGATTTAAATTCCAATTTTTTTTGCATGTAAAACATAAGTTTCAAAATTTCAGACACTTTACATAGCATAAACTAAAAATAATTATTTTAGAAAAATGTATCTTTACCTACAGTTTGGTTATAAGCTATCAAGACAAACTTTGAGTCACATAACCACAAGGGATCAATCTAGGAAGTACTAAAACCTCACCATCTAAAATGAGGAGCTAAGACTAAACGAAAGTTTCTCCAGGACTCAAGTTTTTCTAAAAGCCAAAATGGCGATGAATATATTTAATAGTAGTTAGCACTATTAGGAAACACTTGATTATAACTTAATAACTCAATTATAAGGAAAACTGTTTACACAATTATACTGCAACGTAGTTAATATGATATACACTAAAAAATTCTATTACAGGTTACTGAACATTTTTACATGGCAGCCAAACAATCAGCCAACAGTAGAGGGCAGCATTTCTATTCACTATTAAAATTAAACTTAAAAATTTTGAAGTCTTAAAAAAATCTAAAAAACCTGAAATATCTGCACTGAGACTTTCTTTTAAAATACTTAATACTCCTTTCAAAGCTTCTAACATACAATTTTAATACAACCTACAAGTAAAATTGCCCTAATATAAATATGAATATTTAAATAAAAGATAGCTGTTTTACCCAAAAGAGTCAAATTTTGTATTCATAATTCCCAAACTGATAAACCAAAACAATTCAACAGTTCTCTGGTGACTTAATCCCTAAAATTCTATCAGTTATAGAGTTAAAACAATTATTTGCTGGGCACCAGCTGGAATGACAAACACCCCCACATATGGGCATATATTTTCTTTACCCATATAAAGAATCACCAAAAGAATCATGAACTTTCGGCAACTACAGATTCAGGGAACTGTTTCAGAACACAAGGCAAAGCATCACTCTAAAATCTAAAATAAAGGCAGCAAAAAGAGGTTGATAAAGCAGAAACAGGTGTGGGTAAAAGCATCTTTCAAGCTCCACCTCTTTCATAATCCTTTTATTCCTATCTCCAGCTTGCCTTAATGAAACACTTGAACGTAAAACCACCCACACCTCTAATAAAGAAAACTATAACACTAGTCATAAGAGGCAAAGAAAAAGAACTCTAAAAGAGAGAAAAGAGTAAGACATTCAGAAAAGACTGTTCCGTACAGCCAGGAAGCTGTATTTTACTATTTAATAAAAATTATTAAAAAGATCTGCTAACAATTAGTGAAGCCTTACTATGTGTTGGTCATCGTTTCACATACTTGACAGGCATTATTAGCTCAAGTAATCTTTAACAACGCTTATATAGATACCATTATTTTCCCCCACGTTACAGATGAAGAAACTGAAGCCTAGAAGGAATATTAAGCAATCTGTCTAATCACCAAAATAAGTAGCATAGCTATTAGTCATAAACTTTCATCAACCAAAGTTTCAGGGAACTGTCTCAGAAGACCAGGAATTAGCACAGCTCTATAATCTACTTTTATTATTAGTTTTGAAATAAGAAGCAACTAGTCCCAAGCAAGTATTGGGACGAGAACCTCGACAATCTCCAGAGCCTGAGCTTTTGCCTATTATTCTTTATTCTGCTCATTCTAAGTGGAACAACTTCAGTTGAGTGAATGCCACAGAAATCACAATACGGGGAATTTAAAAAGTGAGTGACAAACTATGGAAAAATGAAAGCCTCAGTTATCCTCTGTCTGACTGCACAAGGGTGAGCAAAAAACAGGGTAGCACTTGAAAGCAACCCCTAATATTTCAACTCAGCAGGTCCCCAGTGAGGTGAACACCAGATGAATATTGACAGGATAATAAAAATTAAGAAAAAGGTACAATAGTTAGAATTCAAACAACAGGCCAGGCGCAGTGGCTCACACCTGTATTCCCAACACTGTGGCAGGCCAAGGTGGGCAGATCACCTGAGGTCAGGAGTTCAAGACCAGCCTGGCCAACAGAGTGAAACCCAGTCTCTACCAATAATACAAAAATGAGTGGGGCATGGTGGCGGATGCCTGTAATACCAGCTACTCAGGAGGCTGAGGCAGGAGAATCGCTTGAACCCGGGAGGCGGAGGTTGCACTAAGCTGAGATCACACCATTGCACTCCAGCCTGGGCGACAGAGCAAGATTCAGTCACAAGACAAAAAAAATAATAAAACAATATACTATGGAAATTTCAAAGAAACCCCATCACTGTGGATGAGACTAGGAGCTATAATAAGCCCTTTCTAAACAGAAATAGAGAGACAATTTAATTAAAATATATTTAGGCTGGGCACAGGGGCTCACGCCTGTAATTCCAGCACTTTGGGAGGCCGAGGCGGGTGAATCACGAGATCGGGAGATCCAGACTATCCTGGCTAACATGGTGAAACCCTGTCTCTACTAAAAATACAAAAAATTAGCCAGACGCAGTGGTGGGCACCTATAGTCCCAGCTACTCGGGAGGCTGAGGCAGGAGAATGGCATGAACCCAGAAGGCGGAGCTTGCAGTGAGCCGAGATCGCGCCACTGCACTCCAGCCTGGGTGACAGAGCAAGACTCCGTCTAAAATATATATATATATAAAATATATATATATAAAAATATATATATATAAATATAAAAAAATATATATATATTTTATATAAAGTAAGATATTTTAACTGGAAAAATAGTCTGAAGGTGATTAACTTGTGGAAATTTTCACAGTATTTATCAAAATATTAGAAATTTTTAAATCTTTAATATTAGAGATTCCTCACCTAAAGAATCATGGTTATACCTAGAGATTAAGCATCCAGCATATCATTTTAAGAGGAAAAAAATATAAATAATCCAAATGTTAACTGATTAAATATTCAAATCAAGAAGTCATTATAAAAGCTATAGGAAAACATTCAATGATATGCTAAGGATTTTCAAAATATATTAAATACAAATGATCCCATCTTCTGCCAAGTCTCCCGCCTATCTCCAATCTCAGCCATGGCAAAGACTACTAATGAATCACAGCACACCCTTTCCTGTAACCTGCTATCGGAATTCTCAACACAGATCTCTGGGCATCCAACATCAACCAGAGTTGGCATCAGAAATAAACCCATCTGATTTAGTCAAAAGGTAGGTCTGACTCAGACAACGGTTAGTCATGGAGCAAAGGGCTAGGAAAACTAACGAAATCAGTTAAAATAAGTCTTTGATTCCTCTCTCTTACCTTCTCCTATTAACAAAAACCCACTGGTAAGGACCACAGGAAATAATTTAAAACTCTGCCTCCCAGGATAGGGAATCGAGAAGACTACTGCCTAGTCTCCAGTGGTGAGTCACACTAGCAGCAGGGAAGGTGTATGAGATGAACTTATCCAGCTCTCCTGCCTCGCTCTACTGGGTGGAAACATTCCTCATTGTGTACTACTTTAAATTTAGAGGGTGTCCCTAAAGCCCAAATGCTTTTTTCTTGGACTAGATAAATTGATTCTAAAGTGTATACAGAAAAATAAACAAGAATCTTTTTTTTTTTTTTTTTTAAGAAAAGCTCTAAGACAGAGAAGCAATGATAGAGGATAACCCTATTAGATGTTAAAGTATACTATATAAAGCTTCAGTAAGTAAAGAACTGTCAATCTGGTTCATGAACAGACAGACTAGTGAAACACAGAATCAAATATCCAGAAACATACCCAAATACACATGAGAACTTATTATTTGTCAAAAGGTAGCATCTCAATTCAGAGGAGGAAAATAAATACAGACTTCTTAATAAAATGACATTGGGGCCGGACATCGTGGCTCACGCCTGTAATCCCAGCACTTTGGGAGGCTGAGGTGGGTGGATCACAGGGTCAGGAGATCGAGACCATCCTGGCTAACATGGTGAAACCCCATCTCTACTAAAAGTACAAAAAATTAGCCGGGCATGGTGGCGGGCACCTGTAATCCCAGCTACTCAGGAGGCTGAGGCAGGAGAATGGCGTGAACCCGGGAGGTGGAGCTTGCAGTGAGCTGAGATGGCACCACTGCACTCCAGCCTGGGCGACAGAGTGGAACTCCGTCTCAAAAAAGAAAAAAAAAAAAAGACATTGGAACAATGGGTACCTATCTGGAAAAATATTACACTGGTTACACAACTAACACTATGCATCAGGATAAACCGAAAATGGTCCAGAGATTTAAAAGTGAAATCCTACATAAAGTAACCAAAAGAAAACCTGGGTGACTTCTTTTTAATTCTGGAATGTGTAAGGTCTTACTATGACCCAAATGCAGAAGCTAGCCAAGAGGGGAAAGAAAAAAGAGGGGAGAAGAAGATGAGAGGGGAGAGAAGAAGGAGGGGAAGAGAAGAGAAGAAAGCACTGATAACACCATAAATAAAAAAATGACAAAGTGTGGGATTAAAAAAACTGCAACTGACATCAGAGACAAAAGCTAATCTCCCTGACAGATACTGAGCTCCCAGAAACTGAGATGAAAAAGACCAACATCCCAATAGAAAAAAATATGTAATAAACCATGTTTAAATATGTAGAAGAAATGAAAATTAAAACTATACTTATATGCCATTTCTCATTAAGCAAATTGGCAAAAACATAAAATTTGAAAACACATTCTGTCGATAAAGTTGCAGGGAAAGATTCTCAAACACGGCCGGTGGAAATACCAAATGGCACAACTCCTATGGAGGGGAATCTGACAACAGGTAACAAAATTACATCTGCATATACTCTGTGAACCAGTAATCCCATACCATACCGAAATGCCTGCAAAAATATAAAATGGCATACATACAAAGTTGTTTACTGAAGTAGCTTATAAGTGTAAAAGATGAGAAAGAAATTTACTGTCCAGCAAAAATACATTTATATTGTCTTAGTCTATTTGTGCTACTATAACAAAATACCACAGACTAGGTAATTCATAAACAATAACAATTTATTTCTCAGGTTTCTGGAGGCAGCGAAGACCAAGACCAAGACACTGGCAAGACCAGCGTCTGGCGAGGGCCGCTTCTGCTTCCAAAATGGCACTTTGCTGCTGCACTCTCCATAGAAGAACACTTATTTCCTCACACAGCAAAGGGTGAAAGAGCCCTCCCTTCTGCCTCAAGCCCTTTTCATAAGGGCACTAATCCTACTCGTGACTTAATCATCTCTCAACGGCCACAACATCTCAACACTGTCGCACTGGGGATTAAGTTTCAACATGAATTCTGGAGGGGACACCATCATTCACACCATAGCATATATCTTTCGAACATTTTGAGCTTTTTTTTTTTCCTGATATACAGTATTAGGTATGGATCCAACTTTCATCTTTTTCCAATAGAACTGGTTGTTACAGGTCAGTCATTTATTTATTTATTTGGAGACGGAGTCTCACTATGTCACCCAGGCTGGAGCGCAGTGGCGTGATCTTGGCTGGCTGCAACTTCTGCCTCCTGGGTTCAAGTGACTCTTGTGCCTCAGCCTCCTGAGTAGCTGGGATTACAGGCATGCGCCACCACGCCCGGCTAGTTTTTCTATTTTTAGTGGAGACAAGGTTTCATCATGTTGGCCAGGCTAGTCTCAAACTCCTAACCTCAGCCTCCCAAAGTGCTAGGATTACAAATGTGAGCCACTGTGCCCAGCCAGGTCATTTATTTAAAATGGCTAATAAACTATGGTACATCCATATGATCAAATATATTTCTGTAAAAATGGATGAGGAAAAGCTCTACGTATTAAAATGGAGAGACCTTCAGGATACTGCAAGTAAAGCCACCAAGAGGCAAAATATTATATAAAACACATTACTTATTGTGTAAGGAAAGACAGAAATAAAAGCATTCTTATTTACTTGTATTTGTATAAAGACTAGAAAGATAAATAGAAACTAACAAAGAATAGTTTCCTATAGGAGTTGGGGGGAAGATATAGAAGTGAGGCATATCGACATAAACTTTCATATGATAGTTTTGATTTTTAAATTATGTGAGTTTATTATCTACTCAAAAATTGTTTAAAATATAAGTGAAGAGTTGGCTGGTGTGTGGGAATGGCTGTTATAGACTAATAACTTAAGTCTATTTAAATTAATTAAAGTTAAAATTCAGCTTCTCCGTCGAACTAGCCACTCCGTTTCAAGTGCCAGTGGACAGGACAGCAAAGATAGACAACATTTCCATCACTGCATGAAGTTCTACTGGACAGTGCTAAAGTTGAGTCTACAGACAGAAGCACATCCGATAAAATGAAAAAGGATTCAGTCTCCCATATAAGCCAGAAACAAATATACAACAAAGTCAACAAATCAACCAAATATTTAAGTTAAATATCGGTCAAATATCAGTCAAATGTTTATGTGTCAAGACATGATGACATACTACCTTTCCACCATAAACTAGGAAACACATGGAAAAACAGTAAGAGGATAAGCCACTTTCTCGATCCGTTTGAATGCACTATAAATACAGAATAATAGATAAATGTTAATGACGATATTCCAGGATGTCAATCTATAACTATATTCAAAATGGGACTTTAAATGCATTAAAAACTAAAATACTTTTTAATCCATAAATTTCTACCATCTGCTCCAAAGCTTCATTCTTTTAACAATTAGTGAACTTACTAAGTATCTACTATGTATCAGGCACGTGGTCAGTCACCAGGGATATCATGGAGAACAAAAGCTTTACTTTTTTCTAACACTTACGGGCCAATGAGAGACACATACATTCCTGAAGGATCGCACAAATAAGCGGCACGCTGTGCGGCACGAAGGAAGGAGAATGGGCACACTCACAGAAGCAGAGGAACCTAACGTAACGGGGATCACAGGGTTTCCCTGAGGAAGCAGTCTACAAACTGGAATCTGAAGGGTAAGATTGGCCTAAAAAGCTTCCAAAGAGAGGAAACTATTCTGCCTAAAGATCTCAAAGCATCTCGGAGGCTGAAGTGGGAGGATTACTTGAGCCCAGGAAGCGGACGCTGCAGTGAGCCAAGATCACGCCACTGCACTCCAGCCTGGGTGACAGAGCAAGACCCTGTCTGGGGTGGGAAAGATCTCAAACTCAAAGCGAAGGAAACACCTCACAAGACCTAAAAAAAAGTTCTGTTAACAAAAATAATGAAAACCTGGTCTGCAGCTTCTAAAATATATGGATTGCCAATTCCTTAATTGGGAGAGATGCTCAAGACTGTACATACCTCAAACACTGCCCTAATGGCACTTAACATGGACTCCACGGTTTTGGAAAATAAGTTCAATAATAAAAAAATGTAACAACTGGCACTGAGTGTAAGAGAATCTCCTGAAATATGAATGTTTATTTTCTCTTTTCTTAATTAAGGACATACACGAAACATTTTTTTCTTTTCAGGTTTTTCTCCCGCTACCTAAACTGCTAAACAACCCTAAAATGAAGAGAGATAGAGAACATCCCTTTTCTGTTTAGCTGATCAGCAAGCAGTACAACAAAAGATGGAGAAAGATATGATCCTACTACCAGAAATTCTGGTACTAAAGTTATGCAACTCTCAGAAGTTACTTGACAGCTGGGAATCCTCCATGCTAAAGAACACGAATGCCCTCAGCTGCAGTTTAAGCAGAGTGCTTTATTGCTAACATAAGAAAATATACCATATATAACAATAATCCTAAATCACTCTTGTTGGGCCTTTTATGCTCTGAGTTAATTTTCCTACAGTGATTACAAGCCTGACGAAAATGACACTTCTCTGCCTGGCCTCTAACAATATTAACTCCACCTCAACGGACATGTTTGCAAAGCAGCTAGCTAAGAACCAAGAACTTACAAACACAAAAATAAATATCTCTTAGACACTACGTGGAAAAGCACAAAATACTGTATCCAAGCTGATTAAAGTACATAACAATGTATATAAGTGTACGAACAATAATCAGAAATGCTGCCATGGTAGAAATGCTCACTAGCATCTTTTTGTCCTACAAAATATCTAAATCCAGAAGAGTTTTTTTTTTTTTTAATTCAAAGAGAAGTACATTTTCATTTTCACTAAAAGGCAAAACAAAACAAACATTACACTTGGGTTTAAAACATATTAATCAGAAAAGGAATGTAGAGCTATTTATGACAGTCTTAAATTAGTAAATGGAGACCAAGACTTGGCAGCTCAGTAGCAGTGATGATTTAGTCATCACTTCTCACAACCTTGTCATTTGCAAACGTTTTAAAATAAGAGTCTTCATTGTGAAGAACATATAGTTACGGGGGGGGGGGGACAACCAAAAAACTAATCATCATTGCTTTAGCTCAACCCACATGCCTGTACTTAAGGGTATCCATGGTAGCAATGATGCAGCGTGCCTACCTAGTTCACCGTGCCTACACAAGTGGGAGAGAGGGGAGGCGGATGATGAAAAAAATTTCACTTGGAAAGGTGTTTTAGTATTAACATGATAAAATTACATCAACTACACTGTCAGACTTTTAAAACACATATAAAACCACAAAGCTCTGTAAGACCAGAAAAGGGAGAGAAGAACAAGGGATGGGGTACACACTGCAGCCTTTAGTTGAAAAGAAAATCAAGAATTTTGCTCTTCCTGCTAGAACCATTGGTTAAATATGTTCAAAGGGTTTATTTCTAATAACAGAATAAATTATTTTAATTTAGCTTTTTCAAAAGCAACTACAAACAATGTTTTAGGCTTCTAATTTCCAACCTACATCCTTCTCTATTTTTGCTTTAACAGTTACATAATAAAAAGTTATAAATACTTTAGGATAATGATTACATCTAATTTTTTTAAGCAAAATAGACCCTCTTTTGCTAAAAAAGGGTCAATGCAAAAAAAGTCTAAGTCTATCAAGGAAGATGGAGCAGAGAGAGGAGACAGATCATTTCAAATAACCTTGCCATAATATTGGAAATAAAACCAAAGTGAATGAAATGATGAAAGGTAAATCACAGGGGAGAACCAACACAGACAACCACGAAAAAAATCTAGAGAGGGAAAAAGCAGCAACAACCCTGTTTTCCAGGCTTCTGTGCCCTTTAAACATTCAGTAAGAATATTTCAACATGACAATTACCTAGAGGCACAGAGAAGACATCTCCTTATAAACGGGATGGAAACAGACAATGGGCATGTCTGTATCCGATCAGAAACTACTGTTCGAACTAGAACTCTGTGAGCAACAAGAAAAGAAAACTAATTTCCATCAATTTTCCTGCTTTTCCTCTTATGAAAAATAATTCACTATACAGGAAGAGTAACAGCCTATTTTTAGAATTTACAAATTTACCTACTCTTTTATTACTGAACATAATTTTAAAATCTCAACAAGTTTGTCTAGCAATCACTATGAGACATTGTTAAGTGCATAGAAATAAAAAAGGTAAATTATTCCATATTTTAAAAACCAATGGATAAATTTTAAATGTAAGCACACTGAATGTATAATAACACCATCACACAATGTCTGCAAACTGGTGCTCAAAAATAAAAGAAGCCAAACTTAGAGATTAAGTGAAGCATGCTGCACTCTGAAGACAATGAGCAAAACAGACTTCAAAACAAGTACTCTGAAAGAGTGCTTGTACAAGTCTAATCATTCTAAATCCAAATCAACATCTTTCTAAAGGCAACACAATCAGCACCTATTTTCCTCTTCTTAAAAATACAAAAAATTAACTATAATTATAATAGATGGAAGAGTCCAGAAAATGTTCTCAAGATGAGTTATACTTTCAACTAGCATGGCATGTTGGGACACAAAATAAAGAGGAGGAGAATAACTCTGAGAATATATTTAGAAGATTTAAATATAATCAAGGCTTTACAGACCTTTGCTGTTGGGAGAAAGGCTTCCTGAAAATCTCAGGGAAAAAAATATCTGTGTAACACATTTTAGCTATCTAAAACACATTTCAAAAGATTGCCTTTTCTAAAGGATATAAACTAAGCATCACAGGGATTCACATATCTATTTTCAAATGTATGACAATGGTTACACCTTATTTTTAAAATACACTGAACAAAGGGTCTCTCACATCTGTCACTAACAATGAAATACAGAAAAGCATATTATATCTTACCTTTGTGGTGACAATGCACAGGCAATCCATTACTCTACCATTACAATATTTTATACATAAAGCAAAACTATTTTAAGTTGCCTAGTTGAACAAAAAATGTAAATAAAAATAAAGTTGTGAGATAAAATCATAAATGAAAAAGTTATAACTGTAACTATATCTCTCCAGGATCCATTCTTAGAGATAGCAATTTTTCTACTATCTAAAATACAAGAAACCAGAGTCTGTCACGTGCCCTACAATCTTCTTTATGTAATCTGTATCTGAAGAACTTGAAATTATCCCACAAAACACTGTGGAAGATGTCAGGGTTTATTCCACAAGAGTCCACTGCTTCTTCAGAGGCTGTTTCATTAATCCCTCTTTTCAAGATACGAGGTTGACAGGAAGTCATCTGATGAAATGCTCCACAAAGAGGCTTCCCTGATATAAATTTAAATCTGCTTCTCCTTGTTAGCTACAGTTTGGATACTCAAATGACAACTACCAAAAAAAAAAAAATCACTAAAAATATGCAGGCAAACATTTCTTCCACTAAACCATTTCAGCAACTGCAGCCTGCAAAGTAATGACTTTCTCGAGCAGTAATGAATGGAATATTCCATGTGGTTTTTTTGAGAAGGGGAGCAGGAAAAACAAAACACAGTAATTTAAAATATTATCTCTAAATCCTGCCTTTTTTTTCTTTGCTAAAAAAGTGAATAAATAACATTTTACCAACAAAGGCAAATTTTAACTTTATTGCCTTACTAAATCCATTTCACTGATCCCCCACACACCAAAAAAACCACCACAAAAAGATAGTTAAAACTATGTAACCTTTCAAACTCAAGAAGTCTTCATTTTTAAGTCAACTAACTTTGTGAATTCCTGTCCTGTCTCCAAGATCATTAGGACTGGAGCTAGACAGGCTAACGGGACATGGCAGAGGGATATGCAACTGGCCTTCAGTATCATAAGCTTCCAGCCACACGCCCCTACACAAATGCCATAGTAAGGTTAGCTACATGTGGTGGCCTGTGCCTGTAGTCCTAGCTACTTGGGAGGCTGAAACTGGACAATGGCTTGAGCCCAGGAGTTTGAGGATGCAGTGAGGCTGTAACTGCACCACTGCACTCCAGCCTGGGCAACAAAGCAAGACCCCTGTCTGTAAAAAAACTTTAAAATCCAAAAAAATTTCTAAAAAATTTTCAATGCATAGCATCATTTGCAATTTTTGTCCACAAAGTTTCCTCATAGTTTACAGATATTATGAATGACCTCAAGTTCAAACAACTGAACTGTTCCTACTTGCCTCTTATACCCTATTCCTCCTCCTAACATTTCCAATACACAGGGACTGCACCAACAACTTACAGACTAAACCACATTTCACTGTAAGGGTTATGAAAAGGAGTTAATACATATATACTATTTGGTAGAACCTATCAAATAGTAAGCATTATCAATGTTGTTATTACTATTATTAGTATGTATCAGATCAGTCTTTTATTTAAAGCCTAACAGGATATACTTGAGACAGGCCCAATGGGACCTTACCTTACTTTATCTAATGGGGTTGTTAGTGAGGATTAAATAATATACACAGGGCACTTAGAATAATGCTGACATGTTAAGTCAATAGTGGCAATAAACAGGGCAACAGTGCTCAATAAATGCCAGCTACAGCTATATATCTATTGTGGTATAATACGAAATATATTCAGTCTTTTTTCTGTCACAGAGTGCCTAAAACTCTTAGAAATTCCTAGTAATGGGAAGGTCTTTTTTTATTCATGACAAGCCCTTTGGATAACAGCTAATGCTCATGAGGTCACTTAAAGTGAGACCCCTAGAAAGCCTCAGGATAAGGAAAGACCACGGGATCAGAGGGGTGGGACTTTCAGCTCCACCCACCAACCTCCGGAGGGGCAGGGGTTGGGGGGCTGGATATCAAGCTCTATAAAAACTCTTAACAACGTGGGATGTGCTTTTGGGTTGGCAAAGGCATGCTGGGAAGGCTGAGAACTCCAACTTTACCAGGATAGAAGCTCCTGCACTTGGGACCCTTCTGCCAAATTCATCAAAATTGCCAAGCACGAAAAGAAGCAAGGAAACACAACCCAGAGAAGAGGGGAAAAAAAATCAATCAATAAAAACTGACCCAGAAATGACACATAATAGAAATCAGCAGACAAAAACATTTTAAAAGTTACTTTAACTCTGTCCCTTATGTTTATGAAGATAGAGAAAAGCTTGAGTGTGTTAATGAGACAAAAATGAAACTATTGAGACCCAGTCTGGTGGTAAACATGTGTAGCCCCAGGTACTTGGGAGGCTGAGGCAATAGGACTGCTCGAACCCAGGAGGCTGAGGATGCAGTGGGCCATGACTCCATTACTGCACTGCAGCCTGGGTGATGCAGCGAGACCTTGTCTCCAAAAAGAGGGACAGGGAGAGGAGAAGAGAAACTAAATCAAGCTTCTAGGGCTAAATTGTCTGAAATGAAAAACCGACTGAGACTTAACAGTAGACTAGATACTTCAGAAGATTAATGAACCTGAAGACTTAGTAACGGAAATTGTCTAAAATTTAACATACCAACGAAAAAGACTGAAAAAAGATTAATCATATCAGTGAACTGTAGACAAAGTCAATCAAACCAATATACATGTAATTGGAATCCCTGAAAGCAAAGGGGAGGGAAGAGAAAAAATATTTGTAGAAATAATTGGTGAAAAACGTCTAAAAACTAGGTAAAAACTATAAACCCACAGATCCAAGAAACTCAATGAATCCCAAGCACAAGAAAGGTAAAGAAAACTGTAACGATAAACAGTACACGTGAGTGACAAGCACCAAATTCAAGACAAAGGTTAATTCTGGGGAACAAGGCAGGAGAACGTCATTACAGTGGAAAACACAAGATACTTCAACTATACTTACACTATTTTATCTTCTTAAGGTACTAGTAAATACATGGATATTTATAATATTCACTACAGTTTCTCCATGATTAAAATCTTAAAAAAAAAAAAAACAAAAAACACACAAAATGAAGGCAAACCAACAGGGCAAACAGTTGCCAAGAAGATAAAAAATTTTCCAAAGCACAGAGTAGACAGTAGCAAATGCCACCAAAAAATCGATAACATATGCGAACAGCCTCTGTTATGCCCTTGATCCTTTTCTCTTTTGGAATCTCATTCTCCCTTCATACAATGTCTATAACCTCTTTTTGTATCTTGGGCCTCTGTTCCCTTCTTTATCTTATAAATATAATATGTTCAAAGATGCCATTAGGAAAAAGGGAGAAAAATGGACTTCTTCGTAAGACCCTATAGCATTCCTTCTCTTCTTAGCTAATCTTCTTGAAAACGTAGTTTGCCTTTTCTTCTTCCTTTTCTTCTCATTCCCAATATTCTGTAACCTAGCTTCTGACCCTCCTTCTCCACATTAACTGTTCTCTTTTTCCCTTTATTTACTTTAAAAAAAAATTATCTAACTACACAGATAATTCAGGCACACCTTAAACACACTTATAAAGACAGATGAATAATGTTGAAAGTCTCTTTTGTATTATTTTCCCGAGATAACCTCTTTTAACCACTTGTATGTATTTGTTCAGCTAATCCTATATGTTTATTATTACTTAGGGTCCTACTGAGAAGTACTTTTTTCTTCTAATGGAATCTTTGAATATATTTACAGGACAAAATAAAGAGGGGAACAGAGGCCCAAGACAGAGAAAGAGGTTACAGATATTCCATAATGAAAAAGAATGAGATTCTAATCAAGAAAAAGGGATTAAGAGCATAACAGAAGCTGTTAGTATTTGTTCTCTGATATGACTTTCACATAATTGAAAACATATAAAGTTAGGAAATTTTGCAATAAACACACATCACTCTGGAAATCCAAAAAACAGGAGTGGGGAGGAGGTTTAGGAGCACATGAGATATCACTGTTCTAACACTAAAAATAGTCATAAGCGCAGATACAGATATAGAGCAATCAAGATTATTTAAATGATGAGTTACTGAAAATGTCACATAATCAAAACACGTAATTCAAAACTAATTGGGGGTGTCTTCTTGGAACACATAGATCTAACCAATGTGACGTACTTTAGCTTTCACAGACTTTTATTTTCTCAGTAACTGTGTAATGTTTTGCTGAGTTTTCTCCTAGATTAACAGCTTTCTCTTTTTTTTGGCATAATATGACAGTTGTTCCCCTTCTTTTATAACATTTCTTTTTTTGGAGACAGGGTCTTGCTCTGTTGCCCAGGCTGGAAATGCAGTGGACTGATCAAAGCTCACTGCAGCCTTGACCTCCTGGGCTCAAGCAATTCTCCCACTTCATACTCCCAAGTAGCTGGGACTACAGGCATGAGCCACCAACCACACCTTTTTTTTTTTTTTTTTTGGTAGGGATGGGGTCTCCCTATGCTGCCCAGGCTGATCTATACTAAATTTACAGAAACGTGTTTTTCTTTCTTCAGTAATAAATGTCTTCTTCTGGAATACCTCCAGAAGTACCTGCCTGAGGCCGTTTTACAGTTAACTTTTTTCTAAAATAAGTAGAAGTACACTCTATAAAACAACTATTAAAAGTATAGTACATAAACTAGTAACATAATTGTTAATATTTATTAAGTATTATGTACTGTACCTAATTATACATGTTATGCTTTTACATGACTGGCAGAACAGGTTTTTACACCAGCATCACCACAAACACCTGACATGCGCTGGACGACAATGCTATGACAGTGATGAAGTCACTAGGAGACACACAGCTCTCAGCTGGATTATAACCTGAAGGGATCCTACTTCACATGGTCTGTGACTGGCCAACACATCATCATACCACATATTACTGTATTTCTACAGCTTTTTTAAAAAAATAAACTTGCCTATTACATTTCTATCTCTATTAAAATTAGTTCTTTCTCTCCTTATTTTAACTTTATTGCAATATTTTCCTTTGTCTAGGTAGTAAGTACAACTGCCAAGAAAGTTACTAAACAAAAACAGAAACATCCGTCTTGAAGCCTGAAGTTCTAATCAGTTTTTCTATAGGGTAATACCACAAGGTTGGGCAGTACCAACATCCCTGAATGACAGTTTGATAAATTCTGAAGTAAACACAGTATAAGCTCCACATATTAAAAACCAAAATCTGGCTCACCTCATGTATGTTAGGAGGCTATAGCAAGAATGAATTCATGCTCCTCTGACATCCCAAATTACTGCAATGTATGTGATATGCCTTTTAAAACTATGCTATTTGAAAAATGATATGGTTATTATTTTAATCCATTCCTGTGGAACACATGAGTCTAAGAAAGGAAGACAAAACATATTCATTTTAAAATATTAATGCAAAACATTGTATTAATATTTTACAATATTAATATTTTAAAATCAATACAATATGTGCTTTCTTCTCACGCAGTATTTCTCAAATTTTATTTTACCAGTTCTGGGGCAAAAGGCTAAAGTTGGAAGAATGTGTCACCTGCCTGTCCACTTTCTTACCTCTCAAAAATAACACCTCAAAGAAAAAGCAACCCCTAGGAATAGAAAAATGGAAACCATCGCTTGCATGGATTCTAGTTCAGGGGCAGTGAAAACTCAAAATAAACTTGGGAAAATTGCTGGAAGGCAAGGACATGCTTGACTAGCAGAGCATATCCGAAGAAAACACAGATACCCCTTCAAGTGATTCGTCTAGTCAAATACGAAGTAATATGAGCATCCAAACTTAAATGTATGTAAACATTTAGTCAATAAAAATTTCTCAGTATACGGTGATAACTCTGTAAAGAGAGAGATCCAGAAAAAGGGCAAACTTCGCAATCTCTGGAGGGGATTATCACATAAACTACTCAAATAACTGATCATTCAAAGAAAGTAACGTAAACTTTAGCCTGTCTTTTTAGAAGGAACAGAAGTTCATCCCTAGTTGATGAAGAAAAAGAGTGTTATAGAAGAATGTCAACTAATAAATACAAATGGAATGATAAAATTGGGGAGAAAAATCACATTTTGAAACCTTAAATGTAGTGATTTGGCAATGATCAGCAATGGGTGGAAACTGACTCACTACAAGGTGCCAAAGTACATCCCCACACACACTTCATAGTATCAACAAGAAAAACGTACCTTTCCTGTGGAAGATCTGGAGGTCCCCACCTTTAAGCAATCCAACTCGACACCACAAGAGCAACAACCCGACACTGTGTGCTTCCTGATGATGCAATACGAAACACAACACTGCGTATCACTATGAAGTCTGCTTACCAAAAGCGAGTCTAATCAACCTTTACACCTAACTTCCTCTTACCAGAGATACAAGACTTAGTGGAATGAGTTAAATAACACGAGGAAACAAATTAGACAAATAAAGAATGTGTGACAGTCTGTAAAACAACTGGCATGGTCTCTTCAAAAAGATAATGTCATTTAAAGCGGGGGAAAAGAAGATAAGGAAGACGATTCTACTAGATGACAAAAGACTAGAGACACTGCACCAGATGTGGTATGTGTACTCCCAACCCATTCCAACAGTCGCCCCCAGATCTTCACACTTATCTTTCATCCTGAGCAGCCTCAGCAACACTTTGTGCCTGTGGCCCCCAGTCCACATCTCCTCCTCTCACCCTCCTCCCTTGGGGCTTTCCTGATAACCACAACACCGGACACTACGATCACCTACACTGACAAATCCACAACCCTAAAGTGTGGGGGAACTGCCGCCCACTAGAAGCCAGTAGATAAATTCTTTCTCTTTCTTTCCAGAGTCCTAACATGCAGTATACATGGCTTCTCAGGGACGCAATACCAAGGATACAAAAATCAGTCACATTTAGTGGCAGGAAGCATCCTTGTATTAGTTTTTCCCCTTCCTATAATCTCTTCCCCCTTTCCCTCACTTCTGCTCTCTAGGAATGAATTCTAAATAAATTAGTAGCACCTAAGCCCTCCTCCTCAGGTTTTGCTTTTAGGAAAACCCAATTAAAACCAGATACCTAACAATCAAATGCATAAATGGTATGTGTACTGATTAATCTGATTTTTTTTAAAGTCCCATAAAATAGATTGGGGACAATTTTGAATAGAGACTGGAGAGAAAATTGAACAATTATTGCTAATTTTCTCAGATGTGCTAATGGTACTAAGATTACACAGAAGAATATCTAACTATTCTTACTCTTAGGAGATGTGTGCTGAAGCTTTAATAGTTTAAGTGCATGATGTCTACAACTGATTTTCAAATAGTTCCAAAAAATACACGCATACAGGAAAAGCAAATATGACAAAATGTTAGCAACTAGTGAATCTATATGGATGTTTGTTATACTACTCTCTCAATTTTACTGTATCTTTAAAATTCTGTATAATAAAAACTTAGAAGAAACATAATCACCTTTGGCCCATTCTTTAATTACAGTAAGACCCACAGCTCTCACTTCATTCAAAAAATATTTACAGAACAACTACTGCAAGTATTACACATATTTCAGTGAATAAGAAAGACAGTTTAGCAGGTGTGGTGGCTCACACCTATAATCCAGCCCTTTGGGAGGCCAAGGCGAGCGGATTGCTTAAGCGCAGTTCAAGACCAGCCTGGGCAATACAGTGAGACCCCATCTCTATAAAAAAAATACGAAAATTACCCAGGTATGCTAGCATGTGCCTGCAGTCCCAGCTACTCGAGACGCTGAGGCAGGAGGACTGCTTGAGCCCAGGAGGCAGAGACTGCAGTGAGCTGAAATGGCACCACTGCACTCCAGCCTGAGTGCTAGAGCAAGACCCTGTCTCCAAAATATAAAAAAATAAAAAATAAAAAAAAGAAGAAGAAGATAGTTCCTAGTCTCAGGAAAGTTACAGTCTAGTGGAGATCCAAATACACACAAAATAATATATAATAGAGTATTTAACTACAACAGTGATGAATATGATTAAGCAGAGGTACAAAGTGCTACAACAAAGACTGACTGAATCTGAGAGGTAAAGGAAGGCTTCCATCAGAAAGTGGCCTTGCAGTGATCCTTGACTGTCTTGTAGTGATTTTTTGACTCAAGTCTTACTTTCATAACCTGTTTCTAATCTGTCCTCAAATCCTCATGCTCTGCATTCAAAATATCCATAATTCAGCCATTTAGCACCTCCACTGTCACCATTTTGGTTGATAAGCCAACATTCATCCTTAACTGGATTACTAAAACAGCCTCCCAACAGGTCCCTTACTTCTACCTTTTTCCCTACTGTATTTTCAACACAACAGCCTGAGTGATCCTTTTGTTAAGTCAAATAACATTCCCCTTCTGCTCCAAAATCTTGCAATGGTTTCACCTGATCTGCACCTGTCTTACCCACTGACCTCATCTCGCACTGCGCCTTCCCTTACTCACTCTGCTCCAGTCATACTGGCCATCTAGCTATTTCTCATCTATTCCGGCCTCACTCCTTCCTGAGAGTCTCTGCACTGGCTATCCCTCAGAAAGCCGCAGCATCTCCCAGCGCTTCACACAAATGTTACCTCTCATTGAAGTCTACCGTGAATAACCTATTTAAAATTGCAAAGTATCCCCACAATCTGGCATTCCTGAGCCCCCTTCATCTGCTCTTTTCTCTCCTACATCACTTCTCCCCTTCTAATATACCAGATAATCTACTAATTTATTGTTTATTGCCGGCTTCCCCATTAGAATGTAAGCTCCATGAGGACAGAAATGCTTGCTTTGTTTAAGTGCCTTGTTCACTGCATGGTACATACCAGGTGCTCAATATGTATCTGCTGAAAAAAATGAATGGCTGGATGAACTGACATTTAAACTGAGATGCTAAAAATGAGGAATTGGCAAAAGAAGTAGAAACAGACTTCTATGCAGAAAGAACATTATGTGGAGACCCTGAGGCAAGAGGAAACAGTGGTCAAGAAAAAAAAAAGTTATAAAAGAAGACGGTGGAAAAAACAGGCAGTGGTGAAATAATTTAGGAATTGGGGATCTCACTAGGAATTTCCTACTTCATTCTAAGAGAAATGGAAACCCACTAAAGAGTAATGACATAATTTGCATTTTATGAACATAACATTACATGGGCCAGGAGCGCTGGCTCACACCTATAATCCCAGCACTTTGGGAGGCTGAGGCAGGTGAATCACTTGAGGTCAGGAGTTCGAGACCAGCCTGTCCAACACGGTGAAACCCCATCTCTACTAAAAACACAAAAATTAGCCAGGTGTGGTAGGGCGTGCCTGTAATCCCAGTTACTCAGGAGGCTGAGGCAGGAGAATCACTTGAACCCAGCAGGCGGAGGTTGCAGCGAGCAGAGATTGCACCACTGCACTCCAGCCTGGGCAACAGAGACTCTGTCTCAAAAAAAATTAATAAATAAAAGATAATGTCACATGGAGGCAAAGTGGTGATAAATTTGAAAGAGGCAAGAGTGAATGCAGATAGGGCAATTAAAGGGGCTATTCCAATAACCTAGTCAAAAAATGAGGGTGGTTTAGATTAAATGACAAGGATGGAGACGGACTGAAATGCTGATTCAGGTGAAATTTTACAAATTGCAGCATCGATTACAGAGGTGAGGGTGAAAAAGCAAAATGCAAGCTTCTGACAAATACTAGAGTAGCTTAAAGACCTTAGAGTTGGAAAACACTTCGGTAGGCACAAAGCATATTAACCATAAACTGGATTACTTTAACTTTAAGAAATCTTCATCTTTAAAAGATATCATAAGGAAAATAATTTCTCAGAATGGAAGGAAATATTTTACAATATATATATTTAACAAAGGAATCATATGCAGATAAAGAACTCCTGCAAATCAATAGGACAAAGGACAGATTAAAAAGTAAACAAGAGGGCCGGGCGCGATGGCTCACAACTGTAATCCCAACACTTTGGGAAGCTGAGGCGGCGGATCACAAAGTCAGGAGATAGAGACCATCCTGGCTAACATGGTGAAACCCTGTCTCTACTAAAATATAAAAAAATTAGCCGGGCGTGGTGGCGGGTGCCTGTAGTCCCAGCTACTCCGGAGGCTGAGGTAGGAGAATGGCGCGAACCCAGAAGGCAGGGCTTGCAGTGAGCCAAGACGGCACCACTGCACTCCAGCCTGGGCGATAGAGCGAGACTCTGTCTTTAAAAAAAAAAAAAAAAAAAAAAAGTAAACAAGAAACTTGAACAGACACTTCACAAGAAAAGCAAAATGAACAACAAACATATGAAAAGGTGCTTGTTAATCTTGTTAATGACAGAGAAAATGCAAATAAAACAATATAAAGTATATTTAACATACCTACTGGAATGGTTAAAATTATTAACTAGTGTTGGCAAAGATGTGAAGCAAATAAATATTGCATATGCTGGCCAAAATTATGAAAACAGGCATAATCATTTTGCAAAACTGTTGGCATTAAGTACTAAAACTAAACATACGCATTCAATTTTCATGCTTGGGTATATATGCAACAAAAATGAGTATATAGGTGCCCCCTAAAAAATGACAGTCAGTTCTGCTATAACTCATTTTGAAAACACACACTTGTTCTAGTAGGACTGATGTATTAGGGAACAATATGAACACAAAATAAACTTCATGTTTGCTTAGGTACACTCTTGTCTATGAGAAAGACGAGGTGAAGGCGAAACACTGCGCCCAGACTGTATGAGCCACATAAGAACACACAAAATACACACACCTCAGACATCTACCAGGTACTTGAGTTCATGGGATTTTTATGATCCACACTCATCTACAACTGGTGCTATAACTTTTCATCCAATTTCAGATAACTCCCCCAGCTAGCATGTCACGGGAACTCACAAGCTGCAACTCTTTGCAACACACTCCCACAAGCAAAGCTGAGTTTTTTTTCCAAGGTAAAATGCCGTGTTGACTGTAGTATTCACATATGTATTCACCATTTAACATGCATAAACTGGGCACAGTGGCTCACGCCTATTATCTCAGCTACTTGGGAGGCTGAGGCAGAGGGTAGCTTGAGCCCGTTAGTTCAAGGGTGCAGTCAGCTATGATCACACCACCTCACACTAGCCTGACGAACAAAGCAAGACCTTCTCTAAGGGGGAAAAAAAAGTGTAAAACTGTGCTGTCATTTTTATTAGGTTTTAATCTCTTTTAATACGTCACTCACAAAGTTTTAAGTGTTTGGCCCCTACCCTCATTTTTCAAATAACGCCTGTGGTTTTCATTGTGCCATTTTTCATAGTGCGGTGATTTTTAGGAAAGTTCTGTTGTGTTACAGCAGACCTGAATGTAAAAGAATGTTCAATGCAACACTAACCAAAACTGGAAACAACCCACATGACCGTCAACAGCAGAATGTGTAAATATATTTTGGTATATCATACAATGGTATATCATACAATGGTATATCATACAACAGTAAGGATGAAAATTTTTAACTACATAGATGAAATGCCAAACAAAAGAAAAAAAGAAGCTACACACAAGGGGGCATATACACTGTGTAATTCTGTTTGTATGTGATTTAAAAGAACACAAAACTAATCTATGACGGAGACTGGGATGGTCCTCTGAGGAAGAGGGACAGGTAGTAAATAGGAAGAGTACAAGACAGACTTCTGGGGTGCTGGTATTTTTCTTTTTTAAACTGAGATAAAATGGACATGCTATAAAATTCACCAAATTTTGAAGTGTACAATTCAGTGATTTTTGATATTTTCATAGACTTGTACAACTACCATCACTATCTAATTCCAGAACCTGTTAGCAGTCATTCCATGCTCTTTTTCTTGACCTGGTATATTCACAATGCAGTAATTAATCAACCTATTCCTTTATGATTTGTGTACCTTTATGTAAGAATATTATACAGTATTTCAGTAAATTTTTTGTTAATGTTTAGAGAACTTCAGATTAAACTTGGTACACTGAATATATAAATATGTGTGTGTATAATTTTTTTAATTTATTTTATTTATTTAATTTTTTTTGAGACAGGGTCTTACTCTGTCACCCAGGCTGGAAGACAGTGATGCAATCTCGGCTCACTGCAACCTCTGCCTCCACGCATACTGCCTCAGCCTCCCAAGTAGCTGGGATTACAGGTTCGCGCCACAACAACCGGCTAATTTTTATATTGTTAGTAAAGACGAGGTTCCACCATGTTGGTCAGGCTGGTCTTGAACTCCTGACCTCAAGTGATCCGCCCGCCTCAGCCTCCTAAAGTGCTGGGATTACAAGCGTGAGCCACCACACCCAGCTGAATATATACTTTTAACTCTACTGCCTCCTAAAACTCTACTCAAATTAAAGCAGATGGCTTATTTTAAAATATTAAAACACAAGGTCAGAAAAAGGGAAAAGTATCCCTTAACACCATTCAGTCAGCAAACTCCCCTCCCAATAAGATAAACACTGAAGGACTGAAAAGGGGGACTTGTAAATAACAGGCGCAACTTTTAAAAAGCTGTATGCAAAAATCAACATACAAAAAAAATCAATAGTATTTCTATAGACTAACACCAAACAATCTAAAAAAGAAATCGAGAAAACAATCACATTTATAATAGCCACCAAAAAAAAAAAAAAAAAAAAAAAAAAAAAAAAAAAACCCTAGGAATACATTTAACCAAAGTAGTAAAAGATCTCAGCAACGAAAACTATAGAACACTGCTAAGACAAACTGAAGAGGACACAAAAAAAATGGAAAGATATCCCACGTTCATAGATTGGAAAAACTAATATTGTTAGAATATCCATACTACGCAAAGCAATATACAGATTCAATACAATCTCTAATAAAATACCAAAGACATTCTTCATTGAAATAGAAAAAACAAGGCTAAAATTCATATACAATCATAAAACACCCCGAATACCCAGAACAATCCTGAGCAGAACTAATAAAACTGGAGGCATCACATTACCTGACCTACTACAAAGCTACAGTTACCAAGTAAGCATGGCACTGATCTAAAAACACACACGCAGACCAATGGAACAGAACAGAGAATGCAGAAATAAATCCACACATTTAAAGCCAACTCATTTTTGGAAAAGCAGCCAAAAATATACAATGGGAAAAGGATAGTCTCTTCGATAAATGATGCTGGGAAAAACTGGATATCCATATGTAGAATGAATCTAGACTCCCATCACTCACAATATGAAAACATAGAAACAAACCAAAATAGAGTAAAGACTTAAATCTAAGACCTGAAAAGATACGATCAATATGATACAAAACGATAGGATACGATATGATACGATAGGAAAACAATTGGGAAATGCTTCAGGACGTTTGGTCAGGGCAAAGATTTTTTAGGTAAGACTTCAAAAGCACAGGCAACAAAAGCAAAAATAGGTAAATGAGATAACATGAAGCTAAAAAGATCCTGTACAGCAAAGGAAATGACCAACAGAGTGATGAAACAACTCACAGAATGGGAGAAAATATTAGCAATTTATCTGACAAGGATTAACAACCAGAATATATAAGGAGCAACAAAAAAGCAAGTATCTGATTTTGAAATGCACAAATGATCTGATTACACATTTCTCAAAAGACATACAAATGGTTAAATGGTATATGAAAAAATGTTCAACATTACTAATACTCAGGGAAATGGAAATCAAAACCATAATAAGTTGGGCACGGTGGCTCACGCCTGTAATCCCAGCACTTTGGGAGGCCGAGGCGGGTGGATCATGAGGTCAGGACTTCGAGACCAGACAAGCCAGCACAGTGAAACCCTGTGTCTACTAAAAATACTCAAAAAATTAGCCGGGCATGGCAGAGCACACCTGTAGTCCCAGCTATCAGGAGGCTGAGGCAGGAGAATCGCTTGAACCTGGGAGACGGAGGTTGCAGTGGGCTGAGACCACACCACTGCACTCCAGCCTGGGCGACAGAGCAAGACTCTGTCTCAAAAATAAAAAAGAAAAAAGATATTCTCTTACCTCAGTTAAAATGGCTATTATCAAAAAGACCACAAATAACAGATGCTGGCTACGGATGTAGAGAAAGGGACACTCTGGTACACTGTTGATGGGAATATAAATTAGTACAGCTACTATGGAAGACAGCATGGTCATTTCTCAACCACCATTTAATCCAGCACTCTCACTGCGACGTATAAACCCAAAAGAAAAGAAACCAGTATATCAAAGAGATCTCTACATGCCCATGTTTATCGCACCACTACTCTCAATTGCCACAATATGGAATTAGCCTAAGTGTCCATCAACAGATGAATAAATAAAATGTAGTGTATATAGACAACAGAATATTATTCAGCCATAACAAAGCATGAAGTCCTGTCATCTGCAGCATCATGGATGAGCCTGAAGGGTATCTTATGAAAAATAAGCCAGGCAAAGAAAGGCAAATATCACATGTTGCCACTCACATATGGAAGCTAAAAAGCTGACCTCATGGAGTTGGAGAGTAGAACGGTAGTTTATCAGAGGCTGAGAAGGGTAGAGTGAAGGAGGGGATGAAGACAGGTTGGTTAATAGGTACAAAAACACAATTAGAAGTGTTCAATAGCACAGCAGGTGACTACAGGTAACAACAATTTATTGTATATTTTAAAACAGCTACAAGAGAAAATGTGGAATATTCTCAATACAAAGAAATGATAAATGCTTGAGATGATGGATATCCCAATTACCCTGATTTGATCATTACACATGGTATGCATGTATCAAAATATCACATGCACCATATAAATATGTATATTTATCAATTTTAAAAGAATACTATTGAAAGCAGACTATGTGTATATTCTTCCAGATATGCCTAACCTCACGGTTTTCTTTTCTTTTTACACTAAGTCATACTGTGCCTCCTGATATGTAACCTGCTTTCACTTATTTAATAACACGTAGTAGATACAGAATATATTATGCCTGCTACTTTATCTTGCATTAAATGGCTCTACCATAATGTGTTTATCCGATTTCTTACTGATAATCTTTTATATTCCCTGTCGATTTTTACTAATATAAGGCTGCAATGAGCATCCCTGTACAAATATCTTCAATAACTTTTGAGTAAATCTGTAGCATATGCTGGATCAAAGGATACGAATATATACTATCAAGTTGTCTTTCAAATTAGTTGCACTACTGCATTCTCCCTTTTACTAACTGTACTTGTTTTCTCCTGTTTATCTAATCTCTGACAATCAAATTTGTTAAAAATATCCTTGCTGTCAATGTAATTTGCATTTTTAAGTGTGGTTGAGTATTTCTTCATAGGATTATTGGCCCACATATATTTCTTTTTCTCCAAACTACAATACTCACATTGTTGAGTCAGTTTCCTATTGCACATGGGTCTTTTTCTCAGTATCTGTAAGAGGTTTCTTAGGTTGTAAGGATTGGAAATTAAGATTAGTCCTTTTTCATATATGTGACAAATTTTCATCCTAGTGTATCATTTATCTTCGTATTATATCTTTCAAGATTCAGAAGTTCTACAATCAAAATTTGAAGTCAAAGTCCACAAAGAAATTCTATAAAGTCAGCAGCATCCTTAACCTTTTAATTTTTGTGGTGTTTTTTGGTCATGGTTAGAAAAGCCTTTCCTATTAAAATTCAAAATTTTTATATTTTTTTAATTTTAAACTTTTTTTTTTGTTTGGAGACAGGGTCTCACTCTGTCGCCCAGGCTTGAGTAGGGTGGTGCGATCTTGGCTCACTCCAGCCTTAACCTCCGGACTCAAGTGATCTTCCCACCTCAGCCTTCTGAGTAGCTGGGACCACAGGAGGGAGCCACTACGCTCAGCTAATTTTTGTATTTTTTGTAGAGATGGAGTTTCGCCATGTTGCCCAGGTTGGTTTCAAACTTCTGAGCTTAAGCGATCTGCCCACCTTGGCCTCCCAAATTGCTGGAATTACAGGCCTGAGCCACTGGGCCCAGCCCCAAAATCTTACTTTAATGGTTTCTTTTTTTTTTTTAACCTTTGAATCTCTGCTCTAGTTAAAATATATTGTGATGTTCGGAGTAGGGTGCATCCTTTTCTACTGAAATGTCCCATTAAATCAGGCAATTCCTCCTACTCTTTCATCTTGCTTTTTTTTTTTTTTTTTTTTTTTGAGAGGGAGTCTCACCCTGTTACCCAGCTGGAGTGCAGTGGTATGATTCTGGCTACCCAGGTTCCTTGTCAACCTCCACTTCCTGGGTTCAGGCGATCCTCATGCCTCTGCCTCCCAAGTAGCTGGGACCACAGGCACGAACCACCACATCTGGCTAATTTTTGTATTTTTAGTAAAGACAGGGTTTCGCCATGTTGCCCAGGTTGGTCTTGAACTCCTGACCTCAGGTGATTCGCCTGCCAGGGCCTCCAAAAGTGCTAGGATTACAGGTGTGAACCACCACGCCTGGTTTCATCTTCTTAAGAGAGTCACCTATCCTTCCTTATAAATCAACCCTTTTCTACTGAAATATCCCATTAAATCAGGCAATTCCTCCTACTCTTTAATCTTGCTTTTTTCGAAAGCCATATATCCTTCATTATAATCTCTAAAAGTAATTCACTCTTATTTTAGAACAGAACTGTTCTTATAAAAATGACACGTTATTTTTAAAAAGTAATAGAGAGAGATGGGTGTGGTGCCTTACACCTGTAATCCCAGCTACTCTGGAGGCTGAGGTGGCAGGACTGCTGGAGACCACCACCAGGAGTCTGAGACTAGCCTAGGCAACACAGTGAGACCCAGTCTTCAAAAAACCGTTTAAAGAAATGGTTTTAGGGTTGGGTGTGATGACTCATACTTGTAATTCCAGCACTTTGGGAGGCCAAGGCAGGCGGATCACCCGAGGTCAGGAGTTCAAGACCAGCCTGGCCAACATGGTGAAACCCCATCTCTACAAAAAACACAAAAATTATCCACGTGTGATGGTGGGTGCCTGTAATCCCAGCTACTCAGGAGGCTGAGGTGGAAGAATCACCTGAACCTGGGAGGTGGAGGTTGCAGTGAGCCAAGATCGTACCATTGTACTCTAGCCTGGGTGGCAGAGCAAGACTCTGTCTCCAAAAAAAAAAAGAAATAATTTTAGCTGGGTGTGGTGGTGCACACATGTAGGCCGAGCTACTCAGTAGGCTGAGGCAGGATGATCTCTGGAGCCCAGAAGTTTGAGGATACAGTGAGTTATGATGGCACCACTGCACTCCAGCCTGGGCAACAGAGTGAGACACAGTTTCTAAAAAAACAAAAAAAGTAATATCGCAAAGTGCAAAAAAGAAAAAAATCCCTATCACTTTGAAACAATCATTAAATATTATACAAACATTATTCCAAACATCTCACTAGACATATGCTCAAAGTAAAAGATAATATATACACAAAAAGAAAATTTTAAGAAAATGGGATACTAATCCTGTCACTTTATATTTACTACTTCAGAAGATACAGAAGAAACAAAGTTATAAAGTCACAAAGTAACTGAAAATGACCTGGCAAGAGTTAGATCAGTTAACTGTTATTTAAAAAAAAAAAAAAAAAAAAAGACAAAGAAAACCTGATAGATGCTTTAAAGATGAAGATTTGCATTTTAAGAGAATAACAGTCAAGCCTTTGTGGAAATTGAGTAATCTTAAATACTTTTAGCAAAAATAACCCTCTTTTAGTTCTGCAAAAGCAAACATGAAGTCAAAGAGGCATGTCGCATGCAATTTTGTTGGAAAAGATTATTATATCCAAGAATTAGTACACAAGTATAACCTAAATTCTCTTTAAGACAAAAAAGTTTTAAGATTTTCAAATTTTTCAAGTTATAGTACAATAAACTTTAAGTTTTAAGTTATTTGTTTTGAGTAAGTAGATTCTGTAAGTCCCTTTTTAGTCCTAAACGTCATGCCTCAAGAGTCTAAAGTAGCAAATGAAACAAGGGATCAGATGATCACTTAGCCAAGTTTTCCAAATGAAGCATGAATGGATGGGTGAACAGGAATATGCTTACCTTCTATCATAGCACCCTCAAAAAGTAGAAATTAAATCCCCAAACATTCCAGGTTTTTTAAAAAAAAACCATTATAAATATCATCCATCAGTGTGTTTCAAAACTATTTACATTTTCAGACAAACATTTGTCAGGATTTTCTGACATCTCTGTAAGACGGTACTTCCTACTAATTGACCTTGCTCATTCAAGTTTGATACACACAGTTTTTTGCTACTTTTTAAAAATCTAGGACTTGATGGACATATCCCAATGTTTCCCTTAGAGTCTATTCATGAATAGGAACAGATTTCCAACATTACTACAGCAATTTCCATGTGCCATGCACTAAACAACACTCTGTGACCATATTCTCTTCTCATCTACTTTCCAAACCAGTAAGCTCTGACACTCACAATATGAAAGTTCTTATTCTCCTATTCATTTGAAGTGTTTTATCATGTTCATAATATATCTTTCAGGAGGTACAGAAACCAGAGCTGCAAATAGCATTCTAGACATGAGTGCCTCGTAATTTTATAAAAATTCAAGTGTTACCAATGTCACTGCTGATGAAATTCAATGCACTACTGATCTTCCTGAATGAAATCTATATGGAAAAAAACTTTAAGCTTACAAAACTGTCCAAGTATTCAACCTTAATGAATATTTACAGTTAAAAATATTATTATTGATATATAATTGTATGTATTTACAGGGTACATGTGATATTTTGATACATGCATACAACGTGTAACGGTCAAATCAGGGTATTTAGAATATTCATCGTCTCAAACATTTATCATTTCTTTGTGTTGGGGATATTTCAAATCTTCTAAACCATTTTGAAATATACAATAAATTGTTGTTAACTATAGTCACCCTACTGTGCCACTGAACAGTAGAATGTATTCCCTCTAACTATTTTTGAACTCATTAACCATCCTCTCTTCATCTTTTCCCTCTCCCACCCTTCCCAGTCTCTGGTAACTATCTTTACCAGAGTAACTATCTACTCTTTACCTCCATGAGATCAACATTTTTAGCTCCCACATGAGAACACGTGATATTTATCTTTCTGTGCCTGGCTTACTTAATTTCATATAATGACCTCCAGTTCCATCCATGTTGCTGGAAATGACAGGATTTCATTCTTTTTATGGCTGAATAGTAGTCCATTGTGTGTGTGTTTATGTATGTGTACATATATATGTCACACTTTATCCATTCATCTGTTGATGAATATTTAGACTGATTCCATATCTCAGCCACTGTGAATAGTGCTGCAATAAACATGCGGGTGCAGGTATCCCTTTGCTATTCTGATATCCTTTCTTCTAGACAGATACCCACTACTGGGATTGCTGGTGGGCAGTTCTAGTTTTAGTTTTTTTGAGAAACCTGCATACTGTTTTCCATAATAGCTATAGTAATTTACATTCCCACCAACAATGTCAAATATTTACTGTCAATGATTACACTGATTCAGCCATTACTTAAACAATCTCCTATAAAAATAAGTAAATCGAGTATAAGCATTCTGGGCTTTATAATCAAAGGTATCGTAAATCAAACAAAAAACACTAGTAAACAATTAAATAAGTCAATTCTCTTAAAGTTTAACATATTTTTTACATAAGCAATTTTCTAACTGAGAACTAAGACAATAAATGTGAAATAACTGTCTTAGTCCATTTTGTGTTGCTACAGCTGCATACCTGAGACTGGGTAATTTATGAAAAACAAAAAATAATTTCTCACAATTCTGGAGGCTGGGAAGTCCAAGATCCAGGCATTTGATCTGGTAAGGGCCTTCTTGTTGCATCTCAACACGGCAGAAAGCAAAAAGGTAAGCTAAAATGCTAAACTTTTTGTGGAGGCTCTTTTTTTTTTTTGAGATGGAGTCTCGCTCTGTCGCCCAGGCTGGAGTGCAGTGGTACGATCTCAGGTCACCGCAACCTCCACCTCCTGGGTTCAAGCAATTCTCCTGCCTCAGCCTCCCTGGTAGCTGGGATTACAGGCGCATGACACCACGCTCAGCTAATTTTTGTATTTTAGACATGACACGGGGTTTCACCATGTTGGCCAGGCTGGTCTCAAACTCCTGACCTCAAGCAATCCACCCGCCTCAGCCTCCCAAAGTGCTGGGATTATAGGCATGAGCCACCGTCCCCAGGCTGTGGAGCCTCTTTTATAAGGGCCTTAATCCCAAGAAGGATGGAGGAGTCCTCATGGCCTAATCACCTCCTACAGGCCCACCTCTCATTATTTTCACATTGGCAGCACCTGAATTCTGGAGGGGACACATTCAAACCATAGCAATAACTGATTGAAGACATTTTAAAAATCTATTTGCAGCAGACCTCAGAAATGAACTATTATAAAAGCAAGTGATGTATTAACCCATGGAAATAGGAATTATCCTGGAAAAAGTGATAGGGAAAAAAAAGCATAAAGAAAATAAGGATATACACAATAAACATTATACTCTCTGATCAAAAAGAAACATACAAGGTCTAGGATTAATAAAGAGAACTGTGAGCTGGGTGTTAAGAGGCCTGAAATTCAAAGGTAGAATTCCCCAAACCAGCTAAATAAAGTGGGTTAAGTCGTTTTATTCTGGATCTCAGTTTCCTCATCTTTAAAATGAAGACAAGGGGTCAGATGTGCTCTGATTCTTCCTGCTCTAAAATTCTATAGTTCTATGTTACTTAAAACTGAGAAACCATCTGGTTTCTTTACCACAGTGCTAGCTATCTGGCTGCGGCCTACCACCACTTTTCCCTGACTGATTAGTCACCAAACAGAAACACTGCATTTTCCAGGCACTGCCACTATCTTACACCAACTAGAAAGGACTAGATTCAAATTCAGACAGATAACCACTTTCAAATGACTGATGCTTCTTGGGCAGAATCTTCATTACAAAATGCTTCATACCTCCGCTATACCATATCCAACTGGGCAACAGTGTAACACACAAAACAAGTATTGCTAAGACAGTTATGAATACTCAAAGAAATAGCTTTAACTGCGGAAAATGTAGAAACCAAGGCTGATGCTCAGGTTTACTCTTCAGTCTGTAGTGAGTTTGAATGCCATCCTTCAAGCCAATAAACAGAGATTCCTTGAGATAAATGGGTACAACTTAGCAGCCCAGACCACAAAACTATATCCTATTTCTAGGAAAGAATACCAGAGCAAAACCATCTTTTCAAAGTACCATTTTCATTTCCATTTTAATTATCACACAGATGAAGCCTTGTTGAGGTCTATCATGCAAAGAACTTTTTAATAGTCTAAATCAAGTATTTCAGACCTCAAACATTCATAACATTTTAAAACAGGGGCAACAGAGAATCTGAGCTTTGCTTTTCAAAAATATTTTAACCCCATTCTCTTTATTATAAATAATACTTCCACAAAATAAAATATTATTGTAATAAAATGAAGAAACACAGTAGTACAAATAAACTGATCACTAACAAACAGCTTCAGAACAGATTTTCCATCTTACCTCCACACTAGGGCTAAGGCTGCTGGGCAGTGTTTCTGAAGTCACAGTAGAGCTTGGGAGGCTGGAAATTTCCCAAGTATTCACAGGCTGAATTGGTTCGGACAGCTTAGAACGATCTATACATTTTGGATTATCCAGTAAGGTCACTTCATAAAATTCTTGAATATCTAGAAGAAGGAAAATAAAAATTCAAAAGTATTTATATTTTCTAACTAAATTATGCAATGCTTTAACATAACTCAAAAGCACAATTTTTACTCTAGATTCATAAATTAATTCCCATCGTATAATGTACTTAAATAGTGAATATTATTTCATTACATCACAATCATATCAGAACCTGCAGGACACAGTATAAAATTCATAGGCTTTTTACACTTTAAAGTCAGTGCTTGGTTCAAATCCCAACTCCATCACCAACCAGCTACAAGTTCAGGCAAACTACTTAACCTCTGGTAACTTGCCTCTTACCACTGTGAATTGTTTCAAGGATTGAGTATAATATATATAAAATGCCTACCACTATAGCACCGAATGGGTTCCTAACAGACGGTAGCTAATATCATTATTGTGAATTCTACAGATATGAGTTATTACTGTTCACCACCAATATTTAAGCTGGGAATGTAAATCCCTCAAGTGGTTTTAATTGCCCTTCTAGCCAAAGCCAAAGCCAAAAAAAGAGGAAATTAAAATCAAAGAACCAGAAGGGCTTTCGGATATCCTCTAGTCTGAATATTTTAAAACAGTAAATTAAATATTTTATTCTTTAGAAACAGTAAAAGTTATGACAAAACTCTAAAATAAATGATAAATTTATAATAGCCCAGGATTTTTAAAAGATCAAATGACTTTGCAAACAGCTAGAATTTTAAGAACTTAATACATTAACACTAATTATTCACGCTATTCCAAAGCTATAAGTAGCAGTTATATAATACTTAGATTCATCACACTCAGTTCCTTATTCACCAACTTGTATAATTTTGGATTTTTTTTAAAGAGAAGGGAACAGTAAAAGTGGGCATTATCCTGTATAGAATAATTCATAATAACTGTAAACAACATTTAGACAGAGTAACTTATACTTCTCATTATTTTGAAAGCATTAGTCCTTTTAAAAAACAAACTTCACAAAATAGAGACAAACTTAACTCCCTTTTCAGTTGCGTGTGTTTTTCTGTTTTTTTTTTTTTTTTTTTTGAGACAGAGCCTTGCTCTGTTGCCCAGGCTGGAGTGCAGTGGTGTGATCTCGGCTCACTGCAACCTCCACCTCCCAGGTTCATGCAATTCTCCTGCCTCAGCCTCTGAGTAGCTGGGACTTCAGGCATGCGCCGCCATGCCTGGCTAATTTTTGTATTTTTAGTAGAGACAGGGTTTCACCATGTTGGCCAGGCTGTTCTCGAACTCCTGACCTCAGGTGATCTGCCTGCCTCAGGCTCCCAAAGTGCTGGGATTACAAGCCTGAGCCACTGCACCCAGTCCCCTTTCAGTTTTAATAACCAGTGGAATTGCAAAACTTTCCAAGTAAAGGGCTGGTAACAACTAATGCTTGTACAGTGAGGATAATATTAACCTACCTCACGGGGTGTTAAGGATATTATATACACACATACGCACGCACACACACGACGCACTATACACACACGCACACACCTACATCACACTATGTAAAACAAATTCCAACTATAGCAAAACAATGCTTCAAAAGTCACATCCCTCGGGTTGGGCGCGATGGCTCCCGCCTGTAATCCCAGCACTTTGGGAGGCTGAGGCGGGTGGATTGTGAGATCCATGATCGGGAGATCGAAACCATCCTGGCTAACACAGTGAAACCTCGTCTCTACTAAAAATACAAAACATTAGCCGGGCGTGGTGGTGGCGCCTGTAGTCCCACCCAGCTACTTGTGAGGCTGAGGCAGGTGAGTGGTGTGAACCTGGGAGGTGGAGCTTGCAGTGAGCAGAGATCGCGCCACTGTACTCCAGCCTGAGCGACAGAGTGAGACTCCGTCTCAAAAAAAAAAACAAGTGTAAAACCTAAAACTATAAAACACTAGAAGAAAACCTAGGAAATAGGGACCTCTGCTGTATAATACTGCAAGAGTGGATACATGTGTCAAAGCAACAAACATGCACATCAGATTTGTCAATGTACAATGCAAAGAGTGACTACTAATGTAAAGTATAGACCTTAACTAGTAACAATATAATAACATTGGCTTCTCAGTTTTTTCAAATGTATCACACTAATGCAAGGTTTCTTTTTGTTTTTGAGATGGGGTCACTCAGGCTGGAGTGCAATGGTAAGATCATGCCCATTGCAGCTGTGATCTCCTGGGCTCAAGCAATTCTCTCATCTTGGCCTCCTAAAGTGCTGGGATTATATGCATGAGCCACCTAAACCCAGTCTTTTTTTTTTTTTTTTTTTTTTTTTTTTAGAGACACAGAGTTTCACTCTGTCACCCAAGCTGGAGTACAGTAGCGCCTTGACCTCCTGGGCTCAACGAATCCTCCTACCGCAGGCTCCCAAGTAGCTGGGAAGACAGATGCATGCCACCACGCCTGGTTAAATTTTTTTTTTAAAGACAGGGTCTTACTACGTTGCTCAGGCTGGTCTCAAACTCCTGGGCTCAAGGATCCTCCTGCCCTGGTATCCCAAAGTGCTGGGATTACATGCGTGAGCCACCACACATGGCCTGCAAGATGGAAAAGGGAAGTGGGGGTTCCGGATATGGGAACTGTACTTTCCACTCAATTATTCTGTAAATTCAAAACTGCTGAAAAAATCTATTAATGTTTTAAGCTGCATGAGGGATAAATAACAAATTTATATTAAAAGGTGATCTCATACTCTTCATCAAGATAATTTCCAAATGTATTAAAAATTACAATGTTAAAAAAAGTCTTGAAAGAATATGAATACAGGTGAATGTTTTTATAATATCGGGAATAGATTATAATCGTCTTGGGGCCTAGAGTATCGGGGATGTCTCCAAACGTGTTATTAAGGGCAGAAAGCACTATACTGATAAAGAAAAATACTGATAAATCTAACCACATATGTGTATACAGACACATGTTTTCTTTAAAATCCAAGTTTAAAAGCAAATAACAAGGGAAGTTATTTGCAATTTACATGGCAGAGTTGATATGCCTAATGTAGATTTTATAACTCTAAGAAAAAGGAAAAAGGAGGAGGAAGGGGCACAAATTAAACAGATAATTTACAAAAGAAATTAAAATAATTAAAGACTTTCTTACATCTTTGGTTATTTCTTTAATCAACAAAATGCACAATAAAACATAAAAATGACTAAAGGTATATACCACATATCAGAGTAGAAAATATTTAAAAGATGGATAATACTCTATTGTTTAAGGTATGGTGAATTAGTCATTCTTCCACATACTTCCTAAAAAATAAATACAACATTCCTAAGAGTATTTAACAAATTACATCAATAGCCTTACAATGCACACTCCCTTTGACCAAACAATTCATTTCTAGGAGTTTGTCCTACAGATATAGTAAAGAATTGAAACAAAAATGCATATGCAAATACGATATTTATAATTCGCAAAAATTACAAACCTAAAAGCTCCCAGGAAACCATTAAAAAACTACAGAAACTCTATATAGGCCGGGTGCGGTGGCTCACACCTGTAATCGCAGCACTTTGGGAGCCTGAGGCAGGCAGATCATGAGGTCAAGAGATTGAGACCATCCTGGCCAATATGGTGAAACTCCGTCTCTACTAAATATGCAAAAACTAGCTGGGCATGGTGGCACACGCCTGTAATCCCAGTTACTCGGGAGGCTGAGGCGGGAGAATCACTTGAACCCAGAAGGCAGAGGTTGCAGTGAGCCGAGATTGTGCCACTGCACTCCAGCCTGGTGACAGATCGAGACTCCATCTCAAAAAAAAAAAGAAAAAGAAGAGAAAAGAAGAAAATCTATATAAAGTCATTTAAAATAGTACAAATCTGTCCGGGCAAAGTGGTTCACGCATGTAATCCCAGCACCTCAAGAGGCTGAGGTGGGCAGATCACCTGAGGTCAGGAGTTCGAGACCAGCCTGACCAACATAAAGAAACCCCGTCTCTATTAAAAATACAAAATTAGCCAGGCGTGGTGACACATGCCTGTAATCCCAGCTATAGGAGGCTGAGGTAGGAGAATCACTTGAACCTAGGAGGCGGAGATTGTGGTAGGCCGAGATCACACCACTGCACTCCAGCTTGGGCAACAAGAACAAAACTCCGTCTCAAAAAATAATAATCATACATACATACATAAAATGGTACAAATCCACTGACATGGAAAGACATTTGTTGATACACTTTGGAGGATAAAAACAGTCACAGAAATCATACTATTCACACTTATACAAATACAACTGCAGTATACCTCCCCCACAAAAAAGGGCAACTCTGTCTACCCATTAAGTGACAGCCACAAATAAAGAAATGAAAAGGAAGAAGATTCTTCCTTTAGGTAGTCTAAGTTTTCATGTGCCTCTCAAAATGTGAGCATCATGCCATATCTCACTGTGCTGAGTGTGATTCTATAATCACGTGTTTTTAGTACAAGAAGTCAAACAAGCCAATGGCTTCATCTAGAGCTCAGGTGAAGAAATCATTCCTTTCCACTAGAGGAAAAAAAAAATTGTGCTGTAATTAACAAGTGTTAAATTTCTGAAGGATTTTCAGGGATAATCTTAACTAGATGAGATTTTTCACCTTACACGCTGATTTTAAATATCAATTCTCACGCAGGAAACAGCTGTTTTACTTAGGAAGTTTGTTTTGCAAAATGAAGGTAGGTATATGTGTGTATACACACACACACCCACACACACACACATACAAATAACACTCTAGGATATTCATCCCATGGATGAAGCAGGAGGTAACCTCTGGTGTGAGGATTTTCTTGTTTATGGCATTTTACATATAATAATCTGATCTCAAATGTTTTATATAGAACATGCATCATTGTTATAATAAATTTATTTTGTAGGGTTGCAGGAAAGGCAACTAGAAAGCTGAAGAACATTGAAATATAACCCTACCATTTCAGAGGAAAAAAAATTCTATCAGTTCATTGACTAAAAGCAAGTATGATTAGTCACACAATACCCAATTGAGTAATCAAAATTAGTATCATCAAAGAAGGGTAGATGACATACTAAGATATACTACAATCGTCAAATCTACTCAAGCACAAATACTCTTTCTTCTAAACCAATGTTCATTTAAAAAGTCATTTTTGATCCTCAGAAGAAAGAATATCCTATAAAATTTAAAAGTTTGTGTTACTGTTTCACACACTAAAAAAAGGAAAGATATCAAGCTAGTAGGCAAAAATAAATTATTTCAACACTTTACATACTATTAGACTAACAATCATACAGTACTCACAAGCATATTCCGTAAAACAAGGTGTGTACTAAAAGGAATCAGAGCTTCTCAGAGAAATGGCTGATTCCAGGGCTGGGGCAGGAAAGGTACAAGATAAACCTGGAACATCTTGTTATGCCAAAAATTAAGGAAGTGCTCCAAAAAACGATGAGGGCATGCCACAAGGACGCAAGCTTGAAAGGGCCCCCACTGGATCACTCAGAGCACAAATATCATTAAGGATGGTAATAAATGATAAGCCATTGAAAAAAACAGATATCTGCAAGTTCATGAAAGATACACATGAAAAAAAAAAAAAAAAGAAAAGAAGGAAGGCTCTTGATTAGAATAAAATGCAAAGTGTTAACTGGTAATCCTAGAGGAGTGTTACTGTTAGAAATCTTATTTTTCAACAACCATATTATAAATTGGTGCACATAAGAATCATCAATGGATGCTAAATATGGGTGGAAATTTCGCTAAGGAGTAGGATATGTACATGGTGTTAAAGTGTCTCCCCCACATATTGCCTATAAGCCACAAGGTGAAAAAAACAATCATATAGGATAGAGAATTCAGACAACACCCAACTAGGTAATCAAAATCAGTATCATCAATGAAGAACAGATGATTCTGTGCACCTCTGGATGTGCAGAATCCTAAGCCAGGTATATAACCTGAACCTAATCACAAGCAAACATCAGACCAACCAAAATGAGGAAATTATATTAAAAAAATAAGAGTGGAAGGAACTGCGTTTTTCAAAATCATCAATCTCAGCTGGGCACAGTGGCTCACACCTGTAATCCCAGAACTTTGGGAGGCTGAGGCAGGCAGATTGCTTTGAGCTCAGAAGTTCAAGACCAGCCTGGGCAACACCCGTCTCTACAAAAAATTAGCCAGGCATGGTGGCTCACATCTGCAGTCCCATCTACTCAGGAGGCTGAGGCAGGAGGACGGCTTGAGCCTGGGAAGCAGAGGTTGCAGAGAGCCACCACTGCACTCCAGCCTGGGTGGCAGAGCGAGACCCTGTCTCCAAAAAACAAAAAAAAAAACAGTCAGTCTCACGAAAGAGAAAGGCCGTGATAATGTGCCCTAAGCAGAGTAAAGAGACATGACAATTAACAACAGTATCTGGTCCAAGTCTGAATTCTGTACTGAGGAAAAATATGACCCTACAGAGAGGAAACGGCTTAGAAGAAATATTTAGATGCTTTTACAACTGATTCCAAGGTTCTAAAGAGAATTCAACCAGATTCAACATAATCAAAACACTGCTTCAGAATAATAGTAAGCAAACTATCAGCAAAGAAATAACTCAATCTAATTAAATCAAAATCAAGTGAAAAGTTAATAAAATTCTCCTTCAATCTCATAAAGTTTTAGCCAACGATGTGATCCATATCCTGTTTTCCTTACTCAAATCTAGTCTGCAAAGTTACACACACACACACACACACACACACAGAGTTAGCAAGAGACTAAAATGTAACAGTGGGACCAAAACAAAGCAAAAGAAATCTAAGAAATATTGATTGGAAGACCTCAAACCCTCATTACTAAACACACTTCTTTCAAAACGTGTGAACTCCATCATCAACATCATTTCACCATTATAAATATTTTCCTTCCGAGTGACAATCATTTAAAGACTACTAACCCTAAAGATCACTATCTGTCTTAAACATGCTTGTCATTTAGTATTCTTTATCAGATTAAAACGCTTGGTTCTGAAAAACAATGATAAAGAAGATCCTAATGGTTGACGGTGAGAAGTATCTATGGATTCAGATTAGTTGAGTTCAATTTCTGGCTCCACAATTTACTATCTGAGGGTCCAAGGGCAAGATTGGTCATTTCTCAGTGCTTCAGTTTTCCAATCTATAAAACAGTACAAACACCTCAAACAGGTGAATGTACACCTCATAGGATTACAATGACTAAATGATATACTTCTATTAGCACACAGAAAGTGCTCAATAAAAGTTATTATGTTTTACATACACTTGAAGAGGAGTCACATACTCACACTTATTAGGATAGCTATTATCAAAAAAAGAAAAGAAAAAAAATGAAGTATTGGCAAGGATGTGGAGAAACTGGAAACCTGTGTACTGCTGGTGAGATTGTAAAATGGTACAATCACTATGGAAAACATTATGGCGGGTCCTCAAATAATTAAAAATATAACTGCCATATGATCCCACAATCCTACTTCTGGGCAAATATCCAAAAGAACTGAAAGCAGGGTCTTGAAGAAATAATTGCACACTCATATTCCTAACAGCATTATTCACAACAGCCAGGAGGAGAAGGTAACCCAACTGTCCATCAATGAATGGATGGCTGGATAATATGTGGTATATACACACGACGGAATATCATTCAACCTCAAAAAGGAAGAAAATCCTGTCAACAGCTGTCAATGGATGGCTAGATAAAACGCGGTATATACACACAACGGAATATTATTCAGCCTCAAAAACGAAGAAAATCCTGTCAACAGCTGCAACATGAATGAACCTTGCCAACTCTACACTAAGTGAAATAAGCCAGTCGCAAAAAGACAAATACTTCTATGAGGTCTCTAACATGATCAAATTCACTGAAACAGAAAGTAGCATGGTGGCCACAAGGGGCTAGGAAGTGAGAGGAAAGGGGAGCAGTTGTTTAATCGGTACAGGATTTCAGTTTTGCAAGACGAAAAAGTTCTGAAGACTTGTTTCACAACAACATGAATACATTTCATGCTCCTGAACTGTACATTTCAAGATGGTTAAGATGGTAAAGGGGTCATATTTTGAAACCCAGTATCCACAAATAAAGATAGGGCAAGGTCCTTTTATAAGGGCTAATGAAACTATTAGAGTTTAATAGCAACAAATGAACTGGTAACTAAAAAACTCATAAATGGACAGTATTATTACATAATCCACTTTCATTCTGAAGAATCTGCAGAAACACTGTGTTAATATAAGCTTTTTTATTGCAGACAAAATATGCAAATCACATGACGCAACTTACTCAAGTCTCTAAAGCCAGCCTAATCTTGGACACTGATTTTTCTCGTGCACAAGGAAAGCAGATGAGTTCTCTGATCCCGTAAGAAATAACTGCAGGGGTTTAGACTGGTACGAAGTCTCTAGGGACTACCAGTGTCACCTCAGATCCCAGACACCTTAGAATCATGAATGAAATGAAACCACTATGGACCTGAACACCTGGGCTCTGATTATAATCAAACCATACCCTGTCTACTCACAAAATTTTCAAACTTAAGTACAAAAAATTGGAATACAAAAGCAAATTTTCAAATTGGTCTCACCTAAATCACAGAATGAAATTAAGCAGACTTTATCTTCCTTTGTACAAAAATAATCAGCAGGTATGTTTTGGGAGTACATTTTAAACAAATGTGCAGTTCATGGACTTTTGTTAAGATATAACTTTAAATATTCAGCTCTAAAGAAACAATATATCAGCTGAAACTCAAAAGTTAATAAAAACTTCTGTTTTCAATAATTTTTAAATCTTTAAGCCATCCTTCAAAGATACTACCAAGAATGTATCAACACTAGAACAATGATTTCTATATTTAAATTGCAAGTATCAATTATAAAATGCACTATTTCATGTGTCAGAACACAAAAAACACTGTCAATTAAAAATGACATATACCAGATATTGAAATATTAAAAAATTGGTATTTTAGAACAAATATAATACAGTATGTACATCCTTGTCCCTCTGAATAATCCAAAAGTACAGGAACCTAATCTATATATGAACTACAGGGGAAAACACCAAAACCCCTAGAGACTCACTCAAACTTTTTAAAATGAATGAAAAGTCAATATAAACTACCAGTTCAAAGAATCAATCAATAAATGATCAATGCAGATTGCAAATTCAAAGACACTCGGCATCCCAAACAGATAACTAGGTAACTTACTACGGCCTAATCAAGTGACTTCCAAACCAAGGAAGTCAAAACTCTAAGCACTAACTGACTTTCAAACAGCTCAGGCTGTCAAGACCCCTGTTCTCCTTTAATCCAATGGTCCACAGGTACCAACTCAGAAGACAGAGTGCCACTTACTGAGAGAAAACACCTTTCAGTAAGTGGCACTCTGTCTTCTGAGTAGGATTTTTCTGCAAACATTATGGACACGATGAACTGGTTTAGCTTAGGGCAATTTACAAACTTACAGTACATTTATGACACTTTTAAAACAATGGTAGAGTTGCAAAATACAAAGAAAATCTTACCAGACTAAACATTTTCAGACTAAGTATTAAAAGCTATTCAGGAAACACGAGAGAATGCATTTATAATTCAGTAGTATCAACAATGAATTATAGAATGGAAACACACAGAACCTCTATTAAAATGTATCTATTTCAAACCTCCTAAAATATATTACTTTTCTTACACCAAAATCTGATATAGTACCACATCCTATAAAACATTAAATATAAGTAAATCTTAATGTCAAAGTAAATTCACAACCAATGAAATTGTGCAGAAGATTCACAAATATAAACTTAATAATTAGAAAGCTAATTTTAGGCTAGATGCAGTGGCTCACGCCTATAATCCCAGCACTTTGGGAGGCCGAGGCAGGTGGATCACGAGGTCAGATCGAGACCATCCTGGCTAACACCGTGAAACCCCATCTCTACTAAAAATACAAAAAAAAAAAAAAAAATTAGCCAGACGTGGTGGTGGGCGCCTGTGGTCCCAGCTACTCGGGAGGCTGAGGCAGGAGAATGGCGGGAACCCAGGAGGTGGAGCCTGCAGAGAACAGAGATTGCGCCACTGCACTACTGCCTGGGCAACAGAGCGAGACTCATTTCAAAAAAAAGAAAACAAAAAACTCTATCATAAGAATACACACATTCAAAACAGGCAAGGCAGAATAGGTCAAAAATGTCTTTGAATATAGCAAACCCATCCCCAATCTAGACAGAAATATAAATGTAGATTCTGTTATTTCACTAACGATTTAATTATCTTAAGTTGTTGCCTTCACACAAAGTCTGGAGTCTATCTATCTATCCATATCTATCTATCCATCTCTCTCTCTATATATATATATACACACTGTATATAAACACATGTATGTTTTTCCGCAACAGTAACCGCACCGAATTACTAGGCTCAGTGTTGATTCAGAAAACAAATAACTAAAAAATGCTTTTTGCTGTTTTTCCAGAGGAATACAATTTGATCATCCATTTTGACCCTGAACCTCAGAAATTCAAATGTGTAAAAAATGTCCATCAATGTAGACAAAACTGGCAAAATGTTAATAACTTCGGGAACTAGGTAACAGTTAAAAGGCAGTTCATTACACTGTGCTCTGTATTCTTACGTTTTTAAAAGTCTACTAAAAATGTTAAATTTTTAAAAATTGTTCAGGTGCATAAAGTGGTCTTTACGAAAATCTTTCATTCTAAAACAGTAGAGAGCATCCGTTTACCAATAATGTATTTGACAGGACACACTGACTTGAAGGTAGTCTTCAAATCACACCAACAATTACTCTATCAACAGACAGATGTAAGGCCATATCTGCCTGGAAGTTACTGAAAAAATAAATGTAATACAATTAAGTATATGTCTCCTTACGTTAAAATGCTATATAGTCGATAACTAAAAAAAAAAAACAAAACTTCATTCTTGGAATTGGAAGAGACAAACTTTCTAGTTCAGTAGTTTGCAAGCTTTTTTAGGTACCTGGACAAAAGAGCCAGATAAGTCACCTTGTTTCATACATGGGAGATTACACACAAAATATTAGATGATGCTTTTAAAAATGATTTATCCACTTAAAAAAGGCTTTAAACCCATTTTGCCATTCCAGCTACATTCTACAGCTAATATGGTGGCGTAGAAAAGATTAAATGACTTTTATAATGTCACTGAATTAGTGGCAAAAGAACTCAAGACTCTTATTTGTCCAATTCTCCTTTCAAACAATGCACCACTTCAAATTAAGTTACAATTAAGAATAAAACTTTCCATTTTCTTGCCTGTAAAATACGATTATTAGACAAGATCACCTCTAAGATCATTTTCCAGGTCTAAAATTCTGATTCCATGAATGCCAAGTTTAAACAGAAGTCTATATTAAGGGACTGAATGTTCTTACACACAGCAGAATCCTTCACACACTTTCAATGACTTCAGAGACATACAAGTCAAATACAGAAGCAAGCTAACAGTAACTCAGTCATACCTTTTAGGTCCTGAAACATTTTTGCAACATCTTTTAACAGTTAATGCTATTAAGCTGTGAAGCAATGTTCTCAAAAGCCACTGAAATGATACTGAAAGTTTTTTGGTTACTAGGTATTTTAGGAAAGGATCCTGGCCTATGAAAAACACACACGCACTGAAGATGTTCAAGTTACCGAACGCCTCATAGAGAATTAAGTACATCATTTTCTTAAGTTTAAAATAACTGAATCAAGAGGAGCATAAAGCCTAGCTGGCATAATAGTTACAAAGTTTTAATTCCCACCTATTAAAGCCTGAAAGAGGTTGCTCTGAAATATGTTAATAACCCGTTCTATGGAACTTCTGAGCTGTCTGTCTTCAGTTTGGCTTAGTTTTGAACGATATTCTTCCAAAAGGTGCAATGCTCTCTGGGTATCTGAGAAGAAAAAGCAGAGCCTGATTAAAACTCTCTATTTACAAAAAAAGTATCACACACTAGTGCAAATAATTCTGCATGACACCTAAACAGTTCCCCAAATCCTTCAGGTCAACTGATGTCACTATGTTCATGTACACATATTCCTTAGAATGACCAAAAAATAAAAAAAAATTAAAGACAAGAAAAATTTAAACATATATCACATTAGAAAACGGAGGAGAGTGAGCAGTTTGGAATAAATATGTACTGTTAGTTTGCCAAAGTAAAAGATCAAAGTATTAGCAACAGTTTCAGATTACCTGATATGCAAAAGCAGATAATCTACATTTTGTCATTAAAATCCAAATTTTTAACATTTCAAAATACAAATTCTTAGTATCCCACGGTTGCCCACAGAATAGTGCTTAGTAAGAATGATGAAGTGAAATACTAAAACACCAATGCAGAGTTTTTAAGGACATCTGTGGAGGGGGGGGGTGTTAATTGCCTCTCTTAATCACCAGAGAAATGTTAAGAAAGTTTAACAAACATTTTCCTGTTTCCATCTTCTGAAATGATGTGAGACTTACATCCCCTAACCAATAAAGCTAGGACCGTGCTGTCTCATCAAAGTTACACAAACTATTCTAAAACACCAATCAAAAAACTGACATACGGAAAAGCCAAGTGACATCAACAGAGTTATGGAATAAACTCTCACCTTGCTTCCGGACCGGCATTTTTCTCCAGAATCAGGAAGAGGGCACACACCTTTAAAAACACACAACAGAAAGGAAAAAGGATAGAATCATGTTAAACTAGCATTTCCCCCTATCGAAATAGAAAACCCTCGCAGCCCTATTGGAAAACCCCACGTTCCAAAGTTTTACCAAGTCAAAGAAAGAGTCTCAAAACGCAGCAGTTGTCTGTCAATGTGGAAAGCTTCTCCCTGGAGTGGGTACCCCTCCAAATTAAGAACAGAGAGAAGTCGGTGTTCAAACTCTCCTCGAAAGCGTCCCCCTCCCCAAAGAGCGTAGACCTGAGGCCGCCTCTTCCCCCGGCACAAGTATCCACGCTCCCCACCTGCTACTGGGGACGGGCCGGTGAAGCGCTCCGACCCTTGGCCCCTGAGCCAGCAGCGGCCGCAGAGCGCTGAGAGGGGACCGGCGGGACTGGCCGCCCGCCCTGCCCGGGCCCCCTCCTCCGCTTGCCTTTCTCCTTGCTCGCTGCCTCCGGGCTGCTCCAGCGGGGGCCGGACAGGGCAGCGGCCGCTCTCCGCGACGCCCTCGCGCCCCGCATGCACACCTCCGCGGGCCCCCACACCTGCGGCGCCGCCACAAAGTTCCCGCGAGCGGCGTGCGCTCGGAACTGGGGTGCGCTCCGGCCAGACTCGGAGCAGCTCCCCGGCCCGGCCCCGCTCCACGTACCCCCGCCCCGCCCGGGGCCCGAGGAGCCGAGCGGAGGGGGTGAAGGGACGGGGGAGGAGCTCCCTTGGGCCGCCGCACCCCCGCGGCCTCTTCCTCCTTCTAGGTCGCGCCGCCTCCCCGCTCGCCGCGGCCCACCGGCCCGCTCGCCCTGTTGCCGCCTGCCCGCCCCACCCCCGGAACCTCGCCTCCTTCCGCGCCCCCAACCGCTCTCCCCCTAAACTTTCCGCCAAGATGGCGGCCCCCGAGCTGGCCTGCCGCGCTCCCACGTGACCGCCTTCCCGGCGCTCTCAGCCAATGGGAAGTGAGGAGGCGGCTCGCGCCGAGCCCCGGGCTCCCCGCGCTGCTACCTTCGGGTTGGAAGGGGGAGGCGGGTCGGGAGAGGGCTGGGGAACGGAAGGGGGACACGGGGAGCATCCTGAGGGAACCCCCTCGCTTAAAAGGGCGGCCGCTGAAGTGGCTCTGAGAACAAAGGAGTTAACACGCGGACTCCACAGGTGGCCCGGGGTGGCCCTGGAGGAGCCCGCCTTTACCTTGCCCGAGCCCACCGGCGTGTCCCGCAGTTCCGAGCTAAACGCGCCAGGCCGGGAAGGCTCGGGCTGTCTGAAGAGAGGCGTGACCTCGCCTACACCAGAGCCAAGGCGCACATTCCGAGACACCCCTTAACCTCATTCAACACGTGCCGTTTCCAACTCCGCTGCGGAGAGAGCGCCTGGCGACCCCAGGGGTAGATCCCATCGGGGAAAAGCCGCCTTAAGGAGGAGCCAACTGCACCTCCCAGGGGGCGGGGAGGGCGGGGCCTGGGAGAGGGAGAGGGAGGAGTTCGGGGAGGGGTGCCAACTCTGCATTGCCTTCCACTCCAGGCTGCTTGTTAAGTTCCTATTCGTCCCTTAGTAATAGGCTTGGCGGGAGGGGGTTCATTAAAGAAGGACATGTAAAATAGAGACACTGGGTAATGTGGCAAGAGTTTGAGGGTTATACTACAAGATTTTTAAGCCTAAGTGATAAATTCCAAGTATGGTATACTTCAGGGTGGGGAGAGAAGGTTTGTTCATTCATTCGTTCATTCATTCATTCATTCATTCCCCCAAGCCTGCGTCCCAGCCCGGTCAGCATCGCAGGTGTTACCCAAACGCTGACGGTCCCTTTAAGAACTCACCTGGAGTCGCGCCCTCCGAAGCTGAGCCGCCCTCGGCCAGCGCTGCAGGTTTAAGTTTCGAGCGCACCTGTGAGCGGAACCACGGGCCAGCTGGGACCCCGCTCCCGGGCTGAGCCACCCAGGTTATAGAAGGGGAGTCTCGGGAAGCTCTCCAAGTCACTGCCCAGGTCTTCGAACCTCCTCTGGGTGACAAGGACCTCCCTATTCGGAGTTCCAGAGAGAACTTGCCCAAAGTTACCCCGAGTGAGTGACAGAACTGGAAACCCGGAGATCCTGTCTTTCAAAGCCGGAAGGCTCTTCCCAGTAAGCCTGACGGCCTCTGAGGCCGTATCCATTGGCCACTAAAGGGAAGGCCGAGGAACCTCGTATTGTAACCTTAAAGCTACTCGCAGGTATACTGACCACTGGTTGAATTTTGGATTGCACCTTAGAATCCTAACTTATTGTAAGGACCCACCGACTTTAGAACCTATCTAGGACAAGGAACGGAGGTCCAGAAAAGGGAAGCAACTTGTCCAAGGACGTAGAAGCTAATCCGTAACAGAGCAGCCCAGAACTTAGGTCTCCTAGCTCTAGTCAGGGCTCTTTCTATTGTGATTTTGGACAACTTGACAGAGAGGTATGTTGGTATGTTGGCAGCAGACCTCTGTGCTTTCCCGGATCAAGCATCCTGGGATCTTGAACAACAGTTAAAGCAACATTGCATAGAGAAGATGGGATAGAAGGGTCAAACAGTCCTGAAAGCAGGGGTGTCCTAAAAGCCAGGAACTTAACAGAGGGATGGAAGTTGTTTAATAGTGAAAATGGCTCATGGCATGCATGATACTCTCAAGACTTCGTTGATGGACTGTGAATGGAATGGTTGCAATAAGAAACCGTTCTAAGAATGGAATCACTTCAGAATTCAGGAGAAAGAGGGAGGGAAATTTGCCCTCTCCCTTGATGACATTTATTGTTCATATATGTTCACTTGCTAGGAAACGGGGATAGAAATAAATAAGATCCAAGTCCTGCTCTCAAGGATACACAGCCTCGTAGCAAGTGCACAAAGGCCAATGCATGTCTTCCCAGGGGACACTGAGGAGTCAAAAACAAAATTTGTGTGAGTTCTCAATGTCATCCTAGCCTTCCCCTAAAAGCAAAAAGGAGGAAGAGGAGGAAAGAGGACATGTCCTTTTTCTTGTCATTCTGTGCGACAGCCCTGTTTGGTTGTCAGCAGTGTCGAAAAGCAGCAGTGAACCTAGCACTTGTTCTACCCGCTGACCTAAGGTGCCGGTAGCAAGTGCCTAGCAAATGAACATATATGAGCAATGAATGAAGGTTCTTTACTCTTCATTCCTCTTTTCTACCCATCTTTATTAGTTACTTATTGCTGGATTAAAAAATTCCTCAAACCTTAAGAGTTTAAAACGTATTCGCTTAGTAACTTAAACAGCGATAAATAGTATCTCAGTTTCTGCATGTCAGGAATTCAGGAGCAGCATAGTTGGGTGGTTCTGGCTCAGGGCGTTATGATGTTGCAGTCAAGAAACCTACCAGGGCTGCAGTCATCTGAAAGCTTCAGTGGGACTAAGGGAGGCTCTTTCAACATGGATCATTCACACAGCTAGTAAGCGGATGCTGGCTATTGGGAGGAGGCTTCAGTTTCTCACCATGAAGACCTTTCTATAGGGCTGCTTGAGTGTCTTCATGACATAGTGGCTGACGTCCAACAGACCAAGTGATTCAACAGGGCAAGACAGAATAAGCCACAGTGCCTTTCATCACTTAGTCTCAAAAGTGACACTCTGTCATAGTCTGTTTGGGCTGCTATAACAAAATACCTTAGACTGGGTGATTTATAAACGACAGAAATGTATTACTCACAGTTCTAGAGGCTAAGAAGTCCAAGATCAAAACACCATCAGATGTGATCTAACAGTAATGAGAATAAAAATTTTTAAAAAAAGAAAAAACTGGCCAGGTGTGGTGGCTCATGCCTATAATCCCAGCACTTTGGGAGGTCGAGGTGGGTGGATCATGAGGTCAGGAGTTCAAGACCAGCCTGGCCAAGATCATGAAACCCCGTCTCTTCTAAAAATAAAAAAAATTAGCCAGGCATGGTGGCAGGTGCCTATAATCAGCTATTCAGGAGGATGAGGCAGAGAATTGCTCGAACCCGGGAGGCGGAGGTTGCAGTGAGCCGAGATCATGCCACTGCACTCCAGCCTGGGCAACAGAGCAAGACTCTGTCTAAAAAAAAAAAACAAACAAACACCAAGAGATTCAGTGTCTGGTAAGAGCCTCATTCCTCATGAATGGAGCTTTCTTGCTGCATCTTCCCATGGTGTAAGGGACTAACAAGCTCTATCAGGCATCTTTTATAAAGGCTCTAATCCCATTTAGAAGAGCTCCACTTTCAAGACCTAATCACTTCCCAAAGGCCTCATCTCTTAATATGATCACTTTGAAGGTGAAGATTTAAACATATTAATTTAAGAAGGACAGAAACATTCAGACCATAGCACACTCCATCATTTCCATAATATCCTATCAGTTACTTAGATCAGCCTCAAGGATATGATTACCAGAAAGTAAGACTCACTGGAGGCCATCTTCTTTGAGCTGGCTACCACATCATCACAATGTACAAAGCAATGACATCTGGATTTTTCTTTTCTTTTTTTTTTTTTTTTTTTTTTAGATGGAGTCTCACTCTGTTGCCAGGCTGGAGTGCAGTGGCATCATCTCGACTCACTGCAACCTCTGCCTCCCGGGTTCAAACAGTTCTCCTACCTCAGCCTCCCGAGTAGCTGGAATTGCAGGCGCCCATCACCACGCCTGGCTAATGTTTTGTATTTTAGTAGGAATGGGGTTTCACCATGTTGACCAGGCTGGTCTCAAACTCCTGACCTCGTGATCCACCTGCCTTGGCCTCCCAAAGGCTGGGATTACAGGCGTGAGCCACCACACCCGGCCTCAACGTCTGGATTTTTCTAAGCAACTTTTATTTCCTCAAAGCCTTACTTTGTGCAGTGAGCAGCTGCCATTGAATAGGACACAATATTGGATCTAATTTTCCAACTTCCTCATTAAATATATATATATATATATATATACACACACACACACACTATATCTATCTATCTATCCATCTATCTATCTATTTATCCTCTCTGTTTGTCTATCGATAGATCGATAGATGAATAGAAGAAGTTACTTCAACAAAATACTAGCGGGTAAAGCTGTTCACTTTCCAGCTCCAAGTTAACTTGCCTTTTGAAGAGTTTAAAAGGCTTAGGAGTCAAATGACCACAGGGAAAGGCTCAGATTTCCCATTCTTTTATGAAATGTTAGCCAGTCAATGTCAAAGATACTGTCTCTAAGTTCCAGCCCTTTGCTTCCCAGACATCCTGCCCAAGCCACCTTTGCAGCTTCACATCTCTGTTTTTGTCTTCTCCTCCATCCAGGCCCCAGCCTATAAGTCTATAAAGGTGCCCAGGTCCCGCCAGACTCTACTGCATCTTTTGCTTTCACTCCAGCAGAGTAGCAGCATGCTGCCTGTGCCAAGGCAATCACTAAAAGGAAAGGATTTAATGCTGTCAAAAAAAAAGCTTATGCCAGCTTAGGCTGCAAGAAGAGGAACAGTGTCAAGTATGACGAAAGTGGCCATATTGGTCAGACCTCCATGATAGCCTAGGGGGCATTGCTTAGCAGCACACTTTTAAAGGAATCTAAACAAACCAGCAACTGGAAAGGAGAGAGTAACCACAGCAATAGGAAACAGTTGTAGAATCTAGGGACATTTCATTGGAAAAAGAGAAGTCTCCAGGGAGCTTCAGTCGTCAAACAGGCTTATTCTGTGTACCCAGTGGGCAAGTACAGTCAATGGATGAAAATTCAACCAATGGACAAACACAGGAAGTTCTTTCTTAACATGAGTTATCAGAAACTGTCCAAAATTCCAAAGAGCTGCCTCAAGGTAGTGGAAGGTTTTTTTGTTTTTGTTTGTTCATTTGTTTTTGTTTTGTTTTGTTTTGTTTTTATCAGGAAGATGCTGAATGAAGTCAGCAAGGATTCTGTGTTAGAGGGTGGTAGATATCCAGGACACAAGGTTAAACTAGGTGACCTCTGAGACCACAGTTCTAAGCTGTTGAAACCTCAGTCCCTGCTGAATACTGAAATGGTATTAGCACCCTTTAGTCTACATCAAGAATTCATTCTACCCAGTTTTAGTGGTACCAAGACTGATCTCTTTCTCATAGACAATTCTTAACAGAATAAAGTCTACACATTGAAACCAATTCCCTTTAAAATGTGGACAGATGGCCATCTCCATGATGGGTAGTTGTGCACTGAACTAATGCTTTTTAATGGAAGGGCCGCCCTAAAATTCCTGGATTATGGTATAATGGATTACTACATCAGTATAGGACTAATAACCGCCTCCCATGTAAACTGGTGTATCCTGACAGTGGTATAGCCCCTCATAGAGTGTTCAAAGACAGGTTTAACTCACTGCAGGTCCACAGCAACCTATAAGATCAACTCATTAGTTATGATCTCCCACTTTGCAAAGGAGGGCACAGAGGAAGAGGAAACTGAGATAACTTAGTTTAGGACACCACAGCTGGCTGCAACTGGGCTGAACATTAGTTCACTGTTTCTTCAATTAATCTATGCTGCTTTTTCTCTACTTGGCTCCTTTTCTAAATTAAACAAAACAAAACAAAAAAACTGGGTGCAGAGTGGTGTATATGTGTGAGAGATAGAGACAGAGAGAGAGAGAAAGAGAAAGACTAAGCAAAAGAGAAAAGAGAGAGGCTGAGCAAGATTCAGATAAAATAAGGCACAAGTAATGGGCTAGTCTGTTATACAGTATACTTGTCATATATTTGAATGCTTTTAACAATGCACATAGTTTTGATGGAAATAGGACCTTGAAGAAATACATATCCACCCCTGGTGATATGTTATGACTAAACGAGTTGGTTTTTTGTTTTGGAGTTTTTTTTTTTTAAATGCAAAGGTCTATATTTAAAATACCCTGTAGTTTCCTTCCCTCCTTCATTTCATGTCCTTGAGTATGAAAGAGGTTTTCTAGATGCACGGGACATCCAAACTGGAAGTGCCCTTAGATCCCATCAACTCCCATCCCCATGTTTGAGAAGCATGTGAAGTAAGCTCCAGAAGAACTCCCAGACAGCACCAGCACACCATTGTCCGAGGACTTTTCCCTGGTGGCAGAAAGCTACTGACATTTCCACAACAATCCATCTTTATTTTAGAGAGAAGGGGCTGGGGGTAAGGAGAAATTAGTCATCTTTTCTAGAGGTATGCTTCTAAGTTTAACCAAATTTGCTTTCCTGCTTTTGAAGAACTTGTGGTATTGACAGAACCATAGGATCCCATATGGAAATCCTCAGGATTCTACTAAAATCTCCTCACATGAAACAACCTCTTCACCCTACCCCCTGCCAAGAGAATTACCATTGTCTGTTCACAGAAGGCTTTGGCCAGGGCCCCTCAGTCAGATTATCCTTATGTAGGTAGAGAACATCAACTTAGAAACTTAATTGGAATTTGAAGAAATGCTGTTAGAATTTTAGGAAGTCATTTGTATTCCATTTCTGAGATGTGACCTGGATAGAATTCTGGTAAGTGGAGAAGCCAGAAGATTCTTCATAATTATATGTGGATTGTGTCCAGTGACCAATCTCATTTAGGATGGAAAACTGCCACAGGCTTCCAAAATGAAGACTTGTGTGCCAGTCTTTCATTTTTGAGAAGTGACACTCACTAGGGCTGTTATTTTCCTATAGGGCTGTTATTTTCCTATTCCTCATGTTGTATAACCCTAAATTCCTTTATTATTTTCTTCTATTTCACACTCACAAGAATGGTAACGATAATGAATCATTTAAATCTTGCTTTCTATTTAAATTTTCTTTAGATAATTAATTTCTTCCCAAGACAATTTTATCAACTGAGATTAAATATTTGTGATTAAAACATCTTCTGCCTTTTATAAATAATTTGGGTGACAGTTGAAGAAACTTTTCCAAATATGCTTTTAAAAAATCCTGCAAAATTTTCCCAAGTTGGATATCATTTCAACTTGCAAATTACCACATGAATAAACAAAGCCAAGCTCAAAGGGAGTAGGAGACAGTAAGTCAATAATTTAAAAGGGATGGGGTATTACCAATTACTAATGAAGATAAATAAAGCGATTTAACAATAAGAGAGAAGCAAATATTTGATAAGAAATGCTACCATAATAATTTGGAGAAGCTTGGGTTCAAAAGAGCAGAATAAAGCTGTATCTCTATTCTTTTTTTCTCTTGGAAAAACACTCCGAAAATATTAGAACAAAGAGAAACTTGTTCCTCCATCCTTAATAAAAAGAAGGGTAGCTGGGCACGGTGGCTTACACCTGTAATCCTAGCACTTTGGGATGCCGAAGTGGGTGGATTGCTTGAGGTCAGGAGTTTGAGACCAGCCTTACCAACTTGGTAAAACCCCGTCTCTATTAAAAATACAAAAATTAGCCAGGCATGGTGGTGCCCGCCTGTAATCCCAGCTACTCAGGAGGCTGAGGCAGGAGAATCATGTGAACTCAGGAGGCGAAGATTGCAGTGAGCCAAGATCGTGCCACTGCACTCCAGCCTAGGTGACAGAGCAAGACTCCATCTAAAAAAAAAAAAAAGAAGTTAGATGCTCAGGTTCCCACATATTCAGATATTCAGACAAGTGACCATCTTCCCTCACTCCTCCAAAAGGTAAGAATTTGATTTACTGGAGAATAAGAGAAGATTTAGATTTGGAACTACTAGACACAGAGGAAGATGGTGGTGCGTTATAGTACAGGAAACTAAGGGAAAATCTGCGTATTGAACGGAGATAACTCCCTCACGCCCACCTCCTTCTTCCTGCTAGCCATGGCTGGGAGTACCCTTCAGAGAGAAAAATGGAATTGCCTCCGAAAGATCAGTAGATACTTACAGTGGGAAGGCTTACAACAAAAGGCTAAGCCATCGGAAAAATGCAAATCAAAACCACAGTGAGATAGACGTCACACCCACAAGGATGGCTCTAATCAAAAAGACGTAGGTGTTATTATCATACCAAGTGCTGCAAAGGATGTGGAGAAATCAGAACCCCCATACGCTGCTGGTGGGACTGTAAAATGGTGCATCCACTTTGGAAAACAGTCTGGGAGTTTTTGAACAATTGAACATACAATTTCCATATGATGTGACAATTCTACTCCTAGGTGTACACCAAAGACAACTGAAAACACATGTCTATACACAAATATTCATAACAACATTATTCATAATAGCCAGAAAGTGGAAACAACACAAACACCCATGAATTGGTAAATGGAAAAATAAAACCGGTATGTCCATGTAACGTAATATTATTCAGCAATATAAAGAAACGAAGTACTGATACACGCTACGACATGAATGAACCTTGAAAACATGCTAAGTAAAAGAAGCCAGTTACAAAAGACCACATACTGCAAATTCCATTTGGGTGACATATCCAGAAAAGGCAAATCTGGAGAGAGAAAAAGTGGATTAGTTGTTGCCTAGGGTTGAGGAGCATGGGATGGAAGGGGTTGGAAGGTGAGGGCTAAGGAATGAGGTTTTTTAATTTTAATAAAAAGGCTCTAAAATTAACAGTCGTTTTGGATGCACGATTCTGTGACTATACTAAAAGCCATTGAACTGTACAGTTTAAATGGGTGAATTGTATGGTATATCAGTTATATCTCAATATAGCTGCTTAAAAAAAAATGTCAAGCTGGTCATTTCATTGCCCTTCGAGAATGCAGACCAGGCCAGGCATGGCCTGTAATCCCAGCACTTTTGGGAGGCTGAGGTGGGTGGATCACCCGAGGTCAGGAGTTTGAGACCAGCCTGTCCAACATGGTGAAACCCCATCTCTACTAAAAATACAAAAATGAACTGGGCGTCATGGCGGGCCCCTGTAGTCCCAGCTACTCAGGAGGCTGAGGCAGGAGAATTACTTAAACCCAGGAGGCAGAGGTTGCAGTGAGCCGAGATTGAGCCACTCCACTCCAGCCTGGGTGACCGAGCAAGAATCCGTCTCAAAAAAAAAAAAAAAAAAAATGCAGACCAATCAATGAGCCTCTCAAATATCTCAAATATACACAGAGCTTCCAATCAGCTCAACTTTCAACAGGAGGAGCCAACCAAGGGTCACCAGACATTCTGAGAAGGCTTTCATCATGAAGTTGGACATGGTGGCTCAGGCTTGTAATCCCAGCACTTTGGGAGGCCAAAGTGGGTGGATCACTTGAGGTCAGGAGTTCAAGACCAGCCTGACCAACATGGTGAAACTCCGTCTCTACTAAAAATACAAAAATTAGCTGGGTGTGGAGGCATGAGCCACTGCACCCAGCCTCACCAGGAAGATTTAAATGTGGTTCTGCTTATAGACAATTTTTAAATTACTTCTCAGAACCTTTCCAAATTTAGTATGTATGTGAGTCCCTAAAATTCCTAGAAACAAATAGAAGATCCTCTGAGAGTGAAAAAGTCAAGTTTCTTCCTCCTCCTAATGACAAAACTCCAAGTAAAATCACTATTTAGGCTGGGCACAGTGGCTTACGCCTGTAATCCCAGCACTTTGGGATACTGAGGTAGGTGGATCACCTGAGATCAGGAGTTCAAGACCAGCCTGGGCAACATGGTGAAATCCTGTCTCTACTAAAAATATAAAAATGAACCGGGCATGGTGGCAGGCACCTGTAATCCCAGCTACTCAGGAGGCTGAGGCATGAGAATTGCTTGAACCCAGGAGGCAGAGGTTGCAGTGAGCTGAGATCATGCCATTGCACTCCAGCCTGGGCGACAAAGCGAGACTCTGTCTCAAAAAAAAAAAAAAAAAAAACCGAGTGGATTTTAACAAGTTGGTAAGTCACTTTGCATGCCACTACATTTTGAAATGTCAAGGGGGATTGGGATGAGAAAGTAATTCAAGAAATTGCTATATATGATGAAAGATTGAATACACACCAGACCATATATGACAACAGAACTCTCTGATCCACAACCTCTGCAGCAAGCAACCCAGGAAATCAGACAGCAACCACTGCAGCAATTGGCCTAAAATAATCAGAACTTGGTCAATGACTGTCAACTTCACTAATTTTTGCCATCTTTCAACTCAAGACCAATCAGAGAAAGCTGAATATTCTCCCCAAATCAATCATACAAAATGCCCTGCTTCTAGTTATCTTGCCTCCAGCTTTTCCATACCTGAGGATCTCCTTTTCTTCTTCTAATTATAAAGCTTTCCTACTCCCCTGCCTGCCTTTGAGCCTCTGCCAAATGCAAGTGACGGTGGCTCACTCCCTCGCGATAGCAAGCTCTGTATAAATAGCCTCTGCTCTCATTCAGGTGGTCATCACTTACTTCCACAGACAAGAAAAAGTCCCTAAAAACAGACAGAAAAACTGTTTAGTCTACTACTTTAATAAAAGCCTTATTCATCAGGTCATTCACTCAACTAATATGTATTATGCATCTACTGTGAGCCAGGAACTAAAACAAATTATATTTCTCTAGGAAAATTTGTCTGAGAAGGAAATCGCAAAGCTGAAGCCTTGGGACTTAAAGATTCAAATCTTCCGTCTTTGTTTATGGTCTGTAGCAGGCAAACAACTTCCAATTTCTCGAGGTTCCTTGGTTAAACATGAAGGAGTGGATGAAGAGAGCACCTCAGCAATAAATATTCTTTGTATTCCCTAAAGTCATGGTGGCTTTTAAACACTGCATAATTCTGGGTATTACCATCAGGAAAGCATTGCACTGTTCCTCATTAGAAGGATAATGCCATTATAATAGCTTTACTCCGAGGCATAAAGCAGTTAAATGAAGCACCAGAAAAGGAAAAGCAAAAGTTTCTTTGGTGAATCATTCTTGTTCTATGGTTTGGTGACTCTAAATTGAGCCAGAAAAGAATGCAGCTAGTGGCTTAATTTGAAGAATTTCCCAAGGAAATGATGCAATACTGTACAATTCTTATTGGTCTCTAACCTCTGGGATCTCTGTTCATGAAGCTGTCTATTAACATAGCTTTGCAAGTTAATTGTGAACAAATCAGGAGAGAATAAAAACTCAAACATAAATCTCTGATCTAACCACATCATTTAGGGAGGGATTTGGAAGATCTTCTTGGACCAGTGTTTTTGATTCTCTTCTTTGCATTGTGACCTTATACTGGAAACTCAGGTGTGACTGCTACTGTTCTGGTCCCAAGTGCCAGGAAGTTCAGATCAGGTTGAGAGCAAGCTGAGGCCAGCCTGACTCTGAGGTCAGGCTATTCACATGTCTTTTTTTAGGCTAGGATTGCTTAAGGAACACAACCAGATTGCTAGGGGTTAATAGATCTATTCTCCAAAGCCAAAGTATTTGGCATGGTCAGCAAAATTGTACTGTGTGTTGCAACTGGGCTCTGAGCACAGAGTCTCACTGAGTGCCTTATGAATTCTCTACATAACCTGTAGAGAAGGCTGGTGCAGGAGTGAGCAAGGGAAACTCGTATTCAGATAAAGTTTTTACTCCAGAAATCACCATTCTTAAGGAGGAAATTGCTTTAAAATTCTTTTTTTTTATTTATTTTTTATTTTTTGAGATGGAGTCTCACTCCGTCACCCAGGCTGGAGTGCAGTGGGAGCGATCTTGGCTCACTGCAACCTCCGCCTCCTGGGTCCAAGCAATTCTCCTGCCTCAGCCTCTCCGCTAGCTGGGACTACAGGTGCCCACCACCGCGCCCGGCTAATTTTTCTCCCTTTTGGCCAGGCTGGTCTCAGACTCCTGACCTCAGGAGATCCACCCACCTTGGCCTCCCAAAGTGCTGGGATTACAGGCGTGAGCCACCGTGCCTGGCACTTTAAAATCCTTGACTCCAGTCCTCTTTAATGTAAAAGATAGCTTTCTAGGGATGTGATTAGATCAGAGATTTTGTTACAGGAATAACAAACTCTTTTAGCCAGTCCAGAGCGAGTGTTAGCAGCAGCATTACTGCGTTATTCCCTCTGCCCCCAGGAAATCCCTCCTGTCCAATGGGTCCATATAGGATGCTATTGAGGAGAATGCTGATGGATAATGTCCTTGGTAGCTGTAGAGGGAGCCTGAGTCTCCAGAGGCTCTAGAGATTGGTCAATGCACCAAGCTCAGTTATCGATGAAAAGATAGCTTGTCGCACCACTGCACTCCAGCTGGGCAACAAGAGCGAAACTCTTCAAAAAAAAAAAAAAAAAATTGCTTGCTTTCAAGTAGGAAATGTGAAAACCTTAAGAACAAGAAAGGCTCAATTCTTCAATCAGTTTAGTTCAGTTCAAGCAATATTTAATACCATCTATTCACAAATGAACACAAAGATGAATATGGTGCAGCTCTTGCCTTCAAGAAACTTACAGTTAAGTAACGGAGGTCAATAGACACAGATAATTTAAGTCTAACTTGATGGGCAATAAGAGAGTAAGCCCTGGACTGAGCCCTGAAGGTATGATAAAGTAGTCAAAGGAAGAAGGGTGGAAATAAGTTTCCAGGCTGGGAAGAGGAGAATGAAAGGCAGCAATGAGGCCTGGGAAACTCAGAGGAAAGCTAGTTACAGTGAGGGTTCTTCCTGCTATTACAGATTTAGGATTCTCGATTTATTTGGCTTCTGAAATGAGGAGTCTGTCTCTCTATTTACATGTGATAGTGTCATGACCTTTATCATCAGAAGCCGTATTCAGCATCTCACTGAAGTCCCTGCTGAGGCATTGACTATGTCTTCCTATACAAGGGTTTAGCCTTCATCTTTCTCTTCCTTCCCTTTCCCCCTTTAAGTTCTCATATCATTTGACTTTTCTCCCTCCCTTTTTGTTGCTTCCTCCTGGGCTTCACCAAAATGACCCCATTTAAAAAATATTTTTAAAATTATATATATTTGCACAGTGGAATGTCACATTACTGACAAAGGATGACACAGAGCTACGTTAAACAATGTGGATAAGCGTTTGAAACATAATGTGACTTTTTTCTCCTTTATTTTATTTTTTAGGATTATTGAGGTATAATTGGCAAATATAAGTTATGTATATTTATAGTTCACAATGTAATATCCTGATAGCTCTACAAGTTATGAAATAATTACTTTCAGCTAATTAAAGTATCCATAACCTCACATATTTATCATTTTTTGATGACAAGAACATTTAAAATCTACTCTTTCAGCGATTTTCAAGTCTACACAATGGTTTTTTTTATTTTTTATTTTTTGAGACAGAGTCTTGCTCTGTCACCCAGGCTGGAGTGCAGTGGTACAATCTCGGCTCACTGCAACCTCCACCTCCTGGGTTCAAGCAATTCTCCTGCCTCAGCCTCCCAAGTGGCTGGGATTACAGGCACATGCCACCACGCCCGGCTAATTTTTGTATTTTTGGTAGAGACGGGGTTTCACCATGTTGGTAAGGCTGGTCTTGAACTTCTGACCTTGTGATGCACCTGCCTCAGCCTCCTAAAGTGTTGGGATTACAGGCGTGAGCCACCGCGCCCGGCCCACAATGTTATTATTAACTATAGTCACTGTGCTGTAAAATACTTGTTCATCCTGTCTAAATGTGACTTTGTATCCTTTGGTCAATGTTATCCCATTTTCCCTACACACACCATATCCCCTGGCAACCACCATTCTACTCTGCCTATGGTTTGGGGGTCATATCCAAAAAAGTCATTGCTCAGATCAATATAATAGAGCTTTTCCCCGTGTTTTCTTCTAGTAGTTTTACCAGTTTCAGCTCTTCAGTTCAATCCATTTTGATTTGGTTTTTACATATTGTATGAGACAGGGGTGCAATTTCTTTCTTCTGTATGTCAATATCCACTTTTCCCAACACCATTTATTGAGGAGACTGTGCTTTCCACACTGTCTCCTTGGCAACTTTGTCAAAGATCAATTGACTGTAAATACATGAAGTTATTTCCAGGCTCTCTATTCTCTTCCATTGGTCAATATGTCTGTTTTTATGCCAGTACCATGCTGTTTAAATTACTAAAGCTTTACAGTACATTTTGAGATGAGGTAGTGTGATGCCTCTAGCTTTATTCTTTTTGCTTAAAATTATTTCTGTAAAAATATATATATATTTTTTGAGATGGAGTCTTGCTTTGTTGCCCAGGCTGGAGTGCAGTAGCGTGATCTCGGCTCACTGCAAGCTCTGCCTTCCGGGTTCACGCCATTCTCCTGCCTTAGCCTCCTGAGTAGCGGGGACTACAGGCGCCCACCACGCCTGGCTAATTTTTTGTATTTTTAGTAGAGACGGGGTTTCACCGTGTTAGCCGGGATGGTCTCGATCTCCTGATCTCGTGATCCACCTGCCTCGGCCTCCCAAAGTGCTGGGATTACAGGCATGAGCCACCGCGCCCAGCCTACACTTAAGTCTTTAATCCATCTTGAGTTGATTTTTGTATATGGTGAAAGGAAAGAGTCCAGTTTCAATCTTCTGCATATGGCTAGCCAGTTACCCTAGCACCATTTATTGAATAGAGAATCCTTTTCCCATTGCTTGTTTTTGCTGACTTTGTCGAAGATCAGGTGGTTGTAGGTGTGTAGCTTTATTTCTGGGTCCTAATCACATTTATTGATTTACATGTGTTGAATGAACCTTGCATCCCAGGAGTAAAGCCTACTTGATTGTGGTAGATTAGCTTTTTGGTGTGTTGCTGGATTCAGTTTGCTAGTATTTTGTTGATGATTTTTGCATCTCTGTTCATCAGGGATATTGACTTGATGCTTTCTTTTTTTGTTGTGTCCCTGCCAGGTTTTGGTATCAGAGTAACATTGGCCTCATACAATGAATTAGGGAGGAGTTCCTCCTCCTAAATTTTTTGGAATAGTTTCAGTAGGATTGGTACCAGCTCTTCTTTATATGTCTGGTAGAATTCGGCTGTGAATCCATCTGGTCCAGAGCTTTTTACGGTTGGTAGGCTTTTTATTACTGATTCAGTTTCAGATCTTATTATGGTCTGTTCAGGGTTTCAGTGTCTTCCTAGCTCAATCTTGGGAGGTTGCATGTTTCCAGGAATTTATCTATTTCTTCTAGGTTTTCTGGTTTGTGTGCATAGAAGTATTGGTAATAGTCTATGAGGTTTTTTGGTTTTTTTTTTTTTTTCTGTGACGCAAAATGACCTCATTTTGTAAAACAGTGAATTCTAAGCTGAATTTAGGTCTCTAAGATGGCCCCATTCATGAGAAACCTTCCAGTTCCCAGCATACTGCTCCTAGGGTGCTTAAACACCTTGGCATAAGGCTATCTGGGGAGTGATTCCATCAAACAAGAGTTGGGTTACTGGAAAGACACCCTAATTGAGAAGGAGACTGAAAGGGATGGATGGCACAGTGAGGAAGAGAAAAAGAGAAGGAAGAAGGTGGTAGGACTGGGGCTCTCCTGGTTAATAGCCACTGTCTCACATTCCCAGCTCCTTCTGCAGGTTCAAGCTCACCTACACAAGGATTATTACTTCTTGGAATCAAAAGAAATGATTGACACCATTACCAAAGCATTCTTTAAAGATCTGCCATTTTATGGGGTGCACCTAAGAATCCCTTTTTCTTTAATAACATTTTCTTCTAGTTTATGTGCTCAGTGAAGAAACATTAGAAAACAGAAAAGCACCAAGATAAAACAAATTAACCAAACTCACACAACCCAAAGATAACAGCCAACTAACATTTGCTGTAGATATGTCTAGTATTTTCCATGCGTATATATATATGTTTCTTACAAAAATAGTATCATACATGTTATTTTGTAGTCTCCCTTTTTTAAGGAATTTACATTTATTTTACAGCTTCAAAAAGGCTTGGTGCATGATAATGACAGAAGATTAAGGATCTATACGAGGGATATTTACCCCCTGGAAGATGTATGTTACAATTCAGTTAACGGATCAAATGTTAAATATTGTGATACCGGTGTTTTATTTAGATGTTTCCCATTTATGATGATTATTAAACATACATCACATGTCTGTGTAAACATACACCTTTCAAGCTGGGAATCAGGTCTGAGTGATCCTGTCGGTGTTCTGCCCACAACTTGATGAGTGACCTTAAGCAAATCAACTCAATACTGCTTCTCCAGATAAAGTCCCAGTCTTGTCTGGCACATCCAGCCGTAAAAGCTCATATCCAGTTCCCAGGATGTACCATGCTCTTCTGTGATGTCACATTTTTTAACATCATTTTTTGGGAGGCCTAAAACACTCCTTCCTATCTGCCTCATTAATTCTTCATTATCTTTTTAAATTAAAAAAATTTAAATTGTAGTAAAATAGATACAAAATGTACCATCTTACCCATCTTTTTTTTTTTTGAGATGGAGTCTCACTGTCACCCTGGCTGGAGTGCTGCACTGGCGCCATCTCAGCTCATTGCAACCTCCGCCCCCTGAGTTCAAGAGATTCTCCTGCCTCAGCCTCCTGAGTAGTTGGGATTACAGTTGCCTGCCACTGTGCCCAGCTAATTTTTGTACTTTTAGTAGAGATGCGGTTTCACCATCTTGGCCAGGCTAGTCTTGAACTCCTGACCTCGTGATCCACCCACGTTGGCCTCCCAAAGTGCTGAGATTACAGGCGTGAGCCACCGCGCCCGGCCTTACCCATCTTTACATGTACGGTTCAGTGGTATTCACATTGTTGTGCAACCAATCCCAGAACTCTTTCATCTTGAAAAACTGAAACTGCACACACATTAAACAACGGCTCTGCATTCCTCCCTCTCCCCACTGCTAGCGATCGTCTTTCTACCTTGCATCTCTAGGAATTTTACTACTCTAGATACCTCCTGCAAGTGGACTAATACAGTATTTGTCTTTTTTGTAGCTGGCTTATTTCACTTAGCATAATGTTCTCAAGGTCCAACCATGTGGTAGCATGTGTCAGAATTTCCTTCCTTTATAAGGCTGAATTAAATTCCATTTTATGTATGTACCTCATTTTGTTCATCCATTCATGCATTCATGGACGTTTGGGTTGTTTTTACTTGTTGGTTGCTATAAACATGGGTGGACAAATTATCTCCTCAAGACCCTACCTTCAATTCTTTCGGATATACACCCAGAAGTGAAATTGCTGGGTCAATTGCTGATGGTAATTCTATTTTTGTAGCCTCCTTTTAAAATGTTGCTTTTTAGTACTTATTTTCCCCAAATTAATAATTTCTCAGGTAAGTAAGAAACCAATCTTTTACAGAATAGTTTTTTATTATCCATAGAGTGTTTTATCAAATGGCCATACTTATTAAATTGGCTGCTTCCAGTTTTCCCTTATGAAAAACCATGCTAGATAAACAAATGTTTACCCATAAGACAAATTCTTGAAAGTGAAATTGCTGGATTAAGAGGTATACATTTAAGAAATGTTGATGCCTAGTGTCACGGTACATGTACAAACTTCTAAAGGTTTATTTTTATGAAGTATCCTCTGTTGCCATCACTCTGTATAAGCAGGGCAAAGGCTGGAAGCTTAAGTACCCTCTAGTCTTTTAAAACTTTATCCTCAAAGAAAATAAAGCTTTACACCAAAATTCTTATTCAGAAGTAAGAGTGTTATGTAAGTCATCATTCACAATAAACACAATGAATGATCAGATCTTGCTGCCTACATTTTAAATTAATATAAGTAATATCAAATCCATTTTTAAATGATCCTCCCTCAGTAAACATAAAAAGTTCCCTCAAATTCATATATTATTTTTCAGATTACAAACCACTTCCACTTATGTTTTCGTACAAATTCCTTATCGTTAGTTATTGTTTTCCCTGGTTTACACATGAAGAAATTGAGGCCCAGAGAAGTGACTTGCCTGAGGCCACAGAGCTGATAATCCGTGGCTTCTAGTTCCAAGCACACTGCTTTTCAAGTTGCAGATGACTCATTTTTACCAGTCCTTGAGATCTTATAGTAAGTAAGCATAGCAGAGACTTTTCCAAGCTTCTTTTTCAAACCAGAAAGAGGCAGTCATGGTTTTTGGAAAGTAACTAAAGATATGAGTTAATAAGAGGCCATTCTGTAGCCAAAACCTAGTATATGAAAGATAAATAGCACTCCTTCTTCCCCCTAGAATCACGCGATGCCCTTCGTGGTGCTGGTATGGAGTGGTGTCAAACGTGTGGGCTCCGGGGTCATCCTGCTTGGACTGGAATGTTGGCACCATGCTACTAGTTTTGAGATCTGAACAAGTCAACCTCTCTGCACTTCCATTTCCTTACCTGCAAATTGTATAACAAGAGCTCCCATCTCGGTGGATTGTTGTGAGGACTGGATGAGATAATGTCAGTAAAGCAATTAGCACTGTACCTGGTGCAGGCTCACTGCCTGATACATAGTAATTCTTACTACTAGGTGTTAAGGACCCAAGTAATACTGCTCCTTTGTTTTATCCTGGGGATAAGGGTACATGAAAGGGGCTGGTGAACAAGTGAAGAGAGAAAATAGCCTCTGATCCCTCGGCTGATTAAAGAAGGTAGGTAATTAGAGGTTTCTCTAGTAAACTGTAGGCTCATACCACTCAGTTCAAACATTTGTTAAGTCTCCCTAGTTATTTCTTCTGTTACCAATGGGTTATTTAGTAGTTATGTTGTTAAACTCCAAATGGTTGAGGATTTCCAGATATCTTCAGTTATTAATTTCTATTTTAATTCTATTGTGATCAGAGATGGTGAATGTTCAATGTGTGCTTTAAAGGAATGTGTATTCTGCTGTTTTGGGAAATATTGTTCTAGAAAATGTCATGAGTACAATTGGGTGATAGTATTCTTCATGTTGTCTATAACTTGTTTTTTGTAACTTGTTCATGTTTTCTATTGCTATTGTTTTTCTATTTACTTTGCCTATCAATTATTGAAATAGGACTTTGTGGAAAATTCTAACTATATGTGAATTCCTCTAATTTTCCTTTGTACTTTGTTAGCTTTCGTTTCCTGTGTTTTAAAGCTTTGTTAATAACTGCACATCCATCTAGAATTGTTACATCTTGCTGAATTAACTTGTCTACATTATGAAATATCCATCTTTATTATTGTAATACTCTTGGTCCTGAAATCTATTTTGTCTGATATTAATATTGTCACTCCGGCTTTCATATAGTCAGCGTGTGAGATACCTCTTTCCACCTTTTTACTTTTAACCAACTTGTCTTCATATATTTAAACTCCTTTTTGTGTAGAAAGTATTTAGTTGAATGTTGCCTTTTTATCCACTATGATAATATCTTCCTTTTAATCAGGATGTTATGACTATTTACATTTAATATAATTACACTGATTATATTTAATATAATTAAATCAATTAATATAATATACTATACTATAATATAGTTAGGTGAAACTCTACAATCTTACTACTTTTTTTTTTTCTGTTTGACTCATCTGTTCTTTGTTCCTTTACCTCTTCTTTTCCTGATCTCTTTTAGCATAAGCGATTATTTCTTAGGATTCTATTTTATCTCCACTACTGCCTTACTAGCTATAATCTTTTTTATGATTTAATGGTTGCTCTAGGGGTTGTAACATGTATTTTTAACTTACCACAACCCACTTTCAAATAATATTAGCACCTCAAGCATAGTATAAAAACTTTATATCAGTATATTTCCATTTTCCTTCTTGGGTCCTTCATATCAATGCTGTACATTTTAGATTCCTATTTATTGCAAAATCCACAATACATCGTTATTAGCTTTGCTTAGAACAGGTCATTTTAATTTAAATAAATTAAAAATCGGAAAAAGTCTTTTATATTTACCCACATATCTACCATTTTCAGAACTCTTCGTTCCTTAGATAAACCTGAGATTCTGTCTGGTTCTTTTTCCTTCAGCCTGAAGATATTCTTTTTAACATTTATTATAGTGAAAAATCTGCTGGCAGTTACTTCTCTCAGCTTTTTAAAATCTGAAAACGTCTTTATTTTACCTTTGTTTTTAAGAGATATTTTTTCCACAGACTTTAGGATTCTGGGTTAGCCATTTTTTGTTTTCTTTCAGCAATTTAGAAATGCCTTTCCATTGCCTTCTGGCTTGCATTATTTCTGAGGAGAAGTCATCAATATTTTTAAAAATCTTTGTGCCTTTGTATGTATGTCTTTTTTTTTTTTTTTTTTTTTTTTTTTTTGAGACAGAGTGTTGCTTTGTCGCTCAGGCTGGAGTGCAGTGACGCGATCTCAGCTCACTGCAACCTGTGCCTCCTGGGTTCAAACAATTCTCCTGCCCCAGCCTCCCGAGTAGCTGGGGTTACAGATGCCCACCACCACACCCAGCTAATTTTTGTATTTTTAGTAGAGATGGGGTTTCACTGTGTTGACCAGGCTGGTCCGAACTCCTGACCTCAGGTGATCTGTCTGCTTTGGCCTCCCAAAGTTCTGGGATTACAGGCGTGAGCCACTGTATAATATGTCTTCCAAGATTTGTTTCTTTTTCACTGGTTTTCTGCAATTTAATTAGGATATGGCTTGATGTAGTTTTCTTTGTCTTTATTATGTCTCATGGCTTGTCGAGTTCTCAGATTTGTGAGTTTATAGTTTTCATCAAACTTGAAATATATTTGGCTATTATTTCTTCAATACTTTTTCTGCTTTCCCTTCTAGAACTCTAATTATAAGTATGTTAAACAGCTTGATAGTGTCTAATAGGTCACTAAGCCTTGGTTTATTTTTTTTTTCTTCTGTGTGCTTTGGTTTGGAAAGTTTATATTACTATGTTTTTAAGTACATTGATTATTTTATTTTACAATGTCTCATCTGCTGTCAATCACATAAAATCATAATCATTTCATTTCGGATATTGTATATTCCCACTCCACAGAGCACCGTTTGGTTCTTAGAATGAGGAGGTGTCTCAGGATCATCATAATAGATCAGTGGACTTCCTGCTTATAAATGCCGGTATATTCATAAGAAAAAGTCTACTGAATCCTCCCAACCCGTAGCACAGGGTCTTTTGTACTTCAGGGAAAACTGGTAGTAGTAGCAAATATCTTTTATTTTTCCATAAACAATTTAACAAAGGGACTCAGGTACATTAAAGAACTCTGGAGAGTCAATCAGGTTTGTGTGTGTGCCACGATTTCTTGAGGTGGAGAAGCTGAGCTGTTTTCCTAGACACCGGAATGGAAGCGGTCATAGGACAGTAAGAAAGATTAATAATGCCCGTAGACGTCGGAGCTTACGTGAAGTCGGTGCTTATATAGCCAAGTCACTTCAGTACGTCTGAACACCAGTTTTCTTATCTGTCAATTGACAGTAATACCTGTCCCAATTGCCAGGGAAGGATGTTATGTAAGTTATGGAAGACAATGAAGGTGAAAATTTTTTGTGAACTTCAAAGTACCATACAAATGAAGGTGCTGTTGCTGGTGCTTCTGTTCTGGCACAATCTGGACCTTTCTCCGGCAGAAGCCAGAGCCCCTCCTTCTTACTTGTTCTCTCTTTCTCTGTCTTTGCCTCAGGCTCCAGGGAATTGGGCTACTTCTGAGGACATCCACTAGGGATGTTCATAGCAGCTTTTTTTTTGGCAAAAGGGCCCCAAACTGTAAACAACCCAAGTGTTCATCAACAGATAAATGGATCAACAAATCGTGGAACATCAATATAATGGAATACCACTCAGCCATAAAAATGAATTAGTTACCGATACACATGACGACATGGGTGAATACAAAAATAATTACGCTAGTGAAAGAAGCTAGATCCTGCCCCCAGCAAAGAACAAACTCTCATTTATATCAAATTCTAGAAACTGCAAACTAACCAATAGTGACAGAAAGCAGATCAGTGTTGCCTTGGGATGGGTTGTGGGGGGCAGGCAAGGGCAGGAAGAATAGATTACAAGGGGCCATAAGAAAACTTTCGGGGAGGAAAGAATAATGGGTTTGTTATCTTTATTGTGGTAATGGTTTCAGGGCATATACTTTTGCCAAGACTTATAATGTACAATTTAAATACATGCAGTTTATTGCATGTCAATTTTATTTCTATAAAGCTGTTTTTAGAACTATCTCCTGGCACTTTGGGAGGCCAAGGCAGGAGGAAGGATCTCTTGAGCCCAGGAGTTTGAGACCAGCCTGGGCAACATAGTAAGACCTGTCTCTACAAAAAATAAAAAATTAGCCGAGTGCAATGGCACGTTCCTGTAGTCCCAATTACTCAGGAGGCTGACTGAGGTGGGAGGATCACTTGAACCTGGGAGGTTGAGGCTACAGTGAGCCATGATTGAGTCACTGCACTCCAGCTTGGGCAACAGAGTGAGACCCTGTCTCAAAAATTAAAAAAAGACTGGGCACTGTGGGTCATGCCTGTAATCCCAGCATTTTGAGAGGCTGAGGCAGGCACATGACCCGAGGTCAGGAGTTTGAGACCAGCCTGCCCAACATGGCGAAACCCCATCTCTAATAAAAAATGCAAAAATTACCTGGGCGTAGTGGTGTGCACCTGTAATCCCAGCTACTCGGGAGGCTGAGACTGGAGAATCACTTGAACCCAGGAAGCAGAGGTTGCAGTGAGCCGAGATCATGCCATTGCACTGAAGCCTGAGCGACAGAGCAAGACTCCATCTCAAAAAACAAAACAAAACAAAACAAAACAAAAAAACCTATCTAACAGGTTATTTCTTATCAAAATAAACATTCACTTATTATACTGAACAATTACAGTCTTGGGCATTTATCTTAGAGAAATTAACACATTCACATAAAAACCGTACATTGGCATTGATAGCAACTTTATCTGTATTAACATAAAACTGGAAACAACATAAATGTCCTTCAGTGGGTAAATGGTTGAACAGACGCTGGTATGCCCCTACAATGGCATACTACTCAGCAATGACAAGGAACGAACTCCTCCTACATGCAACTTGAAAGGATCATAAGGATATTGTGTGTAGTGATAAAAGGTGATCTCAAAAAGTTATATCCTATATTATTTCATTTATGTAACACCCTCAAATGACAAAACTATAGAGATGGAGAGTAGATTAGTGGTTGTCAGGGAACGGGATGGGTTAGGGAGGTGTGATTCCAAAGAAAAGGGAGTTCCTTTTTGGTGATGGAATAGTTTTGTATCTTGATCGTTGTGATGGTTACAAAATCTATATACAGGGTTAAATTGCAAGTTGCACAGAACTACACATACACATGCATACACACAAATGAGTTCATGTAAAAACTGGTGAAACAGGGTCTGTTGTATACTTACTAGTGTTGTACCAATGTCAGTGTCGGTTTTGATATTGTACTGCAATCATACAAGATGTCACCCTTGGGAAAGTTGGGTTCAAGAGACTATACTTTATTTTTTTCTTTTTTTGAGACAGAGTCTTGCTCTGTCACCCAGGCTGAGGTGCAGTGGTGCGATCTTGGCTCACTGCACCCGTGCCTCCCAGGTTCAGGTGGTTCTCTTGCCTCAGCCTCCCGAGTAGCTGGGATTACAGGCATATGCCACCATGGCTGGCTAATTTTTTTGTATTCGAGACAGGGTTTCACCATATTGGCCAGGCTGATCTCGAACTCCTGACCTCAGGTGATCCACCCGCCTCGGCCTCCCAAAGTGCTGGGATTACAGGCTGAGCCACCGCGCCTGTAGCGTGTAGACTCTATTTTTGAAAGTTTCTGTGAGCCTATAATTATTTTAAATCATGTTTTACGTTAAATTTTTGAAATTAATAAACTTACAGTATGGGAATAAAAAGTTTTGCTGGAGACTTTGGGTTGGGCTGGTAAAGTTAACAGCTCCTTAAAGATACACTTTTTCCTCAAAGCTCTTCCTAAATGCCTTTAATTAATTAAGTAGCCAGTATGAAACAAACAGCAAATGAACTCCTATTCCTCTCCATGTTAAACAAAGGCAAACCCCCAAAATGTTGAACAAGTCTATGAATATGTGGTGCTTGATTGGTCCTATCTCTTCAAGACAGAAGCCACTAGAATATGAGTTTATAGAAGGCAGGGACAGTATCTTTATGATTCTAGCACCTAACATAGGTTTTGGCTCATAGGAACAGTCCAGCAAAGGCTTTTGGAGGAAAGAAAAATCAGGAGGGAGGGAAAAATAAGGGTGGAGAATAGGAAAGGACCTCTGTAGTGTCTGTGCAGGAAGGGTGCATTCAGTGAATGACAGATCAGTGTACAGGACCAGCTCCACATAGTGGAGGCAGCGCGGGCAAGGAAGGAAAGGTCCTACTGTGCGCACTTCTCCATCCTTACAAAATGAGAGTTAGAACTCTTGCGACTGGGCGCGGAGGTTCACGCCTATAATCCCAACACTTGGGGAGGCCGAGGCGGGTGGAGCACGAGGTCAAGAGATCAAGACCATCCTGGTTAACATGGTGAAACCCTGTCTCTACTAAAAATGCAAAGCTGGGTGTGGTGGCGTGTGCCTGTAATCCCAGCTACTCGGGAGACTGAGGCAGGAGAATTGCTTGAACCCAGGAGGCGGGGGTTGCAGTGAGCCGAGATTGTGCCACTGCACTCCAGCCTGGACGACAGAGCAAGACTCTGTCTCAAACAAACAAACAAACAAACAAAAAACAACAACAAAAAAGAACTGTTGCTGGACTTCCCTTTCACCACGGCAAGGACTTCTGGCTGAGGCTGCATCTACATAGGCAGGAGCTAGGCTGGGAATGGAGTCCAGAAAGAGTCGCTGATGCAGCCTGTAGTGGAAACTATTATTTTATTTTATTTTATTTTATTTTATTTTATGAGGGAGTTTTGCTCTTGTTGCCCAGGCTGGAGTGCAATGGTGCGATCTTGGCTCACTGCAACCTCCACCTCCCGGGTTCAAGTGATTCTCTTGCCTCAGCCTCCTGAGTAGCTGGGATTACATTACACCAAGCCCGGCTGATTTTTGTATTTTTAGTAGAGACGGGGTTTCACCGTGTTGGCCAGGCTGGTCTTGAACTCCTGACCTCAGGTAATCTCCTGCCTCAGCCGCCCAAAGTGCTGAGATTACAGGCGTGAACCACTGTGCCTGGCCTTGTAGTGGAAAGATTTTAAAGTATGAATATGAGTTGAAATCTTGACTGACAGCCCTGATTTAGCCAAGTGTGAGCAAATATCAAACCCAGTCCAGAAGTTGGATGTGAAACCCGAGGGCAACCTAAAATCAGGAGTCAGAAGGGGCCAGGATTGGCATCAAAGACGAGCGTGGGGCATCTAAACAGCGCAGGAGGCGGTCATCACTCTGATTTGTTCTGGTGCACTCCTGGGTGGCTGCCCTAAAGGCATAGCCAGAGCTGACTACCTCATTGGTTACTCACCACATAAAGGAGTGAGGAGAATATGAAGTGTTTTAAAATAGCCTGGACTTCTCAACCTGTTAGAAAAAAATGAGCATTTATTCATATTCTAAGGGCTTCTTTCCTCAACACTATTTTGAAGATTATGTCATTCAGTTTTGGTAGGTTGCCTGGGTTCAACATGAATAACATTACCAAATTGCTGCTTGCTCTAGTTCATATCTCCTTCTCCCATATGATTCTAAAGGCTTTTAGAAAAAATAGCACACGGCTGGGTGCGGTGGCTCATGCTTGTAATCCCAGCGCTTTGGGAGGCCAAGGTGGGTGGATGACGAGGTCAGGAGTTCGAGACCAGCCTGACCAAAACAGTGAAACCCTGTGTCTACTAAAAATACAAAAATAAGCTGGGCGTTGGGGCCGGTTTCTGTAATCCCAGCTACTCGGGAGGCTGAGGCAGGAGAATCGCTTGAACCAGGGGAGGCTGAGGTGGTAGTGAGCTGAGATTGCGCCACTGCACTCCAGCCTGAGTGACAGAGCTAGACTCCGCTCCCAAAAAATAAAAAGAAAGAAAAAGAAAAAGAAAGAGTAGCACAATCCCATTTTACGGCCTGTTTTCCACTTCATTATTTGGTTACACTGCCTCTCCTATACTTACGTGTCTTCAAGTTCCATACTTTCTCTAACAATCCTTTCTCAAACAATGCACTACGGCATAGCTACGCAAGTTTACAAGGTTCAACAATAGGAATTAAGCAGAAATATGGGTATCTAGTTTTTCTGAGAGATACACTGGACATAAAACTGTGAGGCCATATTTTCCTTTATAACAGCTCTCGACTTACACTTCTCACCCATCCTCTTAACCTTTCACATTATTTCCTGAAGCCATTTCATCTTCCTGCTAAAATGCCAACCTAAAAATAAGTAATCACACTGAAAAGGATCCAGATGGAAACAGAAAAACACGGACACACTCATTCAGGACGTGAAACATTTTCTATATTTGTCAGTAGACTTAAGTTTGCTTCTCATCTTCATTTCTATCTCATCACAGAGGCATATTAGAAATCTTTTGACCCATTGAAACCAAGTTCATCATATGTGGCTTTTGATTTCGGGTGATACTAGTGGATTTTATCTTGAAATAAATGTGATTAATTTCTATATTTTATTTAGTCAAACCAGGAATTCAGATTATTGTATGTGTTCCTAAGAGGCATATTAGTTGTTCATTTCAACCCATTGGGAAAAGAAGGATACACTGAGCTCAAGAACTTGGCAGATTCCCTAATTTCTCTTGCCGTATGAATGTGGAAGACCTTCTGAGGCAGGTCTTTACCTTCTTGGACACAGACCGTCAGGACATGAGAGTCATAAAACCAGGTGAATGCAGCAAATCATAAGCAAAACCAAAAATACAAAATATCAGACTAATCAGAATCTCTACTGAATTACTATTTTTAAAAATTCTTTTTAAATTATCTTTTTAGAAGAACCACACACACACACACTTATATCAGAGGAAATTTCGTAAGTTCCTCGTTTTCAAGGAGGCTTCTGATGTCAGTCCACATTTGTTTATAATGCCCATATCTTCCTTATCTGTAGTCCTGTCCAATGGCAACTGGCACTCAGAATGAGAAATTTGAGACACCACAAGATATGAAATTGCCAAAGAAAAAAATAATGAATCCTCATTATCAAGGCAATAAATCCTTCCATACCATATTAGAATATTTATCAGAATAAAGAGTTGAAACAAAAAAAGGTTTACTGAATAACTATCTCTTAGCCAAGAGAGGTCTCCCCTAGGCACCATGATGAATATTTATGAACTTGTATTGAAGAATTATAAATTTTAGGACCAAGTGAATAATCTAAGTCACTGAGGTCTATAAATTATCCCCCCCAGTTGAAAAAAAAATTATTCCCTAAATTGTGATCCTTTAGAAGATGGCCTAAAAGACTTAGACCGTTGTCAATAGATTTAATTTCACATGAATTATTATTATTATTATTTTGAGATGGAGTCTCACTCTATCATCCAGGCTGGAGTGTAGTGGCGGATCTCGGCTCACTGCACCTCCATCTCTCAGGTTCAAATGATTCTCCTGCTTCAGCCTCCGAAGTAGTTGGAATTACAGGTGCCCACTACCACACCTGGCTAATTTTTGTGTTTTTAGTAGAGATGGGGTTTTACCATGTTGGCCAGGCTGGTCTTGAACTCCTGATCTCAAGTGATCCACCTGCCTCGGCCTCCCAAAGTGCTGGGATTATGGGTGTGAGCCACTGCACCTGGCCTAATTCCATATGAATTATCAGCTACAATTCGATTATCTTGTGGGCTCCAAAAATGTTTTTAAACTTTAAAGTATAGGTTCAGGCCAGGTAAGGTGGCTGACGCCTGTAATCCTAGCACTCTGGGAAGCTGAGGCAGGCAGATCACCTGAGGTCAGGAGTTCAAGACCATCCTGGCCAACACAGTGAAATCTTGTCTCTACTAAAAATGCAAAAATTAGCCAAGCGTGGTAGTGCACACCTGTAATCCTAGCTACTTGAGAGACTGAGACAGGAGAATGGCTTGAACCCAGGAGGCAGAGGTTGCAGTGAGCCAAGATCCACCACTGCACTCCAGCCTGGGTGACAGGCGAGACTCTGTCTCAACAAACAAACAAACAAAGTACAGGGTACAGGTTCTGCAAAGGCAACCAAATGGTGGTTGTGCACATCCTCCAGAAGATGTTGAGCCACAAATCAAAACCAACAGTGTGCCTCTTTAAGTACTTTGAAGGTGACGAAAGTACAACCACTCTCTTCTCTCTATTCACATGTCCAGAGTCCATGATGTACGTCTTACTCAGACACAGCTGGAACCAGAGCTGGATGTGACCTCTCCCTCTTTTGAGCTCTGAGCTGTGCAAGCACTGGCATGTGACTCCAGCACAGCTGTTCATTTTCCGGTCAGGGTCTGGCCCTTTCTTTTGTGACCTGTATCGTATTCTACTCTGTAATATAAAGATTTATCTACATATTTATCTCACCTACTAGATTATGAATTTTTGAATGCAAGGACCATGCCTGTTTTATCTTCATTGAAGTAGCACAGACGAAAACTCACTGTAAATTATGAAATACTTTCATGGGTCTAACTTTCTATTCTTTGTAAAATTATTTGCATTTATTAGCACCTAACACATTTCAGGTGTCCAATAAAGATTTGTCGACTGATTGACTGAACAAATAAACATCTTCAATTATTTCCCTCCTATCACCAGAATTCCACGTGGTGTCTAGTAGAGTTTGGCCCAGCAAAGAGAAGGTCAACTCTCTCAAGGACATTTGTTGGAATAGAGTCCAGCAGGCTGACCTGCCATCCTCAGTTCACCGCCCATCAAGCACAAATACTGCCACCGCCCCTTCCATTTCATACTCTGGTATTTGGTTGCACCCTGCGGCATCCTGGCAAGCTGTCCAGGGAAGCTTCCTCAGGGAAATGTGGATGCCTGACCCCACACTAACACGGTATTTCAGAACTAGCTAGCGGAGGGGTTGCCACAAACCATCCCCACTATCTGGATGTCCAAAATGTAAGCATTAGCACAACCCTCCTCCTTCAGGTAGCAAGAGGAACAAAAACCATGGAAACCGAAGTGAGCAGCGAATTAGGAGAATGGAGCAGGGCGGTGGTTTTCACCTCGCCATGCCAAATGCACAGGAACGAACACAATGGAGAAAGGTGTTCCGCTTTCAAAATGGAAACTTTGCAAGGCTTTCTCAACTGTGTTTTTTGTTTGTTTGTTTGTTTTTAATCAACTGTAATCTGTCTTTGAACAGGGATGTTACCTTTAAAAAAAAAAAAAAAGGCAGCCAGGCACAGTGGCTCACGCCTGTGATCCCAGCATTTTGGGAGGCCAAGGCAGGTGGGCCACCTGAGGTCAGGAGTGTGACAAAAGCCTGGCCAACCTGGTGAAACCCTGTCTCTACTAAAAATATAAAAATTACCTGGGCATGGTGGTGGGCGCCTGTAATCCCAGGTACTCGAGCGGCTGAGGCAGGAGAATTACTTGAACCCAGGAGGCAGAGGTTGCAGTGAGCCAAGATCGCGCCATTGCACTCCAGCCTGGGTGACAGGGCGAGACTCTGGCTCAGAACAAAACAAAACAAAACAAAACAAAAAAGCACAACCTAGTTTCAGTCACACATGGGGAAAAACTCTAAATAAATCACTTTCTCAATATGAAACACTTCTCCTGTTTTAAAAACCAAATTCAGGAATCTGACTTTAAGAAAGAAAAAAATGAAATTTCATAATGGCCACTTTCTGTAGCGAATTAATAGCTAGAGGCTCACTGGCCACCTGCTCGTAGCCAGACCCGAGTTCTTACCCAGTCACAGGTGAAGTCAGAAGCATTTGGATTTATGACACATTTGCAATGCTCCGTTTAGAACATTTACCAACTGCTGTATTTTTTTTCCACAGAGTCTCACTATTTCATTATAAAGACTAGAAGAACAGGCCCTTGTTCTCAGGCGAGAAAACACAGAAGCTTCATTTGTTTATTATTTTTAACTACTACACATTTTCTGTGCTTTATAGCTTCTTCCGCAATTGTTTAACTGTGAATATATCGGCATGTGATTTGGGGTCAGCTGTTTGTTCCCCGGGTGGTACAGCCAATCCATAATCTTGATAGGGAGAAATCTCATTAAAGTCCAAGTTGCAAATTCTAGGCTGCCAATGAATACTCTCTCTCTCTCTTCAAATCTTCCATGTCTATACTGAAAAAAATTCTCAAACTGTTCACATTTCCCTGAATATTACTTAGAATATATTTTAAAGGCATGATTCTTGTCTTCATTGCTTCATTTGCTATTACTCTTCCTCATTGCTCTACTGCATTACTGTTCTTCGTTGCTTTGAAAAAGGCAGACAGGCAAACAGAAGAAAATGGTCTCTAATTCTAGCACCCAAAGATAATCACAATTAACATTTTGGTGCGGAGTCTTCCAGGCTGTTTGAGAGAGGTTTTTCGTTTGTTTGTTTTTGCTTTATTGGGGTTTTTTTGGGAATAAGCACCAAAACAAACTGAAAGTAAGTTTTGCCAGAGTTTTAAAGTGATGCTGTCTTCTAAAAAAATATTTTTGTTAAGCTAAAACCACATAAAATAAGATTTTCTTTCATTTCACGTTTTCAGTTTGCTGCCAGTATACATACAGCTAAAGTGGGCCATCAGTCTATGGGAAAATGGGCAATTTTTTTGGCTTTTTTTTGAGATGGAGTTTTGCTCTTGTCGCCCCGGCTGGAGTGCAGTGGTGTGATCTCCGCTCATTGCGACCTCTGCCTCCTGGGTTCAAGTGATTCTCCTGCCTCAGCCTCCCAAGTAGTTGGGATTACAGGCATGCACCACCACACTTGTCTAATTTTGTATTTTTAGTAGAGAGGGGGTTTCTCTATGTTGGTCAGGCGGGTCTTGACTCCTGACCTCAGGTGATCCGCTCGCCCTGGCCTTACAAAGAAAATGGGCATTTTCAAGAAAAATATGTGAACTTCTGCCTTTTCAAAGTCCATTACAAGAATGCTTTGACTGATTCCACTTGTCTAATTTCTGCACCTCACAGATCGTCCTCCACCCAACTCCAGCTCTTCTTTTTTTTTTTAATTTTAATTTTAATTTTTTTGAGACGGAGTCTTGCTCTGTTGCCAGGCTAGAGTGCAATGGCATGATCTTGGCTCACTGCAACCTCCGCCTCCTGGGTTCAAATGATTCTCCTGCCTCAGCCCCCACCCCGAATAGCTGGGATTACAGGCATGCACCACCACGCCCAGCTAATTTTTGTATTTTCAGTAGAAACGGGGTTTCGCAATGTTGGCTGGGATGGTCTTGATCTCCTGACCTCATGATCCGCCCACCTCGGCCTCCCAAAGTGCTGGGATTACAGGTGTAAGCCAACCGCACCTGTCCCTCCAGCTCTTCTCAAACCCTTACTCCAGGATCCTTGTCTGCTTGTTTTGCTTACAATTTTGCTTCTGAGGGAAGAGAATAGGATCAAACGGATGAGACTTGTAAGCAAATACAACAAAATATTAATAGTGGTCAACTCTGGTCAGTTGAAACACAGGTGTTGGTTGTATTAGTTTCTGCATTCTTACAGATATTCTAAAAGTTCTAAATATTAACAAAACAAAGCTAAACAAAAGATATGGTCTCTGTGTTCCAGGAGCGCAGGGTCTGGTCACATGTAATCAATTACAGTAAATTCAAGACTTGCAAACAGATCTTTCCTCTAGAGAGCTTTCTAACAGAGGTTAGTACAAGGTGCTAGACTCTAGCAGCTACAGGAACACCGAGCATGGAGTATACTCCCCCTCCACGTCTCCTTGGAGAATGTAGAGAGGCTTCTGCGAAGAGGCAAAGCCTGACTTGAGGCTTGGAGGATGAGTAGTTTTCCATGGTTTCCAGTGTAGGTAGGAGTGTGCTGCAGAAAGCCCTGATACATGTAAAATCAGACTCGGAGACCAAATCATATGTTTGGGGAAGAGAGGCTATTTTCAGTATGGCTGGGGTTGTTCCGTGTCAGCAGATAAACTTGGAGAAGTGGCATTCACCAAGTGGTGAAGAGTCCTGCAGGTCAAGCTACCCAATGGTTGATGAGAAACCAATGAAATAAGGGAAGGCTATAATACGACTTTTGTATTAGCAACATCCTTCAGGGGATGTTGTGGAATATAGACTATAGAGGAGGGATGGAGGCAGAGAGACCTTAGGAGGCTGCCGCCACGGTCTAGCTGAGAGATGATGATGGTCTGTAAGAGGGCAGTGACAGAGAGCAAATGGGGACGGATGAAAAATCTTTAGAAGATAGAATCTAACCTGCATGGAGACAAATTAGATGCGGGGGTTGCAGGAAGGAAGAGGACAAAATCAAGAGCCACTGCAGGGTTTCTGACTTGGGTAGTGGGTTGGACGGTGGGGTAAATTCACTGGGATTGCGAAGAGAAGAAATGAAGAGGGAACAGATGAGTACAATTTGCAACATGCGGCTGGGCGCGGAGGATCACGCCTGTAATTCCAGCACTTTGGGAGGCGAAGCAGGCAGATCACGAGGTCAGGAGTTTGAGACCAGCCTGACCAACATGGTGAAACCCTGTCTCTACTAAAAATACAAGAAAATTAGCTGGGCGTGGTGGCACATGCCTGTAATCCCTGCTACTCAGGAGGCTAAGGCAGGAGAATTGTTTGAACCCGGGAGGCAGAAGTTGCAGTGAGCTGAGATCATGCCATTGCACTAAAAAAAAAAAAAAAAAAAAAAAAAAAAAAAAAAAAATTTGCAAGATGCTGATCTTGGGAAACCTGTGATACATCTTGCTTGGAGTTGCCCAAGAGACCATGAAGCACAGAGATTGGAGTGAGCGCAAGAATGTATTCTCTGCGAGCTAGAGGAAGACTCATCAGGCGGATGCCACCTTGGCTGAGGTCATTGAAGATGAGGTGTTGAAGATGTCCTGGAAGACTGAAGGAGGGAGAAGAACAGAGGCTGGAGCTCTGATGGAAATCAACATAGAACAGAGGCTGGAGCTCTGATGGAAATCAACATTTAAGGATCATGGAGGGGAAGGGGAGGCTGTGAAAGAGACTGAGTGGGTGGCCCAGGGGGAGGGAGGATGATCAGGAGAAAGCCACGTCAATGTTACATCTGCTAAAGAAGAAGATCATTTTAAGAAGGAAAGAACAGTCACTAGGTTAGAGGGAGCAGATAAGTCTAGTAAGACATAGCATTGCTAGATAAAATACAGCATGTCCAGTTAAATTTGCATTCAGATAGAAATGAATACTTTAAAAAATACTGTCTAATTAACACATTTTTTATTTTAATGTTGGTGGGTACACAGTAGGTGTATATCTTTATGGGGTACATGAGATGTTCTGATGCAGGCCTGCAATGTGAAATGATCACATCAAGGAGAATGGAGTATCCATTCCCGCAAGCAGTTATCCTTTGTGTTACAAACAACCCAGCTACACTTTTATAGTCATTAAAAAATGTACAATAGAGCTATTATGACTATGGTTAGCCAGTTGTGCTATCAAATAGTAGATCTTATTCATTCTTTCTATTTTTTGTAGCCATTAACCATCCCCACCTTCTTCAAAATGAATGCTTTTTAAGTATAAGTATGTTTATTACTTTGACTTGCTGAGAATAGGAACCCTAGTGAGAGAAAGACTAAAATCTGCAGGTAGATATGGTGGTTAAAGCTAAGTCAGAGGACTGCAGGGAGCAGATGCAGGATGGGACTGGGAGGTGATGCATGTCAATCTTCCTGGAAACCAGGCTTTGAAGCAATAGGGTAGGGGACAGGCTTAAGACAGGGAGAAATTTCTCTCTTTCTTTCTCTCTTTCTTTCTTTCTTTCTTTCTTTCTTTCTTTCTTTCTTTCTCTCTTTCTTTCTTTCTTTCTTTTGTTATACTTTACGTTCTGGAATACACGTGAAGAACACCCAGGTTTGTTACATAGGTATACATGTGCCACGGTGGTTTGCTGCACTCATCAACCCATCATCTACATTAGGTATTTCTCCTAATGCTATCCCTCCCCTTGCCCTCCACACCCCGACAGGCCCCAGTGTGTGATGTTCTCCTCTAACACAGGGAGGATTTTCTTAAGGGGAGCAGACACTTCATATTGTCATTTTCTCCCCTCCCCGCCCACCACCAGTAGCCAGAAACCATGTGAGGTTTAAGACCATGTCTTAGTTATTTTTGCAATCAAAGCTCTGACCTGGCCAGGGCCTTCCTTTTATGCATCAGGAACTCAATACATGTTTTGCCAAATTAAATCCTTAGGCTGGATTTCTCCAAGTCAATTGTAAATAACTGAGGTAATCAAGGAGGTGCATTATTTTTGTGTCTACTTGAAATTTATGACCAGCGTATTTTGGACACATCTAGTTCACATTGATGAGAATATCTGTGGAATCGCGCCTGCTCTCTATGTCTGCTTACCGGTGAAGGCCGAGTCTTTAATCCTAGAGGCCAGCGTCCTTTCTTCCACCCGCCAGTGTGTAGCAGCAGCAGCTAGGAATCTCTTAATTGCCTTGTGCTCGTCAAGATTATGCAACTTTCCAGGTGAGTAAAACAGATCCCACATGTCTGGCTGAGGGGGAAAAAGAAAACCACCCTTGCCCTAAACCAGCAGAGTAAGTTGTTCAAGAGGGTTTTTGAGGCCTGTGGGAAACTTCGGCCTCCTTCAGCCTGATCTGACATTTGCTGCTCCACTTGGCTTACAAAACTGCCTTTCTTCCTTTACGCAGCTAAGTGAAATCTACTCACCCCAACAGAGGAATAAACCAACCGCAATACAAACCTATTAAGAGGCTGCTCAAGCCTGTCTTAAGTGATCCAAAGCAGGGAAGCAAATGCACGTGTGCTTTGAAAGAAAGATCTTCTGCATTTCTGCTCCGAAAACATTCTCAAGTCAGCACTGGAGATACTTGTGGACTCTGCTTGCAGGGAGGGAGGAAGTAGGAGCTGGTGCTGAAGTGAGGGGTCAAGGACTCCTGCTCAGGCTGTTAGAGAATGCAGACCCCAGCATTCTATACTTTGATTTGCTAAGTATGGAAACCCTAGTAAGATGAAGACTAGGGTCTTTCTTTGTTCTTCCACCATTAGACCCTCACCCTGAAGCTGACCCTGGAGAAGATTAGAAGTGGATTCAGCTGGGAGGTGACCACGGTAGGGACCCAGCAGACCCTGGAGCCGGCAGGTCTGTGGGTGAAAGAGGAAGGAGAAAAATGCTTAATTGGAAAAGCTTGGATTTTGAGGTTGGTTTAGACCTGGGTTCAAATCTCAGATCCACCTACTCTAGTTCTGCAGCATTGGGGTATCAAAAATGGTACTTAAGAGCAAAGCTTTAGCGTTGGATGTATTTGGGTTTAATTCCTCCTGCTACAAGTGGACTCAGAGTAGTATTTTTCAAGATACTTTCTTTTTTTTTTTTTTTTTTTTTGAGACAGGGTCTCACTCTTTTGCCCAGGCTGGGTTGCAGTGGTGCGATCTCGGCTCACTGCAACCTCCACCTCCCGGAGTCAAGCAATTCTCCTGCCTCAACCTCCCAAGTAGCTTGGATTACAGGTGCCCGCCACCACGCCTAGCTAATTTTTGCATTTTTTAGTAGAGATGGGGTTTCACCCTTTAGCCAGGCTGGTCTTGAACTCCTGACCTCAGATGATCCACCAGCCTCGGCCTCCCAAAGTGCTGGGATTACAGACGTGAGCCACCATGCCTGGCCCCCAAGACAGCTTCCTAATGTATTTTCCTCACATCCATTTTGCCATGATGGCTCTAGGAAAGGGAAAATGACGAATGGCATCTCAGGAAAGAGGAGAATGTGGTATAGGTAACACATCTGTAAATAGCAGAAGGGACAGGAACCCTTTCAACATCAAGGTGGCGTGGAGAAGGGGTTTGTGGGGAGTGGGAGGCAAGAGGGAAGGGAAGGAGGAAGGGCGAGTGGCCAGATACTTGTGGCCTGGCTCACTGGCCAGGCCGAACCCACAAGGGAGAAGAAGAGAAGTGAGTTCAGCGGGCGGGTACGGGGGAGTTCCCAAGAGTAGTTTGTATCCCCCTCCTGCTAAAGAAATCCTGGGAGGAGACTGCCCTGAGGACGGCCTCACAGTGACCTGGGGTGGAGAGAGCTGACCTGAGGCGGGACTACGCCTTACCTCTGTGCTCCCCAGCCTGATCTGGAAGCCTCTGAGGGCCCAGTGGAGAAAGCAGGTCACTGAGAGGTCACCTGAGGGCAGCAGGCCTGCCACAGGCCTCTATGGCAGGGGGGACGTGACCCACAGCAGACGCTGTGAAGATTGCCAGCACCACAAGGCCCAGGTGGAGGCCCAGGTCGGCTGTCCTAGGAAATGCTGGGGTGCCACAGAACCAGCAGCAAAAAGCAAGGGGAGAGAGGGTGAACACCAGGCCCTAGATGAGCCCAGGGCCAAGAGAACAGACATGTCCTCTGGCATGGACTTCAGCTACAGGTGTGAATTGGGCCACTGGGAGCAGGCACGCAAGGGACTTCCCCTCCTAAGGTGGCGAGAACCCAGGGGACAGGACAAGGACTAGCCTTCCTGCGGGGAGGAGGGAAAGAGGGAAAGCTCAGAGAAGGACAAACAGGCCTGGAAGGAAGTTTGAGCCTTGAATTATCGGAACGCAGCACTGTTCAAAAGAAATAGACAACCGAAAAAACAAAACCCGAAATTCTTTTACCTCCCTTCCCCTGCAAAAACAATCAGATCTTTGACTTGACAAGTTTTTGTTTGTTTGTTTCTTGCTCTTCCGTGGGATTTGGGATTCTAGGGGACAAAATGATCAGTTAAAGAAAATGAAGTACCCACCAATTATCCACATCTGATGTGCTGGGTATAAACTGACAGCCCTCATTCCATGAACTTTGTAAACTTGGGTTACCTACCTAATTTCTTCAAGCCTCAGCTTCTTCATCTACAAAATGAGAGTAAGACTGCTTCGTATGGTTGTTGTGAGCATTAAACGAAATGACACGTGCACAGCTCTCTGGGAACGGTGCCCAGCACGTAGCTGTGCCCATTAATGGTTGCATAACCTCATTACTTAGCTTCTACGAGCTTCATTTTCTTCCTCTGTAGCTAGGAACTGCGATATCCATCTCACACAATAGGTACGCAGACGGTGTAACTTCTCTTTCCCTTCTACTCCCTGTCTGAAGAGTACAATTTCTCTTTCTCAGCATCTCCAAATATATTAATCTCCATTCATTGATTCAGGTAGTAGTATTTGCTGGGTTTCTGCTCTGTCCAGGGTTTCCTCCCGAGGGTTTCCAGGATGACGCATCGGCAATGTTGATCCTTCTCAAACAGCTTCCTAGTCAGCTGGTGGAGGGACAGGGGCCAATATTCTTACTTCTTTATTATAGCAGGGAAAAGTGATGAGAGGCACAGCAAAACCTCTGTATTCACTTAGAAGAGGCAGCATTTACTTCCTGTTAGAATTCAGGGAGTGCTTCCCACATAACATGGCATTTGAACAGGGCCTTGCTGCCAGTATTGAGGGTAATGGGGAGACAGAAATAGATGAACTGGGCCTTGAAAAATGAGAAATACCAGTCTAGGCAAAGAATTGGGAACACAATGGCACAGTGTAGGGTGTGATTTGAGAATGGGCGGGTGGTTCTCTGACCTATGACTAGATCAGACAAGATAAGGGGTTGGGGGATAATAACAGGCTGAAGAGTTAGGTACAGGCCTGATATGACGGGTCCACGATGCTACCAAATGAACAGTCATCAACTTGTCATGTTACTAATATTATTTTGTGAAAGGAAGGAGAAGGGAGGCGGAGCTAGAATTTATCGAGCCCCAGATACATGCAAGCCCGTGCACCGAGGCTACTGCTCTTTAGATAGTGTGTCTATACCTCATGATCATGCTGAGAGGTAGATGTTTAGAGAGGGGGAAACTGAGGTTCAGAGAGGTTAAGTAACTTACTCAAGCTCACACAGCTAGAAAGTAATCCATTGAGAATCAAATCTGGGTTTGCCTGATCCAAAGCCAGCGCTTTGAGACAGGGCCTTGGTACTCACCTATTCCACCCGTTGCCGCATTGAAACACCCCTCTTTCCAGCTCCTGTGTTTAGGGAAGTTACGTGTCATGTTCTGTCACCAATAAATCACCAGGAGGGGTGGCCTTGACACAATCTGAGGGATTGAGGCTCAGTAGGGTGCTCTTTTTGGTTCTAGAATTCAAGATCATGGAAAACTGCCAGAAGGAAATGGGTCTTCTCCTCTCCCAAATGGTCCCGTAACTAGTCTGGCCAGCTTGAGCCATCCAGGAGGAGAATGTGGTCAGGGACTGTGACTCGGCTTAAGAAGGTAGTGGGAGCTTCCATGCAGAAAGCCCCGAGACGCGTTCATCTGCTGTGCATTTATGCTCCATGAAGCCCCAGCGGATTCTATTTTGAGGTGCCTCTTAAGTCAGGATACAGGATGGACTAATGTTTATTATTTGTGATAGGGCGCCTAAGGGGAAAGGCTCAGAAATATCTGTCTCCTTAGCTGGAAGTGACAAACTGAGACCCGAGACATTTTGGTTTTTGCACCACAAAGCCTTTCTCCGGGGAATGAGAGACCAGATCTGAGCACATGAGCTTTGGAGAAGTGATGGATCCTTTCCCGAAACTGAGGCTCAAAGAGACATGTTGTCTTTATCCAAGCTCATCAGATGGAAACAGGCAGAGTCAACCTGGGAACCCAAGTATTATGGCTCCTGGCTCTCTTACCGAGCCACACAAAGCAGAACGCACTTACCTAATGGGAGCACTACAAACTGTTTACTCTCTTAATGGGCTGCAATTGGTTTTACTAGAAACATCGATTTTTTTTTTTTTAAGACAGAGTCTCGCTCTGTCACCCAGGCTGGAGTGAAATGGCACAATCTTGGCTCACTGCAACCGCTGCCTCCCGGGTTCAAACGATTCTTCTGCCTCAGCCTCCCCAGTAGCTAGGATTATAAGCACCCACCACCAGGCCCGGCTAATTTTTGTATTTTTAGTAGAGATGGGTTTCACCACATTGGTCAGGCTGGTCTCAAATTCCTGACCTTGTGATCTGCCCGCCTCAGCCTCCCAAAGTGCTGGGATTATGAGCGTGAGCCACCGCACCTGGCAGAAACAATAGTAATATCATCTAGTCCAACTACCTCATTTATACACGACAACACTTAGGCTCAGAATAGGAAACTGACTTGCTTAAGGTCACAATAATTTTAGCAGTAGAGGCTGGTCTAGGTCACAGATCAGCTGCCCATGGTCAGCACTGACAGCTCTTTCCACGAATGTTTAATATTAAGTTTCACTGACTGTGACGTATATCTGTATCTCTCTCTCCACCTACATCTATATGTATATCTACACACATGTTCCACTGACTATGATCACCACTACCATCGCCCACGCCCATACACTCACGTGGGAACCAAGAGGTAATCAGTCACTTCCTTACCTTTATTTTTCTATTTTTTGTTTTTCATTTCTGAGAGAGTCTCATTCTGTCACCCAGGCTGGAGTGCAGTGGCTCAATCTTGACTCACCACCGCCTCTGCCTCCCAGGTTCAAGTGATTCTCCTGCCCCAGCCTCCCGAGTAGCTGGGATTACAGTCGCACGCCCCTACGCGTGGCTAATTTTTGTATTTTTAGTAGAGATGGGGTTTCACCATGTTGGTCAGGCTGGTCTTGAACTCCTGACGTCAGGTGATCCACCTGCCTCAGCCTCCCAAAGTGCTGGGATTACAGGCATGAACCACCGTGCCAGCCCACTTCCTTACCTTTAGACCGGCATATCTTTCCAGCTTTATGAAGGGGATAAAAATGTCTCTTAATTTTAAAGCATTTAAAAGCAACCAGTGAAAGAAAATCCCCAGATATTTGCTGCCTTTTTTTCTTTCTCTTTTTCACCTCAGGCAGGTAACATGCCGATGACAATGTCTGAAAGGTTTGAGGGAGGCACCTCTCGAACCCAACCATCGCACTTACAAACTACAAAAGACTCTTTCTCAGTACTTTTCTTGTTTGAAAGTACCTACAGTTTGGGGCTCAAGACTCAGAAAGTCAGAGCGGAGAGGTGGGTCCCGTGCTCCACTCTACTTTTCCCGAAGTACCCCACATGCTAAGCAGAGTTCCTGCCTTCTCTGGGATAGGAATCGCCTCTGTGGCCGAAATTGGGCCTCCGTTTTTATCACTGCAGGAATATACATGGCCCCATGGCTGTCTCCTGCCCGGGCAGCAGCAAAGCCTCCCCAGACAGTCTGCCCTGTGGAAGAAAAGGCCTGGCTCCTACTCTTCTCCCAGTCTCCTTTTCTGGGAGCTGGCCGTGACGTGCTTCCGTTAACCTGGGCAGAGGCTGTTTCCCATCTCTTCCTGAATGAGCTACTTCATGGAGCCTGAGAGGAGGAGCCCTGGACTCTGCTTGCCTGGGATCGCTGCCCTTCTGCCCACTGTTCTCCCAGAAGCTCCCTTCTCTGGATCTGACATGACTTTCTCTTCTGAGCCAGGCCCAGCCGGAAGGATGCGTTTGTGTTCCGCCCTGCGTTCCTGCAGTGTGTGTTCCTGCAGTGTGCGTTCCTGCAGTGTCCCTCGGGTGCTGTGGCTGGAAATAATTTGTGTAAGGCACTCAGCCAGTCTCCCTTTTAATCACTCCCATACTCACAGACAGAGGGAATCCCAGCCCCTCACCCAGGAGAGGGAAGGAACCTCCCTCATTTTGACAGGGTCTCCCTCCGTGGCGGGGTAAGCAGTGATTCTGGTCTCCAGGAAAGATGCTGCCAAGAGCCTCTTTCTCTGAGGCCTAATTATGAAATCGATATCTTCAGGAACCCCTCCTCCTTCTCTGGAGCTTCTGCAGGCAGACACTGCCCACATAATGTTCAAACATGCGTTCAGCCGGCAGGGTTTCCTGAGCACCACTCTGGCTGGGGAGGACACGGTCAGCTGGGCCTGGAGGAATGGGCAGGGTTTGCTTAGGACATTCTGGGGAGGCAGATGGTGTAAGCTGGGGTTGGGTTGAGGAAGGCAGAGAGTTGGGGCAGCTTGAGGGAAATAGGGGTGTTTGTTGGGGAAGAGTGAGCAATGACCGGTCAGAGTCCCAACGGCAAACAGAGGACACAATTAAAATGGGATCATTCCAGGAGAGTTTATTTGCAAAGGCGTGATCATAGGGAAACCACAAAGAATAGTGCAGTTAACTGGTCTCAGTAAGAGCCAAGGTGTTATCACCTCTAGGCACAAAGAGACAAAGACCAGAACAGAGAGTCCTGCAGAGCAACTTGACTTAGACGGAGCAGAAGACTTCAGTCCAAGGGCACAGCAAGCTGGAGGCAGCCTTGCAGGGAGAGACCCAGGCAGAGCTGGATTTGGAGTGACGCTGGCGAAGTTTCAGCTTCAGGATCCCACGCTTGCACAGGTGACTTCCAAAGCCGGGAGGAGTTCTAGCAATGTATTCGTATGTCACACATTTGTAAATTTTGCAGAATAAGATAGTTTCAATCCCAGGTTCCCTCCACTACACACATCACGTGGTTGGGTGACTTTGGAGTCGTTGTGGGCATTTTTAGGATCTGGTTAAGGGGAGATGGGTTTTGGTTTGGTTGGGTATATGCAAGTTGCTCACAGTCACTTCTTTTTTTTTTTTTCTTTAGGATGGAGTCTCACTCTGTCATCCAGGCTGGAGTGCAGTGGCGCAATCTCAGCTCACTGCAATCTCTGCCTCCTGGGTTCAAGTGATTGTCTTGCCTCAGCCTCCCGAGTAGCTGGGATTACAGGCACCTGCCACCACAGCCAGCTAATTCTTGTACTTTTAGTAGAGACAGGTTTTACCATGTTGCCCAGGCTGGTCTCGAACTCCTGACCTCAAGTGACTCACCCACCTCAGCCTCCCAAAGTGCTGGGATTATAGGCATGAGCCACTGCACCCACCCACAGTCACGTCTGAATATAATTAATTCATCGCTAGCTGTCCTGATGTCAGAATGGCTTTTAGGAATACTCTCACCTCCAACTCACCTAGTGTCATGACTTGAAGGTAATGATAGGTCATATTGCAAGGTGTATGTGGTTAGTGGAAGAGAACAGAGGTTTGTAAGGTACGGAACCAGAAGATAGCCTATGGAAAATTCTTCCCATCATCAGACATACAATTGTAAGTGGAGAATTCAGTTCTCATGGTCAGAAATATCATGTAGTACATGCAACTCTAAATACACCATACTATTTTCTTTTAAAATGGGGTCTCACCCTTCAGAAATTCTTAAACTTCATGTTTGTAGCCTATAAGCCTAACACCATTTCAGAGCATACCAAAAGTAGTAATTTTTAAAGAAGAAGCAAGGAAATGCAGGTAGAAATAAAGGCCCTTGGACCAGTTGGTAATCTTGTTGTTGAAGGGAAGTAAAGCATATTCGCTCACTGGGAAAAGCTTTACATTTCTTGCTACTTTGATAAAAAATGCTGACATCTTTGAAGCTGTCTTAGATTGGGTTCCCTGCAGGCTGACCATGAAATGAAAAGTTGTGGGCCCAAGGCTGACTGTGGCATGCTCTCAGGAGACAGACGTGTGAGGAAATGAGGATGGCAGGACTGGGAGAAGCTAATCAGAAATGTGGCCTCAGCCAGTCTGATATCCCCAGCAGCTAAAGGACGGCTGTGTTGGCCTGAAGAGGGAATCTGTGCAGTGGCCACAGCTCCCTCCACAGATGATAACGTGTCTCATGATACGTCACTACAATGGGGACACCAAAGACAAACGGACGTAAGTGTCATCAGCCCAAAGAGTAATTAAGATTACTTCCTGCACAAGGAAATTTGAAATGTCCTAAATCTTAGTTATATACGGAAGAAAATGATAATATTCCATCATTTGATGTTCTATCATTTGACAATAATCTCAAAATTCCACATGATGTTACAATGAGTGGTGAAACTGAAACAGTTCTAGATGATCAATGATAAACAATAAAATTTCAGGCCAGGTGTGGTGGCTCAGTCCTGTAATCCCAGTATTTTGGGAGGCTGAGGCACGTGGATCACTTGAGGTCAGGAGTTCAAGACCAGCCTGGCCAACACGGCGAAACCCCATCTCTACTAAAAACACAAAAATTAGTCGGGTATGGTGGCACGCATCTGTAATCCCAGCTACTCAGGAGGCTGAGACAGGAGAATCACTTGAACCTGGGAAATGGAGGTTGCAGTGAGCTGAGATCACACCACTGCACTCCAGCCTGGGTGACAGAGCAAGACTCCATCTCAAAAAATAAAATAAAATAAAATAAAATAAAAAAGTAAAATAAAATGTCAACCAAGCCTACTGAAGACTGGGTTATATTTCCATTCTTTCTGTGGGCAATTATATTACACGGTTATTGTATGAGAGGTAAAGCATATGCAGCAGAAAGATATGGGAAAAAGGTATTGTAGAGTTTTCTAGGCAATTAAGAAAACATATTGTTATTTTTCTACATTTTATGATATCTGTGTTGTTTATAAGCTTTTTAAAAAGTGTAATTTGTCACCATTTCTTTTCTCATTCTCAATAGAGATTTGCTTTCATATCTAACATTTTGTTCATAATTGTGGGCTGGTAATATTGCAAGCTTTGGCCATAAAACCAGGATCCACATTGAGATCCCACCACCTCACAGTCCTCCCTTCCTCAGGTGTCCTAGAGCTTCCCTTTGGCTGAGCCCAACAGAAGCCAGGGAGCTGCTCTAGGTCAGTCTTGGGTGGAGAGCAGGATGACAGAGGGTGGAGAGTGGATCAGGAGGCACACATTGCAGCTAGCAGGCACAGCTCAGCAGTGTGGAGCCAAATCATGGAGTCCTGGAAGGTTAGACTCAGCTTGCCCTTTATTCATGGAAAAATGACATCTGAGTGACATAAAGACAAAAATCTACATTGAACGAGCCTTTAATCCAGGGTTGTAGAAGATGCCTGCCACTCACCATGGGTGAACTTTGGTTCACACGCAGGCCGGAGGACGTGTCTGCTCCTTCTGTCCTCTTCTGTGGCCTGGAAAATTTGCGTCCCAAAGGAAACTATTGGGAAGAAGCCAGCGAACAACAACATGAAGGCGAAGGGGCAGAGCACCACCACCGTGGACATGACCACCCTAAGCCAATCAGAGGCTGCCACGAGTCCGTTGATGCTGTTAGTAGCCCTGATATCCTGAGTGTCCAGGTACATCCACCCACCTCCACGCTGTAGTTGAGGCCCTGTTTTCTTTTTTCGGCCTCACCCAGTCAACTCCCAGAGGCAGCTCTGCGTGGCCAGTGCCAACTGCACAAGCAGAATCAGAGGGCCCTCCCGCCCTTGGAAGATAGGAGCCCAAGTTTGGGGTGGAGGTGCCAGAACCGAATCCTCTGTTGACTCTTCTGTGACTGTCCTGGGGAAACGAAATCCTGGCCTCTTTCCCCAGGTCTGTTCCTGTCCTGTTGGATCCTGAGAGATTCCAGAGTGACCTTCTTTCCTCTTCTCATCCCATCAACGCTCTCCTTGACTGATCTCTACCACACTCTTTCCTCCACCACAAGCAAGGACTCCTGGATCTGCCATTATCTCCAGCCAGCTGGCCTTCCTCGGATCCTTTTATCCAACTTCCTATGACGCACCCCTGCTCGGGTGTTCCAAAAATATTTCAAAGGCAGTCTATTCAAGACCAAACTCACCAAATCCTGACAACCTTCCCGTTACAATAGTGCTCAGATCTGTTGTTTCCCATTCTCTCTCCTCTTTACTCCCCTCCTGGCCAGACCATTGTCTCAGCCTCCTCCGGCTAGACCCGTTGCAGCCACTCTGCTCAGCTCCCTGCCTTGAGAGTCCACCCCACTCACAACGCCATGGTGAGATTCCTAAAACACAGCGTGTCACTCCTCCACTCAAACACCTTCTGGGGCTCCCTGTTACCTTAGAAATGGAATCCAAACTTCTCAGCCTGGCCATTTTTATTCTGTAGTCAGGCATGCATGTTGTATTGCAGTTATTTTAAAATATAAAATTACATACTTGCCCCCAAAAAGCTTCTCCCCACTCCCCATTAGACAGCGAAGTTCTCGAGGAGGAGACAGGGCCTGGTGCACGATTGGCACCCAGGAGATGCCTGCTCAGTGAATGAGCACTTTCACCTTGGCCCCTCTTTCTACTTTCGTCACTCACTTGTGTCTCTACCCCACCCTCCCCAATCAGGCCAGTCAAACCCACCATGCTCACTGCTCACCCATGTGCCCAAATTCACCTCTCATCTGTGCTGTTCACATGTGCCACACTGAGGGCTTTCTTCCCTCCGCCCCCGCCACTGCTTTCCAGCCTCTGCCCCATGTGTATGTGGGAACACAGGCATGCACGCATGCACATGTCACATATACACGGCACACACACCACATGCAACACACAGACCACACGCACGGGCACATGCCACATATACACGGCATACACACCACACACACCACACAGACCACATACACATGAGAACATACCATATATACACGGCACACACACCACACACAACACACAGACCACATACACATGGGCACATGCCACATATACACGGCACACACACCACACACAACACACAGACCACATATACATGGGCACATGCCACATATACACGGCACACACACCACACACACCACACAGACCACATACACACACCACACAGACCACATACACATGAGAACATACCACATATACACGGCACACACAACACACACAACACACAGACCACACACATGGGCACATGCCACATATACACGGCACACACACCACATACAATACACAAACCACACACACGGGCACATGCCACATATACACGGCACACACACCACACACAACACACAGACCACATACACACGGGCACATGTCACATGCACACTGCACACACACCACACATGCATGCACACAGCATACAACACACAGACCACATGCATATGTGCACATACCACATATACACTGTATACACACAGCACACGACACACGCACTACATACTGCACATGACACTGCACATACACACCACACACACGCACACCCCCGCACACACACACACACACTGCTTTGTCTATGAAGGCTTTCTTGCTTCTTTCTCCTCCCCCTTTTTATCCCCAGGAGCTAATCTCCTCTCACAAGTTCTACGCATTTGTTTGTGTGCCTCTCATGGCGCAGAACATATTTTGCTGACACATTTCGCTTGCTGGTTTACAAGTCTTGTCTCCTCTACTAGACAGACAGAGCCTCCAGGACACAGCTGGACAGCAAGCGTGTTTTTCTCTCCAACAGCAACTGGCCTACAGTGGGCACTTAACACCCCGTTGTGAATGAATGCATTTGCCCTTCAAAGCATGAAGGTCTTTCTTCTTGCCATGGGTTAAAGATATATTTTATTTCCACATATGTAATTTATGATTACATTCTTACTGCAAAACACTCAAACAATATAAATAAAGCTAAAGTTCCTTTTGCTCAGCCCCAATCCCAATCCTCTCCTCATTTACATACCTATAAAATCCAGGTGTAATATAGTTTTGTGGGTTTGTTAGTTTGTGTTTTACAAAAGTGGTATTTGGTATAAATTATTCTGCAGCTTGATTCTTTCCCTTTACAGTATGTCAAAGATACCTTTTTAATCTTTCTATGTATTCGATGTATAGTATCTGAGGGTAACAGCTGCAAGATACCACCGTCTGTATGTGTCAAGGTTTATTAAACCACTTCTTTATTGGTGGACATTAGCTTTTTCCAGTCTTTTCTTTTCTTTTTCTTTTTTTTTTCTTAGATGGAGTCTTGCTCTGTCGCCAGGCTGGAGTGCAGTGGAGCGATCTCAGCTCACTGCAACCTCCAACTCCCTGGTTCAAGTAATTCTGCCTCAGCCTCCCCGAGTAGCTGGGATTACAAGCACGCACCACCATGCCAGCTAATTTTTGTATTTTTTGTAGAGACGAGGTTTCACCGTGTTGGCCAGGATAGTCTCAATCTCCTGACCTCGTGATCCACCCAGCTTGGCCTCCCAAAGTGCTGGGATTACAGGTGTGAACCACCGTGCCCGGCTTTTCCAGTGTTTTCTTACAGCAATGCTGCACTAAGCATCCTGTGCATCGCTTCTTGCACATGCCTTCTAGAATAAAGAGAAGTAGAACTTCTGAGTCAAAAGAAAGGCACATTTAAGCTCCTATTAGATTTAAGCAGAACAATTATATTAGATGTTAAATTAACTTCCACAGAGATTGGATTTATACTCCCCCAAACCCTTGCCATCACTTGATATTATAAATCTTTAACATTTGCATCAATCCAATGAGAGAAAAAAGGCATTGCCTTACTTTAATGCGCTTTTTCCCATTTATTCCAAGTGAGGCTGAATATCATTTTATGGGTTTGTTGGCCATTTGGCTTTTCTCTTCTGTGATATGTACATATTATTTGCCCACTGCTGTATTTGGTAGCTTGCCTTTTTCTTATTGATTTGTAGGATATCTTTATAAATTATAGCTATTACTTCTTTGTCTATTATTAATAAGCATATGCTGGAAACATTTTCTCTGAATCTGTTGCTTGTCTTTTAATTTTCTTGAGTGTGTCTATTTTGCTTCATGTGATTTCTTTATTTTTGTTTTTGTTTTTTTAGAGCTGGCATCTCACTCTGTTACCCAGGCTGGAGTGCGGTGGTGCTACCTTTGCTCACTGCAACCTCCACCTCCTGGGTTCAAGTGATTCTCTTGCCTCAGCCTCCTGAGTAGCTGGGATTACAGGCGTGCGTCACCATGCCAGGCTAATTTTTGTATTTTTAGTAGAGATGGAGTTTTATCATGTTGGCCAGGCTAGTCTTGAACGCCTGACATCAGGTGATCCATCTGCCTCGGCCTCCCAAAGTGCTGGGATTACAGGTGTGAGACACTGTGTCCGGCCCAGGTGATTTCTTTTTGATCCAAATTTGCTTTTTTCCAAATGAATATCTGATTGTGCCAGCATTCTTTGTGGAAATCAAATCTATTCCCTGATCATGTGAATAGCACTCTTACCATGTAGTAAAATTTCCTGTCTACAAGGATCTATTCCTCAACTTTAAACTTTCCTTTATCACTCCATTTAAAGTCTGTTTCTTGTAAACAGGATTGAGATAGATTTTTGTGGCTATGCGTGATGGCTCGCCTCTGTAATCCTAGCACTTTGGGAGGCCAAGGTGGGTGGATCACCTGAGGTCAAGAGTTCAAGACCAATCTGGCCAACATGGTAAACCGTCGTCTCTACTAAAAATACAAAAATTAGCCGGGCGTCGTGGCGGGCGCCTGTAGTCCCAGCTACTTAGGAGGCTGAGGCAGGAGAATTGCTTGAACCCGGGAGCCAGAGGTTGCAGTAAGCAGAGATCACACCACTGCATTCCAGCCTGGGTGACAATGAGAGACCCCGTCTCAGAAAAAAAAAAAAAGATACATTTTTGGTTTTTTAGCCCAGTCTATATTCTGACTTTGAAAGAGATAATTCAGTTCATTCACATTTAGTGTGCAACTGCTGTATTTAATTTTATTCCTTCCAGCTTATGTTTCTCATGATTTTTTTTTCCTTAATTTTAGTGGCTTGCTCAGGCTGCTTTCCATTCTTATTAATGTGGACATTTTCATTCCATGAATGGTTATATCACCTTTCCTTTCCTGGTGTTCATAATCAAACTCTATTTCTTTAGTATTATAGGGATACGAGATATGATTTCTCCACTTAGACACTCTATTCTCTGACTATTCCTCCCCTTCAGGTGCTTCTTCCCTCCACCAATGAGATATTCAGAATACTGTTACTTTCCCAAATTTCTTCCTGTCACCCCAATTAAGTCTATGGGATGCTTTTACTCCCCATGCCCTGTTGCCAACATCCAGGTGCAGCTGAAACTGTTTAGCACTTTTCTTTCTAAATCCCGTCTCTGCTGAAAATACAAAATCAGCCAGGTGTGGTGGCGCATGCCTGTAATCCCAGCTACTCGGGAGGTTGAGAATTTCCTTTGCAGTATTTCACTTCTATTTTAAGAATCCTCAGTGTTACACATTTCCAGACAGTCTGTCATTATTCATTTATACTTAACAATACATGTGTATATATCAATACATACATAAATATACATATGCACACATATGTGGGTATATATAGTTAAATATGTATATATATACACACACACACATATATAGTTAAGCATGAATGTGATAGAATGATGAATGATAATTCACTTCTGTTTCCTCTTTTCTTCTCTGTTAGAATTCATTGGATTTTGGCTGAAGTTTTTTTTTTTTCTGAGATGACCTAAGTGATCCACCCGCCTTGGCCTCCCTAAGTCCTGGGATTACAGGGCGTAAGCCTCTGCACCTGGCTTATTTTGGTTGAGGTCTTTAAAACTCTTTTCTTCAGAGACTGCATGTGAGTGATGTAATTTTTGAATCTGTGTGTGTGTGTGTGTGCGCGCGCGCTTCACTCCTGTGGGTGAATGATGGCTTGGCAGGTACAGAATTCCAAGGCTGCAGTCTGTATAACCCAGGAGTCTGTATCTTTTTGTCCTTGTTGTCCTCTGCGATTCAGTTATTGGTCCCCTGTTAGGTCTCCTAAATCTGCCCTGCAAATGGCTCCCATTTTCCCCGACAGTTTCTACCCCTCTGCATTTTGCTCTGTGGTTTGCAGTATTCTTCACATTCATCTGTCAAGCCACAAATTCAAGCCTCATCTCTGGCTACCTTTCCACTTAAATTATCCATTTCGCTTTTTTGGTTAAAAAAGAATGTTTTGGTCAGGCACGGTGGCTCACGCCTGTAATCCCAGCACTTTGGGAGGCCGAGGCGGGTGGATCACTTGAGGTTAGGAGTTCAAGACCAACCTGGCCAACATGGTGAAACCCCGTCTCTGCTAAAGATACAAAATCAGCCAGGCGTGGTGGCACATGCCTGTAATCCCAGCTACTCAGGAGGCTGAGGCAGGAGAATCACTTGAACCCGGGAGGCAGAGGCTGCAGTGAGCCGAGAGCAAGCCACTGCACTTCAGCCTGGGCAACAGAGCGAGACTCTATCTCAAAACAAAGAAAAAAAAAAGAATGTTTTGAAGTTTCCGGTCATTTTCGTTGAGTTCTTCTGCTGCTGTTGTTGTTGTTGCACTGTGCTCTGTCTCCTTGGAAGCTCTGCGAAAGCCCGTTCTGGAATTTTGGCGCGTTCCTCCCTTTGTGCCTTCGGCCTCCTTGGTATGTTGTTTTGTTTCTTTGCCTGACCCCTGTGGCTCAGCAGCTAGAAAACCACAGGTTGTGGAGGGGCCTCGGTGCTATTGGTCCCTGGGGGTCCAGGTAAGAGCAGGAAGACCGTAGGCATTCCCCATTGAGCAAGAAGAGCTGCTCCCGGGTCTCACAGCTCACCTGCTCAGTTCCTCCTTAGCTTTTTGGGGGCTAGGGAGACAAATATGTGAATGTGGCCAGAGCCATACTTCCCTTAGAATCTCATCCAGGCTCTCTTAGAGGGGAGAAAGCCCCACTTCGCCAACCCAGCATATTTCCTTCAGGCTCTTGCCTACCTGCTGGCCCCATTAACAACTTGGCTTGGAAGAGGTGGTGGGTAGCGGCTGGAGTGGTATGGTATGTGGAGGGAAGGTTGACACATGAAGCTGCTGCTGTCCAGAATCCCTGTTTCTTCACACTCTATTCAGGTTTTCTGGTCTCTAGAGTCAGGTAGTCCCTGTATCACTACCTCAGAGTTGTTTTGTTTGTTTTTTGAGACAGAGTCTCACTGTGTCACCCAGGCTGGAGTGCAGTGGCGTGATCTTCTTGGCTCACTGCAGCCTCTGCCTCCCGGGTTCGAGCGATTCTCCTGCCTCAGCCTCCCAAGTAACTGGGATTACAGGTGCCTATCACACCTGGCTAATTTTTGTGTTTTTAGAAGAGATGGGATTTCACCATGTTGGCCAGGTTGGTCCTGAACTCCTAGTCTCAAGCGATCCACCCACCTCGTCCTCCCGAAGTGCTGGGATTACAGATGTGAGCCACCACTCCCGGCCTAAAATTTTTACTTGAAGTAAAATAGATATAAAATTTACCATCTTACCCATTTTAGGGATATGGTTCAGTAGTGTTAATTGCACTCACATTGTTCTGTAACCATCTCCAGAACTGTTTTTATCTTGTAAAGTTGAAACTGTACACCCATTAAACAACACATCCGCCTTCCTCCCTCCCCAGCCCCTGGCAACCACCATCCTACTTTCTGTCTCTAGGAATTTGACTACTCCAACTACTTCCTGTAAGTGGAATCAAACAGTATTTGTCCTTCTGTGACTGGCGTATTTCACTCAGCGCAATGCCCTCGAGTTGCATCCACGTTGCAGCATGTGTTGGAATTTCCCTCCTCTCTAAGGCTAATAGTGTTCCACTGTGCATACCACGTTTTGTTTATCCCTTCGTCTGTCGATACTTACGTGGCTTCCACCTTTTGGCTGTTGTGAATAATGCCGTCACCCAGCTCTAGCAATTATCCACTCAGAGCCAATCCTGCTGCAGCGGTAACCCCACCCACCTCCCCATTTCATATCATTTTGAAGTAAATCTGAATGAGGTATTTTACCATTACCTTTTCTGTTTGGTTGAAGATCACTCCCATAGAGAATCAGAGCCCAAAACTAACAAATACTATTCCACCCTAAATTGTTTAAATGTGCTTGGCATGAAGATGGAAGGCAGAGAAGTTGGGAGGCTGCCACAGAGAGAAAGGGTGGATGAGGAAGGAGAAGTGGGTCAGAGAGCAGCTAGGCTTATCCTAAGGACATGAGTTTCTGCTCTCCCTCAGTGCCACCTCTTTCCCCCTCAAACTTAGTCCTCAGGTTCCTGAAGCAGGGAAGACTCCAGAGATTCCAGACCACTGCAACCATCCTCGTTTTAGGGTCCCAGAAAAGGCTCTGCAAATCTCCAGCCTTTGCCTACAGCTAGGGCACTTTGCTTGGTGATATGAAAGCTGGAGCCAAGCTACACCTTGAACTCACTGACACTGCCTTAAGAGCCAAGATCTATTCCTGGAGAAGAGATTAGTGGAAATTCCTCAGGAAGAAACTGGCTGCCTGAGAATGCCAGGAGGCATCTCTAGATAACCTATCCAGAACAAGGGTTCTGATGTTCATATCACTTGAAAATTATGCTGGGCACCTGGATGTGGCACAATTTAATTAAACTAGCTTAGCCTCTATTAGGCCATCCTCCAGAGCAGGCAGAGGACCTCGTCTGAGACTCAGCTTGGAGGCATGATGTCCCTTTGCCTCCATCGTCTTGAGAAATGGGGCCTCGTGCTAAGGGAACACAGCAGCAAATGGGCCCTTCCATTCTGGAAGGGCCTGTCTTTATCTCCTTTGTGGCCTTGGAGAAAACAAACCCAGTCACTCTCTGCTTTCGTTAGATGCCCTTCTCCTTATGACCTTCGGTTTTCTCTTCCTCAACCCTATCAACATCATGAACAGCTCTTTAGCATTCCCCATGGACAGCCCAAGCCTGGGCTGACTTCCATCCAAAAGGAATTGTTGCTATGGAAATTCTCTGGTCTCCTCCCAGCCAGCCGGGAGCCCTGTCCTCTCTCCTTCCCACCTCATTGGTTTGAGATTTCTGTCCACACCTCATGAGGAACGCCCGTGAGTGTGGGTTAGTCCAGAGTTGGGTCTTTAACACTGACCCACAGGAGCTGAAGTGTCTGGTGCCTGTTTGTCCCCAGGGCAGTCGGTAGGTGTGTGTCCTGAGCTGGTGATATGAAAGTGCTCTTGGGTGTCAGAGAGGTGGCGTCCTGTACTGCAGAGTGGAGCTGTACACCATTCTGTCACAAACTCTCCGATGGACACGGACCTATCCCTCCTTCTCCCTGAGCCTTGGTTTTCCCATAAAATCAGGGGGTTGAACTGCGTGCTCTCTCAGGCCCCTTCGAGCTCTGAGTCTATGAGAAAGAAAAGTAACTAAATGGAAATGAGAAGCACCAGTGTGGCTCCAGGGCCTATGTCAGAGACCCTTCAGGGCTGCCTGGGTCAAACATGGAGAAGAAAGAATGGGAAGGAATGGGAGCTCCAGGTAAGGTTGTGACCTGTGTGAGAAGAAAGAGGCCAGAGGGCTTGGAGTGGCAAATGAACAGATCCAGCCTGAGGAGGGGCTGGGCTGGGTGAACTCAGAGTTACAAAGATTTTGTTCGTGACGTCGCACAGATGGTGCCTTGGGACACCGTTGAGTTCAGGCAGCTCTGGGGACCTGACAAGGACCTAGGTCCACAACAGCAAAGAATTTTTATTCTTGTTACATAAAGGCAGCTGCAGAGTTCAACCAGTACCCCAAGATTTGGAGCCCAAGGAGGAGTCTACCAGGAGCTGCAACAAGGGAAGAAGAGGGCGCGAGAGGCCCCCCACCTGCACGAGGCAGCGCTCTCAGGCCTGCAAACACAACCGAGACGCCTGGAGGGCTGGCTCCTACCCTAGCGCACCTGACCCGGGAGGTCTGGGGTGGCGACTGGGAATCTGCCCCTTTCAGAATTCCCAGGGGATGCTGATGCTGCAGTCTGGAGGTCGCCCTTTGAGAATCACTTTATTACAGAGATCAGGGGAGCTGCCACCAGAGCTGGTGAGCATTTCTGCCCCCTCATCAGGTGTTTACCAGCTAAACCCATCTCTTCATCTGTAAAATGGGGTTGATAATAAGGTGAGTAGTAAAGAGTAGATCCATGTAAGTAAATAACTTGCAATAATGCCTGGCACAAAGTAAATGCTCAACAAATGTTAGCTCTTGGTTCTTCTCTGCATGGTGGCTGATGGGTGTAAAGCCTCTGGCACATGGAAACTCGCTAATAATAGTTTTTATATATATGGTTTGTGTTCAGATACAAGTAACAGAAACACTAGAGTGGCCTGGACAATGAAGGGAATGTTTCCACTCCCACAACAAGAAGCCCAGCGGGGAGCAGTCCAGTGCTGGTGTGACAACTCACCAGCTTCTCCCGGGACCCAGGTTCTGGGCAGCAAGGAGGAGCAGCAGGAAGGTCCAAAAGGCAAACAGCCTCTTCTTATGATGTCGCCTCTTTATTCTCAAAGAAAAGCCCTGCCCAGAGGCATCGTCAACATCTCACTGGCCAGAACTACATCACATGGCCATCCCTAGCTGCCAGGGAGGCTGGGAAATTAAGTACTTCAGCTTTCTAGACTCTGTGGTAGTGATGGCAAGGGCAAGGGGCTGAAGTGGGTGTTGAGAGAACTAACCAAGCTGTCGGCCACGCGATGGCTCAGAGCCTGGGAACCATGACAAGTTCGGTGAGCCATGGGAGCTTGAGGCCTACAGCTCACTCTATGTCCTTAATTGATTCTGTGCCTGTGTGTGTGCGTGTGTGTGTGTGTGTGTGAGAGAGAGAGAGAGGATAACTTGTGAGTGAACCCTTTGTTCTTCATCCCTTCTCCATCTTACGCTCCCCCCATAACCTAGGTACTTCCCCAAGTTCATGCATTTCTTGACCACTCGCCAGACCAGACACCATCTCAGCACTGAAGACACACTGTGGACAAGGCACATGTGCAGCTCCAGCCCCCATGAAGCTTACAGTCTAGCAGGAAGGACAGCATTAAAAATCTTTTTTAAAAGTTTCTAAATGATAGGGACTTGTCCATGAAACGGAATTGAATCTGGTTTAGCTGATCAAAAAAGAGAGTCTAATTTGCCATTAGAGTGCCATTTTAGTAATCCCTAGTTCTGAATGTCTGCCATGTAGTAGGCCCTCAGAAAATACCTGCTAGGGCCAGGCGCGGTGGCTCACGTCTGTAATCCCACCACTTTGGGAGGCCGAGGCGGGTGGATCACGAGGTCAGGAGTTCGAGACCAGCCTGGCTAACACGGTGAAACCCTGTCTCTACTAAAAACACAAAAATTAGCTGGGCGTGGTGGCTCATGCCTGTAATCCCAGCTAGTCAGGAGGCTGAGGCAGGAGAATCGCTTGAACCCAGGAGGTGGAGGTTGCAGTGAGCCGAGATCGCACCACTGCACTGCAGCCTGGAGTGAGACTGTGTCTCAAAAAAAAAAAAAAAAAATCTGCTGAAGGTAGATGTTTGAGTTTCTGTTTGATCTCCCTGCCTAGAGTTATCGGCTTTTTCAGGTCAGAGGGCATGGCGGATTTATTTTCGTATCCTCAGTGTCTAGCTCAGCACTGGCACACAGTAGGAACTTGGGAAGTATTTGAGGAATGGAACGGAATCCTGTTTATGTCCTCCATAAAGACCGTCAACTTGGCAATTGGGCCGGAATCCTCCCTGGGTGTGTACTCCCTGCGTCACTGTTGTACATTCAGAGCAGTGAATTATTTTAAACCTCATAAACTTTTATTTGTGTGAGGCCACAGTCTCACCCTGGCACGAAACACACACATCTTGTCCCCATGAGGTCATGGCTGGGGGAGATTAACTCGGAGAGCCTCGGCAGGTTTAGATATCTGAGCGCGGCAGCAGGCTGCCCTGCCTGGCTTCCCTCCACGCTGCCCTGCCCCCGCTCCGTCTGCAGGAGCAATGACTGGGGATGAGACCCCTTTCGCCACCGAAGGAAGGAGTGGGGCATTCACAGAGAAATGGACTGAGTGCCTTTCTTCCCTTTTTCCTTTTACCTTCTTGTTTCTGAAATTTTCTCTGACCTGAGACCTGAAAGGCACGTGCACGCCTCCTAGTCGCTGCTGCCCGGGACGAGGAGTCTTCGGTGGACTCTTCCCTCCGTTCTCAGGCCTTGAGGTCAAGTCTAGTGGAAAAGCGCTCTGCCATGACGACGTGTAGAATGTCAGTTTTATCCCAGTTCAAAGGAAACACAGCATAATAGAATTTTCTCAACTGTAAATTTTTCTCTCACGTTTTTCTTAAGCTCTTAATGGCTTTCTTTTGACCACTGGTGAGATGAAGGCACAGCAAGTGAACTATTTTGCCGAAGCTCCCGAGACATCACTGTGGGCCTGCGCTAACCTGAACTAATTGGAACAGCATTGCTCCTGGTCATGCTCAGAAGCCACCTGCTGCCTGGAAGGCAGGGAAGGGAGGTCAGCTTGACCTGCTGCTTAACTGTGTCCAGATGTCTCTATACTCTGATCCACCTACAGAAAAGGACAATCCGATGTGAAAAGAACATCTCCACTTGACTCAGAATGTTTCTTCAGAGTGACAGTGACAGTGAGGTGACAGTGACACTGAGGTGACAGTAACAGTGAGGCAATAGTGACAGTGAGGTGACAGTGACAGTGAGGCAACAGTGGCAGTGACAGTGAGGTGACAGTGACAGGCAACAGTGACAGTGAGGTGACAGTGACAGTGAGGTGACAGTGACAGGCAACAGTGACAGTGAGGTGACGGTGACAGTGAGGTGACAGTGACAGGCAACAGTGACAGTGAGGTGACAGTGACAGTGAGGTGGCAGTGACAGTGACAGTGAGGTGACGGTGACAGTGAAGTGACAGTGACAGTGACAGTGAGGTGATGGTGACAGTGAGGTGACGGTGACAGTGAGGTGACAGTGACAGTGAGGCGACAGTGACAGTGAGGTGACAGTGACAGTGAGGTGACAGTGACAGTGAGGTGACGATGACAGTGAGGTGACAGTGATGCTGACAGTGACAGTGAGGTGACAGTGACAGTGAGGTGATGGTGACAGTGAGGTGACAGTGACAGTGACAGTGAGGTGACGGTGACAGTGAGGTGATGGTGACAGTGAGGTGACAGTGACAGTGACAGTGAGGTGACGGTGACAGTGAGGTGACAGTGATGCTGACAGTGACAGTGAGGTGACAGTGACAGTGAGGTGATGGTGACAGTGAGGTGACAGTGACAGTGACAGTGAGGTGACGGTGACAGTGAGGTGATGGTGACAGTGAGGTGACAGTGACAGTGACAGTGAGGTGACGGTGACAGTGAGGTGACAGTGATGCTGACAGTGACAGTGAGGTGACAGTGACAGTGAGGTGATGGTGACAGTGAGGTGACAGTGACAGTGACAGTGAGGTGACGATGACAGTGAGGTGACAGTGATGCTGACAGTGACAGTGAGGTGACAGTGACAGTGAGGTGATGGTGACAGTGAGGTGACAGTGACAGTGACAGTGAGGTGACGGTGACAGTGAGGTGACAGTGACAGTGAGGCAACAGTGACAGTGAGGCGACAGTGACACTGAGGTGACAGTGACAGGTGACAGTGACAGTGACAGTGACAGTGAGGTGATGGTGACAGTGAGGTGACAGTGACAGGTGACAGTGACACTGAGGTGATGGTGACAGTGAGGTGACAGTGACAGTGACAGTGAGGTGATGGTGACAGTGAGGTGACGGTGACAGTGAGGTGACAGTGACAGTGAGGTGAGCAGGCTGGCTGGGAGCCTGGCAGTCCTAAGTTCTCATCTTAGCTCTTCTACTCACTAACTGTGTAACTTTGAGCAAGTTACTTAATCTCTATGAGCCTCAGTTTCTTCATCTGTAAAATGGGGAGGTGACTATTTACCCAGGGTTTTTGGTAGGATGGACTAAGCAGATACATGAAGACTGGCTGGCAGGACCCCTGATTCAAGAGAAATGGCCATGATTATTACTCTGATTCATATTGTATCGGTGGCTAGGTGGCTATTTTGTGGGGAGAGGGTGTAACTTGATCACAGGTATGTACAACCAGAAGCACATGGCTCCAGCTGTCCTTTCCAAAGCTTTCAGGTTATGGAATCCTACATTGTTCTACTTACTGTATCCTCATTAATTCTTGATCCATCCCTCAGCCCTTCTTCCCACTCACTTAGATAGAGCAGAGACCTGTGGTTTTCCTGCTGGCATTTTGTTCAGACACTGGTTTCTGAAGGTCTTTCCTGCCACTTGGAAGGACGGAGGAATACAAGGATCGAGAATGTTTGACTCTTGGAGGGAGACACAGGGTTTCACGGGATTAGCTGACACAGCATGTCATCACCTTTCTGCTGCTCCCTAAGGCGAGGGGGGATGTGTGTTACTGTTGCCTCTTAAGTGAGCTTAGATGGAGCCTGGCTTCACATGCCCAGAATCCACCGCTGGACACTTTCCCTCCCTGGCCCTGGCTTCGTGTGGCCAGAGGGGAATCCCCAGCGAAACCGTTGAGCCGCCCTGGACCACGGACCCAGCCTAGCAGTCCACCCTGCTCTGTTCTGCGGAGCCCGGGGAGGGTCTTGTTCTTGCTGGACATTTTCCCTGGGCACTTTTACTCGAGAATGAAGGAACGAGAGACAGAGACAGAGAACTGAGCCTGAGAGGCAGAGAGAATCAAAGAGACAAAGACTGAAAGGGACATGCACAGGGACAGAAAGACAGTGGTACAGAGAGAAACTAACAGACAGTCTGAGAGACAAGGAGACAGAGACAGGGAGACTAGGACTGAAAGAGACACACAGACAGGGGGACAGACAGACATGAGGGGGGAGAGACAGCAAGCGAGACACAGAGAGCGGAGAGCGTTAAAGGGACAGAAAGAAACAGAGAGACCGAAGGCAGAGAAAGAGAGAGAAAAACAGAAACACACAGTGAGACAGAAACAGACACACAGACAGGACAGAGATGTAAATATAGAGGAATACACAGGCGTGCAGAGAGATGGAGACGAAATCACACAGAGGCAGAGCTATAGAAGGAGAGACGAGACACATTCGGAGAGAGAGAGAAAACAGAGTTTCGGGGGAGATGAGGCCAAAGAGAAATGCCGGACTTAGGGGGAGACAGGACCAAGCAGTGGCCCAGCTGGGGACACGCACCGTTTGCACCAGGAGTCTTCACACTCAAGTGGTTTCTTAGCTCTCGGCAGACAGCTGAGGATCGTCTCCAGACGACACGCTTCGGGAAGCGGGCCGGGCAGACTCCCAGGGACAGCTGGGCTTCAGCTGTGGTTTACAGTGGCCAGCCCTTTAATCCATGGGTCAGGCCTGCAGGCCAGCTGAGGAGCGCAAGAGGCTCCCCTGGTAGCTCCCCCTAGGACCACAATAGGGACCCCGCGGTGTCCTGTGGCCAGGGCGGACCCAGTGGAGGGGGAGGAGTATCCAAGTGCAGATACTCAGCCTGCAGGGGTCCTGGGGTCTGCACTCCACAGCAGCCCACACAGCCTTGGCTGTGGATGTAGGCCTCTGCTGTCATTTCAGGAATATGGGGAGCAGCCAACCCCATGTCCTAAGCAACAGCCCCGTCCCCGCCACTCGCATGCCACATACACACATGCACTTTCTTCTCTGCTGGGGGAACGGCTCCTCTTAAGCAGAGAGGGCTCAGTAACGAGTCAGCCACCGTCGAACGTCTGTGTTTCCCAACACGCAGGAGAAAGTCAGGTGGAGAGACGTTCACCTGGGAAATCCTATCTGGGGTCCAGCATGGTACTTCTGAAGGCCCACCGAGGTGGGGGCTGTAAGCAGGAGAGTCAAGCTCAAACTCCTAAGATGCGAGGGGCCCTGAGCCCGAAGCCTCTGCCTCGCTCCGGGCTCCTCCTGGCTCCCTGGCCTGTTCCGTGTTCTCTGAGCTCCTGCCCATTGCTCTCTATGTTCTGATGACTGCTGAGGCTGCCCTTCCTCCATCCCTGCTCTGCGTCGCTCATGGCGTTTGCCCACTCGAACCCCAAGACATTTCAGAAGCTTGTCCTTGTCATTGCCCCTGGGACCTACCTTGGGTCACCAGCTCTCCTGCCGGTCAGACCTAGAGCCCAAGAGGGGCATCAAGCATTGCCCTGAGATGGGATGTACCACCATCTCCCTGTTGAAAAAGGAGGCGATACCTAAAAAATGCTGCCTGTTCGACCCTGGGACCTCACAGTAGACATCACAATATCAACAAAGCCATTGGAGAAATCAAAGCTCATCCTTGGATAAGGAAACTGGGTCTGGATAATCTTGCAAGATAATTGCATTCCTGTGCCTGTCCTCCCTGCCCACAAGAATCAACATGGGGCTAGGCATGGTGGCTCACGCCTGCAATCCCAGCACTTTGGGAGGCTGAGGTGGGCGGATCACCTGAGGTCAAGAGTTCGAGACCAGCCTGGCCAACATGGTGAAACCCTGTCTCTACTAAAAATACAAAAAAAAAAAAAAAAAAAAAAAAATTAGCCAGGTATAGTGGCAGGTGCCTGTAATTCCAGCAACTCAGGAGGCTGAGGCAGGAGAATCACTTGAACCTGGGAGGTGGAGGTTGCAGTGAGCTGAGATCACACCACAGCACTCCAGCCTGAGCAACAAGAGTAAGACTCTGTATTTAAAAAAAAAAAAAAAAGACTCAACAGAGTCTGAAGCAGCTCACTGTGGTCAGTTCACGTAAGTGTAAGCCCTGTGTGGAACCAGGGTGTAGTGTTACAGCTGGATCAAATGCAGAGTATGGGACCAGTCAGAGAGCTGGCACTGAATGTGGCTTTGTCAGCAGGTTGGCATGGAGCCCTCCTTGATGCTAACAGTCTCACTTTCTGTTTCCATTGTACTTTCATTTGCAAAGCTCTTCTCCCTCATCATCGTACTCCACTCTTCCCACGACCCTTAGGAGATGGGCAATTCAACTTTCCCCGCACAGGGAAAGAAAGTGAAGAATACAGAGGTGGGTAGCCTCTTCAAGGACACAGGGTGAATAGTGCCAGAGCCAGGACCCCAACCTAGATCTTCCAGATTAAAAAATCAGGAGCACTTTCTACTCTATTCAGCTTTTACAGGTGAGACACTGACCGGTTCCTGCCAGAATCCTACCTCCCATCCTTTATTTTCCTCTGAAAAGGAAAACCCAAAGCGGCAGGCGAGATCTTGTGTGTTATGCCTCAGGGGGTTGGACAGTCCTAGGATGACCTAGAACACTTACTTCCAGCATGAGGGCTCCTCATGTAGCTATCGCACCTCCCAGCCCTTCAGCTGCATACATTCAGGTCACCTGCTCCACACACAAGCCATGCTATGATCTGAACTGTATGTCTCCCCAAAATTCACAGGGGAAACCTAATGAGCAAGGTGATGGTGTTAGAAGGTGGGATCTTTGAGAGGTGAGTAGGTCATGAGGGGAGCCCTCATGGATGAGATGAGTCCCTTATAGAAGAGACCCCAGAGTGCTAGTTAGCCCCTTCGCCCATGTGAGGTTCCAGTGAGAAGGAAGTGGGTCCTCATCGGACACTGACTCTGCAGGCACCTAGATCTTGGACTTCCCAGCCTTTGAAACAATGAGAAATAAATATCTGTTGTTTACAAGTTACTCCGTTTAGTGCATTTTGTTACAGCAGCTCAAAGGGACTAAGACAAGGTGCAAATGCCCAACCACAGAATGAGTGTGACCGCAGCACAGGCTCGGGGTGGCACAGGGGAGCTGGGGAGGAAGGATTTGTTGTGTCTTGTTGCTGGTCATTGCTGATCTGCAGGAAGCACCTGCTCCGCACCGTGTGTCTTAGATACAGTCCTTCGATGAAATTTCATTAATATTGGCATGTGTTTTCAGTTGAGTATCTGGGAATTTCTAATGATAATTTTTTCTTCTTTTGAATAATTCTACTTCTTATTTCTATTTTATTGCATGAATCAGATCTTCCCAATATTAAATAATAGTAGTAATGGTAGAGATTTTTGTTCCTGATTTTAACGAGACTGTCTAATGTTTCAGCTTCTGAGGTCAGACAAGATTGGGCACCTTCAGGGTGGTATGACCATATGTCTAATATTTTCTTTTCTTTTTGTTTTTGTTTTTTGAGATGGAGTCTCACTCTGTCATCCAGGCTGGAGTGCAGTGGCATGATCTCGGCTCACTGCAAGTTCCGCCTCCCGGGTTCCAGTGATCCTCCTGCCTCAGCCTCCTGAGTAGCTGGGACTACAGGTACACGCCACCATGCCCAGCTAATTTTTTGTATTTTTAGTAGAGACGGGGTTTCACCGTGTTAGCCAGGATGGTCTTGATCTCCTGACCTCGTGGTCCACCTGCCTCGGCCTTCCAAAGTGCTGGGATTACAGGCATGAGCCACTGTGCCTGGCCATGTCTAATATTTTCTAACTAAGTATTATATTTGTTACTATCATGAGTTGCATTTGATTGTGGTAAGGAAAAATGTTTCTGTTCCCAGTTTAAACTTTCTTTAACACATCAGGAACGAACATTTTCTGATAAAGATTTAGCAGCTGCCAAATGCGTTGAGTCAGGGGCATGGATCAAGAAGGATTCCTGTTGGAGTGATGTAGTAGAGTGGTTGTTAGTGCAAACATGTAGATTTGGCAGCCTTTGTGTGAGAGACCTGGGGGAGGCACAGCTCTGCCGTTTATTACCGGAGAGACGTCGGGAATTCACTTCTCCTCTCTGAGCCATAATCACCTCATCTATAGAAGCAGGGCCTCTACTTCCTAGTTTTGTGAGGATAAAGTGAGGTTGTATATGTGAAGTACTGAGAGAGCCAGTCTCCAGGATGGTCCTCAACAGTCTCTGCCTCCTGTATTTACACCCTAATGGGATCTCCTCCTGTATGGTATTAGGATTGGTCTGTGTAACCAATAGAATCCAGCAACTGTGATGATACGTCACTTCCAAGGCTAGGTCATAAAATGGCATTGAGGCTTCCTGTTTGGTCACTCTCTTTTTTGGATCACTTGTTCGTGGGGATCATTTGGATCACGTGTTACGAACAGTCCTGTGGAGAGGTTCATGTGGTAAGGAACTGAGGCCTCCTGCCAACAGCCATATGTGAGCCATTTTGGAAGTGGATCCTCCACCCATCAGGTCTTCAGAAGACTGAAGCCTCAGATGACACTTTGACTGCAACCTCAGAGACCCTAAGCCAGAACCGCCTAGCTAAGTCACTCCTGACCTTCAGAAACTGTGTGACATAATACATGTGATATGGTCTGGCTGTGTCCCCACCTAAATCTCATCTTGAATTGTAACTCCTACAATTCCCACGTGTTGTGGGAGGAACTCCGTCGGAGGCAATTGAATTATGGGGACGAGATCTGGTGGTTTTTTTTAAAAATGGGAGTTTCCGTGTGCAAGCTCTCTTTTTGCCTGCTGACATCCACATAAGATGTCACTGGCTCCTCCTTGCCTTCTGCCATGATTGTGAGGCTTCCCCAGCCATGTGGAACTGTGAGTCCAATTAAACCTCTTTCTTTTGTAAATTGCCCAGTCTTGGATATGTCTTTCCTCAGCAGTGTGAAAACAGACTAATACAGTAAACTGATACCAAGAGTAGGGGGCTGCTGAAAAGATACCCAGAAATGTGGAAGTGACTTTGGAACTGGTTAACAGGCAGAGGTTGGAACAGTTTGGAGGGCTCGGAAGAGAGGAAAATGTGGGAAAGTTTGGAACTTCCTAGAGAGACTTGTTGAATGGCTTTGACAAAAATGCTGATGGTGATATGAACAGTAAGGTCCAGGCTGAGGTGGTCTCAGAAGGAGATGAGGAACTTGTTGGGAACTGGAGTAAATATGACTCTTGCTATGTTTTAACAAAGTGACTGGTGGCATTTTGCCCCTGCCCTAGAGATTTGTGGAAACTTGTACTTGAGAGAGATGATTAAGGGTATGTGGCAGAAGAAATTTCTAAGCAGCAGAGCATTCAAGATGTGACCTGGGTGCTGTTAAATGCATTCAGTTTTATAAGGGAAGCAGAGCATAAACGTTCAGAAAATATGCAGCCTGACAATGTGATAGAAAAGAAAAACTCATTTTCTGAGGAGAAATTCAAGCCAGCTGCAGAAAGTAATGAGGAGCTGAATATTAATCCCCAAGACAATGGGGAAAATGTCTCCAGGGCATGTCAGAGGTTTTCATGGCAGCCCTCCCATCAGAAGCCCAGAGGCCTACGAAGAAAAAATGGTTTCATAAGCCAGGCCCAGGGTCTCTGTGCTGTGTGCAGCCTAGGGACTGTGACTAAAAGGGGCCAAAGTACAGCTTGGGCCATGGCTTCAGAGGGTACAAGTCTCAAGTCTTGGCAGCTTCCACATGGTGTTGGGCCTGTGAGTGCACAGAAGTCAAGAATTGAGGTTTGGGAACCTCTGCCTGGATTTCAGAGGAGGTATGGAAACACCTGGATGCCCAGGCAGGAGTTTGCTTCAGGGGTGGGGCCCTCATGAAGAACCTCTGCTAGGGCAGTGTGGAAGGGAAATGTGGGGTCAGAGGTCCCACACAGAGTCTCTACTGGGCCACCACCTAGTGGACCTGTGAAAAGAGAGTCACCATCCTCCAGACCCCAAAATGGTAGATCCACCAACAGCTTGCAACATGCGCCTGGAAAAGCCACAGACACTCAACAACAGTCTGTGAAAGCAGCCAGGAGGGAGTCTGTACCCTGCAGAGCCACAGGGGCGGAGCTGCCCAAGACTATGGGAACCCACCTCTTGTATCAATGTGACCCAGATGCGAGACATGGAGTCAAGTGAGATCATTCTGGAGCTTTAAGATTTGACTGCCTTGCTGGATTTTGGACTTGCACGGGGCCTGTAGCCCCTTTGTTTTGGCCAATTTCTCCCATTTGGAATGGCTGTATTTACCCAATGCCTATACCCCCATTGTATCTAGGAAGTAACTAACTTGCTTTTAATTTTACAGACTCATAGGTGGAAGGGGCTTGCCTTGTCTCAGATGAGCTGTTGGACTCTGGACTTTTGAGTTAATGCTGAAATGAGTTAAGACTTTGGGGGACCACTGGGAAGGCATGATTTGTTTTGAAATGTTAGGATATGAGATTTGGGAGGGGCCAGGGAGGAATGATGTAGTTTGGCTGTGTCCCCACCCAAATCTCATCTTGAATTGTGACCCCCACAACTTCCACATGTTGTGGGGGAAACCCAGTGGGAGGTGACTGAATTATGGGGGCAGGTCTTTCCTGCACTGTTCGTGATAGTGAATGAGTCTCACAAGATCTGATGGTTTTAAAAAAACGGGAGTTTCCCTGTACAAGCTCTCTCTCTTTGCCTGCCACCATCCATGTAAGATGTGACTTGCTCCTCCTTGCCTTCCACCATGATTGTGAGGCTTCCCTAGCCACGTGGAACTGTAAGTCCAGTTAAACCTCTTTCTTTGGTAAATTGCCCAGTCTCAGGTATGTCTTTATCAGCAGCATGAAAATGAACTAATACAACATGTTTATTATTTTAAAGCTGCTAAGTTTGGGGGTATCTTGTTACACAGCAATAGACAACTAATACAAGTACCTAACATGTAATAAGTACTCAATCAAGGTTAACTATTTTATCTGTGTTAATATTAATGAATATCTAAATCACTAAAAAAATCCAATTGGCCCTAACATTAAAAACAAATGTAAAAGTTTACCAAAACCCTCCATTCATCAAAAGATCTTTTTTGCTATTCAGGTTTTAAATTTTAACTATGTCAGGGTTCATAGTAAGCACATAGAGCCTCAGTTATACAAAAAGAGGTACATGAAAATGGAATGTTGGCAAATTAGTTCATATTTTAATGAAAATAATTTTGCTGAGAAAGTCACTTTGTTTCTTCACCTATGAATTGAGGAGGTTGAAATAGATCTGCTCTTCCAATATGACAGCTACTAGCTGTACATGGCTATTTACATTTATACCTAAATGAATTAAATGTAAATAAAATGAAATATTCAGTTTCCTAGTTGTACTAGCCACATTTTAAGTGTTCAATAGCCAAATGGGGCTAGTAGTTGCAGTATTAGCATATATGGAGAACATTTTCATCATCACAGCAACTTCTATTGGATAGTGTTAGTCTCGATATCTAGTAAGAATTGAATATGTGGCTTGTGTAGAACATTAGGCACAGTTCCTAGAACATACTAAGTTCTCTTTCTTTGTGCTTCCTCGCAGTTCTGGGACAGGGGCAGCTGGGCCTTTGTCCTGATATAAACAGCTGAAAGACACAGAAACTAGTCTTAGGGCAAACTTTCCCACCCTCACTTGCTCACCATCATCTCAGATTTCTATGTTTCTATTACAATAGTCTTACCGAAGACTGAGTCTTATACCTCCAATAACCAGTTGTACAATCCTGACTGTTCGTCCAGATGACACCTCAAAAATGCACAAAATCAAACTCAAACTAATTGTCTGCTCCAGTTGGCACATCCTTTCAACATCTGTATTTCTTTATTTTTATTTTTATTTTGTTGTTGTTGTTGTTGTTGTTGTTGTTGTTGTTTGAGATGGAGTTTCCCTCTTGTTGCCCAGGCTGGAGTGCGGTGACACAATCGCAGCTCACTGCAACCTCCACCTCCTGGGTTCAAGCGATTCTCCTGCCTCAGCCTCCTAAGTAGCTGGGATTACAGGTGCCAACCCTATGCCCGGCTAATTTTTGTATTTTTGATAGAGATGGGGTTTCACCATGTTGGCCAGGCTGGTCTCGAACTTCTGGCCTCAAGTGATCCACCCGCCTTGGCCTCCCAAAGTGCTGGGATTATAGGGGTGAGCCTGTAACCGCGCCCAGCCTACATTTGTATTTCATCCATGGGACCACCACCCTCTCTTGGAGAACTTTTGACTCCTCTCTCCCTTCTCCACCTTGTGTCTCTACTGACCACTCACTCTGGGTCAAGTTCTCCTGATTTAGCCTTCAGACTACTTTTCATTCCTGTTCTCTCCACCTCCCCCGCCAGCACTTTACTGCACGACAGGGCCTCATCGTTACTGTTGCAGGAGAGGACTTACGGGTGTCCGGCTTTGTTAAAGATTTAGTGGAAAAGAAGGGATGGAGCTTGGAAAGGCCTGTTTTTGTTTTTGTTTTTTTTTCCAAGGACCAGTCTGGGAAAGATTGGCCTTGTAGAGAAGGAAATAGGGCATCTGCGAGGAAGCCAGACACAGCAGAGTGACTTCATGACCAGGAGCTCTTTTCTGAGAGCAAGTCATCTGAGCAGTTGCCAGGGAGAGCGAGACCCCCGGGGGTCTTCTCATCCTTCCCTGCTGCTCATCGTTCTCTCCTCTCACCCCTAGAAGTCAAACCCTCCTCTCCTAACATTTATTCATGCATTCACTCAGGTAACACTTCCTGAGCCTCCACCTGGCCTAGGGCCCTGGGCTGGACTCAGTCATAAGGACCCAGAGATAAGTAAGAGGTGTATCCTGCCCTCTCAGAGCAAATAATCATTTGGGAAAGGTAGGTGTGTTGTTGGGAGACCAGGGCACCCCAGAGAAGGAGGCCTCATTTTCTTCTACCTCTATCTTGCCCCGTCAAAGGGACACAGTGAACTCAGCAGGGACAGTGACTGCCACAGCAGGAACCTAAGGGAACAAAGGTACGGTCTGGGGGCTGAAATGCAGAAGGAAAATGCACAACCCGCGCAACTGTTCATAAAGACCCTGGAGCTGACGCATGCGACGCATTTACCCTGAGCTGCCTGGAGGAGCAGGATCAAAGTGGCGGGGGGCTCTGAGGAGGGAAGTCAGGAGCCAGTGCTTGAGGGGAATCAGATCCAAGTGACTCTCGCCAACCTGTGGTCAGAAAACCAGCCCAAGAGTCAGAAGCTGGGAACAGGAAGAAGGCAAAGAATGTGATAACATGGGCAATAGGGGAATGTTGAGCTGGGAGTATTGAGGGTGTTTCTTACGCGGTTTGACCTCGTGGTGCAGACAAATGAGTGAGGCAAGAAAGGAACAGCTTATTGTGGAGGGGCTATTTTTTTCTGTTTCTTCTTTTCTTACCTGCAAATCTACAGGGCAACAGGGGACAGAATCTGAATCAATAGCGGAAGTTACAGGGGTCTAATTGCAGCTACACAAAAAGAGGAGATTGCTAGAACCACCAGAGCTCTCTCACAACGAGGAGGCTATCGGGGCTCGTCAGCTCTGCCATTCATTTAAAGTGCGCAGACAGCAGCTGGGTAGCTCCCGTCAGGGATAGCATGTGGTGGGGCAGCAGGGGGGCTGCTGTCCATGGGCTCTGAGGGGCTTCCAACTCTTACATTGCATTGAAGTGGGTTTTTATTTGTTTGTTTGTTTGAGACACAGTCTTGCTCTGTCATCCAGGCAGGAGTGCAGTCACGAGATCAAGTCTCACTGCAGCCTCGACATCCCAGGCTCAAGTACTCCTCCCACCTCAGCCTGCCAAGTAGCTGGTACCATAGGCACGTGCTCCCATGCCAGGTCAATTTTTATTTTTTTATTTTTTGTAGAGACGGGGTCCCACTGTCTTGCCCAGGCTGATCTAGAACTCCGGGGCTCAAGCGATCCTCCTGCCTCAGCCTCCCAATGTGTTGGGATTACAGGCAGGAGCCACCATGCCCAGACACGTTAGAGTTTTGAGTGCTGTGTTGGACACAGTCTGACAGGATAGTCAGAGGTCTGTTCGACAGTTTGATGGCAGGGCCAGACTCAATAGCTGCTTAGAGTATGTGTGTGGATTCTTCTCAGTCTTTGATCTAGTTTAGCGAACATTTCCCTCTGCCCTTTCTCAGATCTCCAGCCTAACGGAGTATAAACAAGCTAGGGGTGAGGGTAGAGAGCCGGGTGGCTGAGAGTCGTCTCCGTGCTGGCACCTGGCCCAGGGCGTCAGGCTGGAAGTGTTTCCCATGTCCCATAGTAGGAAGTAGTCGGAGGGTAAGGCTGGAAAGCGTTATCTAGAGAAGCTGTTTGGTCGCATCTCTGTCAGGACCACGATCCCACAAAATGCCTTTGCGTGGACTAGAAAAAGCACCCTTCTCACTGCCATATGGACACAGCTCATTTTGACTCAATGAGAGGAGGAGGTCTGGATTTCGATACTTACTTGCCACTTCTTGTGCAGTAGATACAACTGTACTCAGTGGGCCTTGTCCACCATCCCCTGTCCTCTCCAATCTGTGTTCCTCTATGGGCTACAATCACAGGACTGGACTTAAAGGAGAGCTAGAGCAATGAATAAGAATGGATGGGAGGCTCCAGGAATTGTTCCATCTCAAAAATAAGCTATCTAGAAGACACAAAGCCCCACTAAGTCAGTGTCTAATATTAAGACTGCTATCTCCGCTTTTCTGGGCCTTCCCCAGAGCTGGAGAACATAGGGGAGGCTGAGGATAGAGGGATCCCTTCCAGGAACAAATTCCCAGATGCCTTCTTCCCTCACTAGTCCACTAAATGCACTTGCTCCTTTACTTATACCTAAATACTTATGTGTTAACTGCTTTGATTTATGTATAATATATAGCTTCAATATCTGTCCATAATTTTATTCTTTCTTAAATTCCAAGTTCCTACAAAGTGCAGACTCTGCAATACATGAGTAATCGTGCTCAGTAAAATGTCTGGCACCTTGCCATCTGGTGCTTTTAGATGCTAATGATGGTGAAGTTCAAATTCCTCATCCTGTCATTCCATACCTTCCATCATCCGGCCCCCTAACAGACTCCCCTTCCCACCCCCATCATTCAGTTTCAGCATCCTATATAACAGCCAAACTGGCCTGCGTTCCTTAGGCATCCCATCTCTGCTGTCTTAAGCTGTTTCTTTTATCTGCATATCCTTTCGCTTTTCTTCTACCCCTGAGTGTCTAAATCCAACCGATCTCTGAAGCGTCAACTCTAATGCTCTTCCCCGTGATATCCTTCCAGATTCCTTGTGCAGGAATGACCTTGTGTCTTTGCTCTCCCACGATTCTTCATTTCAACTTTTTTTTTTTTTTTTTTTTTTGAGACAAAGTCCTGCTCTATCGCCCAAGCTGGAGTGCAGTGGTGTGATCTCAACTCACTGCAACCTCTACCTCATGGGTTCAAGCAATTCTCTTGCCTCAGCCTCTCCAGTAGCTGGGATTACAGGCACCCGCCACCACGCCTGGCTAATTTTTGGATTTTTATAGAGATGGGGTTTCTCCATGTCGGCTAAGCTGGTCTCAAACTCCTGACCTCAAGTGATCCACCCGCCTTGGCCTCCCAAATTGCTGGGATTACAGGTGTGAGCCACCGTGCCTGGCCATTTCAACTTTTTATGAATAGAATTACATTTTCCCTTGAATCATTGCTCTATGAGCAAGTGATTGCTTCTCATGGTAATCTGGGACTCTGAGAGAAGAGGTTGTGTCCCACCCATCTTTCTCTCTGTAGAGTTCACCCCAGGGCTGGGCACCTGGTATTTAGTTCTGTGTCCTGGACCAGTCCCACCCCTGCTCGTCAGTTAAGTGAGGAGTTGCATGACAGAATCTTTAAGGTGCAGGGCGGCTCTGAGACCTCTGGTCTGTAGCTCGCTAAATGCTCACTGAATGAACACAAGGTTGGAAAGGGGGCAGCCCTCGTCAGAGGCGGGAGCACTGGAGGACTTGTTATTTATAGAAGCCTGAAATTCTTGGATTGCCAAGAAATTGGAAATTCAAACTTAGTCCTGTGTACCAGATTTTTCTCTTCTCGTGAATGGGAATGGCATTAAGTGACTCAGAGTAGTTGGCACAAAGACACAATCTCTGTTCTTCAAAGTTGGCACTAAGAGCTCCTCCTGCGGTTTCCCCGCCTCCCCTCGAGCAGCAAAGGCGTGGTCCACAATGCCCGCCCTGTGGAGTCTAGGGATGTCCAGCTTGCTGACATCCAGGCCCCCTCAGTGGCGAGGTTTGGACTGCATACGTGGTGCAGGCCCCTCATCAACAGAGCTGCCGGGACAGCACTGGAGACCCTAAACCAATACCTATTTTTGGCAATAATCATCAAGCATTTGTAAAAGCCCGAGTATGCTGGCAAATCTTTGAAAATTAGTCCCTTATTGTCTCCTCAGGTTCCTGGCGGTGACTCAGCACGGTACAGTAGCTGTGATTCAGAGCGCGGGCACCCAGGGCCTACGGATGAGCCTTGGCAACTGCTTAGTTCTCACTCCTTGAACCCAGAGGGCCACAGCCACCGAGACGAGGCGTCCACACCCCATTCCCTCAGTCTTCCAGAACGCCACTGTGACCACACAGCTGCGGGCTGCTCTGCCTTGTAGACACGGTCAACCATCAAGACCAAGGCATTTGGCGGGACAGTTCCAGAGCTGGGATCGGGGCATGGAGGGGGCCACGCTGGGACTCTGCTGGCCCAGTGTGGGGCAGATGCTGTCTTAAGGGCTGGCAGAACGGGGAGAAGGGGTCCAGAGGGGAGAGGAGACCAGGAATGCCCCAGCTGACAGAGGCCCAGCTGGGCTGCTGACTCACTGTGGCTCTTAATCTCCTGTGGAGGGCAGGCCCAGCTCCTGGGAGCCTGGAGGGCTTAGCGATGTTTGCGCAGCTACAGAAGTAGGGCCTGTGGGCTGGCATGAAGCCCTGCTGAGCCACAGACCAGAGGGTAGGACAGTGGGGCAGGACAGGAGAGAGGAGTGAGATGCAGGATGAGTTTCCTGGAGAGGGAGAAGTGAGCCGCACCAACCTGCAAAGGGAGTGTTTGCAGAGAGACTGACAGAGAGACAGAGCCTGGGTGGGGGTGGGGTGGGGGCAGGGGGAGAGTCAGGTAAATCAATATGCATGAGGCCAGTCCAGACTGTGCACCCAGGTCTAGAAAGAGATGGGTTATGCATTTTTCAGTTTTTCATAACTGGGCCAAAGACTTCAATTTTCTCAATAAAATATATGAGGACCTGCTCAAGAGCCTAGTAAGTTGAATCCACAAACAGAAACTCCAGATCCACTTCCGAACCCTCGTCTCTCACTTTCTATCTCCTTCACTCCACCGCCTGCCCTCTGAGGGCCCCTGGTCTCACTTCGTTCTCTCCTCTGACTCACTATACAGATATGAGATGGGATTAAAAACGTCTGCCTTCTACCTTCCGCTCCAAATGCTGACAGAGTGATGGGTAGAGACCCAGAACGCAGTCCGTGTGTTCCAAGGCTGTGTGTCAAATGCTGAGCTTTGGCACGAAACATGTAGAGTGGAGATGATGTTGGAAAGTCTCAGGAGGGTTTCTCTCTCCGATAAACCTTGTTGCTCTGGGGCTTCCCATGCAGGGGGTTTCAGTGCTTCAGGGGAGGAGCTCAATCTGCCATTGCTGAGGTTTCACTGTCAGATTACATTTTTGTGAGTCCCAAACCTGACAATAGGCTCAAAAGCCAAGTGCTAAGGAGAGGGGATTTTCTAGAAGCCTGGAGGATTAGATCACAGAGTTTTGCGTATGGGAGATCCCTGCCAGGCAGGAAGAGGGGAGGGGGAGGGGGAGCCAGCTCTTTTATTTCCAAGGATGGTGGGAAAGGGGGAGGTGGGCAGTCAGATAAGCACGGGTCTTCCTGGGTTCCAGTCTGGGAGGAGATGTGTTCAATGTGCTGAGGGGAGCACTTTGACCTCGGGTATTTGGGGTATTATTTGCAAAGGGTGTTTGGTCTATTTGCCAAGGTATTTGGGGGTATCTGTGGCCACGTCAAAGAGAATGCAGCATATACTTGGGGGGGGTCTCTACATGCTCTAGAGGCTGGTAAGGAACTTAGCTGAAAGCCCGGCTGGCATCTTGGGAGTTGGGAGAGAGGTTTGTGCCTGGTACTGTAGCCAAGAGCAGACGGCCTGAGTGCGTCTCTCCGGAAGTTCAGCCAGACCTCAGGACTGGTGGGACCCAGAGAAAATCCTGAAGGAGACAAGTCAGAGACAACTGAGTCCGGGCCAGAGGGCAGCAGAACATCTATTACCTGTGGCCCAGAGCGAGCCCTCGGGCCAGCAGCTGGTAACCCCGGCTGCACAGGTGACTCCCCGGAGGATGAGTCCCAGATGCCCAGGCTCCACGCCCAAAGGTTTGGATGGAATTGGCCTGGCACTGGTATCTTTTTAAAAAGCTGTCCAGGGCTTACACACCAGTGAAGTGAACTACTTCCTTCAGGAATAGAAATATCCTCCACACGGGCCAGGCGCGGTAATCCCAGCACTTTGGGAGGCCGAGGCGGGCGGATCACGAGGTCAGGAGATGGAGACCATCCTGGCTAACATGGTGAAACCCCGTCTCTAGTAAAAATACAAAAAATTAGCCGGGCGTGGTGGCCACGCCTGTAGTCCCAGCTACTGGGGAGGCCGAGGCAGGAGAATGGCGGGAATCCGGGAGGCGGAGCTTGCAGTGAGCCGAGATCACACCACTCACTCCAGCCTGGGCGAGAAAGCGAGACTCCATCTCAAAAAAAAAAAAAAAGAAAAAGAAATATCCTCCACACCAGGGCGAAGATGAAGGTGAGGGAAGTGAGGCACCTAGGATGCAAAATTTACAGATGCACTTACTGTCAAGGTCATGTAAGCGTTGTGGTCGTGGGACCTTGAGATCACCTCCTTGCCTTTGAGTTTCAGGTGCCTCACTGCCTCATCCAGCCTTGGCCTGCTCCACTCTCCGCTCCAGGTGGGTCCCTTCCCTGGGCCCAATTTTTCTTTTCTTTCTTTTTTCTTTTTTTTCTTTTTCTTTCTTTTCCTTCCCTTCCCTTCCCTTCCCTTTCCTTCCTTTCCCCTTCCCTCCCCTATCTCCCTTCCCTCCCCCTTCCCTTCCCCTCCCCCTTCCCCATCCACCCTTCCCTTCCTTTTTCTTTCTTTCTGACAGGGTCTCACTCTGTCGCACATGCTGAAGTGCAGTGGCATGATCCCAGCTCACTGCAGCCTTGACCTCCTGGGCTCAAGTGATCTTCCCATCCACCTCAGCCTCTGGGTATTTGGCATCACAGGCACGCACCAATGTGCCCAGCTAGTTTTTTATTTTTTGCAGAGATGGGGTTTCACCATGTTGCTCAGGCTGGTCTCAAACTCCTGGGCTCAAGGCATCTGCCCGCCTTGGCCTCCCAAAGTGCTAGTATTAAAGGTATGAGCCACCGTGCCTGGCCCCTGGGCCCAATTTTTAGAGGTAACCCCAGCTACGAGTCCCTCGACTTTGGAAGGCACCTGAAGAGTATAGATGAAAGTGTCGTGGGGCCAAGGGACCAATTGGGGAATTAGTTTGGGAAAAGAGTTGGCAGAAAACCAAAAAATGAACAGATTAAATTACTACCTTAGATGCCTTGCTGGTTTCTGGGATGAGAATGACATGGCATGACTATTAGCTGCCAGATGCAGCTTCATCATTTCTACCAGGTCTCCAAAGCCACGACATTTTGGTTTACTGACTGTAGGGGAGGGTGGACTAGGTCCAGGGTTCTTTAGAAAGGAATTCAAGTTACACAAACCAATGTGTGTTCATGATCTGTTATAGCCTCAAAGAAAGGGCGTGTGTGCCTGCCGCCAAACAGCGTATGGGTGAGACTCAGGGGGACCTTGTGTGGCTCCTGGTTACTCATCGTCTGTCCGTCCAGAAATCTGTCCCAGCCGTGGTGAATCAGAATTGTCACCATGGAAGGCAGATCTTTGAGAAGCATTTGGAACCGCTCAGTTTGTTAGTGTGAGCTCAGGGCTCCAGTGAATGGTCCAGTACTGTGCAAAAGCTCAGGGCTTGACACGCTAGAACAAATGTGTCCTTTGTAAATAAGAAGTGACCTTTGTTTCCCTCTGCCCCAGCGTCCCCCTACCCCTGCTTCATCCTGGCCTCAGCACTGACCCTGGATCCCCCAGACGGAAGCCTGACCTGGCCTTGCCAATGGAATTGGACACCCCAAGCCATGAGAGAGCTGGGATGGGGGCATCACTCTGTGTTCAAATACAAAGTCCTTCTTATTGGGATCAGAGCAAGGGGCCTGGCCTTTAGGAGCAGAACTGTGTACTAAACTGCCGGAGCACCTTTTAAAGCCCGGTTCTGGCCAGGCACAGTGGCTCACACCTGGAATCCCAGCACCCTGGGAGGCTGAGGTCGGGAGTTCGAGACCAGCCTGACCAACATGGAGAAACCCCTTCTCTACTAAAAATACAAAAAATCAGCCGGGCATGGTGGTGCATGCCTGTAATCCCAGCTACTCAGGAGGCTGATGTAGGAGAATCGCTTGAACCTGGGAGGTGGAGGTTGCAGTGAGCTGAGATCGCGCCGTTGCACTCCAGCCTGGGCAACAAGAGCAAAACTCTGTCTCAAGAAAAGCCTGGTTCTGTTTCTATCACCCCTTTCTCAGCTTTGGCAGTGGTAGAAAAGTTATCGGAGCCAGCAGAGGAAGGGTAGGTAGACAAGGGACTAGCATCTGGTCACGCCACCGACTACCAGCTGCTGCTTAGGGTCCTGTCGGCAGCTTCTGGCCCAGGTCACAAACCTTGAAATCCTGAACCAATTTCCTTTAGAATAATCAATCATTTGAGGGTCTGGCTTCCTGCAGAGCTGATGGCTTAGTCAGGTCTACTGTAGAGGGGATCCGCCTACTCTCCGGGCTCTGGAGGTGGTGAACACGTGAGCAGCTGTGGAAGCTCGCTAATGAACGAGGTCACTTCTCTAATGAACGAGGCCACTCAAGCTCGAGGAGCTCTTTCTCTCTCTGCGGTAATTTCTGCTGAGAGAAGCAGCATCAATGACCCATAAAACTCAAGAGCTTTTTCCCTTACCCATTTGCTGGGATCTATTAACCTCATACCATAGCTGGCAGCTAACCCATCGCAAGACACCTGGTCTTTATTTAATTAATGTGCAAAGCCAAAGAACATCAGGCAGGTAAAAATCTGCAATTAACAATTGTCTCTCAAGATGTTCTTTGTTGGGTCCCCACTCCTCCCCCTTTCAGGCAGAGGGAGGGATGAGAAGGAACCAAAGGCAAATACGATTTAATTCCATCTTGAGCAATTGCTCCAGAAAGGCCTCTAAAAGAATTGCTGGCTGTTTCACTCAGCAATTTGAACTTGCATTTAGGAACATCATCAAACTGTAAGTGCTTTGATCTTTTTTATGCTTCTGTACATAAGGAAAACCAAGTACACCCAATTCCTATGCTGTGTTGTCATAAGAATTAGAGACTCTTGGCACACAGCCGTCAGGAAGAGGTTTGAGGGGCCGGCTTTCATGAAGGAGGAAACAGCCGAACGCCTCCGAGTGAGCATCAACAGAGGAGCCAGGAGGCTGCAGCTCTGGACTGTTCCCAGTGGCTCCCAAGATGACACTGGGCTCAGGACATGCCCCCTCCTGGCCTTCATTTTCTAGTCTGTAAAAGAAGGGAGTGGAGCCAGATGGTTTCCATATTTTGAAGTCCTCCTCCCCAAACCCCTCAGCTCTGCCATTCTTTGCTTCTAGGAAACACATTTCTTTCTCATACCGCAAACCCGGAGGTGAGGGAGGTCAGGCAGGGGCAAAGGTAACTAGGCAGAGAAACTTGCTCTGCAGGCTCGATTACCAACACGTTTAAGGAAAAGGTAAACAACTGTGGATTCTGAGATTTCTTTGAACAGTGTGGTACACCTTGGATAGAGTGTAGAACCTGTGGCCACAGAGGAGAGCAAAATTAACTGGCCTGGGTCAGGGATGTTTGGGGCACCCGTGAGCTCAGCCTTAACCAGCATCACATGCTCCTCAGTAGCACAAGAAAACCACCAGGGTTTAGGCGATCAAAAGCAATGCCATTGCTTTCCACGCTATTGCATGCTCTTCTTCGGGGGTAGGAGAGCAGAACTGGGGCAACAGGGGCAGTAACCTGCTCATTCGTGAATGCTCATGCATTCACTCAGCAGGTGCTAACCACCTACATACACGGGCCCTAGGGAGGCATAGGAACTGGATGAAGCATGCGCAGAGGCTGCCAGTGGGTCTCTGAGCTTCGCTTCTTTGACACTTTCAGGTTATGTATTAGATCTGTAACAAGAGGCTGGGCACAGTGGTTCACGCCTGTAATCCCAGCACTTGAAGAGGCTGAGGCAGGAGGATCGCTTTAGCCCAGGAGTTTGAGACCAGCCTGGGCAACATGACGAAATCCCATCTGTAAAAAAAAAAAAAAAAAAAAAAATCTTTAAAAAATTAGCTAAGTGTGGTGGCACGTGCCTGTAGCCCCAGCTACTCAGGAGGCTGAGGTGGGAGGATCACCTGAGCGTGGGGTTGAGTGGGTGTCGAGGCTGTAGTGAGCTGTGATTGCACCATTGCACTCCAGCCTGGGTGACAGAGTGAAACCCTCGGTCAAAAAAAAAAAAAAAAAGTCTAACAAGAGAAAGCCATTCACAAGGAAATGTATCTTTTCTCTAGCTCTTAATGAATAATGAGCCTGAATGGCCACAGGTCCTCAGGTCCTTAACTGAGTACGCCTATCTCTGTCAGTAGAGTTCCTATTTGTCCTTCAGAGTCCGTCTAGTTCCCCTGGAAAGCCTGTCCTCGTATTTCTAGGCAGACGTGATCTCTCTGTCTTCTGGTCATCAGTAGCATTTGGTAGTCCCACTCAACTGGCTGATGCTCAACTAGCACAATTTTTTCTTGTGCCTGTGTTTTTTTCTCCTTTAGACTGGTAGCTCCTCAAGGGCAGGGACTATTGAGTCACAAGAAGAATGAGACCACGCTGAAGTGGTCCGTATCCTGGCTGTGAGTCTGTGTTAGTCTCTAAGTTTTACCATGAAGGGAAACTGGGTAAAGAATACAAAGGATCCCTGTGGATTACTTCTTACAACTGCAGATGCATCTACAATTATCTCAGAAAGTTTCATTAGAAAAAGATGCATGGAATTATAAAACCTCAAAGTTGAAAGAAACTCAAGAGGTCACTTAGCCCTGTCATTATCCAACATGTGCATTTCTGTGACTGCATCTCACCTACAGATTCACCCAGGCTCTTTTCCAAATTCTAGTAAGGGAGAATTCACCATCTTGTGAGAAAGAGCATTACATTTTAAGACAATTCCATTTTGAGACAAAATTGGCCAGGCTATGACTTCCTCCTTGGGCCCACAGGAATGCATTGCTCTCTTATCCCCATGACAACCCTTTGGGTATGTGAAGGTGGTCCTTACGGCCTTCTGAGTCTCCTCCAGGCTGTAGGGTTTCAGTTCTCTGACTTTACCTCCACAATTTTGAGTTCTTGTATCATCCTGGAGTCTTTTCATCTGCATGCACTTCTTTTTTTTTTTTTTTTTTCAGACAGAGTCTCACTCAGTCGCCCAGGCTGGAATGCAGTGGCATGATCTCGTCTCACTGCAGCTTCCGCCTCCTGGGTTCAACCAATTGTCCTGCCTCATTCTCCCGAGTAGCTGGGATTACAGGCACCCACCATGATGCCTGTATTTTTGGATTTTTAGTAGAGATGAGGTTTCACTATGTTGGCCAGGCTGATCTTGAACTCTTGACCTCAAGTGATCCACCTGCCTCGGCCTCCCAAAGTGCTGAGATTACAGGCATGAGCTACCACACCCAGCCTATCTTCGTGTTCTTCATATGTTACAGAATCCTGTTTCAGACCATAGTGACGTATGAACTTGCTAATGGAGTCCTTAACTATACTCAAGCCAGGAGCATCAGTAGCGTTCTGGCCAGTAAAACGCTACTGGTTTGAATACAGTTAAGAACTCCATTAGCAAGTTCATACTTACTCTATACCATTGACTTATAGTAAATGTGAAGTCCACAAAAACCTTTCAATCTTTTTTTTACACTAGCCGCACTCAAGCTCTGCTTCCCTTATGTTGGTGATTGTTTCATTTTATTTTGTTGACTCAAATGTGGGACTTTATATTTCTCTATACCTGGTTGCAGTGCTACAGATTCATCAGTTGAAAACATGAGGGAGGTGAGTCTGTGTATGTGCTGCGTGGGCTGGACTGCACCCATAGCCGTGTGCCCAGAGACGTATGAGTACTTCCAGCGCTGGCAACCCTAGGGTATTGCTCACTGTTGTTGAATAGCAGAATCAGTTTATTTTTATAACAACTATTGACTGTGGAACGGCTTAGCAGAATCTCCTGGGTTTCACAACTCTTCCGGCTCTATTACATATGCATAACGATGCCAGCCTGGCTCCCATCCTCTCTCCCCGTCCCCATAGAGATGCCTACGGGGAACGAGAGCATCGGGTTAAGGCTCCGTGTTAAGCATCTGGGCTCAGGGAGAAAGGGAGGATGTGTCTGTGGGACCTTAGAGGGCACAGCTGTCTCACCCACAAATACATGAGAGGAGAAGGCAAGGATTTTGGCCTTTTCAGCGCACAGTGGGAAACATCACCAGCTTATGTAAAACCTGTGAGATTCAACTCTTTCTGGGGAGGCATAAACTCAGTCTGGAGCCCCAAGCTTCATCTTACCCTGTGTTCTTTTCCGTTGCTTATCTCGGCATCAAAGCATTGTTTTACTGGCCCATGAGAGAGCGGGGGAAGTATATCCCCATCTCTTCCCTCATTTAAATACCTGCAAATGCATTTGAACCCGGGCCTGAAGTAGCGGCGGGATTCTGACAATAGATAAGAGGAAGGGCACACCAAGAAGACAGGTCAGTTGTGTGACGATTGTGGCAGGAATGGAATCCAGGATAATAGGAGCCTGGGAGGCCAAGGCTGCAGTGAGCCAAGATTGCACCACTGCACTCCAAGCAGGGCAACAGAGCAAGACCCTGTCTCAAAACAAGAAACCCCCAAATGCACACCTACATGATGCCTTCCTGAGTTCTTCCGACGACAGTAATCTCTGTCTCCTCTGTATTTCTCTCTTCTGTCTGGGCAGAGCCATCATTTGCAAGCTCCACCATCCTGACTGCGTTCACAGAGGAGTGTCACACTTGGTATTGGAACTTGCCTCATGTGGGCCCTATTTTGTCCCACTTCCAGCTAGTCTATGTCTGTGGCCTACCCAACATCCATTCTTCCCTTTTTCCACAGCAGTAGATATTTTAGCAGACCACAAGGTCACTCAAAGAAAATAGGAATCCCAGCCTTCCCAGCTAGGTATGGCCATGTGACCAAGTTCTGGCCAGCAGGATGTGAGGAGAAACGTGCCCGCAAGGGGAAGGGGCCTGTCCAACCAGGCTCCCTTCTGCCTGTCCACGGGTGGAATGTGGATGTGGTGGTGAGCTATGCTGAACAAGGCACGTGAGGGCGACCATCTAGACATGTCGGAACAAGAAGAGAAAAGACGTTTGAGCCTCCAATGACTTCACTGAGCAGGGTCATTTTATCAGACTTCACTTAAGAAACACATGTCTTTTTTTTTTTGAGATGGAGTCTTGCTCTGTCGCCCAGGCTGGAGTGCAGAGGCATGATCTCGGCTCACTGCAACCTCCACCTCCCGGGTTTAAGCGATTCTCCTGCCTCAGCCTCCCAAGTAGCTGGGACTACAGGCGTGTGCCATCACTCCCGGCTAATTTTTGTATTTTTAGTAGAGATGGGGCTTCACCACATTGGTCAGGCTGGTCTCAAACTCCTGAACTTGTGATCTGCCCGCCTTGGCCTCCCAAAGTACTGGGATTACAGGTGTGAGCCACTGCACCGGCCCATGTCTATCTTTTTGAAACCACAGTTACTCTGGGTGTCTGTGCCACGTAGCTGGGCCTGTATCCTAACGAATACAGTGTCCCACCCCACTTTACGCTTGGCCTCCATGGGCTTCCCTCTCTCCGCGCCTCTCTACCCTCCGGCCCACTGCCTTAGCTCCTAGCTTCTTGGCTTGTCCCTCCTGCCTTGGCCTGACCTGACCTTCTGAGAGGCCTCTCTGGCACTGCCCCGACAGGCAGGCATGGCAGGGGGAGAGTACTGGGGCTCAGGCTGGCATTTCCAGATTCTGTTTGCTTTTGGCTCCACGCTTGCTCCTTGGGTATTAGACACCAAGCACTTCGCGTCTCCTGAGCCCTCATCCCGTCAGCTTGGTCTCCCGGTAGCTTACTCATAGCAGGCCCTTAATCAGGTGTATAGATCCCCATCCCGGGATTCCTAGAGCTCCACGATGAGCCCTGAATGGTGCCAAATGCTGTGGGCTCATTACTAGCTTTTCCCAGTTATTGAAGCCTATCCAGCTGGAAAACGCAATTGGATCAATACATCAGCTTGCCAAATGCTTCCCAACTGGGGCTCTTCCAAGAAGTTTTTCTCTCCAGTGAAATGGGGAGCGTCATGGCATCCAGTCCTACTCAGTCCCAGGCACCTCAGCTTCCCTGCGATGCGCTATGCCCGCCTACGACCTCGAAGTGTTAAGTAACACACCCAGAGCAGGTTAAGTCTTAATCACTGATCCGAGAAGAAAGACTTGGTTAGTACTGTAATTCCGGTAACACTTAAAAATAACTTCTCCTGGGGAGCTGAGTGGGAAAATTGACTGGGAAAGACAATGGAGCCCCTTAATTAAGCAGCTGATGAGAGGACAGGTACACCCGCTGTGCTAGACTTTCTAGGGCGAGGAGAGCTGGAAGCCTTGCTCCTGTGTACCGGAGGGCATGGTTTCACCTGTGGCATCAGATCTGGGGAAAGGAGACATGTTTGGGTGGGACTTTACCACCCCCTCTTCCGGTGACTAGTGTGGAGAAGATGCAATAGAGACTCAGAAGTCATTGGATACAGGCCAGGCGCAGTGGCTCACGCCTGTAATCCCAGCACTTTGGGAGGCCAAGGCAGGTGGATCACCTGAGGTCAGGAGTTCGAGACCAGCCTGGCCAACATGGGGAAATCCTGTCTGTACTAAAAACACAAAAATTGCCTAGGCGTGGTGGCACATGCCTTTAATCCCAGCTATTCAGGAGGCTGAGGCAGGAGAATTGCTTCAACCTGGGAGGTGGAGGTTGCCGTGAGCTGAGATCACACCACTGCACTCCAGCCTGGGCGACAGAGTGAGACTCCATCTCAAAAAAAAAAAAAAAAAAGGAAGTCATTGGATGTAGAGGACAGAGCATCAACTCAGAAGTGAGAAAACCATGTCCCAAGTAGCAGCTCTGCACTTCCTGCTTCCTGAGTGGCCATAAGCAAGTCCCTGAAGCTTCCTGGCTCGTTCTCCTCATCGTCCTAGTGGGAGGAGGGGATGACGTGTTCTCCGAGCCCTTTGCAGCTGCAACATTCTGGGAGGCTGGTGCTTTTCCATGGTCATCTGCTTCATGGTTTCCTTCAGTAGCTCTCTGCCTTTACCCCAGCCTTGCTATCCACACTTTCCGATGACTCCTCACTCCTCCCAGCCGTCTGCTCCTCCTGTCGTTGAATTAGACATTCAAGCACACTCAGAGTTTGCCATAAACACAGAATCCCATGAACAGCAAACAGAGAGGGCCTGGAGGCAGAGGCAGCACGGAGCCAGGTCGCTGTGAGCCAGGCTCTGTTGCTGCCTCTCAGGCTTGTTATTTACTGGCACCTGCTCTGAGCCCAGCCCTGTGCCAGGGTGTAGGGAAGTCAGGGAAAGGTGGCTCGGGTTCCTCCGTTCATTTCAGTAATTTCTTTGTTTTCGTTCTGTTTTTCCAGCCAGTTCCAAAGTCTTACCACACATCCTCACCACCTCATTCACTCATCCACATGGTCCTTCTCTCTTTTTTTCTTGAGATGGAGTTCTGCTCTGTCACCCAGGCTGGAGTGTAGTGGCATGATCTCAGCTCACAGCAACCTCTGCCTCCCGGGTTCAAGCAATTCTCCTGCCTCAGCCTCCTGAGTAGCTGGGATTACAGGCGCCCGCCACCACGCCCAGCTAATTTTTGTATTTTTAGTAGAGACGGGGTTTCCCCATGTTGGCCAGGCTGGTCTGGAACTCCTGACCTCGTGATCCGCCCTCCTCGGCCTCCCAAAGGGCTGGGATTACAGGCGTGAGCCACTGCGCCCGGTCCGTGGTCCTTCTTTAGTTCCTCTTTTTCCCACCTGACTGAATCATCGTAAGCTCTCCAGTAATGGCTTATAAGCCAGTAATAATAATGAGTGGCTCCCAAAGGAAAGAGTATCAAAATCGTCACTCTCTGGATGCCACCTGCCGGCTCCGAGCACACTTACTCAGATTCTGTGTGCCACGGCAACAGCTTGGCTTTAGTTCATTAAATTCCTGTTTGCCCCTGTGGCAGATGGCAAAAATAGCCACAATAGTTTCAGCTAATCTCATCAATAGGGGAGCCTATTTCCCCACTGCCTTTTTTTAAATTGTGATAAGATATACATACCATAACATTTACCATCTCAACCATTTTAGCATGTACCGTTTCGTGGTATTTAGTATGTTCACATTGTTGTGCTATAGTCACCACCATCCGTCTCCAGAACTTTCTCATCTTGTGAAACTGAAAGTCTGCACACATTAAACAGCCTCTCCACGTCCCCCTCCCCTCTGCCCCTGGCAACCACTATTCTAATTCCTGTCTCCAGAAATTTAACTACTCTTTATATGAGGTACCTTATATAAATGGAAAAATACAATATTTGTCCTTTGGTGTCTGGCCTATTTCACTTAGCGTAGTATCTTCAAGGTCCATCTATGTTGTAACATGTATTAGAATTTCTTTCCTTTTAAGGTTGAATAATATTCTGCTGTTTGTATACACCATCTTTTGTTTAACCATTTATCTGTCGATGGACACGTCGATTGTGTCCACCTTTTGGTGATAGTGAATAATGCTACTGGGAATGTGTATGTCAAATACCTGGGTCCCTGCCTTCAGTCCCTGGGGTACACATCCAGAACTCGAATTGCTGGATCATATGGTAATTCTGTGTTGAATCTTTCGAGGATTCACCATACCATTTTCCACAGTGGCTGCACCATGTCACATTTCCCACCAATAAGCATTCCAAGTTTTCCACATCCCTGCCTATACTTATTTTCTGTTTGTTGTTGTTTATTTTTTATTTTAGTTTTATTTTTTTCTGAGACAGAGTTCTCGCTCTGCCGCCCAGGCTGGAGTGCAGTGGCATGATCTCACTGCAACCTCCACCTCCTGGGTTCAAGCATTCTCCTACTTCAGCCTCCTGAGTAGCTGGGATTACAGGTGCCCGCCACCATGCCTGGCTAATTTTATATTTTTAGTAGAGACGGGGTTTCACCATGTTGGCCAGGCTGGTCTCGAGCTCCTGACCTCATGATCCGCCTGCCTCGGCCTCCCCAAGTGCTGGGATTACAGGCATGAGCCACTGCGCCCGGCCTGTTGTTGTTTATAATAGCTATCCTAGTGAGTGAGATTTTGATTTGCATTTCCCTAACAATTAGTGATGTTGAGACTTTCATGTGCTAGTGGCCATTTATATACCTTCTTGGGAGTTTTATAAGTTCCCCACTCCTTGGGGAATCTGAGCCACTAGAGTGACCAACCATCCTGGTTTGTCCAGAGCTTTATCGGTTTTTGTATTGAAACTCTTGCATCTTGGGAAACCCCTCAGTTCTGGGAAAACCGGGATAGTTGATCACCCAGTTGGCCTGTGCCTTCCTTGATCAACAGAGTGCATTAGAAGTGACAGTGTACAGGTTCCCAACCTAGGCCTCAAGGGGCCTTGAAGCTTCCTCCCTTGCTGCTCTTGGGAATCTGCTGCTGCCTGAAGAAACCTGTGCTAGCCTCTGCTGGCTGTTGAGAGACATGTGACCGGCCAGCCCATAACTCTTGCTAACAGCCTGCTAGCGGCCAGACGTGAATGGGGCCATCCTCAATCATTCAGCTGCCAACCGACCTGCCAGCTGACCGCAGGTGCACGAGAGCCCAGCAGAACTCAGCCAAGCTGGCCCAGACCAGAAGACCTGCCCAGCCAGCCCACAGAACTGAGATCTAAATAAATGACTGTTGTTGTAAGTCACTATGTTTTGGAATGATGTGTTACTCATACAGGTCCACATAAAAGATGCTGTGGTCATTGTCCCCATAAGATCTTTGCTATAGACAGGATACCCCTGCCCCACCATAGTCCTATTCAATCATTCTTCATGAGAAAATCTTTACCTACTTTTTTATAATAGCCTGGCCACTGAAGCAGCCAAGAGACCATTCACTATCTCTGCCAAAAGCAGACAAAATCATTCCTCTCTTCCAAGCTCTTTGTCCTTCCCTCATCATCCACTTTTTACTGAACAAAGAGAGATGAGCTCATTAGAATGAGGGGCTGAAATGGCAGTAAGAGCCCATTCTGTGTACCATCGCCAGCCACTCTTTCTGACAGGTTCTATTTTTCTCTTGCCTCTCTTTTTCTTCTTGATTACAAGACACCTGGGAGAATTTCTGACTTGCTTGAAATGTTCTTTTCACAGTTGGCCGAAGCTTCTGTGACGATTCTTCTGTTCGGCCTGCATGGTCCCCTGCACAGTTGTGACGGAGATGAACTGTTTTGACACAGGAGCCTGATCGCTGTAGCCTCTGTGTCTGATTCGGAGCTCTTCAGAGTCTCGCTCGGGAAGCTTGAAGTCAAGCAAGAGTCTCAGCAGTCCTCTTCCAAACGAGATCTGCTTTCTACTGGAAAGTTCCAGCTCTTAACCCTTTCAAGAAACATTGAACTGTTATTTATTTTATTTTTTGATAATGAGGGCACAAAATATGCAGAATGTTTCTTTTTCCTTTTTTTTTTTTTTGAGACGGAGTTTCACGCTTGTCGCCCAGGCTGGAGTGCAATGGTGCGATCTCGGCTCACTGCAACCTCCGCCTCCCAGGTTCAAGCAATTCTCTTGCCTCAGCCTCCTGAGTAGCTGGGATTACAGGCATGCGCCACCACACCCGGCTAATTTTGTATTTTTAGTAGAGACGGGGTTTCTTCATGTTGGTCAGGCTGGTCTTGAACTCCCGACCTCAGGTGATCTGCTCGCCTCGGCCTCCCAAAGTCCTGGGATTACAGGTGTGAGCCACCACACCCGGCCAGAATGTTTCTTTTTCTTCCTCTATTCAGCCCTTGAGGGTCCCTTTCACCTGCAAAGTGGCTGCAGCACCGCCCTTAGCACCGCCCTCAGCATCGTCCTCAGCACCATCCTCAGCACTGCCCTCTGGCCCTGTGGACTGCAGCACTGCCCTCTGACCCCGCGGACTGCAGCACTGCCTTCTGACCTCACGGACTGCAGCACTGCCCTCTGGCCCCGCGGACTGCAGCACTGCCCTCTGGCCCCGCGGACTGCAGCACTGCCCTCTGACCCCGCGGACTGCAGCACTGCCCTCTGACCCCGCGGACTACAGCACTGCCCTCTGGCCCCGCGGACTGTAGCACTGCCCTCTGACCTCGCGGACTGCAGCACTGCCCTCTGGCCCCGCGGACTGCAGCACTGCCCTCTGGCCCCGCGGACTGCAGCACTGCCCCAGCCTCGCGGACTGTAGCACTGCCCTCTGACCCCGCAGACTGCAGCACTGCCCTGGCCCCGCGGACTACAGCACTGCCCTCTGACCCCGCAGACTACAGCACTGCCCTCTGGCCCCGCGGACTGTAGCACTGCCCTCTGGCCCCACGGACTGTAGCACTGCCCTCTGGCCCCACGGACTGTAGCACTGCCCTCTGGCCCCACGGACTGTAGCACTGCCCTCTGGCCCCACGGACTGTAGCACTGTGCTGGCCTCACGGCTGCAGCACTGCCCTCTGGCCCCGTGGGCTGCAGCACTGTCCTCTGGCCCCGTGGACTGCAGCACTGCCCCGGCCCCGCGGACTACAGCACTGCCCTCTGGCCCCGTGGGCTGCAGCACTGTCCTCTGGCCCCGTGGACTGCAGCACTGCCCTGGCCCTGCGGACTGTAGCACTGCCCTGGCCTCATGGACTTTGGATGGTGGAACTGATTCTTAGCCTCAGAGTGATAAGAATTCCAGTCCAGGGCTCTTTCCCTAGTCCTGGATCAAGAAAGATAGAGCCATACAAAGTCAGAATTTCAAGAACTTTAGAAATCAACTGGCCCTATATTGCCACATTACCGATGGAGAAACTGAGGGCCAGACATGCTCGAAGTCTGGAAGTGACCTGCTCAAGGCTGCCAGCAAGGTGGTGACAGAGCCAGGCCTAGAACCATGGTCCTCTGACCCCTGGTTTGTGCCGTCTCACCTACCAATTGCTGCCTGTGTTCTCCAGGTTTCCAGCAGTGCTTTGGCTGATTTTTGAAGAATGAATTAGGAGAAGTAAAAGGAAGCCAAGGGTTTTCTGCAGACCAGCCTGTTGGGCAGCAGAGCAGAGGGCAGTGCCACCAGGGTGAGAGACCTTAGAAAGTCTCCTCCCATCTTCTCCTCGATGTGAGAATATCCACAGGACAGAAACGCAGAAAGGAAAAGGAATCCAGTCCTTCCCCCACGTCAGCATGTGAACAACTATGAGGAGAACACCTTCGCCTCCCTACCTTTTGATTTTATTTAGTAAACACATTTCTTATGAGTGGGCACAACTTTTCCAGAGGAAAACCCCTTACAGAGTAAATGTCTCTGTTTTTGTTCCTTTTTTTTTTTTTTATTTGACAGAGTCTCACTCTGTCACCCAGGCTGGAGTGCAGTGGCGTGATCTTGGCTCACTGCAAACTCCGCATCCCAGGTTCAAGCAATTCTCCTGTCTCAGCCTCCCGAGTAGCTGGGATTACAGGTCCCTGCCACCACGTCCGGCTAATTTTTGTATTTTTAGTAGAAACAGGGTTTCACTATGTTAGCCAGGCTGGTCTCGAACTCCTGACCTCATGATCTGCCCACCTCAGCCTCCCAAAGTGCTGGGATTACAGGCATGAGCCACCACACCCGGCCTTCTGTTCCTTTTTGAAGCTTCTCAAGTTTTCATGTTGTATAACCAGTGTCAATACTTTCCAGCTATGTTTTTTTCTTTAATATCATTTCATATTCAGAAATTGCTGTGTGAATATAGTCCTCATTTTTGTGAGGTTGTTTGTTTGTTTGTTTCTGAGACACAGTCTTGCTCTATCACCCAGGCTGGAGTGCAGCGGTGTGATCTTGGTTCACCGCAACCTCCGCCTCCCCGGTTCAAGCAATTCTCCTGCCTCAGCCTCCCAAGTAGCTGGGATTACAGGTGCCTGCCACCATGTCTGGCTAATTTTTGTATTTTTAGTAGAGATGGGGTTTCACCATGTTGGCCAGGCTGGTCTTGAACTCCTGATCTCAGGTGATCCTCCCACCTCAGCCTCCCAAAGTGCTGGGATTCCAGGCATGAGCCACTGCGCCTGGCCTGTGAGTTTTAATTATAATACTGTATTCATTATGTGAGTGCATCATAATTTGCTTTCTAATTTGCCTCAGGTTGAATATCTGAAGTATTTCTAATTTATTAGTATTAATAACATCAATATGATTATTTTTGTATCCATAGCTCCTTTATCCCTTTGGGTTTATTTATTCAGGGTGTGCTTCCGTATCTGTAGGTAGAATGATTCAATCATGGTGAGGTCTCAGCTCTTGCTATTGCCTTGCCAGTCTATTCTCCAGAAAGATGCAACCAATTTGTAGGATCTCCAGTACCATTTATTTATTTATTTATTTTTGGAGACAGGATCTCACTCTGTCACCTAGGCTGGAGTGCAGTGGCGTGATCATGGCTCACTGCAGCCTCAAGCTTCTGGGCTCAAGCCATCCTCCTGCCTCAGCCTCCCGAGTAGCTGGAACTACAGGTTCATGCCACCATGGCTGGCTAATGTTTTTATTTTTTGTAGAGATGGGGTCTCACTTTGTTGACGAGGCTTGTCTCAAGCCCCTGGGCTCAAGCAATCCTTCTGCCTTGGCCTCCCAAAGGGCTGGAATTACAGGTGTGAGCCACCATGCCCAGCTGGCTCCATTTAAATGTATCATGTCCCACCGCATAGAACTGTGTTACCACCGAGTTTTGTCATTTATATTTATCTTTGCCATGTCAAACTGGGAAGGTTGAAATAGTTAGGAGTGAAGGACATGTATCAAGGGAGAGGATCTGAGATGAAGCCAAGAAGCAGAAGTGAACAGACGCTACAACACATGCTCCAAGTGGAGCCAAGGGAATGGGGTTCATTGTTAACGACCGTCTGTCCAGGGTGTGTGACTGGCTGGCCCGGGCTGGAAATTCAGGGTCAGGGTGGACACCAGCTTCACAAATATGTGGCAAAGTTCATGACCTGTTTCTAGCTTGGTGTTTCTTTCCTTCTTGCCTCTGTATTTAGGAGAGTTTACCACCCGCAGCATATTTGGGATAGTTTACCATCTGTAGTGCATTTGGGATGGTTTACTATCCTCAATGCATTTGGGATAGTTTACTATCTGTACCGCATTTGGGATAGTTTACTATCTTCAGTGCATTTGGGATAGTTTACCATCTGTACCGCATTTGGGATAGTTTACTATCCTCAGTGCATTTGGGATAGTTTACTATCTTCAGTGCATTTGGGATAGTTTACTATCCTCAGTGCATTTGGGATAGTTTACTATCTTCAGTGCATTTGGGATAGTTTACCATCTGTACTGCATTTGGGATAGTTTACCATCTGTAGTGCATTTGGGATAGTTTACCATCTTCAGCACATTTGGGATAGTTTACCATCTGTACCACATTTGGGATAGTTTACCATCTGTAGCGCATTTGGGATTGTTTACTATCTTCAGTGCATTTGGGATAGTTTTACCATCTGTAGTGCATTTGGGATAGTTTACCATCTGTAGTGCATTTGGGATAGTTTACCATCTGTAGTGCATTTGGGATAGTTTACCATCTTCAGTGCATTTGGGATAGTTTACTATCTTCAGTGCATTTGGGATAGTTTACTATCCTCAGTGCATTTGGGATAGTTTACTATCTTCAGTGCATTTGGGATAGTTTACTATCTTCAGTGCATTTGGGATAGTTTACCATCTGTAGTGCATTTGGGATAGTTTACCATCTGTAGTGCATTTGGGATAGTTTACCATCTGTAGTGCATTTGGGATAGTTTACCATCTGTAGTGCATTTGGGATAGTTTACTTTCTGTAGTGCATTTGGGATAGTTTACCATCTTCAGTGCATTTGGGATAGTTTACTATCTTCAGTGCATTTGGGATAGTTTACTATCTTCAGTGCATTTGGGATAGTTTACTATCCTCAGTGCATTTGGGATAGTTTACTATCTGTAGTGCATTTGGGATAGTTTACTATCCTCAGTGCATTTGGGATAGTTTACTATCTTCAGTGCATTTGGGATAGTTTACTATCTTCAGTGCATTTGGGATAGTTTACTATCCTCAGTGCATTTGGGATAGTTTACTATCTTCAGTGCATTTGGGATAGTTTACCATCTTCAGTGCATTTGGGATAGTTTACTATCCTCAGTGCATTTGGGATAGTTTACTATGTGTAGTTCTTTTGCGCATTAGCTTGGATTCCTTGTCATAAGGTCTCTTTTCTCTGCTTTGCAAGCAAAAGTCAGAGCCCCTGAATCACAAAAGGGTGTAGGTACCTTCCACACTAGTTTCGCCTCATTCAGGGCCCCACGGCTTATAAGAAGGGAAAGCTGGGCGGCTCCCAAGTGTCCCAGGAAAACAGCCCTTTCTGGGAGTTTGATCTGCCAAGTTGCCAATAGCTGAACCGAGCTCCTTGGAAGCTCCTGGGAGAAAGAGGTGGCTCAGGGAGCAGAAATGATGGGCCAGAGAGAGAACCCTAATATCTAGCTTCACAGGCCCATTTCTGTCTTTGCCCACCTTTCCTCACCCACGTACAACAGCTTTTGGAGTAGCTTAGTGTAACCTAATTTTCAGGGATCCCCTCAGGACTGGTAGGCTAAATTTAGAGCCCACACGAGGAAGTCTATTGGCCATGTGGTGTGCCTTGAAGCCTGAAGCACGTAAAAAGTTATATTTAATACCCCTGGGAGAGACTAAACACAGGAAAGCCAGTTTGTGAGAAACAATTGTATTTTCATAAGAAGCCTCTCTGCTTATGTGTTTGGTAAACCGTTAGCCCTCTAAGAGTTGGACTATGGATTTTCTAGTCTTATAATTAGACATGTGAACAAGCAGAGGGTTTAAGAGTCAGAGGAACATTCCAGAATCTTCAACAGCCCTAAACAAGTCATTGGCATCCTGCTAGATTTGGTCGGCATCTGACTGGCATCAGAACACACTCTGATTGACCCTCTCAATCAGCCCAGGATCCTGTCCAGCGGCCTGACCGAGGGCTGCACTGTAATCCTTGTTTCCTTTGAAAGTCTGGAATTCATAAGGAAATAGGGTGGGGGTCAACAATGGATGATCTAATTTTCCAAGGGAGTATTGGATTAGTCAACAACTTGATCCCCACCACTGAGATAGCTCCTTTTGTGAATATTTTACCGACCCCCCTGCTAGGTCTCAAGGCTTCTGAAGGGACTCTTCCCAGACAACCACCCTGCACATCTGAGCACAGCACAGCCTGCTTCCTTTCCTCACTGATTCTGAGAAAAGGAGCCGCTCCCCGTCCCTTTCGTATCCACCCCGACTCCAGGCAGGATAACACTGGATAAAGCCCCCTTATATCCTTCAGCACAAAAATCCCAAAAGTCCACTCCAAGGCCTTCTGCCAAGCCTGCTCTTGTTTAAGACACAGTGACTGGACTCTGAAGCAGCCTCTAGAGGCTCTGACTGCCGGCCAGTACATTTAAAGATGAGCTAAAGGAAACAGAAGGATAGTTGATGCACTTCCTCGATCTCTGACATTTGCCTGGAGCAAAAGAAAGAGGAGAATGATGCTGAGATTAAGGCTTCTCCCCTGGCGTGATTCTATGTGGCCTGTTGCGACGTGCAGAGAGGCAAGGCAATAAGGCTTTCTGGGGGTCAGCAGAGAGACAGGTCAAACAAGGGTACTGCCCAGGCCACTGGGGCCCCCATCAAGACGTGACTCTTCTCCAAAGGGAGCAGATGACACGGGCCTCCTTGTACCAGTGTGGGAGTCAGTATGGGTGCGGGATGGGGACAGACACTCAGGATAGGCAGGGAGAGCCACATCACCAAGCAATCAGACTTGTTTACCCCTCTTGAGGTAAATGTGGGAAGCCAATAACTGGCATTTTGTAGAGCCACTTGGCAGAAGAAACACCATCCACATAAATCAATCAAAAATGTCATTCTTGGCTGGGCGCGGTGGCTCACACCTATAATCCCAGCACTTTGGGAGGCCGAGATGGGCAGATCACCTGAGGTCAGGAGTTCAAGGCCAACCTGGCCAACACGGTGAAACCCATCTCTAGTGAAAACACAAAAATTAGCCTGGTGTGGTGGCCGGCGCCTGTAATCCCAGCTAGTCAGGAGGCTGAGGCAAGAGAATCACTTGAACCTGGGCGGCGGAGCTTGCAGTGAGCTGAGGTTGCGCCACTGCACTCCAGCCTGGGCCACAAGAGTGAAACTCCATCTCAAAAAAAAAAAAGAAAAAAAAGTCTATTTTTAAAGACTACTAACTGAGAAAGAAGAGCCTTGAAGAAACAGAAGGGAGGCCGAGACGGGCGGATCACGAGGTCAGGAGATCGAGACCATCCTGGCTAACACAATGAAACCCCGTCTCCACTAAAAATACAAAAAAATTAGCCGGGCGTGGTGGCGGCGCCTGTAGTCCCAGCTACTCGGGAGGCTGAGGCAGGAGAATGGCGGGAACCCGGGGGGCGGAGCTTGCAGTGAGCTGAGATCCGGCCACTGCACTCCAGCCCGGGTGACAGAGCCAGACTCCGTCTCAAAAAAAAAAAAAAAAAAAAAAAAGAAACAGAAAGAAGGGACCTGAGCATGCCACGGCAGGAGAGGATGAGAACAGCACGGAGAAGGGGGAGGCGCTAGCAGTCAGAAGCCCGCAGCAGAACTGGCCGGTGCTCAGAGAGCTGTTGGGACTGCACGGGGGCTGTCTTGGCCTTAAGGTCCTGGGTGAGGACAGAACAGAAGTTAATGGCACACACCGTGCCTGGGTGAAGCCTCGGCACCATCAAGGAAAGCAGATACTGCATTTGGAAAGCCTGGGCCCTCTCCTTGAACCTGGTTCTGAAGGTTTCGGTGATGAGTCACCTCGTTCCCCCCACCAGCTTCTGTCTTTAGCCGTGGCACTGACGTGTCTGAACCCGCACGCACCTCCCGAGCAGGAGCACCCGTCATCTTCACACCACGGATGACTAACCATGGCCTGCTCACAGCCTCCTAATTATCACAGAATGAAAATGCAACATGCCTGAAAGCTGAGGTTTTGGGAACAGGATGAGAAGAGCTGTGGAAGGAATATGGAGATGCAGGGTGGCAACGAGCTAAGCTTTCGACAGGCCCTCGCAGTCCTCGGGAGCAGGGGCCAAGCGACCACGGATCCAGATAGAGCGCTCTCCTTGGCAGAGCCGCATGTAATCTCATTCATTACAGCCTCCGATTAGGTTCCCAGGCTCATTAAAATCTGTGTGCCATTCACTGTTTCTCTTGGATCAGATTGAATTCTACCGTGCAGAGAATTGCCAGGGCTTCGAAGTGTCCAGTGCAGGCCAGATAGCATCTCTTGGCTTCACTTCTTCCTGAAGTTTCTCCTTGTGCTTCTGTGTGCTTGCTGCCAAGAACACAAGTCACCATTCAGGCCCACGGCTGCCAGCTCAAACAAGGGCTTCTGACCCAAACAAAGCCCGCGTAAAAAGTCCAAAGCACTTGAGCTAAACTTACTCTAAAAACTACGGCCGTACAGGACAAAGACAGACACTCGGGTTAGACACAAAGAACCACAGCTAAGGCAACCTTTAAAAAAAGGAGAGTGGGCCGGGCGCAGTGGCTCACACCTGTAATCCCAGCATTGTGGGGAGCCAAGGTGGGCAGATCACTTGAGCTCAGGAGTTCGAGACCAGCTTGGGCAACATGGCAAAACTCCATCTCTACCTATATATATACACATATTAGCCAGGCATGGTGCATTCACCTGTGGTTGCAGCTACTTGGGAGGCTAAGGCAGGAGAATCGCTTGAGCCAGGGGTGCAGAGTTTGCAGTGAGCTTCTCGTGCCATTGCACTCCAGCTTGGGGGACAGGAGTGAAACCCTGTCTCAAAAAAATAAAATAAAATAAAATAAAATAAAATAAAATAAAATAAAATAAAATAGGAGAGTGAAGAAGGGCTTTTACTCTATCTGATATAAAGACCTATTATAGCCACAGGTGCAGTGGCTCACGCCTGTAATCCCAACACTTGGGGAGGCTGAGGCAGGAGGACTACTTGAGGCCAGGAGTTCAAGACCAGCCTGGGCAACATAGCGAGACCCTGTCTCTACAAAAATTAGAAAAAAAGTTAGCTGGTCATAGTGGCACATGCCTGTAGTCCAAGCAACTCAGAAGACTTAGATGGGAGGATTTCTTGAGCCCAGAAGGTTGGGGCTGCAGTGAACTGTGACTGCGCCACTGCACTCCCTAGCCTGGGTGACAGAGGAGGCCCCTGTCTCAACAACAACAACAAAAGACATATTATAAAGCCATCATAATAAAAACAGTCAAAACCATACGAATAGATCACCAGAACAGAACAGAGCGCTCAGAGTCAGACCCTTGTTTAAGTCAGAACTTAATACAGGATGAAGGTGGTCCCACGCATCACTCGGGGAAGGACAGATTATTTAGTAAATGGCATTTGGGAAACAGGCTCATTGTATAGAGAAAAATAAAACTGGACCCTACTTAATACTAAATACAGAAGAGGACTCTGAGTGTCTTAAAGACCTAAGTATAAAAGGTTAAAGAAAAATAGTGGAAATAAAATGGGTAGAAGAGAGTGCAGGAACATATCTTTGTGATCGATCCTCCTTAAAACAAAATTTCAGAAGCATAAGGCAAATTTTTACAAATATGATTAAATTAAAATGAGGGGTTTCTAATCAACAAAAGTCCGTACGGACAAAGTTAATAGACTGTTAACAGAACAGAGGTAGATATTTATAACATCTAAATCAATGAGAGATTGATATGAAGAATATGGAAGGATCTTAAACATTTATGACTGTAATTAAAAATGAGGAAAGGGCCTGGGTGCGGCTCACGCCTGTAATTCCAGCACTTTAGGCAGTTTATGAGGTCAGGAGTTCAGGACCAGCCTGACCAATATGGTGAAACATGACTCTACTAAAAATACAAAAAATAGCCAGGTGTGGTGGCGTTTGCCTGTAGTCCCAGCTACTTAGGAGGCTGAGGCAGGAGAATCACTTGAACCCAGGAGGCAGAGGCTGCAGTGAGCCAAGATCGTGCCACTACACTGCAGCCTGGGTGACAGAGCACGTCTCCATCTCAAAAAGAAAAAAAAAAAAAATATATATATATATATATATATATGTATGTGTGTGTGTGTGTGTGTGTGTATATATATATATATATATGGAAAGGATATAAACAGACATTATACAGAAGATGAAATTCCAAAAAGCTGACAAGGTGGCATAGGTCAGTTGTGCTGAAGCAGACTCTGAGCTGGGGAGTTGTGAGCAGGAGGTCTACATGGGAGCGGTCTCAGCAGCAACGCGGTGAGGGAGTGAGGAAATCAGCATAGGGCTGGGCAGAGCGAGGATCTGAACTGTGATGTGGGTACAGCACAGGCCTTGGCTGGTCCCACGGGGGAATGCTGATGCTGGCATGTCTTTTCAGAGATGTCCTGAATTTAGGCAAGGGACTGGGGCTTTGTACCCCTGCAGTGACTAGCCTCTGGATGGAAGCTGCCCCCACGGAGAGCTCATAAGCGTGGGTGAAGCTGCTCCTGGGGCTGAGGGCAATTCCCGGGGACGGTCTCCCCTGTGAGCCATTTACAGCCAGCACTTTGGCAGGAAGGGGCGGGGAGGGGGGAGGGGAGGCACAGGTTTTAGTCCTGGGGCTGGAACCAGAGCGGTATACCATGCATCTACCAGGAAGAAAGATTCAAAAGTTTTAGTAACATAAAAAATGAAAATTAAAACAACAGCAGGATGTCACTGTATGCCTTTTATATTGGCAAAATATAGAAATACAGGTAATGCCAAGTATTGGCAGGGATGTGGGACATAGCCACCCCTGTGCCCTGCTGGCGAGAGGACAGATTGAGAAGAGTCGGCACTGGCAGCGTTCTGGGGCACACGCAGGCATCGTTAGTCACATTCAGTAGAACGTGTTAGCAGTGCCGCCACGAGGTATACATCCCAGGCCGCTCTTACACAATTCTGTAAGGAGAGGTGTATGCCAACGTTGCCTGCACAGGAATTAGTGGTGGGAGCTGGAGACTACCTGAGTTTCCATCACTGAGATGGAGAAATAAAATACAGTGAATGCAGGCCAGGGAGTACAATGCAACAGGACTGAGGCAAAATCATAAATGTACACATAGCAGCATAGACGGATCTTAAGAACAGTGAAAAATGGGGGGAAAGCATGAAAAAGGTTAGAAAGAATGAGATAGAATGTGTACATAAATTTAAAATACTGCAAATGCTATTTGTGTGAAAATATGCGAACAAAAAGATACACATGATACACCTAGGAATCATCTGCAGTGAGAGAAGGAAATGGAATTGCAGGATGGGGAGAAAAAGGAATAAGGAAGGAAATAATTCAGGAGGGGGTTTCCCAGGGACCAACGATACTGACATCCATGAGCCAAGGAGTGGGAGGAACTCGATTCTCTACATCTGACTTCTAAAACTAGCAGCAGCAACCACACCACCACCGTTTGAGCCCCAAGAAAGCAAGCTCAGGTTCTGCACCTTCTCTGTCTCTGAGATCTCCCCTCAAAGGAAAATGGCAGAACGCTGCCACACATCACTCCTCGCTCTTACGTATCAATGAAATGACGCCCACCTCTGGTCTCCAGTGGGCTAAAGAGGTTGGCACCTGCACAGAGGTTCATGCCCCTCGAGGCACAATGACTTTACTGCAGGGAAGGATGCTTTCCATTCTCTTCCCCACGAACTCTCCCACCTCATTCCAATCAAGTCACCAACCAGACTGAAACGCAATAGGCATGAGCTCAATGCTTCCCTTTGATCAGGACCCTCACGGCAGACAGAGGAGACAACCAACTCAGAGTGAGGTCTTAGATCTTGCCCACCAGGGCCGGGCGTGGGGGCTCAGGCCTGTAATCCCAGCGCTTTGGGAGGCCGAGACAGGTGGCTCACCTGAGGTTGGGAGTTCGAGATCAGTCTGGCCGACATGGAGAAACCCTATCTCTACTAAAAATACAAAAAAATTAGTTTGGTGTGGTACACGTGCCTGTACTCCCAGCTACCTGGGAGGCTGAGGCAGGAGAATCGCTTGAACCTGGGAGGCGGAGGTTGCAGTGAGAGGAGATCACGCCATTGCACTCCAGCCTGGGCCACAGGAGGAAAAACTCCATCTCAAAAAAAAAAAAAAAAAAAAATTTGCCCACCTGGGAGTGGGCCCACAACAGTGAAGTGACACTGGCTTGACAGGTTCTCTGCACTGATGGAGAATGAGCTTGAACCCTCTGATGAAATCTATCCTGCCTGACCAATCAGTCCCGGAAACCCTGGAGGCCCCAAGAGAGCCGGAATAATCATGAGGCTTGCCAGCTGTTCTTGTGTCCCACTGTGGCTATTCCAACCCCCAACTGCTACCCCTGACACCCCCAACCCTATCCCACAAGCATTTGAGAACCAAGACCAGGTTACCAGTCCAAAGTGAGGAACACAGAGATTGAGATCCAGGAGTGCAGAGGAGAGCTGGGCTGGGAGGAGTGAGGGAGGCCCTGCCACTCAGGCTCATAAATGTGTAAAAGGAAAATAAATCTCGAGACCCAAAAATCACTAAGCCAAGAGAAAAGTCAAGCCGTGAACTGTCAGACCTGCCTCCCATTCTATTCCTAGATAAGATAGCTACAAAGACAGGAAGCTACAGACCTCCCTCACAATTTGCCTATGGGGAAATTCCTTGTGGACGAAGCCCAGGCAGAACTCAAAGTCTCCCTCTGAGGCTCACCAGAGACAAATACACATCTAATAGCTTCCTCTGCCCTATTGTTCATGTAAAAATACAGATTCACTGAGCCAGACTAAATTGTGTATTCAGTGGAAGGCTGATCAAGGACTCAAAATAATGCAACCTTTTGTCTCTTATCTACTTCCTACCTGGAAGCCCTCACTTCCAGTTGTCCTGCCTGACAAAGCTGAACCACTGTACATCTTACACATATTGATGTCACGTGTCACCCTAAAATGTATAAAAGCAAACTGTAAGGCCGGGCACGGTGGCTCACGCCTGTCATCCCAGCATTTTGGGAGGCTGAGGCGGGTGGATCACCATTTGTCTGGAGTTTGAGACCAGCCTGTCCAACGTGGAGAAACCCTGTCTACTAAAAATACAAAATTAGCTGGGCGTGGTGGTGCATGCCTGTAATGGAGAATCGCTTGAACCCGGGAGGCAGAGGTTGCGGTGAGCTGAAATCGCGCCACTGCACTCCAGCCTAGGCAATAAGAGCGAAACTCCGTCTCAAAAGAAAAAAAAAAAAAAAAACTGTATCCCCAATAACCCTGATATCCCCGACCACCTTGGGCACACGTTGTCAGGACTTCCAGAGGCTGTGTCACAGGCGCGTCCTTAACCTTGGCAAAATAAACTTTCTAAACTGACTGAGACCTGTCTCAGACATTTGGGGTTCACAGATGGAAACAGAAAGTCAAGTGGTCATAATAGTGCGCCGAACCCCCTGGCGAGCCCAGGCCCTGACTCCCAGGCCAACTCTCACTTTTCCTCACTATCATAGTGAAAACCACACATTATTACTATTTAAAGGGTCTCTTCTAGAACACCAGCATTGCATTCCACAAATAAGTCTGTAATAAATAGGATCCTGAGGAAAACGGAGAGTCCCAGGATCCATGGTAATGGAGTTGGTATAGGTAGAAATTTTTAATCATTTTCCTTCTGGGTCCAGTAAATCAACTTCTGTGCCTGCCTTAACACTTCATCCTGGAAAGCTCAGGGTACGACGGGCCTTGCTGCTGAAAGGCGTTCTAAGGACAGCAGTTGGTCGGTGATGGTATAAAATGCCTGCGCGCAGGCCTTCTCCAAATGTTAGCTCCCTTCCCTACCCCCATTTTCCTTCTCCTGCATTGTTTTCACTGAGGAGTCACGCTGGAACCCAGGAGATCTGGCCTCTGGTCTTGGCTTAGGTGTCTTTTTACAGCTTGGTCTTAGGCAAGAGGCTCTCCCTCCCTGAAGCCTTCTGTTTCGCTGACTCTGGTTTCTCATGTTTAGAAATGGAGGTAGTATCATCTATCTTGGTGGTACCCAGCCTGGTCCCCACTTCCTTTTTTCTAGCCTCTGGAAAATGAAAAATATTACCTTTTAACTTTTTACATAGAAAACTATAAAATAAGAAGCTATTATTAACCATGATCCAGGTAAGATGTGTTGGCATTAAAAGATGGAGAGGAGGAACATGATTAGAACATAGAATCAAGGGTGAAGCGTGGTGGCTCACGCCTGTAATCCCAGCACTTTGGGAGGCCGAGGTGGGCAGATCATCTGAGGCCAGAGGTTCGAGACCAGCCTGGTCGACATGGTGAAACCTGTCTCTACTAAAAATACAAAAATTAGCTGGGCCTGGTGGCATGTGCCTGTAGTCCCAGGTATTCGGGAGGCTGAGACAGGAGAATTACTTGAACCCGGGAGGCAGAGGTTGTAGTGAGCCAAGATCACACCACTGCACTCCAGCCTGGGTGACACAGTGAATCTCTGTCTCAGAAAAAAAAAAAAGAAAAAGAAAAACAGAAAGAAAGAAAATAGCATCAATATGGGAACATACTAAATGAGGAGTTACCTTCTCCCATTCCCATCTCCCAGAGTAAACTATTAACAGCTTCTTATCATTCCATCCAGAAAAATTATGCGTATATATTGATATGTCCTGTTTTTAAAAAGTACACAAAATTGGTCATATCCCAAATAGTATTCTCTAATTTGTTATTTTAAACTTAACAATATATTTTTATACATATATAAATCTATTTTATTCTCTATAACTGTTAAATCATATTTTGTGAAATGGACGTACAATTCAGTCCAGGAAGATTGTGAAGTTTCTCTTTTTTTTTTTTTTTTTTGCGAACACTCGCTCATCCTCTTGCCCCTTGATTTTCTCCTGAGCGTCTGACTTGGCCAGGAGCTGTGATTCAGGTGACAAGTAAGATAGAGAAGGTCCCGTGTACCCAAATGTCCAGGGCAAATTGCTGTGAAACTGTTGTAGGTGACAGTGTTTGCTTGTTTTCCTTACTGGAGAAAAGTTCCAACGTCAATAGCCAGTTTGCCATGTATCTTGATGGCTGAACATTTTGGACAAACTTCAATGTTTTCAATAATAAAATTCCACATTTGGAAAGGACCTGAAGGTCATTTGGCTTAACCTCCTTGAACTCACTGTAGAAATTTCTTCTACAAGCCTCTGTGTTATCATTTTTTTTTTTTTTTCTGAGACCGAGTTTCACTCTTGTTACCCAGGATGGAGTGCAGTGGCGCAATCTCAGCTCACCACAAACTCCGCCCCCTGGGTTCAAGCGATTCTCCTGCCTCAGCCTCCCGAGTAGCTGGAATTACAGGCATGCGCCACCACGCCCTGCTAATTTGTATTTTAGTAGAGATTTCTCCATGTTGGTCAGGCTGGTCTCGAACTCCTGACCTCAAGTGATCCGCCCGCCTTGGCCTCCCAAAGTCTGGGATTACAGGCGTGAGCCACTGCGCCCAGCCTGTGTTATCATTTACTGTCGCTATATCATAACATCGAACAGCTTTTACTAACAGAAATTCTTCCTCATTTCCTCAGACCAGTCACCATGCAATGTCCCTGCACTGGCCCCGCTCTGCCCTTTGAAACATCCTCGAACATGTGTGTTCCTCTTCCCACACGGCTCTCCAGATGATTGAGGACCTCGCTCACATCCCTGAGTCCACTGTTTATTCATTTAACAAATGTTTCTCTAGAGCCCGCCATGTTTCCAGCACTGAGACAGGCACCTCGCAAACTCCGTGAGGGCAGAGATATCAGTCTAACTTGCTATGTGTGGTAACCACAGCACCTAAAAGGGCTTTCTGTGCAGTAGGCATTTAATACGTATTTGTTGAATAAATGAATGAATACAAAGGTGGATAACATAGTCTCCGTCCTCAAGGAACTCTTAGTGTAGTGGGAGTGGGCGAACAGAACTACAGGCAACTCTAATCTAGGAGCCGGGAGAGAATGTGAGTAGCAAAATCTCAAAGGACAGGCCCCTAACCCAGCATTTGTTACCTTCCCTTCTCCGCTGTGAGGGATTATCCGTTATCTTCCCTTCTCCACCACCTCCCTCATGCACTGTGATGTCAGTCACATCATTCTGTCATGGTATGTCTGCGTGTCTATGTTTCCTAACTGTCAGCTCTTTGAGGACAGGGACTGAGTTTTATTTAGCTTTATAACCCTAATGCTTAGCAGAGGGTCTGGCCTAGAGGATACATTTCTTATTTATTTACTTAGATATTTATTTTATTTATTTGTTTATTTATTTATTTGCTCTTGTCACCCAGGCTGGAGTGCAGTGGCGCAATCTTGGCTCACTGCAACCTCCACCTCCTGGGTTCAAGCGATTCTCCTGCCTCAGCCTCCCGAGTAGCTGGGATTACAGGTGCCCGCCGCTATGCCCCGCTAATTTTTGTATTTTTTTTAGTAGAGATTGGGTTTCACCAATCATGTTGGCCAGGCTGGTCTCCAACTCCTGACCTCAAGTGATCTGCCCACCTCAGCCTCCCAGAGTGTTGGGATTACAGGGGTGAGCCACCATGCCCGGCCCATAATCATTAAATGAAGTGACTGACTGACTGATGGATGGCTAAATGAATTAATACATTAACACTCCCATGGAAAAAAAAAAATTGAAGTAACTGCTTTCATGGGATTACATTAGTCTTGCCTGACGTTTTAACAATACAAAAACTTAGTGAAGTAGAAGTGACAGAAATCTTGGGAGGAGATGACCGTGATAACTAGGGCTCCAGAGCCTCTCTGTTTTGACCAACATTTAATGAGCACCTACTCTGTGCCAGGTGCGCTGCCAGACTCTAGGTCAAGGCAAACGAGACACAGCTCCTGCCTCTAAGGTGCTCCCCGACTAGAAGAGGAGATACACACGGAAATCACGGGGCCGCAGGTGACTCTGACAGGGTGACAAGGTGCCGTGCAGGGTGGGGTGGTCAGGAAAGCCGCCTGGAAGAGAAGGCGCCCGAACGGAGTCCTGAGGAAACTGTCCGGGTCAGGAGACGAAGGAAGGCCATTCTGGGTGGAGGCAGCCACCTGGGCAGGGCCCGAAGGGGTGAGGACAGGCCTTTTTCAGGTACTGCATAGCACCTGGGAGGGCAGGGAGTGGAGGGAGCGGGAGAGGTGGAGGTGGGGCCAGATCAGGAAGGGCCTTATAGGACTGCTAAGGAATTTGGACTTGACCGTGATGAGGCCATGAGGGAGCCATTGAAAGAATTAAAAAATCCCAGGATAATCAGATTTGCATTTTAGAAGATTGTTCTTACAGCAGTTTAGAAAATGGATTAGGCTTGCACAGTGGCTCACACCTGTAATTCCAGCACGTTGGGAGGCTGAGGTGGGAGGATCACTTGAGGCTAGTCGGCCTCCCCAAGTGCTTGGATTGCGGGTGTGAGCAGGCCTTGTCTCCCTGGCTGCTTCAGTCTTCTGCAGACAGAAGGCTCTGTTAAATTTGCAAGCTACAAGCACCTGAGCCACACGATGGCCCAATCAACCAAGTCACGTGTAAAGCTATCTCTTGGCTGTGAGGAATAAAATCAATATTTTAAGACCTTAATTATTCAAATGCTATACCCCAGAGGTGATTCATAACTTGAGGAGCGCCTCAGTAGGAGAACACGGGCTAAAGATTTGTGTGAACATGGCTTAGCCTGCAATTTCCCATATGCAGTCAGTCAAAGGGCTGACAAAAGATAAAATAACAGAACTGTTCTTACACAGCTTCCCAAGGAGATCCCAGAGGAACCAGGCTGCTCCTGCTAAGAAGCCTAGACTCATAATCAGGAGAGAAGAAACTTGCACTAATGAAGGAGCCGCAGCCCCCCGGGCTCTCCGAGTGCTGGTGTCTTCAAGAATTCCTGCATCCTTTGCACAAAGTGGGGCTGGTAAAGCGGCAGGGGTGGGGCGGGAATGGGGGAGAATGGGACTCTTCCAGACACTACCTTTAGAATAAAATGTATGATATTGGCCGGGAGCAGTGGCTCAGGCCTGCAATCCTAGCATTTTGGGAGGCTGAGGCAGGTGTATCACCTGAGGTCAGGAGTTCAAGACCAGCCTGGCCAACATGGTGAAACCCCTGTCTCTAGTAAAAATACAAAAATTAGCTGGGTGTGGTGGCAGGTGCCTGTAATCCCAGCTACTCGGGAGGCTGAGGCAGGAGAATTGTTTGAACCTGGGAGGCGGAGGCTGCAGTGAGTGGAGATCATGCCATCATGCCATTGTGCTCCAGCCTGGGGGACAAGAGCCATATTTCTCTCAAAAAAAAAAAAAAAAAATGTAAGATACTTTCTGAGAAAGTGTCAGTAGTCTTGTATCCCTGCCCCTAAATCATCACTTCATGCAGGAACTTCAGCCTCCTGTCCTTGGTGCATGTGCTGTTAGGGCCATGTGTCAACCAGCAGGGGGCTCGGGGTGGGGTGGGGGTGGAGACGAGGGTGGGGTGGAGGTGGGGTTGGGGCGAGGGTGGGGTGGGCGTGGGTGGGTGGTGGGGTGGGGGTGGGGGTGGAGTGGGGGCGGGGTGGGGGGTTGGGGGTGGGGGTGGGCATGTGCGGGGGCGGGGATGGATTGGGGGGTGGAGGTGGAGGGCGGGGTGGGGGTGGAGATGGGGGCGTGGGTGGGGGGGTGGAGATGGGGTTGGGTGGAGATGGGGCGGTGGGTGGGGATGGGGCGGGGGGCGTGCGTGGGGGTGGATGCAGGTGTTGAGGGGTGGGCAGGGTGGGGCGAGGGTGGGGTGGAGGCTGGGTTGGGGTGAGGGTGGGGTGGGCATGGGTGGGGGTGGAGATGGGGCAGGGTAGGGTGGGGGCGGGGATGGGGCAGGGCGGGGTGGGGATAGGGCGGGGTAGGGGTTGGAGTGGGGTGGGGGTAGGGTTTGGAGTGGGGTGGGGGTGGGGTGGGGGTGGGGTGGGGTGGAGGCAGGGTTTGGGGGTTGGGGGTTGGGCGGGGGGGATGGGGCGGGGGGTGGGGGTGGGGGTTGGGTGGTGGGGCGGGGGTGGGGCGGGGATGGGGGTGGGGTGGGGGTGGAGATGGGGTGGGGTAGGGTGGGGGCGGGGATGGGGCAGGGCGGGGTAGGGATGGGGCGGGGGTAGGGGTGGGAGTGGGGTGGGGGTGGGGTGGGAGTGGGGTGGGGGTGGGGGTGGGGGGTTGGGGGGTGGGATGGGGGGGTGGGGTGGGGGTGGGGTGGCGGATCAAGTTAAGAGTGTGGATGGGGCCGGGCACTGTGGCTCACGCCTGTAATCCCAGCACTCTGGGAGGCCGAGGCGGGTGAATCACCTGAGGTTGGGAGTTTGAGAGCAGCCTGATCAACATGGAGAATCCCCGTCTCTACTAAAAATACCAAATTAGCCGGGCGTGGTGGCGGCGCCTGTGATCCCGGCTACCCGAGAGGCTGAGGCAGGAAAATGGGGGGAACCCGGAGGCGGAGCTTGCGGCGAGCCAAGGTGGCGCCACTGCGTTGAGGCCTGAGCGACAGGATGGTTTGGTGAAAACTCATTTCACTAATGGAGGAAGCAACTAAAGCCAGCCTAGAAAAATAGAGGCGGCGTGGCATGGTGGATGCTCCTGGATGGGCATGAAGCAGCCTTGAGTTCTGAGTCTCAGGCTCTGCCACTGTGTGACCTTGGACGAGACAACGTCCTTCTCAGCATCAGTTTCTGTGACACTAAAATAATGATCATAATCTCCTACTTACTGGGTTCTTGGGAAGATGAAATGCAGTTAAGAAGATTTGCAGAAGCACTTTGCTGTTCCCTCAGACTGTGTATTAGTCAGGACATTGCTTTGGTTTCTGTAACAGACACCGAAATAATAAAGGCTTAAACAAAACAATGTATTTTTCTCTCACATAGAGCCCCACGCTGGTGTGGCTGCTCTGGCCTCTGAGGTCTTCAGAGCCCCGCTCCTTCTGTCTTACTGGCTTCCTTAGCCTGCTCCAAGACGGTTCCCTGCCACGACCACATGCCAGCCGGCAGAAGGGGCAGGGGCCAAGGGAGGGCAAGTCCTGTCGCCATAGCCCAGCACTGTCTACACACTTCCTCCCTCTTCCTGTTAAGAGTCCTTCATCACATCTCGCTCTAAGAGAGGCTGGGAAGTGCAGTCGCTTTCTGGGAAGCCTACACTTGACTGAAAATTCCGTGATGATGAAAGAAGAGGGGATGGACTTTTTTTTTTTTTTTTTGGATGGAGTCACGCTCTGTCACCAGGCTGGAGTGCAATGGCACGATCTCAGCTCACTGCAACCTCCGCCTCCCGGGTTCAAGTCATTCTTCTGCCTCAGCCTCCCGAGTAGCTGGGATTGCAGGCGACTGCCACTGTGCCTGGCTAATTTTTGTATTTTTAATAGAGACGGGATTTCACCATGTTGGCCAGGCTGGTCTCCAACTCCTGACTTCAGGTGATCCGCCTGCCTCGGCCTCCCAAAGTGCTGGGATTATAGGCTTGAGTCACCACGCCTGGCCCTAAGAGATGGACTTTGAGGGACAATTCAAAGTTCCCACTAACTCCCCTATTTGTTTGTCTAATTCCCTTCCATCCTCAGGTCTCGAGTTTATGTCACTTCTTTGGGGAGGCCTTTCCAGACCCTCAAGTCTCCATTAGCTGCCCCCATTGCTCCCTTACGCCTCCTTCACAACGCTCGCTGCCCCTGTAATTTTTGACTGACTCCATTTTGCCATGAGAAGGTAATTCTGTACCCGTGGACTGTGCTTCCTCCCGAGGCCTGCCTGTGGATGCTCAATACATCCACACTGACAGGTAGCAAGGTGCTGTCCCCAGAGGGCTCCGGGAGCATCTCGGGCAGAGCTTCACAGCTTCGGGCCACCACCAAGTCCTCTCCAACCCAGGATTTGTTTGGAAAGAAACTGGTACCTTCTGCCGCTTCCTCAGTGGTGGGCGTGCCGGCACCGTATCCTTTTATCTGCTAGTCCTCTCTTCGTGTGGGCCTCTAGAACTGCTCAAGTCCAGCCTCAGATAGCCCATGAGTGGGTGACTGTGCCTTTTCATCATCTTGCTTCGCAGCTCTGTTGTTCAGGATCTGGGAAGGAACAGAGGGCGTTGTGGGAAGAGCTTTGCCCAGCACAGAGGCCAGAATGAAGGACACGGAGAGATTTGGTTTTCTATTCCTGGTCTATAATGCAACTAATGGGCCTGAAGCCTGCCCTGTGAAGAGGTGGGGAAGGAACCTCAGTGGAGGATGTCCCCAGGGAGTTGACCCACACCCTCCCCGCCCTTGTGGGGGCAGATGGCTCCCCAGGGTCTGGGCCCATGTGAACCCACTGTGTGGCTCCTGGGCCGCTCCCTGGTTCTCCACTTCAGTGACCTCTAGCTCTTTTTTCCTCTTTTCCTTTTTTTTTTGAGACAGTCTCACTCTGTCGCCCAGGCTGGAGTGCAGTGGCATGATCTTGGCTCACTGCAACCCCCTCTACCTCCCGGGTTCAAACGATTCTCCTGCCTCAGCCCCCGAGTAGCTGGAATTACAGGTGTGCCCCACCATGCCCGGCTAATTTTTGTATTTCTAGTAGAGACGGGGTTTCACCTTGTTGGTCAGGATGGTCTCAAACTCCTGATCCACTCGCCTCAGCCTCCCAAAGTGCTAGGATTACAGGCGTGAGCCACTGCACCTGGTCTCACCCTTGTTTTGATATAAAACTCATCATTTTCTAAGAAATCTCCTTCTTAGCTCATTTTCTTTGTTCCAAAGAATGTCTTTCAAGAATTTCATCAAACATGACTCTGGTTCTCCTGTTGAGTGGCGGGCTGGAGGGCTGTGCCCCGGGGTTGACCTTTATCCCGTCACATTCTGGGCACCCTCCAATTTTTATTTGATTTAAACTAGAGGGAAGATTGACTTGGGCTGGGAGCAGTCAGCTCTTTCTGGCAGTCTTCAGAGCTACTGAAGGGGAAGTCACCAGACACCAAGCCCCAGCGGTTGCTAGGTGCTCAGGTTACACTGATACACAAAACGAGGGTATTCAAGAGCCAAGTTCAAGTTTCCCTGCTTATATTTTTCCAGAGAGTTGGGGAGGGAGCAGCCATGTCCTACCCACAGCCCCTGGGAACTCTGCCTCATGTCTGGTATCAAGGGAATCTTTCCTCCCAGTGGTGGCACAGGACTGACCTGGGAACGCACACAATTGCAGCTTCGTTCTGGTAGCTGGGCTTTCCCCCCCATAAAATGGCAGTGTCCCTTTAATTCCCTGCAAGTCTCCTCTGTGGAGCTGGCAGTAGGTTAAATGAATCAACTGACCAGCCCTTTCTCACTGGGGGCTCTGGGGTAGAAATTCTTCTTACTTGCTTCAGCTTGTGTCCAGAAACAAAGAACAGTTAAGCAGGGATTAACTTTTCCCTCTGTGGGTTTCTCTGTCCTTTCTCAGAATAGTTCCACGTCTAATTCAGGGACGTAGGTTCCTCTTGGAGCCCCACTTCTTTCCTTCATTGACCATCCATACAGCTGCTGACTGTCCCGGCTGTTCCAGTCTTCCTCACTCCCACTACGGGGAGCAAAGTGTCCCTCTGGGTTGATTTCCCAGCATGGCTCCTTGCAACTCTGATTTTAGCTTCATCTATTTCTCTCCAGCACATACCCTGGACTGGCCTTCTGCACATTCCAAAAACTTTCTATTAATGACATTATTTCCCCAAGTAGCCTTCTTTTCTGAAAAAAAGAATATATTGAACATCTCACACACATATTCTAGTTCTCATTGAGATTTGACAGCAAAGGGTAGTAGAAAAAGTACTGATTTGAGAGTTAGGGTTTCTGGGTTCTCATTCTACCGTTGGCATTAACTAGTGTGTGACATGGAGAAAGTCGCTCCTCTTGGCTCATGGTCCCCTCTATAATGCCAGCGACTCTTTCAAATGCTAACAGTCTAGTGTCTATATTGAATAGTCTTGCCATCCCTTGTGAGTTTGATTGGCATTTTGTCAATCCCCATGACAAACTAGTTTCCAGTTTGGCATTCTTCATTCTCTCCATTGAGGGTGCCTGAAATAAAAGCCAATGGTTTAATGACAGTACTTGGGATGAGGACAGCTGAGATTAGGCCCAGGACACAACCTCCTCACACTGATATTGGGACCACAGGAGGCTGTGGCATCTTGTTCTTGAGGATTCCATGACAACCTGAAGTGTTCATCTCAAAAATGCCATCCTACCGCACCATATCCCTCGCCTCCCAAACTCACACCTTAGGCCAATCCTGAGGGCAACGAAGTAACTGGACATGACCCATCAACTGTGCTCCAGAAAAGGCATCCTGGCTGCCGCAGGTCTGCACCTTCCCTGCTGAGGCGGAGCCTTCGTTCCTGAATTTGTTTGCCAAATTCATGTGTCCCCAAATGGTCCTTCTTATAGAGACGTCTGATTTGCAATCCTTACAACACCTTCATTGCTTTAAAAGAATGGGGGAGATATCTCCTTCTAATTACATTTACAGGTCCCTTTTCTCTCCTATAGAAAACAGACTCAGGTTTTTTTTTGTTGTTTTTTTTTTTTTGTTTTTTAACTTGCAAATATTTCACATTTGTTTGGAGAGCAGATTTCTTTCCAGGTTTTTGGAACACTGAAGTCACTGACACATGGCTGTTGAGATATACTGTAGCTGAGTGCAAACATCCCCGGTTCCTAGTACAGTCAAACCTGCGTTTTAGGCCATGGTGGGTACAGGGAGGGATGAGCCTGACGTGGAACTGTCCCGGGGGATGCTGAGAATGGCCCTTTTCTGTCTGCAGAGCCCTTGAAGAGGAGATCTGAACAAGGTGTATTTTCATTTGTCTTGAGCCCTCTCACTTCCCGCCTCTCCCCTTACCCTGTCCCAGGGACAAGCTGATTCTACTTCAGATCTCTGTTTAGCAATGTTCCCCTTTTGGGAATAGTAATGGAACAGCCTAGGTCCCGGGGCATCAGTCCTGCCACATTTCTAGTCTGAGTCTAGCCCCACTTACCATTAGGCTCCCATTAGTCTGTTAGGCCCTCTTATCTAAAGGGCACCTATGAAGCAAGACCCAGTCTGGGGAGAAATGGCTGCCAAAGCCAGACACCTCGGGATCCTGCTCATTACTGTGACCTCCCTCGTCCCTGAGTTAAGTCTTAATCTGTGCATACTCGGTGGAAACTTATTTGTCCAAAGTTATTTGTCTATGTTAGTGCTTTAGGGCCTCCAAAAATCTGGCCAAGTTAGGTGGCATTAGAACAAGTATCTTGGCTGGGCACGGTGGCTCATGCCTGTAATCCCAGCACTTTGGGAGGCTGAGGTGGGCAGATCACGAGGTCGGGAGATGGAGATCATCCTGGCCAACATAGTGAAACCCCGTCTCTACTAAAAATACAAAAATTAGCCAGGTGCGGTGGTACACCCCTGTAGTCCCAGCTACTCGGGAGGCTGAGGCAGGAGAATCACTTGAACCTGGCAGGCGGAGCTTGCAGTGAGCTGAGAGCAAGACTCTATCTCAAAAAACAAAAATAAAAATAAAGAAGAGCAAGTATCTCTATTTTTGTTCTCTTGCTGTGCAACTTGGTTGCACTATATAGATGTACCTTTCTGTTGGTTTTATTTGATTCAAAGAGGGATGATCTTACGTTTTATATAAATATTAAATATTAAATTTGCCTGCTTGGTGTGCGAGCAAAACCTATAATCATTAATTTTGGTCAAGTTTAAAACAGTGATTCCCATGTATGACTGCACGTTGGTATAAACACGGCAGCTTTATAAAACTTCCCATGCCTGAGGCCCATCCCCCCAAATCTATTTTAATTGATTTGGAGTAGGGCCTGGGCCTTGATTTTTTTTTTTTTTTTTTTTTCTGTTTTTAAAAAGCTCCCTGATGATTCTAATTGCAGCCAAAATTGAGAGCCATTGTTCTGAATGATGCCTGAAAAATGTGCTAATTTGGTGTGTGGGGGGCAGGGGGCCGCAGGGTCAAAGGAGATGTTAAACTGAATTGGCTGACTTGTTTTGTCAGTCTTCAGCCCAGTAGCTGGATAGGAGCAAAGTCAAGATTACAGTGCAGTTATGTAAGGTTTGAGGATAAGCCTCTTCTCCTAAAACTGACTCATTACTGCATGTATATTCCATTTAAAGCAATCTAGAGCAATAATGTGGAAATACTGGGTGAGAACCACGTTTTGTGAATATGGTTAGGGCCCAGTAATATTCAATAATCATTCTATGACCAGAATGGAGAAGTGACAATAAAAAAGAAATCTCCCATTTAAAATAATCTGCGCTGGAAATGCCCTAGTGTTTCTCGTAATACCAGCTGCTACTAAGCCAGTAACACACTCGTATTGCCTTGAATTTCAAGACATTACTGTGGTGATCTCTGATGATTCGAGGCTCACATTTTGCCATCTCTTGTCCCTGACCTGAACTTCCGGTTCAGTGTGTCTGAAGGCAGAGTGGGAAGACAATTCAGGTAGCAGAGAAGTGAACAAAGGACAATCCCTGAATAGGTGAATTGAAGCTCGTTAGCAGTTAGCCCGGAATGAGGCTGATATCTCTCAGCAGGATTTTTCAGGAGCTGGGAATGGTTGGAATTTTTGTTTTCCTTTTCCTGGGAAAGAGAGGCCCGTTAGCTCTCCAGCTGCATTAGAACTTAATTTGTTTTGTTTGTTTTTGTTTTTGTTTTAACACTGTAGAGGGGACAGTACATTCCAAAAGTTAGAGGACAGCTAAGGGAGATTTGTCCTCTTTAGAGGATATCATGAAGCATATGGTGCCTCACAGGGATGGGGAAGGCAGTTCACAGGCAGGAGCCAAGACAGGGATTAGCTCATAGAAGGCGGCTGGCTGGATGTAGGAAGAGCTGCCAGGTAAAGGGACCCAAGCTTGGGACTTAAAGTTCAGGTCTAGTCGTGTTTTTAAAGAGTTGTCATCTTTCAAATATATAAGTGTAAAGATTTAGGAACTGCCCTCAGGAATGAGGTGCATGAAACTCACAGACAGACCAAAATCCCAAAATCTTTGGTACCTAGTGGACATTTCCCTGGGGCTGCTTCCTGGGCAGGGTGTCTGCTGCCCTCCACTAATAGCCAGGGAGCCCAGCCCTTGGTGTAGGAGTACAGGTTGAAATGCTCAGGGGTTTACCTGATCCCACAGCTTTAGAGGCAAGAAGCTGACATTTAAGGCTTTAACAGTGCTCCTTTTCTAAGTAAATGACAACCTGGAGAAAGGTCTAACTGAACCAGGCGTTTGACATTTTCAAGCTGACTTTCTTTTCAGAGAGACTGGAAGACTGACTCCCATCATACTCTTTCCCAGCCTCCTGGTGGAAAGGGAACCCCTAGTCCCACTGTGGTTCCTGAACATGCCAAAGGCACAGGCACAGGCTCAGCTTGGCTTAGCCTGCGGTCCCTTCCCGAGGGCTGTGTCTTCAGTGGGATGAGAAAGACGTTGGCAGAGGCTTTTAGGCTATGAACACGCCAGGTGCATTTAGTCAACAGTGTAAGCTGAATACCAGAAAAGATAAAGTAGAAAAAAGGGCTGCAAAATTGCCACCTGAGGCAGAACTATACGAGGCTCAGTCCAGGGGAGGCCCTGTTTCTCATGGCCCTTGTCTGATGGTCATGATAAATTAAACATAAACACCAACCCATATGCTAGAAATTGATTTCAACTCATTTACCAAATAAGCAAAATATCGGTATCGATGATGTATAGTTAGATCTCTATTTGCCAATCGATCTCCTTCTGCAGTCCCCAGTCTGTGCCAGACAGAGCAGACCACTTCTCCGTGCTGCCTAAGCAGTGCTTTCCTTGGACCCTGCTGTGCTCACTACTTCGGACAGGGAAAGTGACTCTCCCAGGCTACAATGGACCTGTAACTTACTCACCTTGCAACCTCAGCAGTGGAAGGCTCGTGGTGAACGTCGACGGAATGAACCTGCGTGTCCATGGAGTCCATCTGTTATCTCTAATAAACACTGAAAGTCAAAGAACAAGATGGAATAATCAGGAAACAGAGAAAGCGGTATCATCAGGTAACCAGGAGGTAGAAGCATAAGGATGAAACATGAAATCATTCATAGCAAGTTAGTTTCTCTTCTCCTGGTCACGTCACTCCCCACATCCCCAAAGGAGGAAGTGTAGTGGACAGGTGTTGGCTGAGAGTCCAGAGGACCTGGATCAAGAGTCAGGAGGGTGGTCTTCTCTCTAATTGAACGTGTGGCTTGGAGTCAGTTCCTCTCCTTTTCTGGGCTTCAGTTTCCCCTTCTATAGAATAAGAATATTAGACTAGGTGGCCTCTCAAAGTCTTTACAGCTCTGATATTTTGTAATTTTATGCATCGAACGCTATAATTCCAAAGTATTAAAGAAAAGGGCAGTACCCCATGGTTTGAGGGGCAGGGACTATAGCACAGACTGCACCAGACCCACCAGCCTTTAGTTCTGGAGGACCTAAGTGAGTGTCAGCTTGAAAACACTCAGTGTTTGAAATGCCAGACCACAGCTGCACAAAATAGGAAAAATCTTGTTAGGAAATGACCACAGTCCGCTAGAGCTGTGGAAAACATTGCCTCAGACAAAAAGGACTTTTCCATTGGGGGAAAAAAAAAATCAGCAGTATTGTGTCTGCTCATGCCGTCTGCCCCAGCAGTTCTCATCGAGTCCTGCCTACTCAGGTCCCCGGCTCTGGGGCAGTGCTTTTCCACTTCATGTCGGTCCTAATGGTAAATGCAGGTTGTTCTCCTCTTCTGGCCCCAACTGCCCCAGGAATCAGACTTTGAAGTCATTTTAAAATTCATCTTTGGACTGTCTGACTTGTCAATGCTTCCTCCAGAGGCAAAAACCACAACATGCTTTCACTGGAATGATCTCGCGACACCTATTGAATCCCCTGTGTGTGAGGAGATCTCGCGACACCTATTGAATCCCCTGTGTGTGAGGAGATCTCGCGACACCTATTGAATCCCCTGTGTGTGAGGAGATCTCGCGACACCTATTGAATCCCCTGTGTGTGAGGAGATCTCGCGACACTATTGAATCCCCTGTGTGTGAGGAGATCTCGCGACACTATTGAATCCCCTGTGTGTGAGGAACATGACACCCCAGGTAGGGAAGTGCATTGCTCAAGGTCACATACAGAGGTCAGGGGACTGGGTCCTGAGGCTGGCGCAGGGTTCTTCCCATTTCCAAGCTGTCTCTAGCCACAGGGCCGATTCTCATCTACCTTCCCACACAGAGGTTTCCCGACCAACCAACGAGCCAACCAGCTAACCACCCTGTGCGTATTTCCTATACGCCTCGGACTCTGCGTTCTCTGATGCTCTGCTTTGTAAACAATTATTTTTTCACTGTTCCCAAATGCAACAGTAAACAGTAAGCACTCACCTTTGGCGGCAGAGCAGAGCTGGCCTGCTTCTTTGAGTCCTGCTTCAGTTTCTGGAACTTAAGCATAGTGTCCCTCCTATTCCTTGGAAGACATGCAGCTGCTAAGAAGGAGTTGCATATTTCTACGTGGGGTCCAGGGAGAGATGTCTGGTCAGACCCCAGCTCTGGGCCAGGGTGGCTTTGGTCTGAGCAGTGTTCAGACCTATGCAGGAAGCCGCACCAGGTAGAGAGGAGGCCTCAGCCTGCCCAGGTACCCACCCTGGTGCAGCCCTCTCCGTCTGCCACCATGAGGGCCCCTTCCTGAGGCTCCACAGTTGGGCCAGGTGCAGTCCTTGCCCAGTCAATGCTTTCTGGGCTCACTCTCTCGAACAGGAAGTAGCCCCTTTTGTTCTTAGACCACCACAGATGCAGACAAAGCCCGGCTTTTAAAGAAGAAATTTCTACTAAAATAAAATAGAAAATAAGCAAAACCTAGATATGATCATATTTACAGACTATAATTTTCTAAATAAAATGTTAAATGCATATTTATGGTAGAAAACTTGGAAATAGATATTTTAAGAATCCATAAGCCCACCCATCGCCTAGCCCCGTGCTGCCTCTAACACAGTAGCAAGGAAGCAGGTGTTGCCACTGAGCGTTTGAAATGCGGCTGATCTGAACGTGGTAGCAAGTAAGCAGGTGTTGCCACTGAGCGTTTGAAATGCAGCTGATCTGAACAGAGATGCACTGTAAGTGTAAAACACACACGGGAGTTGGAAGATTTAGTACCGAAAATGTAAAATATTTCGTTAATACTTTCAAAAATACTCATTACATGCCTGAGATGATAGCATTCTGGATATATTGGATTAAACATATATATATATATATATATACACACACACACACATATATATATATATTTTGACAGCGCAGTGGTGTGATCAGCTCACTGCAACCTCCACCTCCCAGGTTCAAGCAATTCTCCTGCCTCAGACACCCGAGTAGCTGGGATTACAGACACCTGACACCACGCCCAGCTAATTTTTGTATCTTTAGTAGAGACGGGGTTTCGCCACGTTGGCCAGGCTGGTCTCAAATTCCAGACCTCAGGTGATTCACCCATCCTCGGCCTCCCAAAGTGCTGGGATTACAGGCGTGAGCCACTGCACCCAGCCAACAAATATATTATTAAAATTAATTTGACCTGTTTCTTTTTACTGTTTTTGGAAGCTACTGAAAACCATAAAATTATATATATGGCTCACATCACATGTCTGTTGGACAGCCCTGATCAAGAGAAACCACTGATAACATTTTGGCACACCCGCTCCATTGTGGGGTTTATATATTGAAGAGTCCGGTCATTCTGGCACCTCCCCTCCATTGTGCGGTATATATATTTGAAGAGTCTGGCTCCCGGTTAAACACCTATGTGTGATTTTTCAGGTCTGACTGCAAGCAATGACAGAGGCTTGACCTGGCAGGCCTCCCGGGGAGGCTCCCCTCCCCACACCAGAGCTGGTGCCCAGCCAGCACTCAGGAGGCTCTGAGGGGAGTTAAGGACTCAGCCCCACTGTGCTATGCTCTTCACATGTTTGCATTCTTAGCCTGGTGTCTTCATTCCTAAGTCTCTTTCTCTGAGGCCTTGGGCTGAGGTTTTCTTCAGGTGCCTCTTCTGAGGCCTCCTTACCAGGGGGAGGAGGGAGAGCCCTGAAGACCTGTTTCGCCAGTCTGACTCAGCACCCAGGACTTTCCCACTCTACCCCGCACCCCCACCCCAGGGGCCATAAAACTGCTGGAGCCTTTGGTTGGGGGCTCCCTCAACAGTGAGATGTCCGCCACCTCGGCACCGACCCACCTGACCCTTGAAGGGTGCACTGTTTCATGGGGAAAATGAAACAGGAGAGCCTGTGGCTTCTCCGGCTTTAGCCTCCTATTTATATTAAGACTATCATAGCAAGTGATTAAAGGTGGCACTGGTTTTTTTTGTTTTTGTTTTTGTTTTGGTTCATTCTTGCTGTGATGAGCTACTCTGACATCTGACAGCTCAGCTCTCTCTCCCAGCTTAGCTGAACTCCCAACAGTATTTTTTTTCTTTTTTTTCGGGGGGAGCAGGCAGAGTCTCACTCTGTTGCCCAGGCTGGAGTGCAGTGGCTCGATCTCGGCTCATTGCAACCTCCACCTCCTGTGTTCAAGTGATTCTCCTGAGTCAGCCTCCTGAGTAGCTGGGACTACAGGCACACGCCACCACACCCAGCTAATTTTTGTAATTTTAGTAGAGATGGAATTTTGCCATATTGGCCAGGCTGGTCTTGAACTCCTGACCTCAAGTGATCCACCTGCCTCAGCCTCCCAAAGTGCTAGGATTACAGGTGTGAGCCACACAGCCCTCCCAACAGTGTTTTTAAAAACAAAACAGTAATCACATTGAAATACAATTATATCTGTCTCAGTCAGGGTCCCAACAGGAGACAGATGGCACCGTCACATCAGGGTAACTCAGGGAGGTTTTATTTATAAAAAGCTAACTAATAACAAACTTAAGGATGGAGTGGAGGAGAATGAAAAAATAACTCAGAACCCGAGGGCTGGCGGCGGCAGACCTGTGACCATCCCTAAGTCCAAAGGGACCAGAGGAGGGGTAGGCTACCAGAACCAGGAAAGAGAGGCAGCTGTGCGGAGTTGGGGTGCACTTAAAGGAAGAAAACGACCAGCCCAGGGCACGGTCATAGGAATGCAGCCAGGGAAATAAGCAGCCTGGAATCCCTTTTCTCCTTCCCCCCGATCTGCTAAGGCTCTTCATTGGCTGACTCCAGTCAGAAGCCGGAGGAGATGGAGTCTGTTGCCCTAGTCCTCTTTCAGTGCAGGAGGCAATGGAGATGGCCAGAGGTGGGAGTACGAGGATGGGGTGAATCTAGAGAGGCAAAGAGCTGACTGCAACCAGCCTGGCCAACACGTCAAAACCCCATCTCTACCAAAAATACAAAAATTGGCCGGGCATCGGGAGGCTGAGGCAGGAGAATCGCTTGAACCCAGGAGGCGGAGGTTGCAGTGAGCTGAGATGGAGCCACTGCACTCCAGCCTGGGTGACAGAGCGAGACTCCATCTCAACAAACAAACAAAAAAACAGAGGTGTCTGCGCTTTTTTCTCGCAGCATTGCCCTAAGCCATAGCCTAAGTGCCCTATTTCCTTGTTAATGTAACAGATCTTTGTCCTTACAGTGACCGAGTGGCACAATTTACTGAGCACCCACCCCATGCGCCGAGCACCCCACCCCATGCACCGAGCACCCCACCCCATGCGCCGAGCACCCCCATGCACCGAGCACCCCCATGTGCCGAGCACCCCACCCCATGCACCGAGCACCCCCATGCACCGAGCACCCCCATGCGCCGAGCACCCCAGCCCATGCGCCGAGCACCCCCATGCACCGAGCACCCCCATGTGCCGAGCACCCCACCCCATGAGCCGAGCACCCCACCCCATGCACCGAGCACCCCCATGCACCGAGCACCCCCATGTGCCGAGCACCCCACCCCATGAGCCGAGCACCCCACCCCATGCGCCGAGCACCCCACCCCATGCGCCGAGCACCCCCATGCACCGTGCACCCCACCCCATGAGCCGAGCACCCCACCCCATGCGCCGAGCAGCCCACCCTATGCGCCGAGCACCCCACCCCATGCACCGAGCACCCCACCCCATGCGCCGAGCACCCCCATGCACCGAGCACCCCACCCATGCACCGAACACCCCACCCCGTGTGCCGAGCACCCCACCCCATGCGCCGAGCACCCCACCCCGTGTGCCGAGCAGCCCACCCTATGCGCCGAGCACCCCACCCCATGCACCGAGCACCCCACCCCATGCACCGAGCACCCCCATGCACCGAGCACCCCACCCCATGCACCGAGCACCCCACCCCATGCGCCGAGCAGCCCACCCCATGCGCCGAGCACCCCACCCCATGCGCCGAGCACCCCACCCCATGCGCCGAGCACCCCACCCCGTGTGCCGAGCAGCCCACCCTATGCGCCGAGCACCCCACCCCATGCACCGAGCACCCCACCCCATGCACCGAGCAGCCCCATGCACCAAGCACCCCACCCCATGCGCCGAGCACCCCACCCCATGCGCCGAGCACCCCCATGCACCGAGCACCCCACCCCATGCGCCGAGCACCCCACCCCATGCACCGAGCACCCCCATGCACCGAGCACCCCACCCCATGCGCCGAGCAGCCCACCCTATGCGCCGAGCACCCCACCCCATGCACCGAGCACCCCCATGCGCCGAGCAGCCCACCCTATGCGCCGAGCACCCCACCCCATGCACCGAGCACCCCCATGCACCGAGCACCCCACCCCATGCGCCGAGCAGCCCACCCTATGCGCCGAGCACCCCACCCCATGCGCCGAGCACCCCACCCATGCACCGAACACCCCACCCCATGCACCGAGCACCCCCATGCACCGAACACCCCACCCCATGCACCGAGCAGCCCACCCCATGCCTCTGTCCTGTCTGGGTTTGTAGCCTGAGGTAGATTCAGAGGACACTATCTGGTGGGGTGTGTCTGCACACACACATGCGCACGCACGAGTATTATGCTCTCAGTCCCTATCAGAATATGCTTCCTTCAATCTTAGGCTAGAGGCACAGAGGCCCCGGGGGCTCACACCCTCCGTTAAGATTGAAGGAAGCATATGCTGATAGGGACCGAGAGTATAACACGGTGCCTTCCATGAGCTGGTTCCTTTGAATCCTGCCCTCATTTCCACTGTCCTCAGCCTCTGCTTTATTGAGATGAGTCCCACACCTCCCACCCACTCCACCCCACTCCTTGCTGGCTAAACACAAGTGCCTGGTGCCCTCCAAAAAAATCGTGAGTCTACGAAAAGGGGGAGTCTGGAAAAGATGGGAGTGACCTCTGTCAGCTAAGATTTCCGGAGCTGAGTGGACTCCCCTGGGAGAGCGCGCAGAGCTCCACTCCCTAATTGAATCTTCAATTGTCTAGTTTAAGTTTGCTGGAAAATTAGATGAAAAAACTCCCCAGGCCACACACTCCTGGAGCCAAGGGCCGGGAAAGTGGCAGGGAAAAGGAAGATTGCACAGACTCTTGTCGTCTACGTAAAAGGCAAGGGGTGCTGAGTTGGGGCTGAGATCCACCAAAGACCTCGTCAGGGTTTAAGGGTCAGCTGGGGGACCTGTGCTCAGGGACAAGGAGGCTTATTTGCAAAGGAAGAAGGAGCCTAAGAGAGGGGCATAGAAAACACTGAGAGAAGGTAATGCCGCGGCGGGGATGTGGCGAGCAGAAGGGAGTCATTTTATAGAACAGGAAACAATCTGTTGCGGGGATTATTATACCTCCTGAGGAAGAAAAGGCAATTTAATTTTTTGGGAGAAGGCAATCAGAGTGTAAACTGACGAGGATGCCATCTGAAACAGTGTTCCTTCTGGGCTTGTCTAGACTCTGGAAATGCAGAGGACCCGGGTGTCCTATCAGAAGCAAGCCCGGGGGTGCAAACAAGTCTTTCTGGCTGGAAGGAAGGTGCAGGCGCAGCAGTGATGTCCTTCCGGCACTGTGCCTGGCACAAGTGGGCACCCAGCACATTCGTGCCCACCTGGCTGTTGCTGTCTGCCCCGTCACCCGCATCTCCAGACTCCTTCATTCATTCCCTCATTCATTCACTTGTCTGACAAATGTTTACGGAGCTCCTCGCTCTGTGCCGGGCATAGGGCTAGGCACTGAAGGAGATGAGAGAAAAATAAGTTAGAGTTTTCACCTCCAGAGAGCTGATGGTCTAGTGGAGAAGCAAACCAATGAACATATTTCCAAGTCTCCAATGCAGTAAAGGACAGCGACAGGGAAGAGCTCGGTTTGACAGTGTAAGGACTAGGGAGGGGTTGAGAAGACTTCTCTTACAAGTGAAGAGCCAAGAAAAAAAAAAAGGGGACTGAAAGAAAGGCCCAAGAAGGAGGAAGAGAATTAGAGGAGATTTATTCCCCTAGTCCAGTAGGCAGAAGCTCAGCAGATATTTCTTGGCCCACGCCCCATAAAAATTGAATCCATAAATAACGATTTAATAATTAGTCTTGTGAATCCTGTTACGAATACAGCTTTTCTCTTGAATTTATGGAGGAAGATGGAGTTCCATGTTTAGTTTTCCATGGATAAAGATAAGGGACCCTGGGTTCCCTTTGTGTTCCCCACTCCCCGGGGGACGGTCCTTGGACAGCTGTGGAAGAGTATACGGATCTGAGGAACTGGTCACAGTGAAGAGCTGTGGAATGATCCCTGGGTGGGGCGTCCAAGTTTCCAAGCCAGGGCAACTGAGAAATTGCCAACCACAGTTCAGGGTCTTTGAAGCATTCCTGGGTAAGAACCTGAGAAGCTGGTCCCGTTGGGCCCTGAGGGATCTTTTGGATGGGAAGCCTTTGCTTCTGTCCCCCTTGTCCAGCTTCACCCTCTGGTTTAGACTCAGCTTTGCCTCCTCCACCTGGAATGGGGCTCAGAGCACCTCCCATTCCCGGTCCCTCCACCCTGTCACAATCCACTTCCTGGATGTCTAGCAAAATACCTCCACCTAAGGCAGAACTGGAATGGCTCCAGGATCCACTTCTGTTAAGCTCAGAGGAATCTGGCCACAGCAGAAATAATAGCCTCTAAAAATAAGTCCCTTTTTCTTTTTTCTTTTCTTTTCTTTTTTTTTTTTTTTTGAGACAGAGTTTCGCTCTTGTTGCCCAGGTTGGAGTGCAATGACGCGATCTTGGCTCACTGCAACCTCCGCCTCTCGGGTTCAAGGGATTCTCCTGCCTCAGCCTCCCTAGTAGCTGGGATTACAGGCATGCAGCACCACGCCCAGCTGATTTTTTGTATTTTTAGTAGAGAGGGGTGTTCACTATGTTGACCAGGCTAGTCTCGAACTCCTGACCTCAGGCGATCTGCCCGCCTCAGCCTCCCAAAGTGCTGGGATTACAGGCGTGAGCCACCACGCCCGGCTAGAAGTCTCTTTCTCTAATATATTCTCCCATTTGCTTCCCCACAGGACTGGGCCCAGTGGCCTTCCCACTGTCAGTCACCACCACCAGCCCTTTGAGAGCCTGCCATTCTGGAACCTGCTTTTCCAGCCACAGTCTTCAGATGATGAGCAACCTCCAGCAGAAAGAATGTAAATTACAACATGCACACAGATCCCATCATGATGAGAGTGAGTGGAGATGATGCCCTATTTCCAAGCAGCCCAGAGTGCGTGTGTGCCAGACACGAGCGGACTGCCGGAGATAGCTGACACAGATCCGAGGACACAGAAGGAGGCTCTTTAAAAAGCCAGAGCAACAGCAAGCATGTGAGAGGTCTGATTAATCCACCAAGGGCTTATCTATGCATCAACAAACAGCAATGGTCTGCGTCTTGTTCCCCTCGGTGTTCCCTGGATACTTCCTGGCTCATGCAAGACACTCGATATTTATTTGTTAGATGAACAACAAATACATGAATATTTAGACTCATTTGTCTCAAATTGCCTGAGGTTTTAACTACCCCAACCAGATATTTTGGAATCATAAACACCCAGGCATTGAATAATTAAATACATATGTAAACACCTGGAGTTCACTAATTTCCTTGTGATTTGTCCCCTGGGAGGCTGTGCACTGCTAGGCAGAGAGTGGAAGAAAATCTCTGGTGCTTGTTGATAATCACAGAGAAAGATGAACTTGTGCTATATGTGTATAAGTGTGTGTGGCCGAGGACAGGAAAAACGAGAAAATGATTCTGTAATGGAAAAATATCTCAAGTCTTCCGTATTTGTCTTTATGAGGACTCCCCTGGTCAGCTCCCGTGAGCAGGGCCCGTCCCTTGCTGTCAATATCAGTCTTCAGGAGCCTGCTGTGAGTTTAAATGGGCCCTCCAGTTCTCAAGAGGTTGCTGTCTGCTTTCCCAGCTCTGGGACCCTTGCATCTGGCTGTCCGGGCCTTGTGCAGGAATTTAATTCTGTCACCATCTCACTGCAAGAATGTTCTAACTGTCCGGCAGATGCTGGTTGTCCCCACTTGGAGACAATGATGGAGTGGGTAATTCTGTAATTGGGGCTAGACCTGCTGCCGACCCACTATTTGGGCCCCATGGCTCAGTACTGGCTGAGGGAGGATTGGATTCTGCTTCCATCTTGGTGAGGGTCAAAGATGCTGGAGAAGGAGGTAGGTACCAAGAATCGTAGAACAAAGGTGCTTATTAGACAAGAAAGAGATTGCTCCACGTGACTCCGGCGGGCTTGGAATGGGCCTGGGTGGCAGCTTAGATGTGACGGACGCCAGGTAAGCCTTCCAGCTTCACGGGGATCTGACTTAGCCTTCCAGCTGATGCACATGCACACACAGGGGAAGCCAGGGCTGTGGCAGGAAATGGGGCGTTCCCAGGGTGTGGCAACTAGTGTGGCTGGGGACAGGGCTGTTCACAGCTATGCAGCTTGAGAGAGCAGGGCTCACTGAGCAAGGAGAAGGGCCGTGGCTACAACCAGCCACATTGAAAAGTCACTTCCTTCTCCTAAATCACAAACTTTCCCTCAACACTGACGTGAAACTGTTTATATTTCCTAGCAAAAGACTGAACAGAAGTTAAGATGAACGACAGATTGCAAACTTTCCTTCTCTTTGAGTGGTGATGGGGGTGGGAGGGGATAGAGATGTTTGTGGAAACACAGAGAGACACAGCCATGATGAATCAGTTTGTCTATGAAGTATTTGACCACACACATTAAACGAATTGGAAATTAGCAGTCAGCTCTAATATCTCTTTATACCCAAGTGACAAAAGTCAGACCATTAAGCTTCTGTTTCTCTGACCTTTTAACAGCAGGAAATAAAAATCTAGCAATAATAGACAGCAAATTCCTTCTTTTGTCTGGGTGGCAGGGGAATGGGGAATAGAAATATATCCTGCATCTTCATCAGTTAATAGATTTTAGTGGAATTACCAAGTCAGAGAGTTCCTATTACACGGAAAGAAGCAGCCTGAGTTTCCAGTTTATTACTAACTTACAGATCAACTGCATGGTTTGAGCCGATGTTTTCTTTTTCTTCTTTCTTCTTTCTCCTTTTTTAATGAAAACGAAAGTCCTTTGTGTACAGTCTCTCTGAACTTTCAGAACAATGTAATTGTTCTTAAGTCACACGATTCCTTTGGGGACACACGAAGGGCACTTCTAAACCCATAATCCTGGGCTATAAAAAGGATCTGGGGCGGGCGATCAAAGGTGAACTGCCATTCACAACCTCTCCTTCAAGCCCCCTTCCCATCTCCCTGACAGTTTTATAGAAGTCCTTCTCTTTTGCTCCAACCCAGATCAAAGAATTGGATAGAGGGGTCTCCCCACCCCCTGCCTGGCATGGAAGGAAGGGATTACCTCCAGAATTAGAAACCCCAGGGCAGTGGGCTTACCCTCCTCCCTGGGTTGCAGGGGGTGAGACCTGGAACCTCTCTTGTCAATAGGAACAGACCAGGACAAAGATGGAATAAACTCAGGGTGTCCCGCTCTATTCTGGCAGCAGAGGAGACAAACTTGGTCTCTCTTCCCTCCAACCTTCAAAAAAGAAATTCTCTGATCTTCTGTGCCCAGTTTTAGTTAACATCTACAAGTTGTTAGGATCGTGTTTATGTATCCATAAACCTTCCCTTCCCTCCCACCCAAGCAGCAGTCCCCACCCAGAGCATCAGAAACTCCCCCTAAACTCTGAGTCTCGGACATCAGTGAGCTGAGGGAGGCGGAAGGAGCTGCAAGGTGTGCTACATCAATTCGGGTCACAGCCTCATCCATTGGTAATTTGTTCTCAATACCATCCCCTACTTTTTCCTGGGCATGCTGGGATCTGCTTAGGACTTGGGGTTCAAGGTACATTTCCTGGGAATACTTATTCGAGGGCTGGAAGTGCCTCAGTACCCAGAGACTCCCCACCTAGTCCTGAAAGGAGACACCAAGAGTGAGGTAGGAGCAGGAGCACCAGGAAGCCGCCGTTACTCTGAGAATCTCCAGGCCTCCTTCCCTCTTCTATTCAGCGTGGACCCAGCACACTGGTTAGTGCAGACCCTCCATGACAGGGGTGTTCACAGAGATGAAACACACAAGTTCCCCAAATCCTGCCATCTTCTTCTTTGAAGGGACTTGAAAAATTATCTAAGACTCTCCCACTGTGGTATAAAAGAATCTTAAACAGAGAAGCAGGACAATCCCAGTTCACCCAGAGTCACCTGCTCAAGCCACAACCTGAAGCCAGATACCCTGACTCAGCAGGACCTCTGCAGCCGGGTGCAGTGGCTCACGCCTGTCATCCCAGCACTTTGGGAGGCCGACGTGGGCAGATCACGAGGTCAGGAGATCGAGACTTTCCTGGCCAACACAGTGAAACCCCGTCTCTACTAAAAATACACAAAAAAGTTAGCCAGGCGTGGTGGTAGCCTCCAGCTACTCGGGAGGCTGAGGCAGGAGAATGGCTTGAACCCGGGAGGCAGAGGTTGCAGTGAGCCCAGATCGCGCCACTGCACTCCAGCCTGGGCGACACAGCAAGACTCTGTCTCAAAAAAAAAAAAAAAAAAAGGACCCTCTGCTACCCCAACTGCCGCCTTCGGTCTCCGCATACGTTGCCCCACCAAGGAAATTCAGCTCCTAGAGCGTTTGGTCCTTCCGGGGATGCTGGGGAACTCATTTGACTTTCTCTCTGTCACTTGTAGGAAATGTTACAAAATTGTGTTTGCATTGAAGCTTTTCTTTCTTCCAGACGTATTGTGTCATCATCTAGTAGGCTAACTAGTTGTTTTAACAGATGATATTATGGTTTGAACGTGGATTGTGCCTGTTCTTTCCCTGTTCTTCTGCACACAGTCAAACGGGTCTTTTTGGTGATTTATCTTTAGCTTCCCTCAACCCTTGAAACGTCAACCTTCTCTATGCTTTTGATTTCCTCTGAGATTCGTAAGAGTCTGTGACATTCTTCTGTATACACCCTTGATTTTGTGCCCCTCCTTCCATCTTTGTGTGTGTTCTCTTCAAATTGGCGCTCATCAGCAGAAATGCTGTTTTCTTTGGATGTCTCCTCTTTTCTTCCTCATTAGGATCATTTGCAATTTTAGGTTCTGAATTTTATTTTTAGAGCCATCCTTTTTTAGCCATACTCCCTTTCAGAGGTTCTCACTATGAGATCATCTATTTTGAATGTTTTGAAATCTGCTTTCCTCAAGTCTGTACGTCTGAAGACACACATCCTGCTTTAATAGGATGGACACTAGCCCAAGTTCTTATTATTTTCACATCACTCACAGTTCTTTGCTGGTCCTCTTGCTGTTACTTGTTTCTTTCAAGTGATGAAAATTATAATTAGGCTACTTAAAACTTTACCAAATGCTCTGCTTTTTAAAGAAAAAGGAGGCTTATAGGCTTCCACATAATGTATTTTTTTTAAGTCAACATTCGTCATTGTATTTTGCCTTGATGCTAGTTTCCAAAGATGTCTGCAACAGCAACTCCCATCCAGCGTTATCTTCTAACTATGTGACTCTGACATTTCTCCCCTCAAAATGTGGGATCTACACTCCCACCTCCTAAGGTGGGCAGGCTTGTGACTATGGCAGAAGGAATGCTATGCAACTTTCAGGGCTGGATCATGAAAAGTGATGCAGCTTCTATCTGGCTCTTTCTGGGGGTGCTTGTTCTTAGAACCCAGCAGCAATGCTATGGGGAAGACCCATTAAGTCATGTGAGAAATTACATGAAGAAGTCCAATGCAGGCATTCTGGATGACGGCCCAAGCGAGGTCCCAGCAAACAGTCACAACCAGAGTGAGACATGTGAGCAGAAGGTGGCCCCTAGATGATTCCAGCCCCCAGCCACACCCAGACTTCAAGTCTTTCCAATTGAGGTTCCAGATATTGTGGAGAAAAGACAAGCCATCTCTGCTTTGGCCTGTCTGAATTATTGATCCACAGAAACCATGAAAGATAATAAAATTAGTTTTTAAGTCACTGAGTTTTTTTTAGATGATTTGTAATGCAGCAATGGAGAACTCATGCAATAATTAAAATCCATTAACTAAGAAATAATAATTAAGACTCATTAAGAATACATAATCTATACCCTTCTTCTGATTGATCGCTTCTTAATTTACTCCCATTCCAAAACTCTATCCCTATAGTTCAGTTCCAACCCACCAGAGGAAAGGGCAGCCATGACTGCATTGGTCCCAGTCATTGGACAGAGACAGGACAAATTAGAATCACTTACTCTTGACTATAGAAGCAATTAGATTATCCTTGCTTAGTATACTGTGTGAACTTTTAAAAGAGCAAAATTAAAACATCTCTCACATACTTTTCTAGCTGATTAACATAACACGATTCCAGCAGACCCCCTACTGGAAAATGTGTTCCTTCGTTTTCCAACTTCTTGAGTCAGAGAGCATTTAGTTGCAATGAACAGAACTCATTCAAGCTAACATAAGCAAAAAAGAACATTGATTAGAAATAGAGGATCTGGTGGAGCCCCAAGACGGGAAATGAGGCCAGGCTTCATAGGAATTAATGCCAGAAACTGCAAAGCTGACAAGAGCCAGACTGGTTTGTGTCTCCAAATCTCTTTCTCTCTAGAGCTATATTGTCTTTTATTTCTGGCTCTCTAAAGCACATGCCTTCTAAATCTCTCTCTCTCTCTCTTTCTCTCTCCCCAGAGAACAGTTTAGCATGTGGTATGTGGTTAAGGGCAGTCTCCAAGCCAGGGTGCCAAATGCCAACCCCACGACTTAGTTATTGGTGACTCTGGGCAAGTTCCTTAAGCTTCTGTTCTTCAGTTTCCTCTTTTGTAAAGTGGGAATAAAGATAACAATGATACTTTTACCTCATAAGATTGTTGCGAGATTGAATCAATATATGTGAAGTTCTTTGAACAGTGCCTGGCACATTGCAAGCATTTGCTTTCATTATTATCTTTCTTTGCTTACTTCACCATGTCTGAATGTGGGTGCCTTGGTACTAGCTTTTTATCTGTCTCAGTCTGTTTGTGCAGCTGTGACAAAATATCTTGGGTAATGTGTAAATAATAGAAATTTGTTTCTCACAGTTCTGGACGCTGGGAAGTTCAAGATCAAGATGTCAGCAGATTTAGTGTCAGGTGAGGGCTCGCTCTCTGCTTCCAAGATGAAGCCTTGTTGCGTGGTGGAAGGCAGCAAAAGTGCTGAACTGTGTTCTTTCATGGCAGAAGAGATGGAGGGGCAAAAAGGGATTAGGGTGCTCTCTTCAACCTCTTTGATAAGAGCATTAATCCCATTCATGAGAGTAGAATACTCATGACTTAATCACTTCCCAAAAGACCCCACCTCTTAATACGATCATGTTGGGTATTAGATCTCAACAGCTGAGTTTTGAAGGTACACATACATCCAAACCACAGCAATAACCAACCCATAGTTCAAGCCCTTATTAGAAATCTAAGTTTCCAGCCTTGCGCGGTGGCTCACGCCTATAATCCCAGCACTTTGGGAAGCCAAGGCAGGTGGATCACAAGGTCAGGAGTTCAAGACCAGCCTGGCCAACATGGTGAAACCCTGTCTTTACTCAAAATACAAAAATTAACCGGGTGTGGTGGTGCACGCCTGTAATCCCAGCTACTCAGGAGGCTGAGGCAGGAGAATGGCTTGAACCTGGGAGACGGAGATTGTGGTAAGCCGAGCCAAGATTGCGCCACTGCACTCCAGCCTGGACAACAGAGCAAGACTCCGTCTCAAAAAAAAAAAAAATCTAAATTTCCGAGACCCAATTTTACATTCCTAGATCAGAACGTGTCTGACTGGACCAGCTGGAGTTACATGCCTACTCATGATTAATCAGCTGTTGCAGACGGTGAGGGAGTGAGGGCTGAGGGGACTCAGCAGTGAGACAGGGAGTTCATTCTCTGAGAAAGGGCTGTGGGCTGGGCTGGGAAGAGGGCTCGCCCGCCACTACCCCCACCTCCATCTTCACATAGGGCAGCTCTGCTACATCGAACCTCAGCTTTAGCTCCCTGCTAAGCAGAAACTCTTCCTATTATTGACTGACCCAAACGGCATGAAGGAGACGTCTTCCTTTAGCCAACGAGCCCTCCTCTCTCCACATAACTGTCTCCACATAACTAGTCTCCTCTCTCCATATGACTAGTCTCCTCTCTCCACATGACTAGTCTCCTCTCTCCACATAACTAGTCTCCTCTCTCCACATAACTCTCTCCACATAACTAGTCTCCTCTCTCCACATAACTGTCTCCACATAACTAGTCTCCTCTCTCCACATGACTAGTCTCCTCTCTCCACATAACTCTCTCCACATAACTAGTCTCCTCTCTCCACGTAACTGTCTCCACATAACTAGTCTCCTCTCTCCACATAACTAGTCTCCTCTCTCCACATGACTAGTCTCTTCTGTCCACATGACTAGTCTCCTCTCTCCACATAACTAGTCTCCTCTCTCCACATAACTCTCCACATAACTAGTCTCCTCTCTCCATGTAACTGTCTCCACATAACTAGTCTCCTCTCTCCACATAACTAGTCTCCTCTCTCCACGTGACTAGTCTCCTCTCTCCACATGACTAGTCTCCTCTCTCCACATAACTCTCTCCACATAACTAGTCTCCTCTCTCCACATAACTCTCTCCACATAACTAGTCTCCTCTCTCCACATAACTAGCTTCCTCTCTCCACATAACTAGTCTCCTCTCTCCACATAACTAGTCTCCTCTCTCCACATGACTAGTCTCCTCTCTCCACATAACTCTCCACATAACTAGTCTCCTCTGTCCACATAACTCTGTCCACATAACTAGTCTCCTCTCTCCACATAACTCTCTCCACATAACTAGTCTCCTCTCTCCACGTAACTGTCTCCACATGACTAGTCTCCTCTCTCCACATAACTGTCTCCACATAACTAGTCTCCTCTCTCCACATGACTAGTCTCCTCTCTCCACATCTCTCCACATAACTAGTCTCCTCTCTCCACGTGACTAGTCTCCTCTCTCCACATGACTAGTCTCCTCTCTCCACATAACTCTCTCCACATAACTAGTCTCCTCTCTCCACATAACTCTCTCCACATAACTAGTCTCCTCTCTCCACATAACTAGCTTCCTCTCTCCACATAACTAGTCTCCTCTCTCCACATAACTAGTCTCCTCTCTCCACATGACTAGTCTCCTCTCTCCACATAACTCTCCACATAACTAGTCTCCTCTGTCCACATAACTCTGTCCACATAACTAGTCTCCTCTCTCCACATAACTCTCTCCACATAACTAGTCTCCTCTCTCCACGTAACTGTCTCCACATGACTAGTCTCCTCTCTCCACATAACTGTCTCCACATAACTAGTCTCCTCTCTCCACATGACTAGTCTCCTCTCTCCACATCTCTCCACATAACTAGTCTCCTCTCTCCATATGACTAGTCTCCTCTCTCCACATAACTAGTCTCCTCTCTCCATGTAACTGTCTCCACATAACTAGTCTCCTCTCTCCACATAACTAGTCTCCTCTCTCCACATGACTAGTTTCCTCTCTCCACATAACTCTCCACATAACTAGTCTCCTCTGTCCACATAACTCTCTCCACATAACTAGTCTCCTCTCTCCACATAACTCTCTCCACATAACTAGTCTCCTCTCTCCACGTAACTGTCTCCACATGACTAGTCTCCTCTCTCCACATAACTGTCTCCACATAACTAGTCTCCTCTCTCCACATGACTAGTCTCCTCTCTCCACATCTCTCCACATAACTAGTCTCCTCTCTCCATATGACTAGTCTCCTCTCTCCACATAACTAGTCTCCTCTCTCCATGTAACTGTCTCCACATAACTAGTCTCCTCTCTTCACATAACTAGTCTCCTCTCTCCACATAACTCTCTCCACATAACTAGTCTCCTCTCTCCACGTAACTGTCTCCACATAACTAGTCTCCTCTCTCCACATAACTAGTCTCCTCTCTCCACATGACTAGTCTCCTCTCTCCACATCTCTCTCCACATAACTAGTCTCCTCTCTCCACGTAACTGTCTCCACATAACTAGTCTCCTCTCTCCACATAACTAGTCTCCTCTCTCCACATAACTCTCTCCACATAACTAGTCTCCTCTCTCCACATAACTCTCTCCACATAACTAGTCTCCTCTCTCCACATAACTAGTCTCCTCTCTCGGCAGAGTCTCCTCTCTCCGCTTGGCACTGAGGGCCCTAGTCCTCCGAGAAGCCAAAACACAAGTATCTCTTTATATTAGAAGATGACTTTTACAAATCCTCCCTTAGATTTTCCCCTCGGAAGTCAGCAAATTGTCGCTCTCACAGGGAAGACAAAAGGAAGAATCACTTCAGATCCCTCCCATTTGGTATTGTACTTTTTGTTGTTTTTTTTTTGGTGGAGTCTCGCTCTGTTGTGCAGGCTGGAGAGCAGTGGCACGATCTCAGCTCACTGCAACCTCCGCCTCCCAGGTTCAAGCAGTTCTCCTGCCTCAGCCTCCCGAGTAGCTGGGATCACAGGTGCGCACCTCCATGCCTGGTTAGGTATTGTGCACTTCAGCTACTGATTTTACACGTGGTGGCTGTTAACTTGTTGAGTCTCCCACGGGTAAAAGGAACTTGGAGAAACAACGCTTAAAGTCATTGATCTCACTATACAGAAAAAGCAAATTAAGCAGAATGTTGAACAGAATGTGAATTGGCTAATCAAAAGGATAATGAGGTTTAAGGGAATACGGCTCCTTTCATTTCTATATATTTTCCAATCTCTATTCAATGTGGTCATTTGGGGTAAAATGCTCCGAAACAGCATATTTCAAACTCTATTCTTCAGAAATACTTGAATGTCACGGACAAATCAATAGCTCTTTAAATCGCAGAGCAGAGCTAATGAGTGGTCCTCCCTGGGGGAGGAGATGGCTGCATCTGCTCGGCGGTACCAGGCCAGCCTCCAAACTGGCATGAGCTGACCTTTTCCTTGGGCTTGTTATTCTCTTATTGGTGATTCTTTCTGTAAAGTCTCAGAAACCTTAGTTTGCGATTGCCAATATGCTTGCTGTTTCAGGGTGTCGCCATTAGACTGAGCGTCTGAGTAAGGCTATTAAGCATTGTGCATTCCTGAGAGGATCCTTTCAGAGAACACAAGAGGTTGTTTTAGGGGTAAATGACCCATGGCTGAGTATTAGCTCTATTAAATGACAGACAAGAAAGGAGGTATAATGTTCCCATCAAGTAGAAGGAGAAGATTGCTCCCAACTTACCGTCCTTGTTTCCTGGACCCAGCGTCCTCCTTTCCTTTCCTCTGATCCCTCCTTTAAGGAATTGATTGCTTCCCCTACTTTTCTTCGTGGAAATTGCTCTCTATGCAAGGTTATCAGACTTCTTTTGCAGTTTGAGGCAAAGAAGCCACGTCTTTTACTCCATCCACTTCTCCTAGAAGTAGACTGGACTATCTTAATCCAATCTAATAGAAGCTTAAGAGAAAACAAGTGTGGCCTGCTCTTAAATTATTGCTAAATACTTTACAAACTGTCAATGTCAGAAAAAAAAAATACACACAGATGCTCTAAGGCATGTGGAGACAATTAATACAATTTACTTCAATAATAAGTATAGAGTTACTTATGCTCAATTCAGAAGCCCACAAGAAGTATTATATTTTTTGCTGAACTTCGCTGACCAACTCCTCCAAAGGGGCCGCTCAACTTCTCTCCAGCCCATCACTCTATTTTAATTTTTTTGCGTAGCACTTATCACTCTGATATGTTTACAGTTCATGTTTATATTTGTTTTTTACTTATTTACTGTTTATGTTTTCTACTAGAATGTAGTCCTTTTCTGTCTCTCTCTCACCACGTATTCTCAGTGCCTAGAACACAGCCTAGTATATAGTAGGCACTCAATAAATACTTGTTGCATGAATGCACCGCCGGTGCTGGGCCTCCACGCAGTGCTGGGCCTCCTAGCTTCACCACCAGCCCGAGTCTCTTCTATCTTCCGTACCCTCTTTAGCGTGGAGCCCTGTTGGCTCTCCACAATCCATGTCCGGGGCTGTTTTAGCTATAGCTGCATCTTAAGCTGTAGCTGTTGCCGCTGCTGTCAGTGATGAAGGCAGCTGGCTGGGAAAAGGGGAGGTAACCTCTGGGAGACGTTCCATTTTCAAAAGCCATTTTTGTCTCTTCGGCAAACCCTGAAAGAGTCAAGTTTTGCTACAGACTTGTTGTCTCATTAAAACCAGTCGGGCATGTAGGGGACAAATCCATGCGTCAGCTCCACGTGCACTGAACTCCGGGGAGCGGCCAGGAGCCAGGCCTGGTGTGTGGTGAGCAATCAGAGCTACGATTCTAGCAGCGGAGCATACAAAACCAAACCAGATCACCTCAAAACCTCCGTATTCCTGACATCCAGTCTTGAAACCCTAGTCATTCTAGTCATCTGTGACTTCTTCACTCCCCTTTCAATTTGCATCTCATTCAAAGCACACCAAGTCCTCTTGCGTCAGCTGTTGCCCTGCACCGTGCAAGCACGTACGGTTCCTGCTGCAGCTCCATTCCTGGTTCACATTTATCACAGTTCGTAGAATGTTAGTTTCTTAGAGGCTGAGACCGTGTCTTATCATTTGTTTTCCCCTTCCCCAGTACAGTGACTTTCAGATAGTAGAAATTAAAAATATTTTTCTCTGCCTAACTTTTTGTCTTCCTAAACAACAATGCTCATCTGGAGAAAGACTAGGGATAATGCATAAATTAAAACGTAATGGAGCTACTTGGGAGATAGTAAAGCAGTGCAATTGTGTCTGTATTTCCTGTTTGTTCAGCATCTCCCATAACAAAAGACTGGGGGCCCCACCTCATGATTTCTTCCATAATTTACAGAAGATCCGTTTGTCTTGTGGTGGCCAAGCCATGAGGGTCACTGTCCTATGGAAGATGGAAGACATAACACAAAACAAAGAGGTGGGAGCCTCCCCTTCTTGCTCCAGTGGGCACTGGGAGAAGGAAAAGAGATAGAAATAGGGGAAGGAAACAGACCTGAGATTTTTGGCCCCCAGCCCCATCCCCAAGCTTGAAATCCAAGACTGTGGATTAGGATTAGGGGTTGTTAGATAGCCTTGGGGGAAAGCCAAAAGCAAAGACTTTTGTTTTTTTTAACATGCCTTCCATTCCATGGTGGCATTAGTGAGATCATCTTGCAGGGCCCACCACTAAGAGGGGGTAGCCATATTAAGAGTGAAAAGTGGTCACATAGGGTGGTGAGGCGGGGAGAGGCCTGTGTCAATGCTCCCGCGAGGCTCACACACGGGAAGAGCCCTAGGTTCCTGCACAGCCCTTGGGAAATAGAGATGATTGAGGCAAAAGTCACTGGGCCTCACACGGGGGATCCACGATGAGGAATAGGGTGGTATTAGGGTGGAGGGGTATGTAGCTGAGACTCAGAAGGTGTGAGTCAGCAAGGGGGTGCGCTAGGCGCTGACTGTACCACAGGTCCACTGTGGAAATCATAAACCAATCAAATACCTGGCCAGCAACAGGAACCCACAAAGACCCAGAGGCCGGCACAGGACAAGCAAGAACTCCCAGGCTACTCCCCATCCACCCTGCCGCCATCTTGGGGCAGAACAGGCGGATGGGAGAGAAATCAGCACTTATGAGCATTTGCCCCAGTGAGCCTCTCAAAGCTGAAGTCGAATGAGTTACTGTTGATTGTCAAGTGCCCGTCACCTTTACTTGCACTGTACAACAGGGAGAGGACTCGTGAGAAAGATTAGGCCAGTCACAGAACAACCCCCACTTACTCTTTTCACCTCTGAGCAGTTGTACATACATTTGCCACTGCATTACATATATTTATCAAATATTTGATCTTTCTTTAAGACTTCCTTAAAATATGGTCTAGTGTTATGACTACTAGTGACACCAAATAATTGGGGTGTCTTCAGAAAACTCTTAAAAATTGATATCTAGGCTGGGTGCAGTGGCTCATACCTGTAATTCCAGCACTTTGGGAGGCCAAGGTGGGCAGATCACTTGAGGTCAGGAGTTCAAGACCAGCCTGGCCAACATAGTGAAACTCCGTCTCTACTAAAAATACAAAAAGTAGCCAGGCATGGTGGCCAGCTGTAATCCCAGCTACTTGGGAGGCTGAGGCAAGAGAATCGCTTGAACCTGGGAGGTGAAGGTTGCAGCGAGCCGAGATTACACCACTGTACTCTAGCCTGGGTGACAGAACGAGACTCTGTCTCAAAAAACAAACAAACACACAAACTGAAAAGATATCTAGCAAATGGATGTGGTTCCAAGATAACATCAAGTTTGAAAGAGTACTTCAGCTTATAACATCATAAGAAGAGAGGACATGTTGCTGCTTGACTTAGGCAAAGCCACAGTGGGGGTCCCCATGTGTAATGCACTAAGTCCCCTCAAGGCTGTCTTCCACCCTCTTACTCTCCCCTGTGAATTGCAGCAAGATGAGTTCTAGAGAGAAAAGGAGGGCAAGGTGGCCTGGAAAGACAGGGAGCTCAGACAGAAGGGCAAGCTGATAAATACACCTATTCATCACTGCACAATCCTCGGTCTTTCTCATCCTATTGATTTTCATGCTTTGCCGTGTATGCTGCTGTGTGTGAAGGAATGCATGTACTTGTGAACAACCTTGCAATGGAGTGATCACAGCTTCAGCAAAAGGTTTCAGGCAAAACCTCTCCTAACCCTAACTCGGCCTCTAGTCCCATTTTCCCACCACTGTGTGTGTTAGAAGGGGATGGGCCCTGTCTCCAGATCTTCAGTCATCATTATCTGGAAGGCCAGGTCTTTGCGCATACCCATCTTGGAATCCTTGAGCTATTTCCCCTTATGTTGATGAGTAAGTGAATGCATGAAAAGATGCATGCCTGCCTGGGCAACATGAAGAAACTCCATCTCTACCAAAAATACACAAAAAATAGCCTGGCGTGGTGGCACACTCCTGTGGTTGCAGCTACTTAGGGGACTGAGGTGGGAGGATAGCTTGAGCCCGGGAGGCAGAGGTTGCAATGAGCTGAGATCACACCATTGTGCTGCAGCCTAGGGGACAAAGTGAGACCTGTCTGAAAGAAAGGAAGAAAAGAAGAAGGAAGGAAGGAAGGAAGGAAGGAAGGAAGGAAGGAAGGAAGGAAGGAAGGAAGGGAAAGAAAAAGAAAAAAGAAAGGATAGATGAGTGTGTCTAGGCAGCCGTGGTAGCCCATAGTTCTTAGAAGAAAAGAAATTCCTGTGGGCTTGATTTGATGGGGGAAAGGGTAAGAGGCATAGCAATCTGCCACAGAAGAGATTTGTTGGTTCCTGTCTTCTAGCCTAAGAAACAGATCTGAGAGTCTCTAGGGTAGCCTGTGATCCTGTATGACTGTGAGAGCTCCAGGGTAGCCCAGAATTACTCCTGATCAAGAGAAGCCCCCAAGAATTTGAGGTGGTTTCAGGGCAAATTAAGTTACTTCAAAGCACTCGGCTTCCACTTACCTGATAAAAACCTCAGAGGACTGTGTGACTGAGAGGAGGGTCAGGAGAGGAGGGGAGACCCTGCAGACCCAGAACAGTCGATTCCTTGAAGGAGGCTGCCAGGGTATGAACGTTTCTTGGGAGAAAGGCATCTGAGAATGAACAGGGGAGAGAGGTGAGAGGTGGAGAGGGCTGGGAGCTAGAGAAGCAGGAGGGGCTGGTGGCAGGTTGGCATCAAAAAGGGGCATAGCTAAAGTGGGGAGGGAGAAGGCAGATGGCAAAGGAATACCAAAGCCTTTGCAAAAACACAGACGTGAAGAACCAAAAGATGGCCAGGTGCAGTGGCTCATGCCTGTAATCCCAGCACTGTGGGAGGCCAAGGTGGAAGGATCACTCAAGCCCAGGAGTACAAGACCAGCCTGGGCAACATAGTGAGATCCTCATCTCTACCAAAAAAGTTAAAAAATTAGCCAGTTGTGGTGGCACATGCTTGTAGAACCTGCTACTTGGGAGTCTGAGGTGGGAGAATTGCTTGACCAGGGAGGTCAAGGCTGCAATGAGCTATAACTGCCCCACTGTACTCCAGCCTGGGTGACATAGAAAAATCTTGTCTCAAAACAAAATCAAAAACAAAAACAAAAACAAACTCAGAAGGCCTTAAATCTCCAACACTACTCCCTACCTCACTCCACCTGTCTTTTAACAAGAAAATGGAGGCTTTGAGAGTTTCAACCAGCAGTTCATCATCACACAAGCCATGGAGATAGGTCAGGGTCCAGGCCAGGACCATTGGCTCCTGGTGTAGAGCTCCTTGAGTCTTGTGCAGCACCTCTGGGCCCCCCAAAAAGAGACGGTTTGACTGAGAAAGTTGAGGAAGTGCCCCGAGTGAAGAAGATGGACCAGGAGGATGAAGATGTCAGGAAACCTACGCAACTTTGCCCACTAGGAATAGATGTCATTCAGTGAATAGCATTCAGTCCTATTAAAGCTCCTGTTGGTGAGGAGCTGGCAAATCGTGAAGTTCTTGACTAGAAGACAATTACTGATGAAAAAAATTAATAGAGGCCTATGCCTTTCCCCATGTGTGAGCTCAGAGCAGCCATGAAAATCAAGTGTAGCTCTTCTGAAGCACCAGCAGAACTCCCTGAGCCTTCTCCTCACCCCCCACTGACAAAAAGAGACCCTGGTCTCAACAGGATTCCAAGGGCAGGGTGACTTTGTGGTCAACAAAGGATAGATTCCTTATGGATTTAGACTGTACTGAGTGGAGAAACATGTTTGCCTTTGGAACATGTGCTTTCTTTAATCAGTCAAACGAAGAAAGCAACCTGAGCCTGATATGAAAACTCACAGAAGAGGCTCCTATTGTCTGAGAACACAGGTGTAGAAGCCCCTTCCCTGGGGACGCAGGGGACAAGGTGGAACAAACATGAACGCTCATTTCTATGCCTCCTGGGTGTTACTGGAGCCTTCATGACTCAAGACAAATCTGAGAGAGCTCTTTATGAGTTTTCAGACTCAAAAGTTAGAGACTGCACTTACCAACCTGAAAGCAGGTGAGTCCGGTTAGGAGGGAGCGGAAGTGCTTTTGGGGAGTGCTCATTCCCGTGTTGTTACTCGTGGCGGGGAAATCGAAAGTCACCCAGAGTGCGTCCGTCCAGGGAGAGTGAAGGGGGAAAGCCGGCTAGAACAACACACGGCAACGTGGATGGATCATAAAGGCAGAGTGCTGGGTGGAAGGAGGGAGGGAAAGAATGCATTGTGTGAGATGTGTGAGACAACACCATTTAGGTACAACAAATACACACGAAAATACCACCATATGGTTTGCGAGAAGTGTACAAAAGATACACACTAAATCCATGATTGCCTATGGGGGGAAGGAGAATGGACGGGGTGCGTGGAGGAATAAACACGTAAATAATGAACACAAAAGCAGGCCCTGCACAGACCAAAGAGGACAGCATGCCTTTGTACTTGAGGTCCAAACGTGTAGGAGTGGAGGGGGAGTCCAAGTAGGCCCTCCTTATAAAGATCTAAGTCTGTCCTTGTGAGATTCAGGAAAAATTCTAAGTAGACGCGTGCTCTGGATTCTGTCGCTACTCTCTGAAATCACCCTGATCCTTCAGGAAAGAAATCCGCATGTTCCTGGTGTGTGAGTTTGTGGAGCCTGAAAAGTCAGTGGGTCTGGAGGAGAGGGCTCACGTCTGCCCAGTGGCCGCTTAGATGTCATCCTCTCTGGAGGCCTTTGGCTCAGAATTCCAGGTGTTGTCGGGGATACGGGAAGGTGGCTTACACTGAGATAGCCACAGTAGAAAGAAGTGCTACTATCTACAAGAGAGGACGCCTGGCCAAGACACTGATGGAACCTTCTGACCTCTCAGAAACCATTGTTATCTTCAAGAAGCAGGCAGTGGCCCCCGGCAAGCTCTTGGGGTGTATATTATCAATGTGCAGGTAGGTCGACTGAGGCTTGGAAAGGTTAGGCAGTTTGCCCAACGTCACACAGCTACCTAAGTGGCTGGGGCAGGATGTAAACTAGGTGTGAATGGCTCTAAAACTTGAGCTTGCCGGCACAGTGGCTCACGCCTGTAATCCCAGCTCTCAGGGAGGCAGAGGCGGGAGGATAGCTTGAGCCCAGGAGTTCGAGACCTGCCTGGGTAATATAGTGAGACGCCGTTCTCTACAAAAAGGAAGAAAAAAAAAAAAAGACAAAACTTGAGCTCTTGTTTGTTTGTTTGTTGTTTTTGCTTTTGTTTTTTTGAGACGGAGTCTCGCCCTGTCGCCCAGGCTGGAGTGCAGTGGCACAATCTTGGCTCACTGCAACCTTTGCCCCCAGGTTCAAGCAATTCTCCTGCCTCAGGCTCCTGAGCAGCTGGGACTATAGGCACACACGCCACCACGCCCTGCTGATTTTTTTGCATTTAGTAGAGATGGGGTTTCACCATGTTGGTCAGGCTGGTCTCAAACTCATGACCTCAGGTGATCCATCCGCCTCGGTCTCCCAAAGTGCTGGGATTACAGGCATGAGCCACTGCGCCTAGCCAAACCTGAGCTCTTAACTGCCATTTTATAATGGGTCCAGAATGTCTGGGTGGCATACGCGCACATGCACACTGTCACACGCACACTTACAGGGGTATGCTGCAAAACGTACACGTTGTGAAATGAATTCATACTCTTGGAACTTCCATCCTGCTCTTGAGGCACTGTGGAAAAGGAATTCTCACGGGCAGACAAGGGCAGCTGGGATGGCCTCAGAGTTTGCAAAACCAACTAAAAGTGACAAGAAGGAGACAGATGGGGGGAGAAGCAGGGTAGAGAAAAAGGGAGGAGTTTCTCAGTGTGTGATGTGGCTTCAGAAATAGCAACTGAAGACGAACTTGGAGAAAAGCTTTGAAGCAGACATGTCCTTGAGTACAATTCCATCTAAGGCTAGAGGAGATGGAAAAAATGAAGGTCATCCGAAGAGTTCGGATGAACTCACTCTTACTTCTCATGCACCTCTCATGGCAAATGATGATGGTAGAAGAGGTGGTAAGATTTCAGAGTCTGAAGGGACACCCAGAGGTTGTCTCAGCGGATGCCTTGGAGGGCAGTGGAGAGGACAGTGACTTGTTCCAGGCCACACAAAGACAAGAATGGAGGCCTCTGGCTCCTGGGCCAGTGCTGGCCGACCTGTGTCACATTGCTGTCCTCCTAAGTCAACTTGGATGGACAACACCCGCTGCCCATCCCTGTTCCTTCTTCTGCTCCTTCCTTCCAGCATTTTCTTTCTTTCCAGGAGACCTTCTTTCTTCTGCTCCTTCTCCTTCCAGCATTTTTATTCTTTCCAGGAGATGCTGCTTCTCAGGAGTAGGATAAGAGGCTAGAGGGCAAGTGCTTAGGGGAGAAATTCTGGACAGATGGGCAATTTGGCCATGGTTGAACTCTCATAGCTTGCCTTCTTTTCCAGCCTCTTCCTTTTGTGTCCCTGTCCAACTTCTAAGCCCTCCCGTTCTTTCATTTTAAACCCGAGGTGGGGAGCTGTGGCCCTAATTTTGAAAATTCGGTTGAGTGTCTTCTTCAGGGAGAGCCCTGGACCCTGATGCAACCACAGCGGGGCCTCCCTCAGCAGAAGAATCGGAGTCTGTCTCAACAGATTTTCTTTCTTCCCTCCGAAGCAAGAGCCACTCCCAGAACACAAAAGACACAGAGACTCCTGTCTCCTTGGGGGATTTAATTACTGACATTAGCTGGTATCCTCTTCAGTAGCAGCAGCTCTGCCTCACTGCTTCTGAAGAAGAGGGACGTGGAATTTAAATTCTTATCCAGGCTGGGTAGGAGACATTCCCCCACAGGCACACAGACAGGGTATGATAAGTGGCCACCTACACAGTTTCGGAGGCTCTGAGCCCCCGAACGCAGCCACCATTCATTAGCAGATCCCTGAAGTCCACCACCCAAGTTTTATTTCTTTAGCTTTGCAGGTTATTGGACCATTAAAATTCAAATATTCCTGGAAGGGATGATAGTGATGACCAGTCACTGGCAACTTGGTATAATGTATTTTCAGATCACATCCAGAAGCATTTTTCAGAGGGGCGGGGGTTGGGGGGAGAAAATTATGGGATGACTGACAAGGGAAGGACGCGGAGCAACAGCAAGGTCCATAGATTGGAGGACAGAGCCCAGGAAGAGGCTGCGGGCTCGGAGGGTGAGCTCGGCCGGCCTTGCCAGCTGGCCTAGAGCAGTAGGTCTCAGCGTGGCTCCGGGATCAGCAGCACCAGCCTGGCCTGGGATCCTGTTAGACACGCGGATTCTGGAGCCCGCTCCAGATCTACCAAATCGGAAACCGGGTGGGGCCCCGCAGTCTCTCTATTTTAACAAGCCCTGCAGTGACTGATGCATAGTCAAGTGTAAGAACCACTGGCGTAGAGCCTGTGACGTGTGCAAGACGCCACCAACCTCCCAGCTCCCCACCCCACCCCATCCCACCACTCATCAACCTCCCTTCTCTGACCTACCTGCCTTACAACGACTCCTTGGCTTTGCTCGAGGGAGGCGTGAGAAACCACCATGGGTGTGGTTAGGAGAGCGGCAAAGTAAAGCTCTTTAGCCTTGAAAGCTCTATAGCATAGGAGGTGGGCCGGTGACAGAGAATGTGGCTGCCTTTGGCTATAAGGGCAAAGGGTTTGGGGCGGAGCTGGGGGAATAGCTGATGAGGTGAAATTGCAACTGAAAACGAGTGGTCGTCTGAAGGAAGCCCTCCAGAGCAGCCCCTTAGGCCTCCGAGACACTCAGGCGGGGATTGTACTATGTGAGCAGGTAGAAAAACAGAGACAGAAGCCTGCTGAAGAAGGCTGAAGGACTGACTGGGGCCCCAGAGGGTGTGGCTTCTGAGCTGGGAAGCACCACGGGGTGGGTGAGCTCACCGCCTCCCTCCCTCAGCATTTCCTCCCTCTGGGTGCTCAGGATGCATTTCTTAAGCCAATTCATTTCCTGGTTAATCCCCACCCCCATCCCCAACTCCCACCCCCCATGCTTGGCCCACGTAAACCTTGTGGCAGAGACAAGAAGGAGATCCAGGGACTCTGATGGTGAAGCCTGAACGAGTCCTCTGCAAGCTGGACATTTCCTTACCTTGCTCTATTTTTCTTTATAGCACTTGTCAGCCTCTGAAATACCACATGTTTTTTCTGTTGCCTTCCACTAGAAGGTGAGCTTCATGAGGGCGCTGTGTTAGTTCATTCTCATACTGCTGTAAAAGAAATACCTGAGGCTGGATAATTTATAAAGAAGAGAGTTTGGCTGGACACGGTGGCTCACGCCTGTAATCCCAGCACTTTGGGAGGCTGAGGTGGGTGGATCACTTGAGGTCAGGAGTTCGAGACCAGCCTGACCAACATGGAGAAACACCGTCTCTACTAAAAATACAAAAATTAGCTAGGCATGGTGGCACACGCCTGTAGTCCCAGCTACTCAGGAGGCTGAGGGCGGAGAATCGCTTGAACCCGGGAGGCGGAGGTTGCAGTGAGCCAGGATCATGCTACTGCACTCCAGCCTGGGTGACAGAGCAAGGCTCCATCACAAAAAGAAAAGAAAAGAAAAGAGAGGACGAGAAGAGAAGACAAAAGAAAAGAAAAAAGAAAAGAAAAGAGGTTTAATTGGCTGATGGTCCTATAGATTGTACAGGGAGCATAGTGCTGGCATCAGCGTCGGTGAAGGCCTCGGGAAGCTTTCAATCGCAGTGGAAGGTGAATGTGGAGCCGGGTGTCACATGGTGAGAGTCGAAGCAAGAGAGAGGGGGCAGGTGCCACATGTTTTTAAACAACCAGATCTCATGAGAAGACATTCACTGCCTCTAGGACAGCACCCAGCCATTCACGAGGGTCCACCCACGAGACCCAAACACCTCCCACCAGGCCCCACTCCTTCACTGGGATTACATTTCAACATGAGATTTGGAGGGGACAATCAACCAAACTATATCAGGCATTATCGACTACTCTATCTGTATTATTTACCAACCAGTCCCCAAGGGCCTAGGACAGTGCTGGCACATAGTAAGCACTCAATAAGTATAAATGTTTAAAAAACGAATGAATCTTAAAGTCATTCCAACCTTAAACTTTGCTCCTTGTCTATCAACATTTGTATTAATATAAAAATGACTTTTCTCCAAATGGTAGAGTAAAAATCTATGTCTCACGTCTTCCACAAAGCTGGGGTTTCAAATGCCTGCATACATCACAGCTCCAGGCTCCACCACAGAGCAAGGCTTCCCTAGGATCAGGCAGCAAGGATGAAAGAGGATGGGGCTGTGAGGGTCAGGGCCCCTTTGTGGAGGGAGAATCGGTTTACAGAGGCTCGTGTCTCTGTTCTGCCAGCTTGGTGTTTCTGGGAGGTGGAAGAACAGGAAAGTTATAATCAAGTGTTAAGATGATGTTAACAAACTTGTCTACCCAGTGCCTGGTCCAGTAAGATTATCAAAATCTCTATTTCAATCTGAACTCCAGTGAAATTTTGATGAACAAGATATTCAGGGAACATTCTTTGCAAGCCAAGGCTCTCCTTGACCTCAGGAACAGAGCCTTAGTCCCTTTGTTCTCCTAGTACTGGGCACAGGATGTACCCAGAAGGCCCTAAATGAATGCCTGATGAATGAAAAATGTTTATTTCAAATGATTTTTTTCTGATTTGAAATTATATTCCAGACCTTGTCACTAAAAGTCATTCTAAGATGTATTCAGTAACATTTTTACATTAGCAAGTGAGGAGTACTGACTTCCTTGCATCTTTCCATGAGCATACAAAATCATGCAAATGGCCATTTGCAAGTACCCTGACTCTCCCTAACCATGTGTCACTGTGGGAGGCTGTGGGTAGGATGCAAAAGGGGTACGAGATTGAATTTATTTTAATCCCCAGAAATCATGGACCATTAAAAGTATCTCTTGATACCTTTTTCCACAGCCTAATTTGACACACGGAGAACCCAAGGCTCAGAGAAGGGAAGGGGCTTCCGCAGGGCATTCAGCATGTGAAGGGCGTCATCAGAACTAGAACCCTGGTCTCTTGACTCCCAAGTCCATTTTGTAGATTCATCTCTATCTCCTAAGAGTAAAAAGCAGAGAGAAATTCAGATTAATTCATGTTTAAATTCTATACTAAGATAAAGAGATATCAATTTGTCTATAAGGATATGTTTATTGAGATTCTACTTTATGTGGTACTTAGTACTATCTTTGCTAGTATAGGATAATAAGATTCAGCATACACAAAGTTGTTCCTATCCATTGCATAATGCTATCAATAATAACAGTAGTTTCCATTTTTTAGTCCCTGCTTATTTAAGCATTATACGCTTTATAGGTATTACCACAAGTAATTCTCACGACAGCCTGATAAAATATATTTCTGTATTAAGCCTCTTTGGGTTGCTCACGGCAGAAACTCAACTCAGACAAGCTTAAGAAAAAAAGGAATTACGGGTGCCTGTAAATGAAAATATCAGGAGTTGTCTAGCTTCCGACTAGGCTGACTCCGTGTGTTAAGGCAATGTCAGAAATCTCTCTGTCCCCCTTCATTTCCGCTGTGTTAGCTTCACTCTCCAGCATGTTCTCTCCGTGTATTGGGAAAGATGACACCCAGTAGCTCTGGCTTTCTTGAGCTTTACATCTCATGATTTTTTTTTTTTTTTTTTTTGACAGAGTCTCGCTCTGTCGCCCAGGCTACAGTGCAGTGGGGCAATCTCGGCTCACTGCAACCTCTGCCTCCCAGGTTCAAGCAAGTCTCCTGCCTCAGCCTCCTGAGTAATTGGGATTACGGGTGCCCACCAACATGCCTGGCTAATTTTTGTATTTTTAGTAAAGACAGGGTTTCACCACGTTGGCCAGGCTGGTCTCGAACTCCTGACCTCAGGTGATTCGCCTGCCTCAGCCTCCCAAAGTGCTGGGATTACAGGTGTGAGCCACTGTGCGTGGCCTTTTTTTTTTTTTTTTTTTTTTTGAGACAGAGTCTTGCTCTGCCTGGGCTGGAGTGGAGTGGCTCAATCTCCGCTCCCTGTAACCTCCGCCTCCCGGGTTCAAGAGATTCCCCTGCCTCAGCCTCTCCAGTAGCTGGGACTACAGGAGCCCAGCACCACACCCGGCTAATTTTTTGTGTTTTTTGTTGTTGTTTTTGAGACAGAGTTTCACTCTTGTTGCCCAGGCTGGAGTGCAGTGGTGCGATCTTGGCTCACTGCAACCTACGTCTCCCGGGTTCAAGCAATTCTCCTGCCTCAGCCTCCTGAGTAGCTGGGATCACAGGCATGTGCCACCACGCCCGGCTAATTTTGTATTTTTAGTAGAGATGGGGCTTCTCCATGTTGGTCAGGATGGTCTAGATCTCCTGACCTCATGATCCGCCCGCCTTGGCCTCCCACAGTGCTGGGATTACAGGTATGAGCCGCTGTGCCCCAGGCTACATCTTATGATTTTAGAAGGAGAGAGCCCTATTTTGACCCAGTAGCCACATTTCCCCTCCTCAAGAATCTTGATTGAGCATCTTCGGGTCATGTGAGCGTGTCTTCATCAATCACTGTGTCTAGGAGAATGGGATATTTTGATCAGCCACTCTATAGGGTGGGAAGAGAGTTTCTTTTATCAGTGGAATGAGAGAGGGGCGATTCATAATCCCATTCTACATAGCATGAAATTGAAATTCAGAGAAATCAAGGACTATACCATAATTCCTAAAGGCCAGAGGGCCTGTGAAGGGCAAAGCTGGGACATAAACTATGTGTCTGCAAAGCCTATTTTTAAGTTTTTCCTGTTGTTGTTGTCATTGAGCAGGGGAGGGACTAACTCATATACCTTAAAATTCGCTATTTGAAAGTGGATAATGCATTGAAAAACCTGTTTGGTCACCAGGCCAAGTGTTTCCAACCTCGGCGTGATCAGTGTTCACGTGGGAAGTATGTGGTAAGCAATGTGTTGCTATTAATAGCTGAATTACCAAAGTTACTAGAATGATTTACTTCAAAAAAATGGTAATCAGAATTAACAAAAGATTACCCTGTTAATAATGCCATCCCCATTTCCAGGCTGGGCACAGTGGCTCACGCCTGTCATCCCAGCACTTTGGGAGGCTGAGGCGGGTGGATCACCTGAGGTCAGGAGTTCGAGATCAGCCTGGCCAACATGGCGAAACCCTGTCTCTACTAAAAATACAAAAATTAGCCAGGCATGTCGGTGGGTGACTGTTATCCCAGCTATCGGGAGGCTGAGGCAGGGGAATCGCTTGACCCTGGGAGGCAGAGGTTGTAGTGAGCCGAGATCGTGCCATTGCACTCCAGCCCGGGTGACAGAACGAGACTCCATCTCAAAATAATAATAATAATCATGATAAAATAATGCCATCCCCATTTCCTAGAACTCTGGTGTCCAGCACAGCTCCTGCCTAAAAGCGCTGGCACCCATTTTGAGTGGTTCCAAGGAGAAAATGGTGGAACACACAACACAGCCTGCCATAAAGCTGTCCCCATCACAAGACAGAACGGGTAAGCACCCCAAGAAAGATACAGAGCGTTCCAGGTAAACTATTTGGAAATGGCAAATCAGTTCAGCAACATCTCAGATTATAAGAAAAAAATTAAACCAATGCACCATTTCTAGATTCCAGAGATGAAGACTAGAAGGAAATGCAACAGAAAGAGCTAATTCCCTGAAGAATCCAAACAGTTAAGTATTTTGCAATTAATGTAAAAGGACATGAAAAATGTATTCAGAGAAAATTACAAACCTCTAACAGAAAAAGAAAAACGAATAAATGGAGCTTCTGCCTGGGAAGATTCTGCATGGTAAATGGCACACTCAGTCTGCAGTTCAAAAGCTCATGCAACCTGACCATGCAATCTGCTGTAGAAGGAGGGAGGTGATAATCGTCTTTCCCCTGAGCTGATCACGGCACACTCCAAGAAAGACCCAGACAAACTCTAACAGTGTGGGACCAGGGGTGGAGTCGGGGGAGCAGGCTGGCGACAGACCTGGAAGCCAGCCCCACAACGCAAGGAACTGAGCAGGTTGAATCTGGGCGTTAGAGAACTGGAGGTATTTTTTGCAGGTAAGAGAAGATTTCGGAGCAGGGTTGAAGGGCTGTGGTATGAAGTATTAGATTTGCCCTGTGGAGCAACAGTGAGTAAAAATGACAGGAAAAGAGATTTCTGTCTCAAACAAAGTAGCAACTTTTTGGAAGTCAGAACTGTCTTGATCTAAATTAAAAGACGCTATGAAGCAGGCAGAGTAGGTAATATTATCACCCCCAACAAAAAGATGGGGAAAGATCCAGCAGGCAGAAATGACTTGTCAGTCATCACCCAGCAGGGGCATACGAGGCTGTGGACACCCCCATGCTGTGTCCAGCACCCCAGGCCGTTTCTGGAGCCAGCACTGAGTTTCCACAGATGTGGCAAAACAGGTGTGAACAGCCGGCAGTGGCCCTTCTCCTCTCCCAGCAAGGAGGTCACAAGAAAACTACCAAAGTCAAAGGATGACAAGTAACTCTGAATATTCTGGAGAAAGAAGGATCAGGCAAGGAACAGTGATTCCCTACAGGAAAGTAATGACTTCGGACTGGAAGCTCCGCCAGGAAATTCTGACAGGAGACCAAGGCTTTCTGACAGGAGAGCAGTGGTTTATGACAGGAAAACGGGGATGTCTGACAGAAAATGTTGGCCTCCAGTGGGATATGCGTGGAGCTCTGACAAGAAAACAAGGATTTCTGAAAGAAACTGATTTTTCTCAGGGCAGTGATTTCTAAAAGGAAAGTAGTGATTTCTCAGCCTTGCACGGTGGCTCACACCTGTAGTCCCAGCACTTTGGGAGGCCGAGGTGGGCAGATCACCTGAGGTCAGGAGTTCGAGACCATCCTGGCCAATATGGTGAAACCCCGTCTCTACTAAAAATACAAAAATTAGCCGGGGAGGTGGCGGGCGCCTGTAGTCCCAGCTACTCAGGAGGCTGAGGTAGGAGAATCACTTGAACCCAGGAGGCAGAGCTTGCAGTGAGCCGAGATCATGCCACTGCACTCCAGCCTGGGCGACAGAGCGAGACTCCATCTAAAAAAAGAAAGAAAGAAAGAAAGAAAGTAGTGATTTCTGACACAACAATGATTTCTGACAAGAAAACAGGTTGCTGATAGGAGAGCGTGAATTTCTGACAGAACATTAGTATCCATTACGTAGCAGAGGGGTTACTCCTGACCGGACGTCTTCGACAGGAATGAGGGTTTCTGTTAGGCAGGACTAAAATCAGCAGCACGGAACAAACTGAAAAACAATGGGGGAGGAATCAGACTCCTTCAGGAAATAGTGCTTGGGTGTGGAGGGAGGTCCTCAGGAATAAAAAGCTGGGTTGGGGGAGGCTAAAACTGGGGAAGACCTGGGGTCCAGGTCTCCTGTGGCAGAGCTGAATGGGCTGGAGGGAGAGTATCTAGACGATTTACAAAATAGGTGTGAGCATAGGTGACTAAGAAATACATTCTCATCAAGAGGCTTGCAGGAAGGAGGAGGGAGGGGAGGAGAGGGAAATCTGGTCCTTCTTCAATCCCCTAGACCCAGAGATAACAAAGCCTTGGTTTTTACTCAGCAAGTTCAAAGAAAGCTTTTGCGCTCTGAATTTATTGCCAATTCTTAGCAAAGGGGACAGGATAATAGAGAGGTGATGTCATGAGGCTGTAGTTCTGAAGTTATCCGGGAACCAGATCGGAGCATGCTTGCAGAGAAAGTGGCATTGTGGCAGAGAGGAAAATGAACTAAGGGAAGTGGAAGTATCAGGAAGGAGCCTCGGACAGAAATGGTAGGCTGGCGACATCCTGATCAGGAGGAGAAGTGATTTTCCCGTGTCCCTGAGTCCTTGCCCACCACCCATGCTCCTGAGAGCTCTCAGGCCAGGCTGGGTGCCTCGTAGGATTCCTTCCCTGTGGATGGTGAGGTCTGCCGTGAGCAATCGCCCAGCACGGGACATGTCTCAGAGGGAAGGAACATGTTTGCTCTCAGACTGAGCTCTCATTGACCCCAGCTCCCAGGCACCACGTCTACCACGTGACTGGATTTCTGCGGCCACCGAGAGCTGGGAGAATTTTAATTGTGCAGATCCCCAGAGCAGCTGCAGCAGCCCGAGCCAGACTCCTACTTCCGACCGGATGCGGGGCTCAGCAGGCTCAGCAGGCTCAGCAGGCCAGCGGCCACACAGCCGGCGGCACGGGCCTCCTGCGGGGAACCCCACCCCACTGGCCAGCCCCATCCTCTGCTCTCTTTGGGGGTTCCGACCACTGTCTCCCTCCACGCCCAGGAAGGGGAGCCTGGTCTTGTCTTTCCAGCTGCCCCCACCTGTCCCCCTTCTTGGGCTTCCTTTCCATCTGAACTGGATTCAGAGGACACAGAGTTCCCCAGCTTTCCCCGATTTTGATGCCCTGTCTGGTCCTCAAGCTGTTTTCGTTTTGTTTTGTTTTGTTTTGTTTGAGATGGAGTTTCGGTCTTACTGTCCAGGCTGGAGTGCAGTGGCGCGATCTCGGCTCACTGCAACCTTTGCCTCCCGGGTTCAAGAGATTCTCCTGCCTCAGCCTCCCGAGTAGCTGGGATGACAGGTGCGCACCACCACACCTGGCTAATTTTGTCATTTTTGGTTTTAGTAGAGACGGGGTTTCTCCATGTTGGTCAGGCTGGTCTCGAACTCCCAACCTCCGGTGAGCCACCCGCCTTGGCCTCCCAAAGTGCTGGGATTACAGGCGTGAGCCACCATACCCAGCCCCTCAAACTGCTTCATTGCTGCCAATGCCAACTGGGAAAAAGACACGGTGGTAGAAAGAATTAGGGATGAGAAGCAGACTTGAGAATTCTTTTCAAATTCAAGATCAGTAGTTTGTCTCAGGAGATGCTGGTCCCATCTCACTGTGAGAATCCCTACAATAGACCTTCCCAGGCAAAGCCCTTTCCCAGGTTCCTGTCTGAGAGGGAGGTAAAGCCTCTTGGGTCCTCATTACCTTCCTGGGTCACTGCTCATCCACAACTCCCCAGGGAGAACAGTGACGGGAACTAGCTGACCGCTCAGAGCCTCCACGCCGGTCCCTTTCTGTGAAGACTCACAAGGCCTTACTCGTTGCGTAACATCTCAAAGCCGTAGTTACCTCATCTGTAAAATGGGGATAAAAATCCCACTTCACATGGTTGTTGGGGTGATTAAAGGAGATGATATAGGCCGGGCGCGGTGACTCACACCTGGATTACCAGCACTTTGGGAGCCGAGGAGGGCAAATCACCTGAGGTCGGGAGTTTGAGACTAACCTGACAAGCATACAGAAACCCCGTCTCTACTAAAAATACAAAATTAACCGGACATGGTGGTGCATGCCCGTAATCCCAGCTACTTGGGGAGCTGAGGCAGGAGAATCGCTTAAACCCGGGAGGCAAATGTTGCAGTGAGCCAAGATCATGCCATTGCACTCCAGCCTGGGTGACAAGAGCGAAACTCCATCTCAAAAAAATAAAAAAGGAGATGATATATAAAGTACCCGGCACCCAGCCGGTGTGATAAATTGGTCCCCTTATTTCCGCTCACGGGGGAAAGCAGAACGCTTGAGAGCAAGGCTGCGGCGGGCGAGGCTGTTCAGTGTGTGCCTCCCTGTTCAGCAGCCGGGTGGGGGCTGAAATTCCACATGCCCTCCACTCACCCTGTCGAGTGCCCAGGGTGGGGCATTCTGCACAAAGGCTTTGTCTCTCCTGCACACGGGCACCCTAAGGCAGAGCAGCAGTGGCTGCCGGGTGACTGTGCCAGCACCCAGCCTGCTCTGCCGGGGAAAGAAAGCATGGCACGTTGAAGGCAAGTATTTGTAGTTTGCTCCTTCCTCACAGTTAGACCAGGTTCCCTCCTCTCCTGCTTGTCCTCAGAGGCCTTGGTGAGGCGGAGAACAGCTGCCATTGTGATGGGTTCCCCTTTTCTCACTGGGGGCTCCCTTGAAGGGGGCTGGCCTGCCTGCATTTGGGCTGTGGTAACCACTCGTCTTCCCAGCAGGTTTCCCACTGGGGCAGTTTGCGGAGTCCTAAACTCAGAACCTCTGCCTTTACATCCAGGGCCCCCCAGGAGGCTCTCTTTAGTATTATGGACAAAGAGCCAAGCAGGGCCTTTTTTCCCCAGTAAGAAAAGACTAATGGAGCTCAAGGCCCAGCTGTCCTGGGAGTGGCGTGCCTCAGCTGTAGTCCTCTGGGAAGGGGCTTCTGTGCAGGGCTGCCTGAGGGTTACCCTCTTCAGTCTTCATTTCTATCTCACACAGTCATTTCTATCTCACACAGTCATTTCTATCTCACATAGTAGGAAGGACGACAGACAGGATTACAGCTCCAAGGGCTGATCTGTGTATTTCCTTTGCACGCTGCTCTCTCGCTGGCACCGAAGGGCACCCCAGTCCAGACTGGTCAGAAACACTCGCAGAACCCACATAGCCAGGGCTAGACACAAAGACTGGGTAGTGTGCTTGCAAAACCAGATTTTCCTCTCCCAAAGACTAGAAAAAACTAGGCTTGCAGAAGCAGGAAGAGGCAGTTGGGCCCGGACGGGAGGAAGACACCTGGGTTTACTGGGTGTGGCGCCCTCCACCAACAGTGCTGGCCACATGCGAACAGCACCTGGTAGCCTTGGAGGCTGTGAGTAGGGATGGGGTCAGGAGGGGTGCGGTCAGGAGAGATGCGGTTAGGAGGGATGCGGTCATGAAGGATGCAGTCAGGAGGGGTGAGGGCAAGAGGGATGTGGTTAGTAGGGATGCAGTCAGGAGGGATGCAGTTAGTAGGGATGTGGTCAGGAGGGGTGTGGTCAGAGGGGTGTGGTCAGAAGGGGTGTGGTCAGGAGGGATGTGGCAGGAGGGGTGTGGTCAGGAGGGATGTGGCAGGAGGGGTGTGGTCAGGAGGGATGTGGCAGGAGGGGTGTGGTCAGGAGGGGATGTGGTCAGGAGGGGTGTGGTCAGGAGGGGTGTGGTCAGGAGGGGGTGTGGTCAGGAGGGGATGTGGTCAGGAGGGGTGTGGTCAGGAGGGGTGTGGTCAGGAGGGGGTGTGGTCAGGAGGGGTGTGGTCAGGAGGGATGTGGCAGGAGGGGTGTGGTCAGGAGGGGTGTGGTCAGGAGGGATGTGGCAGGAGGGGTGTGGTCAGGAGGGATGTGGCAGGAGGGGTGTGGTCAGGAGGGGTGTGGTCAGGAGGGGATGTGGTCAGGAGGGATGTGGTCAGGAGGGATGTGGCAGGAGGGGTGTGGTCAGGAGGGGTGTGGTCAGGAGGGGTGTGGTCAGGAGGGATGTGGCAGGAGGGGTGTGGTCAGGAGGGATGTGGCAGGAGGGGTGTGGTCAGGAGGGGTGTGGTCAGGAGGGGGTGTGGTCAGGAGGGATGTGGCAGGAGGGGTGTGGTCAGGAGGGGTGTGGTCAGGAGGGGTGTGGTCAGGAGGGATGTGGTCAGGAGGGATGCGGTCAGGAGGGATGGAGTCAGGAGGGGTGTGGTCAGGAGGGGTGTGGTCAGGAGGGGTGTGGTCAGGAGGGATGCGGTCAGGAGGGGTGAGGTCAGGAGGGATGCAGTCAGGAGGGGTGAGGTCAGGAGGGATGCGGTCAGGAGGGACAGCCTCACCCGGATCCGAACCAGGTGTACATGTCTCTGTATAATTGGAGCGGTGATGGACACTACGCTCCTGAGAGACCTGACTGTGGGTGGAATGCTGTCCTCAAACCAAGGGGTTTCCAATGGCAGAATCCTTTATAAAACAGTAGAACTGTGGGAGCTAAAAAAGCAGATCTCATGAAGGTAGAAAAGAGAATGGTGGTTACTAGAGGCAGGGAAGGGTAGAGGAAGGGGGAGGATGAAGAGGAAAAAAAAAAAAAATGTATATATATATATATATATAAATGTATTACCATTTAATACATAAAAATGTATATAAATGTATTACCACTGAATGGTACCCTTAAAAATAGTAAACTTGGTAAATTTAGATGTCTATTTTACCTCAAAAGGAAAATGCTAGAACAATTTCAGCCAAAAAACCCCTGAATTCTTGAGCACAAAGTAATTTAGTTTCTTAGGTGACTGGACTTTTTTTGTACTATTTTTAGGAAGAAGAGGTTAATAAGAAATCAAAAACAAATCAAGGATTTATTTTTTAAAACAACAAAATACCAGCAGCTTCTAGAAACTCCCCTGGAATCCACACATAGCCAGTGCAGTCCAACGCCATTACACGCTTGCGACAGAACAAATGATGTTCTGAAGGATGGCCCTTGAATCACCAGGTCATCAAAGGATGTTTCTATTCACTCAGTAGCCAGAATCCCTATTTCCTTTGCATTATAGTGAAGTGGAGCCTGGTCGTATTTCTAAATTAACTACAAGCTCCTTGAAATTGATTTTTCAAGAATTCTAGCATCTTTCGGACAAAGGTGACACTGTATATAAATTTAATGTATTGAGCATCCAGAAATCGTTTGGTCTTTGAGAGGAACCTCATGTGGCCGCATCCTGTAGATATTTGATGGGAATGGGTCATGATGATGGTTCTCAACTGGGGCGGGGGCATTCCCCTTTGCCGGGAACATGTGGCAATGTATGGAGACCTTTTTGGTTGACATAATTGGGTTGGGGAGTGGGATACTACTGGCATCTAGTCAATAGCGGCCAAGAGATTCTGCTCAGTATCCTATAATACACAAAACAGCCCTTCACAGCAAAATTTATCTGAACCAAAATGTCTAGAGTGCTAAGGTTGAGAAACCATGGTTCATGGTAGCTCACAAAGATGTACCCCAGTGGGGACCAGTAGGGTGATCACTCCGAGGCTACTCAGAGGCCTCAGGGCCACGCTCAGAGACCTACCCTGTCATCCACTACTTGGGTATATTTTTTTAATCTCAAAAAAATGTGCACTTTACCTTACTCATCTTCTTAGGATGGTTCTAGGATATAAAGCCAGGACATTCATCTGCAATAAAATACAACCTTCAGATGTCTGGCTGCTCTGTGCTGGCAACAGGGATGCTCAGCGGAGCCAGGAGTGGAGCGTAAGGAGTTAGTTACATGAGTCATATGCCGTCTAATGAACCCAGGTCTGCCAGGACTTGGGCTCTACTGGGAGGGTACTGCCAGTGTTCACCTGGGTGGTACTACCTCTTCTAAGTTTCTGCTGGTAATCAAGCTTCTTGTGACTAACCTTCTTGCTTTGGATGTGTTAATGTCCACCTGACTTCCACCTGGAGCCAGAGTCCACCTAAAATGGTTGCATTGCTTGGCTCTTATCCATTTATTATGTTTATATTTTATAGTTTAATACAGGAATTCCCGGATCTGAGAGCGGAGGGAGTGATTTTGAGAAGCCACCTAATCCGTGAGTGTCTAGAGCATCTGTGAACAAACATAGTTCACTCTAATCTAGCACCACTGTTTGTCAAAAGTATACATATGATATGCTAGTTAATAAAGTAAAACAATGTAAAGAATGGTCATAATTCCTAATAGTTTGTTGTCAATATGTATTTCTTGGTCACAAATACTAAAAGTATAAATATGATCATGTGGAAATGGGTCTGGAAAATATTTTGAGGCTAAAAGCAGGATTTAGGCCAGGTGCAGTGGCTTGTACCTGTAATCCCAGCACTTTGGGAGGCCAAGGTGTGAGTCTCACTTGAGCTCAAGAGATCAAGACCAGCCTGGGCAACATGGTAAAACCCCATCTCTACAAAAAATACAAAAATTATACAGGCATGGTGGCGGCCGCTTGTAATCCCAGCTACCTGGGAGATGAGGTGAAAGGATGGCTTGAACCCAGTAGACAGACTTTGCAGTGAGCCAAGATCACGCCACTGCACTCCAGTCTGGGCAACGGAGTGAGACCCCGTCTAAAAAATAAAAAAATAAAAAAATAAAAAGGAAAAAAAGGAGGATTTACACTGGAAAAAGTTGGGAACCACTGGTTTGACTCTCAGAAGGTTAACGTTCATATTTCCTAGATCTTGAGCAGGGAAGCCCAGCACCCCAGGGTTGCCACCCCCAGCCCCCATGGCATGTGCTTGCTTGATCCACCCCTAGGAACAATCTTAACTCCTTGTATTTGCGTGCGTTACCATTTCCAAAACATTGAGGAAGGCAGAACAGAGGCTACCACTTCTATTTATGGATGAGGACGGGTCGTGGGCAGCTGGTTTGTCTCAGGATCTCTGGCCGGCATAGCTGGAGCCAGGGCCCCAACCTCTGACGCGGGGCTCAGAGCTCTTTCCACTCCCCCTGAATTAGTAATGGAGCCCTTGGGGGGTCTCGGAGCCACCAAATACCAAACTCTACTCCATGGTAACTAGTGACGAAGAGAGCCGGGAAGTATTTAAGAGCTTTCAGGAACTCGTCATTTCACGCACTTCTGAATCCCAGTTAGTTCATGAAAATTTCACGAAGGTAAAGAAAACAGAAAGCGGCCGGGCGCGGTGGCTCAAGCCTGTAATCCCAGCACTTTGGGAGGCAGAGACGGGTGGATCACGAGGTCAGGAGATCGAGACCATCCTGGCTAACAGGGTGAAACCCCGTCTCTACTAAAAAATACAAAAAACTAGCCGGGCGCGGTGGCGGCGCCTGTGGTCCCAGCTACTCGGGAGGCGGAGGCAGGAGAATGGCGTGAACCCGGGAGGCGGAGCTTGCAGTGAGCTGAGATCCGGCCACCGCACTCCAGCCTGGGTGACAGAGCCAGACTCCGTCTCAAAAAAAAAAAGAAAACAGAAAGCAATGAACGAGCCCCTGTTTGGTGGCCATGGAAACCCGTGTTTACCTTTGGGTTCATATTTGGTACAATTTCCTGAAATTCCCAATGAGGATTTCAGGTGATCTGGGGGTTCTCTGAACCTCAGTCTCTAAATCTGAAAAGTGAAAAAACACTGAACCAGATTATATATTTCTGGGTAGTTTTACCTTTGACATTCTAGTCTAAATCTGTGGGTTCTACCAACATCATCAAAGGAAGAACTCTCTAGGATAACGTTTTATCTTTTTTCAAGAGACATTTATTCATTCACTCATGCGTTCATTCAACCAACATGGATTGCATATAAGGCACTGTACTAGGCTCTGTGCAGTTTACAGGCTTAAAAACAGAAAAAGCCCATTGAATACAACCATGTAGCTAACCTGTATAAGGAAATCAAGAAAAACAAGAAAGTCATTATGACCAGCTTACCTTTGATGCTTTAAACCACTTCTGATAAAAAGTTAAGGACTTTTATATTGGAATGTAAAATATGTAGACTAAGAACATTTCCTGCAAGTGAGTCAAAAATTCTCTGAATTATAACAGGCTCTTGAATGGCTATAAAGTTTAGAGAAAACTAGTAATACAATACCTTCAGTTTTTTGTGATGAGAATCTAAAATCTTATCATAGAATCTTCAAAACAGTTTTCAGTACAACTATTCCAAGGGCAAGGAAAAAAATATTTTTTTGATTTAATCTAGAGTCTAGAATTGACTGCTGTTCATTAAGGAACTTTCTTTCTTCTTAAAAAGATTTTTTTATACCGTACAATTTCATTAGTTACACAATATCTTTTCATTTGATCAAAAAGTAACTATATATTTTTTCTAAGAGAGATGGAATTGATTTGGCAAATGGAAACTAAGAAAATATTTCTAGATGGATATTTTGGCTTTTACTATTACATGGAAGATGACAAAATTAGGCAGGAAATTATAAAAGTCTGTGGCTCAAAGGAGGAAATTACTTGTGTGATATCTGTGGGAGGATTCACTGGGGTGCTACCAGTACAGATAAAGTGAGGGGCTTGGCCAGATTTTTTCTTTTCTTTTTCTTTTTTTTTTTTTTGAGATGGAGTCTCACTCTATCGCCCAGGCTGGAGTGCAGTGGTGTGATCTTGGCTCACTACAACCTCCACCTCCTGGGTTCGAGCAATTTTCCTGCCTCAGCCTCCTGAGAAGCTGGGATTACAGATGTGAGCTACCACACCGGGCTAATTTTTTATATTTTTAGTAGAGATGGGGTTTCACCATATTGACCAGGCTGGTCTCGAACTCCTGACCTTGTGATCCACCCACCTCGGCCTCCCAAAGTGCTGGGATTACAGGCGTGAGCCACCGCGCCCGGCGCAGCCAGCTTTTTAATTTAGTTTCTGAGCATTGCTGCTTACACCACTACCCTTGCACCACTGCCACCATGCCCTGAGCAGAGGGCAATAAGGTGGGGAAGATGTTGTCTCTGCTTTTGAGATGTTTATAGTCCATTTGACTGAAGACACAGTCAAATAACTAGACAGCTCCAGCCCAGCATGATCAGGCCCCTAAAGGATCCAGTACTTGGGAGCACCTGGCAGGGCTCTCACACCCAGGCTGGGGGACTGGGGATGCTGCCTGGTGGCAGAAAGACCCGGGTCTCTCTAAAGTGCCTGCCAGGTCTGATGTCTTACATGTGGCTCTGAAGAGAAAAAATAAGTACAGAATCACAGGAGTGTGGTAAAAAAAAAAAAAAAAAAAATCCTTCAGGGGGAGAAAAAAACAGTCCATGAGAATCCTGTCAAATCATCTAATACCTTTATTCAATTGTGCTTGGAAAGAGGAAGCGAGGCAGACACAGGGGCCCTGGAATCTGTGAAACACCTACCCCAGGTTTACTCAGGTTGTTAAGGAATCTCCAGGGACATCCCTCTTCCCATTAGCACGGATTAGGCCTGAGAAGATGCCACAGCTCACTGATACCTGGTCTATTAGATTTTACAAAGCCAAGTAATTGCCGTTTGAGGCTCAAGTCATGGTGAGGGATTCATCTGCGTTTCTGTTCATTTGTATAGCAATTAATTTGTACCTAAATGAACAATAAAAACGGTTATGTGATCCAATAAAGTAGACATGATGGCAGAAAAAAATAACCTCATCTGTCTTACCCTCCTAGCAAGGCCAAATCGTCCTTTTCCCCTCCCACTGTTGTTTGTCTCTCTGGAGAAGGTTATTTTCAGGCAGGCAGAGTGGGAACCGGGTGTGCATGCTGGCCCCTGTCAGGGGTCCAGCCTCAAAGGCCACGGACAGGAAAATGGGATTTGCGTGATGTAAAGTATTGTTGACTTGCAAGGGTTCAAGCAGGTCACCACTGCAGCATGCTCCCAAGGAAGGCCAGGAAACAGGCTCCCTGAAATTGTTTAAGGCGAAGATAGACACAAACCACCCGAGAAGATGTTAGCACACTCGGGCGGCATATGGCTGGCAGACACATTCTGTCTGGCATGAAAGGGTTTTTGAGTCTTTGGGTTTGTTTCCAATGTTTAAAAATCAGGATATTTCACATGAATATCTGGATTCTCAATGCTCGTGAAAAGTTGGAAGCTTGTTGACCCTGTATCTACATTCCCACCCCACAACATTTGGCTGGAGTTGGGTGGTCACTGTCCCTTTGGAAGTCAGGCAGCATTTGCCAGTTTGCTTCAGTCCCCACCATGCTCCATTGTCCTATGCTGTGGCTGCCTCTCTGATTCTTACCCTGCCTGGCTCCTGTAGGATTTCAGTTTGTGACCCCTGTTTTAGGATTTGGCTGGTCACTTACAGGAGTAACTTGCTTTGGTTGCTGTTTAGAACAACTTCACTTTTTAACTTCTTGGAGCATTTTCCTTTTTCAGAATTTGAATCTTGGGCATGGAGGCTGCTCTCGGAACAAAGACCTTACACTTGCTGCTGTGTTATTTGGTTCTGTTGCCATAGAACCATAGACCTCTCCACAGGGAACTTACTTTGGAGAATAGCTTATCCACTTGCCTCTTTTAGGAACTAAGGCTCAGAGAGGCCAAGTGACTTGTTCAAGGTCACACAGCAACTTGAGACAGAGGCAAGACTGGAACCAGTTCCCGTACTTTTCCTACTATCTTTCAGCCTCTTCTGGGGTGCTCATTCCTGACACTGCATGACCCACAGAAAGTATATAATTTCCCAGGTCGTCGTGCAGTCTTTTCACCTTGGAAAATTTGAACCGTTGGAGGCCTGTGGGGCACGGCTGTCTGCTCTCCAAGATGACCCCTGGTCACGGAATGCAGTGTTCAAAGCTTAGTTTCTGATACCATCTGTTGATTCTAAGAGCCTTGAACTGGGAGTGAGGCCAACGAGGTTCTATTCTAGTCTATCTCTGCCTCTTACCAGCTGTGTGAGCCTGGGCAAGTTTCCTCACCTCTCTGACTCAGAACTTCCCAAATGAAGACAGGAATGCCTGCCTCACTGGATGTTGTCATGATCACAGGACAGAACACAAATTAAAGTTCTCAGAAAAATGTAAAAAGTTAGATAAATGCGAGTTACTGTTACGGGCTATTAAGCTGAGATATTAGAGACTCTCAGAATTCTCTCTTTTCACAGGTGAGAAAGTGGAGGCTCAGGAAACAGGTCCTCCAGCCAGTGACCAGTTCAGATTAGCAAGCAGGTCTCCTGTCCTCCCCGCCACAGCCACAGTTGGAATCACGGATCTCGGTTGAAGCCATCTGGCCCCAAGCACGTGGGCAGCTGGTCATGGGGTGAAATGGGAAATGCCTTAGCCTCCCCTTACAAGCGTCTGTGGACGCAGAGTCCCAGCCGCAGGAAGAGAATCACGAAATCCTGCTCATTCTAAGGGCAGAGGCAGAGAGGGAGGGAAGGAAGGCTCTGTCCCTCCTCATCAACCCAAGACTGGGATTCTGGGTAGCACTGACTCAGAAGAGGCTCGGAGACCCCAGGAGCCGACCCCCACACTTGCTGGTGGCTGATTCCCAGCCTGTGAGCTTGGGTTTGGGAGGTATTACACTGTGCCAATGAACACTGTTTTTGCAAACTTGTGGGACCTGCCAGCTCTCTCAGTTTAACTAGATCTCTGCAGTGACATCCAGGCATGTTCTGCATTAAATTAGAGCTGGTAATTTCAGAGGGAAACAGCTCTGAAATGGCCTGAAAGACAAAAATCTGTTCCTTGAAAAATGACACCATATGTGCCTGCACTGCTGCAGTTGGGGTAAAAGGCTTTTCCTCCCTTGGTTACTCATCAAGCCGCCAATGTTAATGTCAGATTTGCAACAGAACCATATACTAATGGAACCCAAATTAGCTCTAAAATTAGCTCTTAACAAGAAACTCGAGGCTAGCTCAAGGCAAGCAGATTTCTCTGACTGTGAGAGACAGAAAGCACTTTAGCAAAGCAGCCACATATTGATATTCTCAAGCTTCAAAAAAGATCACTCTTGCTCAGAATGAATTGCCCGGGAAGAATTGTGCACAGCCTGCTGTCTGCCTATGCGTCAAGAACACAGCAGCTCAACCTGCAGTTTCAAGGAAACCTTCCACAAAACAAAGAAGCTATCGAGAGCTCAGAGTGTGAGGAGAGAGAAGAACTCAGGGGGTCGGATCTGGGTGGAGAACCGGGTCCTGGGAGCGGCACTGTTCAGATTTAGAGTATGTTCCAGCATCACTGTTTATTTAACACCTTTAGAGAACCCAAGGACTATGGAGAAATCAGTTATGGCAAATATCTACATGGATAAACGATATTTAGCAGCTGACATTGATTGTTGTGAGTTCTCTTCCACCATCCTTAAAAATTATGAACTGATTTTTTTGTTGTTGTTGTTTTTTGAGATGGAGTCTCGCTCTGTCGCCCAGGCTGGAGTGCAGTGGTGTGATCTCTGCCACTTCCACCTCCTGAGTTCCAGCGAATCTCCTGCCTCAGCCTCCTGAGTAACTGGGATTACCGTGCCCGCCACCACGCCTGGCTAACTTTTGTATTTTTAGTAGACACGGGTTTTCACTGCGTTGCCCAGGCTGGTCTTGAATTCCTGATCTCAGGGGTTCCACCCTCCTCGGCCTCCCAAATTCCTGGAATTACAGGTATGAGCGATCGTGCCTGGCCCCTAACTGAAACATGTGTTCAAGAGTGTCCCATCAGTAGCAACGTTTCTAAGATGTTCACAGAGCAGCAGACTTCATTAACAGGTCTCAGTCTACCCAAGTCTTTGCTGCCCCGACTGCTTGGTAAGCCCCTCACGGGCCCCGGCGGGAATTTGGAAGTCAATGAGTCAACACTGTGAAGGCCACTTTGTGTTTGGAGTTTAGTCCAGCGTTTGTGGACCAAGGCTGAGAGGAGGAGGAGGGTGTAGGGTGGGTGATGAGAGCCACTGAAACCTGCCCAAGAGGGAAAAAAGGATTAAGAAAATAAAGATGCAGCTGGGGAGTAGGAGGAGGAAGATGGTTTAGGGGCAGGTGGCTTGAATTAGGCACCTCCCATCAGGAAAAACGCATCTAGCTCTTGTGGATGAAGCATTTACATTCCCATCCACTCAAGGAAGCAGTGCACTCCTGTTTGGCTAAGGAGTACCTCTGATCCTGACGTTTTTGGGCACGTGAATTCCATTTAGTTTCACACTCTCGCCACTGGGCATTTTTGGTTGGGCATTGGGGTTGGTTGCACTGAATAAGTCCTCCTCTCAGTCTATTGGGGTGATAAAATGGGTACATAGATAACCAAAATATAAGCTAGTGGGGAGGAGTGCTCCGAGGAAGGACCCAAGAAAGTGCTCTGGGGCTACAGATGACGGGGAGATTAGCTTTATGTTGCGTCAGGGGGAGTCCTCACAGAAGAGGTGGCATCTAACAGGGCCTGGAAGGATGAGTAGCCATAAGTTATGGAACCTTTAGACCAGTGGAGGTCATTAACCCAACATGCAAACAAGGCCCTCTGGGACTCAGTCTGTTCTGGCCGCGACTCAAAGCCAGGCTGAGCCTTCCTCTCTAGCCGGCTCCCTTCTCTTGAAGTGTGCTGGAGAAGAGGCAATGAAGCAACAAGACACAGGACGAGAACAAATCTGGCAACCCAGGGTTGCTCTGGATGAAGGTGAGAACGGGGAGCAGAGACAGCGTGTCCTTAGACAAAGTCCTGGGTGGAAACGAAGACTGAGCCTGCCAATGCAAACAGCAGCAGCAGCAGCAGCAGCCACTGATGGCTCATGACTGTCCCTTCCCAGAGCGACTGACAGTCTGCCCGTGATTCCTCCGTCGCCTCTTCCTTCTGTCCCTAGGCTTCAATCTGGGCAATTGACTCCTTCATTTAGGGGCAAAGAAAAGTCAAACTTAATCAGTTTTCTGACAGCTCTGATACTGAATTACAACAGATTACTTAAAAAGATAAGAAGGTGGAGATATTTATTTGCATAGTTGACACCCACAAAATAATAGTTTTTTGGACTGTACAATCACGCACATGAAGAGTTTCTAGGATTACTATGGGATGTGATTCAGTTTCAGGGTTGCAGTTGAACCATTGCTGACAAATGGTACCCCTTCATTAAGACCCATTTGTCTCCCACTCAGTTCCTCCCACTGGGTAACTGTGGAACAACAGAAACTCTAAGCCTGGATGAAGAGACGTTGGTTAATGGGTGCAAACATGCAGCTAGCTAGAAGGAATAGGTTCTATGGTTCAGTAGCATAGTAGGGTGACTAACAATGCTTATTACATACCCCAAAATAGCTACAAGAATTGGAACGTTCCTGACACAAGGAAATGATAAATCATTGAGGCGATGGCCATCCCACTTACCCTGATTTGATCATTACACATCTCATGCATGTATCAAAATATCACAGGTACCTCACAAATATGTACAATTATTATGTATCAATTAAAAAGTAATCTAAATATAAAATTCACCATTTTAATTATTTTAAAAAACCTCTATTTGTGAAGAAAAATGATGTGTTGTGGAAAAAGCTCTAGCTTGCATTGTAATCCAAGCTCAGCGTGAAAAATTGCTATGTATCTGACTGATTCATTTAATTTCTCTGCATTTACCCTCTTGGGCAATTAAATGAAATGGTGTGTATAAATGTGCTCTGTGAAAGATAAAGTACTATACAAGTGCTAGTTATTAGTAATGATACATGTACTGCCTCACAGGGCTGTTATGAGTCTTCTTTGAGAGTGCTCTTCAAAAGAAAGTTATTGTCAGAAATTCTAGAATCTTCTAGCCTCAGAAAGAACTGCAGATGCAATAAAGGTTTATCGAATTATCAACAACTGAAGGAAAAAGTAAAGCCCAGCACATATTGTATTAGGTTAACTAGAATTACAACTGGCAGAAACATATTTCTTATTAAATAAAGAAAGAATATTTTCAGTGAGATAAATGTCAAGTTCTCTAATGATGTTTATAAATCAATTTTTAAGACAAATAACTTGCTATCATAATCTCTCATTTTTCCTGGCACTGCTCGGCAGGACAAATCTCATAAATGCACAACCTTTCGTGTCAGTACAAATAGATCCATCTTCTCTGATTATCTCTACAGTTTAGGACCTGCAGTGCAAAGATACCAACATTAGTGGGCATGGGCTTTATTTGTATCTTTTTCTAAATTGGCCAAGAGCTTCATGGGGTGGTTTGCAATAAACCTTACTCAATAAAACTAGCCCCCTTCGAATATATCTCTTGAACTCAAGAAAAGAACTCCCAATTAAAAAAAAAACACACACACAAAAACTTGTAAATAAATGGAAAGTGTATTTGGCAGCTGAGGCTGTCAAAACAAAGTGCCACAAATTGGATGGCTTAAACAACAGAAATTTATTTTCTCACAGTTCTGAAGGCTAGAAGTCTGAGATCAGGATGTTGGCACGTTTGGTTTCTTCTGAGGCCTCTCTACTTGGCTTGCAGAGGGCCGCCTTCTCGAGGGTCCTCATGTGGCCTGTCCTTGGTGTGTGTGCACCCCTGCTGTTTCTTTGTGTGCCTGAATTTCCTCTTCTTATAAGGACAGCAGTCAGATTGGGTTAGGGCCCACCCTAACAGCCTCGTTTTAACTTAATCAGCTCCTTTACACCCCTAGCTCCAAATATAGTCACATTCTTGGGTACCAGGGATTAGGGCTTTAGCTTATGAATTTGTGTGGACACAATTCATCCTATATGAGGAAGAGAGTATTTATGTGACTTCTGATGAAACAAAATGCCCACAGATATCATCCACTAGGCCAGTCAAAGACAAACACACTCAGACTCTTCTCCTGCACATACTGCTCGCACCTGTGACATGGGCTGTGTGTGGCCTATGCATGGGCACAAACAGTGCAGCGCAGTACCCTTCCATTCAAGCAGCCGTATGGGAAGTGGGTGTGGGAGAGGAGGTGGGGCTTCTCTGTCAAGGTCAAGGTCAAGTTCAGCTGTGCTGGCATCTGAACAGCAACTGCTGAAGCAGTGGGAAGCAATGGGGATAGGGCGCAGAGGGCCATGCTGCTTTTCCACAAACCCTGTGGGTTCTCCTCCCCCTGACAATTTTTTTTTCTAAAGGAGTTTATCCTAGCCAGTTATGAAATCAGGAAGCCGACCTAGAGTTTCTGGAGACCTGATCCCTTTCCCCCAGCCCCAAATCTAACAGACAACATCAGATGGGGAGGACAGAGACAGAAAACATTGTCTCCTTAGCAATAGCCTCTGCCCTTTCCGATTTCCAAAGAAATCCACAAAGCAAAACAAATGTGCTCAAACACCACCTCACCCCACCCTGCACATGGGAGGCCTGGGCCCTGGAGTCTGGAAGCTTCCTGATTTTCCTGTGGGAACAGTGCGTGTGCTTCGAGGCATGCTCCAGAATGCCTGGAATTTTCCACCTGTGGCCCTCCCTGCCAGCTACAAGCCTAGGCCAGAGTGACAAACAAAGCCAAGGGAAGCACAGCTTTTAGTCTAATGCACAAGAATCATGCAGAGACTCAGAACTCAACCAATCAGACAATGACCAGAACTATGGTGTGCCTCCTATATGCCAGGCATTCACATATACGATACAATTCCACCCTGGTCCCTGCCACTGTGAGGCTGAGACCTTTACCTTCATTTTACAGGTCGGGAGACCCAAGTTCAGCCAGGCTCAACAACTTGCTTCTTCAACCTCAACACCAGCGTCTGTGAGTGGCAGAGCTGGGGTTCAAACCAAAGCTAGGACATCTCTCCTCCATACTATGCTGATTGCCCCGTGCCCAAACCACTAATAACATAGAGCCACCGGCCCCCAGGGCCACAGTCACTGAAGTCAGCACCAGATGGTTCTGTCTTCTGCCTCTGCCAAGTGTAGCCTCAGGACTTAGCACATAGAAGGCTCTCAACAAAGGAGAATTGAACTCAAGTATCACTAGGTCATGACACAAGCCACACCAGGTCATTGGGGCAAAGGCCAACACCCTGATTCTGAACAAAGGTAGTGACCGGAGGCCGGGGGAGCCCTTGCAGGATGAGTAGAGTGCTGGCCTGTCAGCCACAGAGGGGTGCCAGCTTTGGTCCTGCAGGGTGAGGGGGCAAAGCAAGTGAAAGAAAAAAACACATTTCCAGGCCCTGAAGGAATGGCCCTCTGTGACCTAGGGTGCCACTCTTTTTCCCCCTTTCCAGTAGGTGGTGCTTAACCCAGGGTTTTTTTTTTTTTTTTAGACAGAATCTCACTCTGTTGCCCAGGCTGGAATATAGTGGCATGATCTCTGCTCACTGCAACCTCCACCTCCTGGGTTCAAGTAATTCTCCTGCCTCAGCCTCCCGAGTAGCTGGGATTACAGGCGCCCACCACCACACCTGGCTAATTTTTGTATTTGTAGCAGAGACGAGGTTTCACCATGTTGGCCAGGCTGGTCTTGAACCCCTGACCTCAGGTGATCTGCCTCCCTCAGCCTCCCAAAGTGCTAGGATTACAGGTGTGAGCCACCATGCTCAGCCCATCCAAGGTTTTTACAGTAATTTCTATTCTGAAACTGCAACTTCGCCAAGAAGACAGACAGTGGAGAGAAGTTATGTCTAACACTGTCACTGTGTTCTTTTGGACAAATCATTCCCCATCATTTGCCTTGCTTCCTTGCCTGCCAAACTGGGCCAATAATGCTGACCACCTTTTCTCTTGGGGGAAAGCAGAAAGTGTTTACATCCAGCAGAGCTCAGAATTCCTGGAGAAAATACGAGATAAACACGGTACCTGTACCGCTCAAACGGAATCCCGGCTTGTTTTTACTTTCACTGCCAAGATAAAAGTATGTGGCATTTCCAATTTGTCCTCTAAAGCTTTAAAAGCCTTTTTCATTTCCTGAGTGCTTTGGGATGGAAGGTACTAATCTGTTTTAGAAAACAGTGTATTTTCTCTTTTGGAATTTGGGATCTCTGGGTAGGTAAGAGAAAATTAGATTAAAGAATCAATCTAGTCATTAATTTCTACTTACAGACGCTCCTCCTTGGCACGTGTCCATCCACAGTTTATAGAAACACTATTAATCTAGGGGGAAATTCTGCCTCAGCCTTTCATTCTCATGGAGAGCAAGTATTTGTAATTCCTCCTTTTTAAAAAAAAAAAAAAATCTAAACTCATTTCTTCCTTGAAGCCCTTTCTAAACAGCTATTGATCTTCCCCACCTTGGGGAGGCCATTAATAAGGCGGGGTCCTGGGGACTCCTTTAATGCCTTGCCTTTGCTTGGGATTATATTTGCTCCCTGAGGCCCTCTGGGGGTTCTGCCTCCCAGTTAAGCATGAGCAGGTCCCAGTGGGCTTTCCGGCGGGTCGTACCACAGCTACACCTCCACCCAGGCCAGAGGGTGGGGAAGCGAGCTCGCCTGAAGCCCCCACTGCCTCCCAACATCTCCACCCACGGCCGGGTTCCATGTGTGTCCGGCTCCCGCTGTCGGTGGTTTGCAGCAGGCAGGCACGGGCTGAACAGCTAACTGGTAACTAAGGGGACAGCTGCTTATGATAAGATGCAGGACTGCCCTTGAACCAGACGCCTCTTAGGCACCTCCAGGTACTCTTTGGCCTCTCCAAAGGCTGCTTGTTTCAGTCCCACCTTCACTCCTGTGACAGCTCCATGCAGGCGCCAACAAACTTCACCTGAGCCCAACCCGACAGTGTCTGGCCTCAAGGCCACGCCATTCACCACCGTTCATGAGGCTTCCCTGTTGGCCTGTGATATGGTTCGACTCTGCGTCCCCACCCAAATCTCATGTCGAATTCTAACATGTCAGGGGAGGGACCTGGAGGGAGGTGCTTGGATCATGGGGGCAGATTTCCCCCTTGCTGTTCTCATGATAGTGAGTGAATGCTCATGAGACCTGATGGTTTAAAAGTGTGGCACTGGCCAGAGGTGGTGGCTCACACCTGTAATCCCAGCACTTTGGGAGGCCGAGTCGCATGGATCACCTGAGGTCAGGAGTTTGAAACCAACCTGGCCCACATGGAGAAATCTTGTCTCTACAAAAAATACAAAGTTAGCTGGATATGGTAGTGCATGCCTGTAATCCCAGCTACTTGGGAGGCTGAGGCAGGAGAATCGCTTGAACCCGGGAGGCAGAGGTTGCAGTGAGCCGAGATCGTGCCACTGCACTCCAGTCTGGGCAACAGAGTGAGACTCTGTCTCAAAAAAAACAAAAAAAACCCAAAAAAACAAAAAAAAACGTGGGAGAGGGGTTAGTCTTGATGGAGGAGCTATTAAGACTCAAAGAAAGGCATTCTAATGATGGAATTATGGACCCTGGGGTTGAAGGGGGTAATGTCAATCCAGATTTGCAGAGAGAGGAAAAGAGAGAGGGAGAGCACGAGCATGTTGGGGTGGGAAGGGATGCTGCTGTCTTTTGCTACCTTGTCTTCTCATGCCTCCTCTTCCTTCTGCCCTTGCCTCGACCCAAGCTTTTCTCTGCCTGGCTGTGCTGTGACATGCTTTTTTTCTACTTGTATATTCTGCTTCCCAAGGTGTTTCATCCCAGAGAAACACCTGCTCCCTCTGAAGGAGGTTGCCTGAATTATAAATGAGCCTCCAACAGAGAAAATGTGCTCTTTTCCTTCTTTTTCAGAAGAAAAAGGCCCAGACAAGTGCCTACTGAATGTTCTTCTTTTTCAGAAGGAAACGAGAAAAAGAGGTAAACAAGTGGCCAGAATGTTTCTCTGAGTATCCCTGGACAACGCAAACCTCACTTCCCTTTTCCTTGGACCCCTGGTTTGAATCTTGAAGCCAACCTCAGGGGAGTTGGCACTCATTCTGACCACCAATACTCTCGTGTGTTCTGGCCTTCCCCAACCCTGTTCCTTGCCCTCCCTCTTCCTCTGTGTGGGTGTGCCCTCCTTCTCCCCTGTCTCTACATGTACAAATACTATGTATTCAAGACTCAGAACAAAATGCTAGCTCCTCCAGGAAGCCTTCCTGGGTTCTCGAATTGGACATGATCTCTCGATCCTCAGTCCTTTTCCTTCCTAACTTACCTGCCTCTGAGTGTAAGCATCCTGCGAGTGGGACTCTGGCCAGTTTCCCTTAGTCAGTCGGGTAAAAGGCCCCGCTCATGGAAGTCGGTCAGGAAACAAAGGGGAAAGGCAGGAAGAGTGGAAAGAAGGGGAGGAGGGAGACTCTATGGGCCCAGACAAGTGTCTACTGAATTCAGAACATGACAGGGTCAGCAGACGATTTTCTTTCCTTCTCCTTTGTGTGCGCGTCTGGGGTTGCTAATGACAGGTCACAGTGGAGAGTGTGAATCTGCTGCTCTCCGAGGGGCACCGTCTTGGGTGATTCTCTCTCACTGCTTCCCTCTCCCTCACTGAAAAGCCTGCATCCAAAGCCCATTGCTGGCTCCAGCATGTGGACCTTGCCGGGAGGAACTGTGTAAGGACAAGACAAACAGTAGGACTGAGTGCCGAGTGCCCAGTGAGTGGGGAGGGGGCTGTGCTGTGGGATGAGGAGCCCCTGAACCTGGTTTTCTCCTCATCCTCCCCCCTCAGAGAACACCCTCCTCACCCTAACCGTCTCTCTGGTTGTCTCCTGTGAGTTTGGTGTCCTCTTCTTCCATTAAAGGGAGAAGATCTCCTTTCTTAAACCTCTCTGAGGTTCAAGTCTCTGGTGGCCGGACCTATCGTCTTACACATTTAGACAATGCTCTTCCGCACATCGGCGATCATCAAATATATGTGTGGAGTTATTAAAGATAGACGATTTCATTGAGCTATTAAAGATAGACTTTTTTTTTTTTTTTTTTTTTTTTTGAGATAGAGTCTTGCCTGTCACCCAGGCGGGAGTAGAATGGCAAGATCTTGGCTCACTGAACCTCTGCCTCCCAGGTTTAAGTGATTCTCCTGCCTCAGCCTCCTGAGTAGCTGGGACTACAGATGCACGTCACCACACCCAGATACGTTTTGTATTTTTAGTAGAGACAGGGTTTCACCATGTTGGCCAGACTGGTCTTGAACTCCTGACCTCAAGTGATTCATCCACCTTGGCCTCCCAAAGTGCTGGGATTATAGGCATGAGCCACCGCGCCCAGCCAATAAACTATTTCTTAATCCAAAGAGCTTGAAGTGCGAGGAGACCCTCCCCTGAAGGTAGGCCTCTCTCCTGGAGACCTTTGTGAGGCATACTGGGGATTCAAGCGGCCGAGTCTCCTGCTTCGTGCTGCCCAGGCATCCTGCAGAGCTGCCGGATGAAACAGAAGATACCCGGTTAAGTTTTAATTTCGGGTAAACAATGAAAGTAGTATACACGTATCCCATGCAATATTTGGGACATACTCATACAAAAAATTATTCATTGTTTATCTGAAATTCATTTCAAGTGGATATCCTGTTTTTTGTTTGTTTGTTTTTGAGACAGGGTCTCCCTCTGTCGCCCAGGCTGGAGGTCAGTGGTGCATGGCTCACTATAGCCTCAACCTCCCAGGCTCAAGGGATCCTCCCACCTTAGCCTCCTGAGTAGCTGGGACTACAGGTTTGCACTACTATACCTGGCTAATTTTGTTTATTTCTTGTAGAGACAAAGTCTCACTATTTTGCCCAGGCTGCTCTCAAACTCTTGGACTCAAGCAATCCTCCCATCTCAGCCTCCCAAAGTGCTGCAATTACAGGCGTGAGCCACTGCACCTGGCCCATCCCATATTTTTATTTGCTTAACCTGGCAACCTTTCCTTAGAGGCTCCTGGAATGCACCACTGCAGTCATTCCGGTGCACCCAGTTAGAGCTCCCGCTCTGGGCCACTGGGCCAAGGAGAAATGGTGTCAGCTGTGAGAAACTTTGTAAGTTTGTAGATTATTGACTTATTCCCCCCGAACACTTTTGCAACTAAAAAAGAAGGAATACTTTTTTAGAATTGCTTTTAATATGGGTTAAAATGTGTTTTGTCATATTGCATGTGTTACCTATCAAAGAATCCATTAAATTTAAACAGGAATTTACAATTTACAGAGTGTGGCCACGTACATTTTTTTTTTTCGAGATGGAGTCTTGCTCTGTCGCCCAGGCTGGAGTGCAGTGGCGTGATCTCAGCTCATTGCAACCTCCGCCTCCTGGGTTCAAGCAATTCTCCTGCCTCAGCCTCCTGAGTAGCTGGGACTACAGGCTCCTGCCACCACGCCCAGTTCAGTTTTGTATTTTTAGTAGAGACGGGGTTTCACCATGTTAGGCAGGATGGTCTCGATCTCTTGACCTCATGATCTGCCCGCCTTGGCCTCCCAAAGTGCTGGGATTACAGGCGTGAGCCACCGCGCCCAGCCATACATTCTTCACTCTCAAGATTATTCCCCAAAACAGCTGACAGGAAGGTGGACAATAACCACCCGTTTCCTAGTTGAGGCACCCAAGGCCCAGGGAGTTTAATGATTTGCTGACGGTCCCAGGAGTAGTTACAGTGGAGTCAAAGCGGGTCCTGGGGCGTAGGTTCCTGGCGCAGTGCTCCTCACGCCTGTACAGCTTGCCTCCTGCTCAGGCTATCGGGCTCCTAGTTAATTAGGCAGCAAAGAACTCTGGGAGGAGCTGAAAGTGAGGGGAAGTGCCTGGAGAGGCTGGCATAGGGTGAGCAAACCAGAATGGCATGTTTTAATTGATCTTTGATTGTGCCAACGACTGCAGGCTCCCAGGGCAAGCAACTGCTGCTTCTGAGTCAGCACCCTCACGTGAGACTCGGCCAGCCCAGAGTGCAGGCGTTGCTGGCTCTTTCCCCCACCCCCCGCCCAAGCTCTTTGTGTGGAAAGTGGGTCTGTACAAAGCAAAAGGTTTCTCCTTTAATTGGCAAACAGCTGGGAGCCTGGAGTCCTGGGAATACTGTCCAGGGTCACCTACAGCTCTCCCCATCCTTCCACCCGGCTTGTCCTGGAAGCCTCAGGAGACCCAGCTCTGCAGATGCAGCTAGACACCGCTCTGAAGATGCTGCAGGGAGCTGTGGAAGCACAATATACTTTGTGAAGAAATTTGAAAACTTCAGTGCTACTTAGCAAGTTTCTTGGCATTAGCACTTATCCAGGGACTCCCAGGGGGCACCTACCCAGCTCTAACGCTGGAGAAAGAAATATTCCAATAGGAAGAAAGAAACTCTCTCCAATCTCACTGCAGGCCTTGATATTTGGAAAGATGTCATCACCAGACGGGGTGAAGGACACCGGACTTTGACTTTTGGACTCACATAGCCAGTGGCTTGCTTGGCATCTTCAAAAAGATATCTAACAGGCATTTCAACCCTAACAGAACTCTTGATTCCTTCCCTCTCATCCCCGACATAAGCCCCCACTAATGTGACCCATTTCAGTAAAGTAAATGGTTTCGGCTTAAGCCAAAAACCTAGACTCCTCCTCGATTCCTCTCTTTCTCACGTCTCCACGGCCAACGTATCAGCAGGATCTTCTGGCTCGACCATCACAAGGTATCTCAAATCTGTCCACTTCACTCCTTCTCCATTGCTGCCATGTGCTTCCAAGCCACCAGCATCCATTTGAATAATTCAGTTCGGTCTGTCCGTGGCCACCCTGGCTCTGTGACAACCATTTTCCCATACAGCATCCCAAGACCCTAGGCGATCTGGCTGCTGTCTGCATCTCCCACAATGGGCTTCTCTTCCTTCAGGTAAGAACTGAAATGTTACATGACCCTGTTCAATGTCATCAGCATACTTGGCAGAATCAGCCATTTTAATACTTATTCATTTGTGTTTGTCATCACGCCTCCCTCATTTGATGAGGGCAGACCGTGTAAGTTTTATGAGGGCAGATCACGTCTTATTCTCTGCTAATTTCCCAGTTTGCATGTGTGTTCATTTCCTAGGGCCACAGTAACAAAGTACCACGAACTAGGTGGCTTAAGACAACAGAAACTTCAGCCAGGCATGATGGCACGCATCTGTAGTCCCAGCTACTCAGGAGACTGAGGCAGGCGGATCTCCTGAGCTCAGGAATTTTAACTAAAAAAAATTTATTTGTTGCAGTTTTAGAGGTTAGACGTCGGAAATCAGGGTGTTGGTGGAGCCACGCCCTCTCTGAAGCCTCTAGGGGAGGAGGCTTCCTTGTCTTGTCTAGCTTCTGGTAACTGCAGGCTTTCCTTGGCTTGTGGCAGCCTCACTCCCACCTCTGCCTCCATCTTCACATGGCAGTCCTCCCTCTGCATCGATGACTGTGTCTCTTCTCCTCTTCTTATGAGGACGCTCAGTCATATTGGAGTCAGGCCCACCCTGCTCCAGCATCACCTCATCTTGATTACATTGGCAAAGACTGTATTTCCAAATAAGTCAAATTCACAGGTACCAAGAGTTAGGGCTTTAACATATCTTTTGGGGGGATACAACTCAACCCATAATAATGTAGCATAGTAGATCTCAAAAACCATTTTAGAAATGAAGGGACAGTTTCAGTCAGTAAGAATACAGTGAGCTAACTTCCAGAATAGCAAATACAAGAACTTGGGGCTGAACACACAGGTAGAAGGAAGCCTGAGACCGTATAAAGCCTAAGCAACACACTGGAAAGAGAACATCCAAATTAACCAGTTATTTGGCATTGCACGATTTTTTAGGATCTTAAACTGAATTTAAAATTTTTCCTACTGATCTCGATACGCTAGCCATCAAGGCAGCCTGTAGTTTATAAATGCCCCTGATGATACCCTGTCTCTGGCTCTTCACAGAAGAGTGGGCATGTGTAATGGCTGAAGATACAAAAACTCTGAGAAATGACGTGACTTTCCTAGGAAATGGCGGGGCCAGGATGGGGACCCAAGCTCGGCTGACTCCAGAACTTGGGTATTCAGAAAGGAAAGTGATTCTGTACATAGATTCCATTAAACACACACACATATGCACGCACACATGCACACGCACACATGCACACACACACGCACACATACCCATACACACGCACGCACACACACACACACGCACCCACACGTGCACACACACGCGCACACACACACGCACACACACACGCACACACACGCGCACACACACACACGCACCCACACGCGCACACACACGCACACACTACAAAAAAAGACCCTGTGATGAGGACCGTATCACAGAACCCAAGAAGGATGAAATCTCAGGGGGTGAAATTAAGTCTCAAATGACTCCGAGACAAAGCAGAACATCCTAAGAGTGTCGCCAAAAGTTCTAACGAAACTCAGAAATGGGACTGTAAGTCTGTCTAGCTGTGGCCCTTAGGGAGAGCTTCATGGCAAGGAAGGTGCAGAGTGGGGGAGGGAGATCTCCTTGATCCGGGTCTGGAGGGGAAATGCAAGTTTCATAGGTGAAAATGCATTCTGAGAAGAGGAAGTAACTTGAGCAAAGGAGATAGAAAGGGTAAGATATATTTAGAAATATGGGGAACAGAGGAAAACATGGGCAAAAACTGAGTTGGGACCATCAGCTGATTCTTCGTGAGGAGCCTCCAATGGGAGTGACACTGCCTTGGGGTTCCAGCCCCAGCTCAGATCCCCCCGGGCCTCCGGGCCTGTTTTCTCATCTGTAACTGAGAGGGTTTCCCACAGATGCTAAGTGGGGCCTCGTGTTCTTCAGAAAAGCTGCTTTGATAGGGTTTTCCATTCAACTGCCTGGCAAGACTTCATCTTAAGAATGTCTGGCCAGGTGCGGTGGCTCATGCCTGTAATCCCAGCACTTTGGGAGGCCGAGGCGGGTGGATCACCTGAGATCAGGAGTTTGAGACCAGGCTGGCCAACATGGTGAAACCCCGTCTCTACTAAAGACACAAAAAATTAGCCAGGCATGGTGATATACACCTGTAATCCCAGCTACTGGGGAGGCTCAGGCAGGAGAATCACTTGAACCCGGGAGGCGGAGGTTGCAGTGAGCCGAGATCGTGCCATTGCACTCCAGCCTGGGCAACAAGAGCAAGACTAAAAAAAGAAAAAAGAAAGAAAAGAGAAGAGAAGAGAAGAGAAGAGAAGAGAGAATGGTTTTCATGCCTTAGAAATGTCTAAACGCCATTGGTCTCAATAAACGAATTCCTCTAACTGTATAATCCTATTTCTTTCTGCTGCAGGCCTGGGCGTTTGTCTGGTTTATTATTCAAATGAAGCATGACTCACTTAGGATTTACCAGCTTACTCTGAATTCTCTATGGCCGTATTAAGTCATTTGACCTGTTTCCAGTGGAAAATCCATTTTTATTTATATCCTTAGGTGAAAGAGCCTGATGGGGCCAAAAGGGTGCTAGGGAGCAAGTCTGCAGCTCTGGCTCCATGCTCTAATAACAAATATCATTCATAAAGAAGTGTAAACAAATGAGTATTTGAAGACATGCTAACTAGCAACACCATCTTGGGCAAGCCTCCTTCTCTCTCTGACCCATCTCTCAAATGGGAACAACGCCTAACTGCTCTGCCTCACAGCATGTTTGTGAGACTCAAATGAGAGAATGCATCTGTACGAACTGTGGTGCGTGGTGCTAGGGGAATCAAGGCTCGGGAGAGCAGCTCTCCTGGTCAACTGTGGCGGGGCAGTTTGACTCTGAGACCTCAGTGACTGATTTTCTCCAATAGCATTTCTCGGTTTGCGTGTATGAAAGAATAAGCAAGAAAGAATCAATGCATGTCCTGCCTTTCTTAGATGTTTCACCTCACCCCAAGTCCCAGTTAGCCTTCTCAAGGTCACTGAAACTAAGGTTTGTCACAAAAACTGGCAGAAACCAACTAGAAGGAGCCCTGGCCAAGATAAACCCCAGGAACGACAGAGGCAGAAGGTCTTGCGTAGCTTCCACGGATGTTGATCAGTTCCTTGCATTAGTTGTGAGCTCAAGGCAGGGCTTTGAAGGTTATTTTTGAGTTCCTCATTAAAGTCACATCGTTTGGCCAAGGAATGAATGGGCACACTGTAGGCTGCAGCTGAAGGAAGCACTGATTCTTCCATGGAACTTATTCACTGTCGGTTCAGCTATTTACCAAAACTTAACCGAATGACATGTCCCTCTTTATCCCAAACCACCATCCCCACTAGTTTTTATAACCTTGCATTGCTAGAGCTATTCCTCAGGTGATTTGAATATGCTAGTCTTCTCAATGAAAGAATTGAAACATAGGCCAGGCGCAGTGGCTCACGCCTGTAATCCTAGCACTTCGGGAGGCCGAGGCAGATGGATCACCTGAGGACAGGAGTTCGAGAGCAGCCTGACCAACATGGTGAACCCCGTCTCTACTAAAAATGCAAAAATTGGCCAGGTGTGGTGGGGCATGCCTGTAATCCCAGCTACTCGGGAGGCTGAGGCAGGAGAATCTCTTGAATCTGGGAGGTGGGGGTTGCAGTGAGCTGAGATTGTGCCATTGCAGTCCAGCCTGGGCAACAGAGCAAGACTCTGTCTCAAAAAAAAAAAAAAAGGAAACATCAAGAGATTACAGCACTAGCTGGTCCGTCAAACTGGAATGACAGAAAGAATGTCCTTGTCCAAACACATTCCAAGGTTCTCCATCTTGTGGAAGCTACATCCCTTCACCTGCTGAAAGTAGCTCCACTCTCGCCTCATTCAGGAAGCAGCAAGGACTGGTGGAAAAAACCCTGAGCTTGAGCTTGTCCCTTCTGCACTCTATGCCTCAGTTTCCCCTCTGGTCCAATAATGAGGTTGAACTAGTCCTGCTGTAAAGTTCCTTTCATTTTCTGAGGTGCCCGCAGGGCTGAGGTGTAACACGGGGGGAAGCTGAGAGGATAGAGCAATTCTGCTTTCAGCAGGTTGACACATTCTGAGTAGAGATTCCTTCAGCAAAGGATTACTGTGCTGATTAAAAATGTTTAAAAAACACAGGCCCAGCTAGGCACGGTGGCTCACGCCTGTAATCCCAGCACTTTGGGAGGCCGAGGAGGGTGGATCACCTGAGGTCAGGAGTTTGAGACCTGGCTGATCAACATGGTGAAACCCTGTCTCTACTAAAACTACAAAAATTAGTCGGGCATGGTGGCTGGCACCTGTAATCCCAGCTACTAGGGAGGCTGAGGCAGGCGAATCACCTGAACCCAGGAGGCGGAGGTTGCAGTGAGCCGAGATCGTGCCATTGCACTCCAGCCTGGGAGACAAGAGCAAAACTCCATCTCAAAGAAAAAAAAAACAAAACACAGGCTTTTACCTGATGACTCTGAGGCTGCCCTAACAACTTCCCTTCCCTCTACCCCTGTGAGAAACCGTGTGTATTCTTACTGCAGTGGTTTTACTCGAAACTCCTAACCCAGCACGTAATGCTCAAGCTCCAGTTCCAGCCTCATCTCCTCCAAGAAGCCAGCGTGCCCATGAGGCTCTTCTCTGCTTCTTCTAACAACCCACTGGTTATACCAGGAGCCAAGCCTGCCTTGGCGTGCCTTGTACTGGGTGCCTCAAATGTCCCCCTACTTCCCCAACAAGATCATGAGACCACTGGGGCAGGGACCAAGCTTGGGTCCGGCACTAACTGGGGACACAAGGGATACCCAGTAAGTGTCTGGATGTTGCTGAAAGTCACATCACTGACAGGCCCTGACGCTGGAGGTTGCTTTGAAGAGGGTCATACCCGACTCTGGGCCCCTCCCCATTCTCAGAGTGGGGACTGTGCAAAAGGCAGAGCAGAGGTGAATTCCCAGAGCCGGTAGAAAGTGGAGCAGGGTCTAGGACAACGCAGAATGATCCAGATGGGCTCGGCTCCCTTAACAGCTCCCCAGTACCCTCTGTCCCTACTCCCAACATACTTGGGGTGAGGCTCCATTGCCTCGGGGATTTACATGGGTTCCCTCTCCTTCTCTCTCTTCCAATCCAGCCACTCCCTCCTGTGAAGAGACCAGATCCTGCCTTTCATCTGTCTCTGCCCCTGACACTGGATGAGATTGAGTGGGTCCCCTGTGCTCTCTGGCCCTCAGCTTCCCAGGTCCTTTCTCATGGACTTTTCCAGAATCCTGCCACCCCATTGCATGAATGCCTTGCTAGGGTGGTCTGTTAGGCTCGATCCTGCCTGTACCCTGAGGGCTTTGCCCTTGACTCTCCTGGGCTCCCCTCCCTGTGGGGCCATGCCCCACCCCTGGGTCCCGCCAGCCCCGGACCCTGAGTCCCAGTTTTCTTATCTGTAAAAGGCCAGCATCCCAGCCCTGATACTCTCAGATCCACTCAATTCAAGAGGATCTTGAATCTGCTCTGCGATGCTCTCAGCACATTAGACCACCCATTCCTAGCCTGAGTGGATACCCCAGGCTTAGCGCCCCCGGCAGGAGAGTTGAGACAAAGACAATCTTGGCTCCTCTGATATCGTCCACATCACAGACCAGGGGAGGCTGCTGCGGAACAGCAGATGCCTTGGGGTCTGATGGTATCAGTGACACTTTCTGGGAAATAGACATAACCAGCCTGACCCGCCGGAGAACATCGACTAGAGCTGGATGCTGAGGGGGACAGCGGCCTCCACTGTTGGGGTACGTCTGCAGTGTGACCTTGGAAAGAACCCACTCCCTCTTTCCCTCCTTGTCTCTCATTCACAAGCATTTGTTGAGCATTTCCATGGGCCAAGCCCTCTGCTAGGCCTTGGGGCTTCAAAAGCATAGTCCTTGCCCTAGAGAGCTTTGTAATCTAAGTGGAGAAGCAGAAATATGAACCCATAACTAGAGTATTTCCCCCCCAAACCCCAGTTTTCTCAATTCAAGTGTTACTCTCTGATGCTGTCAGCACATTAGAGCACCTGTTCCCACCAGCTTTGCTGAAGTGGCAGGCCACAGTCAGCAGGTGACCCGCAAAGAGGAGTCAGTGATAAATGATGACTCGAATGGCATTGAGGGCGGTCTGCAGTATGGCTTGCTATGGCCAACAGATTGCTGTGGTTTGGTTTTTGCTCTCCAAATTTCCATTCCCTCAGCTACTGCCACCAGCAAAGCACTCGAAAGCTGTAAAAGATTATTTTCGGCATGTCCAGGGGCTCCAAGACAGACCAAGTAAAAGACAGATCATACTGCCGGTGTCTGAGCCAGCACGAAACTCACGCTCCTCTGATTGTTGGTCCAGGCTCTCTACAGCTCCACCAGCTCCTCATCCTTCCCTTCCTTGGCTAGAAACTGAGGAATGTGAAATACATGTCTGGGTGAATAGGAGGCTGTCAGGTTAAAACTGTTCCACAGGATTTCTAAGGACCTGGAATTAGGTGGCCCGGGGTAGTACTTAACTAATATGTTTTTCTGGCTGTTGGCAAATCTCAGATATTAGTTGGGAAATTCCTTCCTTTTTTTTTTTTTTTTTTTTTTTTTTTTTTTTTGAGATGGAGTCTTGCTCTGTCGCCCAGGCTGGAGTGCAGTGGCACGATCTCGGCTCACTGCAAGCTCTGCCTTCCGGGTTCAAGTGATTCTCCTACCTCAACCTCCCGAGTAGCTGGTACTACAGGCACATACTACCACGCCCAGCTAATTTTTGTATTTTTAGTAGAGATGAGGTTTCACCATGTTGGCCAGGATGGTATCGATCTCTTGACCTTGTGATCCGCCCGCCTCACCCTCCCGAGTAGCTGGGATTACAGGCGTGAGCCACCGTACCCAGTGAGAATTCCTTTCTTTCACATCCACATCTTTCTGTGTCTCACACATGCCCCATACTAGCCATCCTCCTTCCTCTCTGTTTCTCAAATTGAAACACAATCAAAGACAAAGAAAATACTCAGGTTATCGGACACATTTGCAAATCTTCACAATCCCACAGAGGGCCTTTGGCCCCCGATGAGAACCAGTGGCATAATAACCACTCTTGGGAACCAGCGTCATTCTCCCGATTCTGTTATGCATCAGTCTTGGTCACCTTTCTTTTCGCTTTCACGCTCATCTCTGCTTGGCATCCTATACATTTGGTTTTCAACCTCCTTGCCTTACATTTGCAACATCTTCAGAGAAGGTGGTCCTAGCCCATCCCAGCTCCCACAAGCTGGTATTTCTAGTTTCCTGGCCAAGGAGGGCACACCTTTCAGGCACACGGAGATACAAAGACTGCCAAATAGTTCTCATTGCATTGTGTAGCTGGAGTATCTCAGGCCAGAGACAGAGACATGACCAGGCAAACTTCAAAGGAAGTTGTGAAGCTACCAGAGGTCTTAGAATAAAAAATGGATCTAGAGCTCTTCTATCACTGAATGGGCCGTGTGACTGCTGCCCATTCTATCAAAGTGGAAGCCAAACCAGTCCCTTCCCTTAGAGCTTCCACAGATGAGAGGGTTCAAGGAAGCAGGAAGGATGGATTTGTTTTTATCTTGCACATCAGCTGACTATCAGCGCTGGTCTCTGGAGTAGAGAAGCCCTCTATGAGGGACTCCCAGGGTATCAGTCATGTCTCTGATACCAAAGCATCTAGGCATGGCATGGTAGCTCGTGCCTATAATCCCAGAACTTTAGGAGGCCGAGGAGGGCAGATTGCTTGAGCCCAGGAGTTTGAGACAAACCTGGGCAACATGGCAAAATCCTTTAGATTTGTCTTGTGCCAGGATCTGCTCAGCCACACACCTGGATCATATTTTGCTGATGATGTTAGATTTGCCTAGGATGGCTAGTATGGGGCATGTGTGAGAGAGAGAAAGACGTGGATGTGAAAGAAAGGAATTCTCACTGGGCGCGGTGGCTCACGCCTGTAATCCCAACACTTTGGGAGGCTGAGGTGGGCGGATCACAAGGTCAAGAGATCGATACCATCCTGGCCAACATGGTGAAACCTCATCTTTACAAAAAATACAAAAATTAGCCAGGTGTGGTGGCATGTGCCCGTAGTCCCAGCCACTTGAAAGGCTGAGGCGGGAGAATCGCTTGAGCCCAGGAGGCAGACGTTGCAGCGAGTGGCGATCCCGCCACTGCACTCCTGTCTGGGCGACAGAGTGAGACCCTGTCTCAAAAAAAAACAAACAAAACATTTAATTCGACCCACAAAATATCTCAAGATTGCATTTGTTTGGCTTTAGCTTTGGAAGCAACTTTCACTCTTCAATTGCACTGTTGTTTTGCAGGACAGCTTTCGACTCGGCATAGAACAATATCTGGCAGTTTCCTCCTGATGTTGCTGGATGAACATCGAGGCACATGATGAATTGTTGTGCTGAGAAACTCTGAGATGTTGCACGGGTCACGGCTGCTGTGAGAGTGACTCACAGAAACCCAGACCTGCCTGGGAGGCAGGAAGGGCAGCATTGAGGGACTGATGGGCCCTGGGCCATGACAAACAGAAGCAGATGGGATGAGGCCCACAGGGACATTGTGTCATTCACGGGGTGACCTGAACATTACCAGAGGCAGATGAGACTGCCAGGAGGAGCACTGTTCTCTCATCTGGTGGGTTTGCAAACCTTTTTCTTTTACTATTTTCTTAAACCTCTTCTGAATTCTGTCTATGGCTTTAGTTGGGATCCAGCCAAGCTTTCCTTTAAAAGTAAGACACATTACATAGTTACTGAATTATCAAGCTTTGGTCAACGTCGACATCAACATCATTAGCAAAATATGATCCAGGTGTGCGGCTGGGCAGATTCCCTGCTCATGGCAAATCTAAATGAATAAGCACACTTCCTTCTCATTTTTGCGAATGTGGCTGAGAAGCAGAAATGAATACTGATGTGGATGAAAACGTAAAAGGCTTGCAGGCATGTACTGTGCGCACCAAATTTAGGCATGACATGAAGAAGGAATAAAAGGTCAGGTGCCTGATCGTTCATCACACGTGTACCCGTCTGATGGCATGCTGATGCCCGTCAGTTGAGGTCAGTGGTGACAGAAGAGTGGATTTGAAGGGTCATTTCAAATTCTTCTGCGTCAAAGTGGCCTAGACCGGGAGCCCCTGAGCAGAGACCACGTCTTTTAATTTTGAATCGTCACCGTCCAACCCGGGGCCGAGTAGCTAGGCGGTAGTTTGATTGTAGTAACTCTTATCTTACTGTCGTTATAATATCCACTGTTGAATGTCCCTGCATCACCTTCTAACTATCCCACCACATGAGGCTGTCATGATGTGGGCTGACACTCACAGATACCTTCAGTTTGTTTAATGTTGTGGGAAGTGCACCCTATCACTGTTCTGGCAGCTTTTTTCTCCAGAATTCCATAAGCTGGAACAACTATTTATGAACCTCATTTATAAGAGATGACAGTTGCCAGTAGTACAATGAAATACATGCTGTGAGAAAATGAAGCGTATAAGGCAGAATGAACTTTTATGTCCCTCTAACCCACACCCCAGTCCCCTGCCCTTTCCTGGGGCCGATAATAAGCCAAAGCTAGGCCAGCTCAAAGGAGAGGGAGGGTAGCGATTCTGTAAGAATCTCCGTGTACAGGAACTGCACCAAGGGGAGGCCAGCTGGACAGAGAGCAAGGTTAACATGCCTTATAAAATCCACCGGCCTGCTTCTCCCACCAGCCCCCAGCACAGTCCCTGCTCAGATAAAGCAGAACCCAATGTGACCAAAACCCTGACCTGTCTTAGAGCCTGAGGACCCAAGGCATGGCCTGGGAGTGGGAGCAGTAGGTTGAAGAAGTCCAAAGGGGCAGGAATTGGGGTGTGGGTGCGGAGTGAAAGGAGAGAGGACCAAATGTGCGGGGAGGCCCTCAGGCCAAGCTGGAAGGACCTAGGGCTGAGGAGGGCCCAGGGATTCCTCGATTGGACCTCCGACCTTCACATACTCTGACCGGGAAGACACAACGCAATCTTTTTTTTGAGACAGAGTCTCACTCTGTCGCCCAGGCTGGAGTGCAGTGGTGTGATCTCAGCTCACCGCAACCTCCGCCTCCTGGTTCAAGCGATTCTCTTGCCTCAGCCTCCCGAGTAGCTGGATTACAGGTGTGTGCCACCACACCTGGCTAATTTTTGTATTTTGGGTAGCAACAGGGTTTCACCATGTTGGCCAGGCTGGTCTCAAACCCCTGACCTCAAGCGATCCACCCGTCTCGGCCCCCCAAAGTGCTGGGATTACAGGCATGAGCCACTGCGCCTGGCCCAACACAAGTCAATCTTGGAGGGCTGTTTTGTACATCCTTCTGGATGCAATGGTGCATGGATAGGCTAAGAGTACAATTGTATTATAAACTGAAAACCACTGTTCCCTTCCACTCTTCAGGTGGACGTTCTGGGTTTGTTTTACGTGCATTTTTCCTTTCTCTCATAAAACAAAAGGAATCATGTTGTCATCAGTTTTCTAAAGTTTGTCCCCAGCTGCCTCTACTTTTCCTGTGTCTGATGGGGGCCAGCCAGTCACAAGGACCTCACCACACTAGCAGTGTGCGGCCTTCTAAATGGGCATTTGTGAAGCTCTGGGTGCCGTCTAGGCAGGGCAGGGTCAGAGAAATGCAAAGTATTCCAGGCACCAGCCCCGGAATTTACTCCCAGCCTCTCCTCTGCCCACATCATAGCCCCACCAGGCTGCGGTCTTCTCCTTTTGGAGCAGAAGGTGCCCCAAGGCCTCTCCTGGAGATTTTACCCTGTTGGCTCATGGGGAGAGAGGAAGAGAAGCTCGGATCAGAGGGAATGCCTAATGAATTACCACGCGGAAGGAAGAAGCAGAATGTGAGCCTCTGCTGGTTAGGTCCAGAGAAAAGATGTTTCTGGACCTGTGATTTAGGTGGGCAGGCAAGCAAGCAAGAGGAGAGCCCACAGCCAGGGGACAGAAAACTGGGAGTTTCTGCTTTCTGAAGCCTGGAGCAGTTTGCCCAGCCAGGCTGGAGGCTATGCTGGCGGGCCTCGGTTTGGGGGTGCCACCTCCTGAGTACAGCAAATGGACCTAGTACCCTCAGTGAAGTCAAGATAAGAGGAAGGCTGGATGCCAAATGGGGACAAAGGATTAAAATAGGCTTTGGGGGCTGTTCTAGCCCAAGGAGAGGAAACACGAGAGGAAAAAAACATGCCTGAGTGACAGCCCCACAAATTCCCAGGAGAAGTGGGATGGGAGAGGAGAGGGCTCATTATAAGCTGTTCCTTTTGCAAACCTGGGTGAGCTGCTAGAGCTTCTAGAGAACGAACATCCCAGGACATCTGGAATGAGGCGGATGTGTGAGACCCTATGATATCAACTCCACTGACAAATTGCACTTTACAAAGCATGGTCAAAACCAGCATCCCACAGTATGTGACAACAGTCCTGGGGCAGTGTCATCATCACGCTGCACCTGTTTTACAGACAAGGAGACCCAGAGATGTGCAAGGCCTTGGCCTGCACAGGTGGGCTTCAAAGAGAGGTGTGAGGACCACCAGTCAGCACAAGGTGACCTCGTGCTGCAAGGCTAAATGATAATGCTAATAGGCATGTATTTACTGTAATGAGCTTTTAACAATACAACTAGAACCATTAAACCTATGATTTCAAGGATATTGTTAATTAGGAAGAGGCTTTTTTTTTTTTTTTTTCCGAGACAGTCTTGCTTTGTCACCCAGGCTGGAGTGCAGTGGCACGATATCGGCTCACTGCAATCTCTGCCTCCTGGTTTCAAGCAATTCTGCTGCCTCAGCCTCCCGAGTAGCTGGGATTATAAGTGTGTGCCACCACGCCCAGTTAATTTTTTGTATTTTTAGTAGAGACGGGGTTTCACCATGTTGATCAGACTGGTCTCGAACTCCTGGTCTCAAGTGATCCACCCACCTCGGTCTCTCAAAGTGTTGGGATTATAGGCGTGAGCCACCGTGCCCAGCCAAGGCTGTGTTTTAAAAGTGAGTTTATTTAAAGTTGGTTTCAACGAAATAGTAAATAAATCATATTACACATGGCAGTTGGTTTTCCTTCTTTAAAAGTGCAAAGGCGGGAAACCATGTACTGGATGGTGGTGGTTGTGATGATGATGATGATGATGAAGCAAACTATCATCGTCATCGAGTTTTATAACACTCGGTGCCAAGCATCTTGCATATATTAAATTATTTATTCTTGTGACGGCTCACGAGGTGGGGATAATGATGACTTCATTTGACACAGGAGGCTTTAGGGACGCACAGGGTAAGGGTGGAGGGCTACGGCCAGGTGCTCAGACCGCAGTGTACTCACTCCTGCAGGCAGCAATGGAGGCCCCTGGCCAGAGGCCCAGGTGCAGGGGCATTGAGACCATGCCTGCTGGAATGGGGAGGGAGTCCGTGTGTGCCCTCTCTGCTTCCGATGCAGAGCTACAGGGGATACCATATTTCATAATGGCATTACTTTCCAAAGCAAATGGGAACAGTGTGGCGGCCACAGCGAGGTGATGTCACGAGCAGCTCCAGAAGCATTCTGTTTTACACTCTGGGCAGAGGTTGCATTGCACAGCTAATGTGAGGGCCCCGGGCAGAATCCCAGCTAAGTCCATTTCAGGCTGGCCTTCCTGCCGGCCTGCTAACCTCTTCCAGATGATTCTGGCTGGATTTGAGAGGCTTTACCAGATAGGTTGTCTCCGTGTTAGATGAGTGGAGGAGGATGTCTGCAAAGTGCCTGAAGAGAGGGAAGAAGAGAACTCTGAGATCAGGTGGCTGCTGCGAAGCCTCACAGGACACACACGGATTGGGGAGAGGAACGAAGAGACGAATAGGGCCAGTGGGTCCTAAGAATCTCTCAGCCAAGAGCACAAAACACAAGTGTGCTGGCGGGGCATGATGGCACGCACCTAATCCCAGCTACTCAGTAGGCTGAGGTGGGGAGGACTGCTATGCTGCCAGCCTGGGCAACACAGGGAAATTCCATCTATAAAAAAAAAAAAAAGCCAAAAAGGCCACAACTGTGCTTCTTACTTTTCACACAATCGGTCAAAAATCTTCCAGCACATCCTCTCTTTCAGCATAGCATTTAAGAGCAAGAGCTCTGGAATCCTAGATTCACCTCTCATTAGCTAGATGGCCTTGCTGAGGTCATTTAACCTCTCTGGGCCTCAGTTTCTCCATCTGAAAAGTAGGAATAATAAAAGTGCCTCTCGTAGGGTACTGCAAAGATTACACGTGATCATCTTAGCACAGTACGGGGCGTGTGTTAAGTGCCTGATGATGGTAGTTATTACTGTTAGTATCCCCCAGGATGCAGCCAGGTCACTGACTCTCTGAGGAGACTCCATCTGGCTTGGATTTGTAAGTCCAGGCTGACCTACCAAAGCAAAATTTTAGAAAATTCTTACTTTGATTAGTTAATGCCCCTTTTAATTTTTTAAAAAACGTGTACATGGGCAAATATACTGATTTCATGGGATATTTAAGTCAAAGTTAAGATATCAAAGTGGCCAGAAAAGGGTTCCAAAGTTGAATTCATGGTTATTCTCTCTCAAAGCCTGCTTTTTCTCCCGTGTTCCCTGCCTTAGCAAATAACTCCTCTAGGTGCTGGGAAGGTCTAGAGAAAATGACGCCTTCTTTTCTGTTTCCAGGTCCCGATCAGACTGGCTATGCCACCCTTCGCTGACACTGCCTCCCACATTGCAGGCTTCTCAGGGGGATGGGGTGGATACAGCTGGCCCCACCAAGCTCACTGTGTGGCCCAGAGAGCAGAGAGATCACATCTGTTCGTGGCAAACAGGGGTGATTCAAAAACCCAGAAGGCGCTGAGCCGCCCCAGCCCAGATCCTCCTCCCTAACACACCATCATGTAAGGAGCAAGGGGCTGTTACTCCAACAGAAGACCCTCCATCAGGAAATATGAGGAGCGGGGAATAAGTGTTCCTCTAACACCATCCACCACAAACCTCAGAGTCACCTTGGACACACGGTCTCCTTCACCCCTATCTCACTCCATATTCTGCTTATCAAGTCCTGTCAATTTCACTTCCGAACTATGTCTTGACTCTGCTCTCTTGGCCCTATTATACAGCCACTAGTCCAAGACAGTATTTATTATCTCTCACCTGGACTCCTCACAGGCCCCCTAATCCACTTTTGCTGTCTCCAATCTGTTCACACAGCAGGCCCCAACTCCTCCTGACATTATTTTTAACAAAGTTCTTTGTTGCTCTTTGGTAAAAACTAAAATCCATCATGTGTGTGCAAGCCTGGAACTCAGGCTTCCTGACACCCACTTTCCTAGGTTGGCCAGGGCTTGGCTGGGGCATGGAGAGTGTCAGTTGCATGATTTTTGTCCACTTACAGGGCCCCCTCCCTTTCCTTTTTTTTTTTTTTTAATTTTTGAGATGGAGTCTCCCTCTGTCACTCAAGCTGCAGTGCAACGCCCGATGCCCTGCTGGTCTAGCCCCTGCCTACCACCCCAGCCTGGGGCAGCACCACCATCCCTCTCACCCTCAGTGTGAGCTCCAGCCACCCCGCTTTCTTTGATTTCGCAGAGAAGACAGGTCTACTCAGAACCCTTTCCCATACTTTCCCTCTGTGTTGAATGCCCACCCTTCCTTTCTTCCAGCCTTCCTTCCTCCCTTTCCCTTCCTCCCACCGACTCTCACTCATCCTCCACATCTTAACTCAAATGTCACCTTCCCAAGGAAACTTCCCAGATCAGATCAGATCTCCCTACTAAAGATTCAAGGTTTTTGTGATCATTTCTTTCATAGTACTGAGAGTTGATAATAAGATAATTGATTCTTTGATCAATCTCTGTGTCCTCATGATACTCTAAGCTCCATGAAGATAGCGTTTTTTCACCCCTCATCCCTGGCATAGTAACTGGCACATAGCAGGTGCCTGGTAAATATTTGTTGATCGATGGAATTAGAGAGAAAAATTATTGTAGAAAAAAATGTGATCCCAGTGAATGGTTCTGGAGATCAAATGTCCCTTTTCCAGGAAAGTGGGATGGGCTAGGGAGACACGGGATAGGATGTTTGTGTGTGAGTGGTGGAGGCTGCAGCGGAAAAGGGTTTGTCTGGGATCAGAGGCCAGGAGCTGGCAGCTCCACCGGCTGCATGGGAAACATGATTATAGTGTCAGGAGGGATTAATGGAGTGGAGCAAAGGAGGTGGTTCCTGGCAGAGCCCTTCCCAGATCAGATGCATATGGAATTTGAAACCTGGAGGGAGGAACAGGAAAACGCAGTTGTTGGCAACAGCCACAGCAAAAATCACCAACGTTTCTCTGGGGTGTAGGCTCCTCCAGGTTGCTGCACCCACATGTGAGAGGCCTTTGTCATTTCATGGGACACACAGCACCTTTTTAGTTTTAGGGAAATTCCCACAGCATGCGTCTTTCTGGGAGGCGGCCAAATTTGTCTTTCAAACCTGGTTCTCCAGCCTTCGTGGTGGGTCTCAATGCTACCCAATATCCTTAAATAAATTCCTTTTCCGTTAAGTCAGCCAAAATGAGTTTTTCTTGTTTGCAGCCAAGAACCATAACTGGTTTAGTCTGGGGCCAGCAGGGAAGTGACGTTTGGCTTCTCCACATAGCCAAGCACGTGGGCGCCACGCATGCAGATGCTCCAAGAGTGGACAGGGCCGCCTTGGCAGCCTGAAAGTGAGGGGCTCCTTAGGAATGGGGCAGGGGGAAGGTGACCATTTGGAGCCAGGAAGAGTCTTTAGAGGGACTTGGGTGGAGGCCACACCAGAGAAATCGTTCTATTGTTGAGACATGTCCGTGGGCGGGACACCTGGTACACCCCAGACTGGGGCCTGGGAAGCACCTTTCACTCAGAAGCCCAAGAACCCACAGCTGGCTCACCACCTCGTGGGAATGTAAACCCCAGCCCTCCCGGGTCTTCTGGTACTTGTCGCGCTTTTCCTGAACAGACTGCACTCTAGTATCTGTTCAAGGTATTTTTCCACTTCCATGACCCTGAGTCCACTACAAAGACGAAAACACGGGAGGAAATCATCAGAGCCAGAGTGCACTCGCCACACTTCCCACACCTCAAACAATTGGACGTCAGAGCAGGGAAGGCCCCTGGGGCCATCGGGTCTTGTGGTCTCAGATGTCAGTGGACCTCAGAGTCACCCAGGAAACTGCTTCACACCATGGGCTCCCACGGATTTCCCCAAGCCCAGAGCTGATCCTCTCGGCCTGCTGTGTAGCCCCAGGATCTGGGTTTTGTACAAACTTTTCAAGCGATTCTCATGTGAGTTGTTTAAATATAGTGATTTTCATCCTTCATCTCATCTTACAGAAGAAGAAACAGACTCAAAAAGAAATTTCCTCCTGACCAAAGCCCCCCAGAGAATTGATTGCTGAGCTGAACACTGACCTCAGGCTTCCTGACACCCACTTTCCTAGGTTGGCCAGGGCTCAGCTGGGGCACGGAGAGTGTCAGTTGCATGATTTTTGTCCGCTTACAGGGCTCCCTCCCTTTCCTTTTTTTTTTTTTTTTTTTTGAGATGGAGTCTCACTCTGTCACCCAGGCTGGAGTGTAATGGCACGATCTCAGCTCACTGCAACCTCTGCCTCCCGGGTTCCAATGATTGTCCTGCCTCAGGCTCTTGAGTAGCTGGGAATACAGGTGTGTGCCACCATGTCCGTCTAATTTTTTGACTTTTAGTAGAGACAGCGTTTCACCATGTTGGCCAAGCTGGTCTCAAACTCCTGACCTCATGATCCGCCCACCTCAGCCTCCCAAAGTGCTGGGATTACAGATGTGAGCCACTCCCTCCCTTTTCTAAGAGGGGCTGCTTGTCATGGGAAAATGCTGAAAATAGGAATAGATACCCGCTGCTTATCTTGGCCAGAAAGGCTGCTGTGGCCTTAGTGGAACTGGAAACCCCATAGACAAAGCCAGAAATGGCAACAGCAGGGCCGTCAGCCCAGGCTCCAGTTCTGGGTCTCCCAGTGATGTGCTGTGACCTTGGACAAGCCGCCCCTGAGTTTCAGTTTTGTCCAGTTTATGAGATGGGGACAGCCCTGCTCTCTGATGTCTGTCCTGCCTACGTTGCCGGCCTCTGATGTGAATGTACTTTGAAAACTCCCAAGTACTGCCCAAGCAGAAGGGATTACTGACACTGGAGGTGTGATTAGAATACTAATTTCCACCCAGGGTCCCTTGAGGACATGCTGGGCCCATCTTGGAAACAGTAGAGGAAGCTAAGAAGCTGCCAGCAAAGCTCGGGGGAGACTGTCAGAGCCTTATGGGCTGGCTGGCAGGGAGAGCACTTCTGCTCACACAGCCTGTTTTCTTCATGCTCCTGTGTCCAGGAAGGTGCCAAGGACGAGGACACTCACAGTGGCGTGTGTGTGTGAGAGTGTGTCTGTGTGTGTGTGCTGGATGAGGGCGGGGTATGAGGAGTCACTGGATCAGGGCCCTCCTGCATCTGGCCTGGTACTGCCAGGACCCTCTACCCATCTCTTACAGTGCCCTGGCTCAGGAGCCCTGGGAAGTACTCAGAGGACCCCAGGGAACCCCAGGAAGTCACCTCCCACCCTTTCGTGCCTGTTTTGGCTGTTGCAGCAGGTTTGAGAGGGTGGATTAGCTCAGTCACCCTCTTTCCTTCCTACCACATCAGATCCATTTTCCCAGCTGGTGGGAGTCCCCATTCTCCGTACGTTATCAGGATGCCAGGATGCTCACACGATGCTGCCAAACACTTGCTTTGTCACCTGGTCCAAGTCCCTTTATCTCTCTGAGCCTTTTTCTCATCTGTAAAAGAGGGGAGGCCGGGCGCAGTGGCTCATGCCTGTAATCCCAGCACTTAAGGAGGCCGAGGAGGGCAGATCACAAGGTCGGGAATCGAGACCATCCTGGCTAACACAGTGAAACCCCACCTCTACTAAAAATACAAAAAAATTAGCCAGGCGTGGCTACTCAGGAGGCTGAGGCAGGAGAATTGCTTGAACCCAGGAGACGGAGGTTGCAGTGAGCCGAGATTGCGCCACTGCACTCCAGCCTGGTGACAGAGTGAGACTCTGTCTCCAAAAAGAAGGGGTGGGGGGAAGCAATTCCACTATGGGGTTGCTGGGTCAGATGAGAGCAGGTGCAGGTGGGCATTGTTATGCTGGAAGGATTTCCATTCTTCTCTAGAAGTAGTCAGGACAGAGGAGGCCTGGACAGGGGACCTGCGAGAGGGGATGGTAACGGAAATGTCCTCCACTCCAGGAGGCAGGAAAACTCTGCAGAGTGATTTCACTCTCATCTCTATCTGGGCTGTCCCGGGGCGGCAGGCCCTTTGCCTCATGATGCACCCCGTTCCGCCGTGCTGGGCTCAGCCTAGCGGCTCTGAGAGGAGAAGACGTGTCAGATTCAGCGGCATCACAGTGATGAAACCAGGAGAAAAGTTTTCAGAGACCTAAGCAGACACATTCCTGGCCCAGGTGTGAAGTCGTCTAGGCCAGTGGGTCTCAAACTTAAACATTTTTAGCAGAACTCTTCTTTATCAGATACTTTTTCTTTCTTTCTTTCTTTCTTTCTTTCTTTTTTTTTTTTTTTTTTTGAGACAGGTTTCTCTCTGCGGTCCAGGCTGGAGTGCAGTGTGAGATCACAGTTTACTACAGCCTCAAACTCCTGGGCCCACGCAGCCTCCTCACTAGCTGGACTACAGGTGCCACCATGCCCAGGCTAGATGGCTAGATACCACTGAAGATCACTGAGACTTTAGGAAGTACCGCTGACACATTACACAGATGGGGAAATGAAGCTCAAAGAGGGGATGGAATGTGACCAAAGGCATGCAAGAAACCAGTGGTTAAAACAAATAAGCAAACCCACTTCAAACGCAGGCCTAACCCTCAGCACAGGTGCGGCTTCAGAGAAAAATGGAAAGGCTCCTTCACCGAGGGGGTTTTACACAGCCAGAGGATGGAGGCTCACATAGGGTCTCGAGGGTAGGTAAACAGGGACAATTTACTGACACAGTTGCAATAAACAAATCTTACTGGGCAAGCAGGAAACTCATGGTCTCCTTTGAAAATGGAGGCGTTTGGCAGAGTGTGTCTGAGGCACTGAGCCCCTTTCTGAAATAAAGCGGAAGCAGGTCAAGCAGAACAGGACAAATGGACATTCCTTCCAGCTGCGCCAGCCCTGGCCCACCTCCAGTCTGCCCAGAGCACTGGTGGCCAGGCTTTGCCAGTGGCCGGTGGAGCGGGAGACTAACCCATCCACACAAAGGGCCCCAGGTGCCTCAGCGGCGGCCACAGGACACCTGAATGAGCCACGAGCCAGAGAGAGTGACTGTTTGGCGTGGCTCTTCTTTCCGCCGACCGCTGAGGGCTGGGCGTCAGACCCCCAGATGCCTCCACCGCGTTCACTCGGGGCAGGTGCATAAACGCAGGCACAATCCGCAGAGGCGAGGGAACGACCGATGGGGGCGGCCGGCCGGACGCTGGGGCCACCACTGACCCTCGGCGACCGGGGCCCAGGTCCCTAAGCGCGGAGCTGCGGGAGGGTCGGCCAGCCGCAGGGGCCGGGAAGGGCCAGGGCTGGAGAGAGCCAGGAGGAGGCCCTGGCGGCCGGGGCTTCCAGGGAGCGGCTGAGTGGCGGAGCCGCGCGGAGCGTCTGGGCCTGGGGCGGGTGCCGGGGAGGGCGGGGTGTGGCCGAGGGGGCCGCACGACCCGCCGGCGATGAGCGCAAGGCCCCAGCTCTCCTGGGTGGGGATTTTCCTCACTTGGAAAACACACAGCTTATGGAGGGGGCGGTGGTTAATCGTCGCGCAGGGAAACTGGCAGACAGGTTCTGATCAAGCCCTTTACCCCAGTCACAGGTGGCAGGTGCCGGGCACCACGACCTCGCTGTGCAGGGCGCACGCTCTCTCCCCGCCCTCCCACACCTCAGCGGCCCCAGGCCCTGAGGATTCTCGGAATGTTCCACGTGGAGCAGCGCTTGGAGAGCCCCTCCCCTAAGGGCGGGTTGGGGGAGGAAGGGCGAGGGTTTAGACCCCCACCCCCATTCCACCCAAGCACCCCCACTTTGTCTTTACTGCATTGAGACTTTGCCTGAGAGGTCATTTAACCCAGGGATGTTACTAAACATAGCTGCCACGTCCTCTTTCAAGTCTTATTTTGACTTCATGGTACACACCTGACCTTGGGCCACTTAGCAACCTCCCTCAGGTTCCCTACCCCTAATAGTAACAGTACTTCCCTCATAGGGTCCTCGTAAGGATGAGGGAATAAACGCTTGTGAAGTGTTTAGAACACAGTGAGTCTGGATGGCTCAACAGGTTGTTTGCTGGATGAGCTGGGTGTGGTGGCCTAGGCCTGTAGTCCCAGCTACCTTGGGAAGCTGAGGTGGGAGGATCGATGGAGCCCAGGAGTTCAAGGCCAGTCTAGGCAACATAGCCAGACTCTGTCTGTGAGAGAAAAAAAAAAATTAGCTATTGTGTTATTGTTATTACTGTTGTTTTCCGATGAGGAGAGTGAGGCCCAGAAAGGATAAGGCATTTGCTGCCTAGACGACGTGACCAGTGGGTAGTAGAAGAGGGAGTAGTAACAAGGTTTCCCGGCTGCCCAGATGGAATCCATTATTTCTTGGACATTTAGAGATTGCTGCTTCATGGATATCTTTGAAGCTAAACAGATTAACAAAAGCCCATTTGGTGGCAGGCCATGCTATGTGAGGGGCCTCTGGTACAACCTCCACGATCCTCAAGAGCAGGAAGAGTGAGGGGAGGAGGAAGAGGAAGAGAGAAAGGAAGGTGGGGATAGAAGGAGGAGGTGGAAGAAAAGGAGTTTTGAGTCTTCTTAGCTCAGCCACTAAACAGGAGGTGGTCTCACTGGGGATGCTTCCGAGAAGACACTTTCATTAAGAAGAACTAAGCCAGGCATGGTGGCTCACACCTGTAATCCCAGCACTTTGGGAGGCCAAGGCAGGTGGATCACCTGAGGTAAGGAGTTCGAGACCAACCTGGCCAACATGGTGAAACACCATCTCTACTAAAAATACAACAACAACAACAACAACAATTAGCCAAGTATGGTGGCATGTGCCTGTAATGCCAGCTGCTCAGGAGGCTGAGGCAGGCGAGTCTCTTGAACCCCGGAGGCAGAGTTTACAGTGAGCTGAGATTGGGCCACTGCACTCTGCCCTGGGTGTCAGCGCAAGGCTCCACCTCAAAAATAAAAGAGGAAGGAGAAGGAGGAGAAATCGCCCTCTAAAATATTTCACATTTAAGGATTTTGTTCAGAGAATAAGGATGAGAGTCTGGTTGCCTATTGTCTCGGCCTGTTTTGTGTTCAATTTTGGCTCAGTCCCAACCTCATGAATCTCTCCTTTTAATCGAAGAGGGTTAGGGTAGCCCAGGTGAGGTCAGGGGGGCTGTGGCCAGCACGGCAGGAGCCCTCTTCATTGCCTGAGGAACAGTTAGTGCTTGCACCCAGCAGTTAGAGACAGTCTGGTTCTGAATCCTGTCACTTTCTAACTAGGAAAGACATTTAAAGCTCAGCTTCATTTTAATCATCTATAAAATTGGGATTATAAATCTTGCCTTATAGTATCCCTGGGAGAATCAAATGGGATAATGCATATAACGTGCTTAACCCAAGGCCTGGCGTGTAGGAAGCACTTAATAAATGCTTATTACTTAGGATCAGATGAGGCTTCCTCATCTCCTGTCCAGCTGGGCTAGAGGTTTAGTTAGGATTTGGTTTGCATACGAGGGAAGAATTCCAAAACTGTAATAATGCAGAAGAGATAGAAGTTTGGCCGGGCGCGGTGGCTCAAGCCTGTAATCCCAGCACTTTGGGAGGCCGAGACGGGCGGATCACGAGGTCAGGAGATCGAGACCATCCTGGCTAACACGGTGAAACCCCCGTCTCTACTAAAAAATACAAAAAACTAGCCAGGCAAGGCGGCGGGCGCCTGTAGTCCCAGCTACTCGGGAGGCTGAGGCAGGAGAATGGCATGAACCCAGGAGGCGGAGCTTGCAGTGAGCTGAGATCCGGCCACTGCACTCCAGCCTGGGCGACAGAGTGAGACTCCGTCTCAAAAAAAAAAAAAAAAAAAAAAAAAAAAGGGATAGAAGTTTATTTCTTCTCACATAAAATCTGAATGAGGGGTCAAAGGTGGAATGTGGTTCCTCAGTGTCTGCGATCCAAACACTATCTTGTTGCAATGTCATAAATGTCTTCACTTTATGATCCAAGAGGGCAGCATCCCAAGTTCCAGGCTGCAAGACGAAGTGCCCAAGGAGCCAAAGGAGATGCATGTAAGCTCCCCTTAACGAAGGTTCCTGGAAGCAGTTGTACCACCATTTCTGCTTACATCCCATTGGCCAGAACCTAGTCACATGACTACCCCCTAGCTGCAAGGGAATCTGGGGAAATGTAGTCTTTATTATGGCAGCCATGTGCTCAGCTGAACATGGGTGGATCTATCCCTATAGAAGGGGAAAATGAGTATCAGGAACATGCAGCAATCTCTGCCCCCAGGTCCCAGCTTGTCTAGGCTAGCTAGGCACCTGGAAGCCACATACCTGAGCACTAGAAAGCAGGGAATGGGGGCATGTTGCTTCTCCTCAGCCACCCCCAGTGGCTCAGTCTGCAACTGAGAACATGGAACTGGAACTGAAACTTAGGCCTCTTGCCATGAGTCTGAGAAAACTCTGCCCTGTTTAACCACCTCCCTGATGCGTCCCAGCCTCAACACCAAAGGCAGGAGGGATACTAGGGAGGCAGCTCACTGCCCCCTCCTGGCCAAGGAGAGGACAGTGAGCAAAGCTGCAGCTCCGAGGGGCAGAGGGCACAGCAATCTAGCAGGTTTGGCACAGCCTGGTGGAGTTGCCCACTGCAGGACACACAACTACAAATTGTGTGGAGGCCAGGCCACCAGCCAGTGCCACAATCCAAGTGCTTAACTGGAAGGATACATCTGCACTAGGGTCTCCGCCCTTCTTCATCCTGTTAATGAGAACACTCGAGCAGGCCATCTGGCCTTTGCCAGGCTCCCAGCACACCTGACTCCCCTCCCTCCTGGGCTTTCTTTTATCCCAAAAAGGTCTCTGAGAAGGGGAGGAAAACTTGCCTGCATCTCCCCACACTGGCACTTCTGAAACAAGCCCTCAGGCCCTTTCTGCTCCCAGAGTTTCAGTACTAGTAGCCACCAGGGGACAGGCAAAACCACAGCCACAGGTGCTCCAGCTCTCCCTCTCCCAGGCCTAGCCCCAGATGTGTCACTAACTCGGGATGCAGCATCCCCTGTTCTCTGACCGTCCTTTTCCTTGCTGTGCCTTGGAGTCACTTCTTAGATATAAGGTTCCTGGGCTCCACTCAGGACTTACTCGTTCTGTTTTTGAACCAGTTTCCCAGGAGATTCATGTGCAGTGCATTTAGGATCCAAGGGGCTGGATGACTTTTGCAGTCCAACTTAGAGTGATCTGGTTCTGACAGAGTCAGAGCTGTCTGAGCAGCGCCCCGTAGGATGGGGACACCTTTTGCCAGCCCTTTCTTCCCAGGGGCTGGCGTTCTTCAAACCTCCCCAAATTATTCACTTTCCTTTCAGATTCTGTCCTCCTGAGATGCTAAGCCATTCTCAGCCTGCTCTGTTGACTGTGAAATGTACTGTCGGGTGCCCCACCTCCTGTTTCTATCTGTCAGAACCCTCTTCACTTGTCAAGTCTCAGCTGAAACACAACCTCCTTTAGGGAGCATCTGCAACCTACCCAGTGAGAATTTCCTGCTCCCTTCCTGGGCTGCCATGAACTTTGCTCGTACATCCACTATAGCCCAGGCTGTCCTGAGTGACAGTGAGTTCTCCAGGTTGGTGCATCCTATCTGCTCCACCCCCTCACACCCTCAGCCCCACAGGACTGGGAACTCCTCGAGGCTGGGAATCAAATCTTACCATAGACATCCTGAGCCTGATGACAGATCACTCTTAACCCTGAATGCTTAAAGAGAAAACATAGGAAGCCAGGGCCTGGGTAGGACAAACTGAGTGCTAACAGAAAGAGTCCAGGCCGGGCGCGGTGGCTCACACCTGTAATGCTGGCATTTTGGGAGGCTGAGGTGGGTGGTTCACAAGATCAGGAGTTCAAGACCAGCCTGACCAAGATTGTGAAACTTCATCTCTACTAAAAACACAAAAAATTAGCCAGGCATTGTGGTGGGCACCTGTAATCCCAGCTACTTGGGAGGCTGAGGCAGAGAATTGCTTGAACCCAGGAGGTGGAGGTTGTGGTGAGCCGAGATTGCACCATTGCACTCCAGCCTGGGCAACAAGAGCGAGACTCCATCTCAAATAAATAAATAAATAAATAGTCCAAACACAGGTAGCCAGGGCAGGAAGAACTGGTCCATTCCCTTCCCCTAAGCTGAATGAATGAATGGGCTGATTCCCCAGATGATTTTGAGGGTTTGTATTCCAGAAAAAAGAAAAACAGAAAACCCCTTCTTTGTCTGGGACAGAGTCTTGTCTAGGCTTTTAGGCTTAAGGCCTTCTGGCTAATCATTTCTTAATCCACTCAGGAAATCTCCAGGGATTTCCCGTGAGGCGGTGTTGCAGGGTTGTGGAGTCTGTTCTGCATTTAGCAGTCAGGAAGGGGCCCTGCAGAAGGCCTTAGCCTCCTCTGCCCTAGGCCTCCAGGATGAGCCGGAAAGTGGGCTCTGGGTGCTGTGGTTCAACCTTGAATGTGTCCCCATTTCTGTCTGTGCCTCTAGAACACCCTTGGGCTACAGTGTCTGCATTTCTCAGAAAGGCTGGGGTGGGGACGGGAAAGGATTTTTTAGGCTGTGACTGCACCAGCCGGGGCACCTACTGTGTGCCCCCGCTGTGCCAGGCGTTGTGCTGGAGAACTTACCCACTCGCCTGTCTACACGACAACTCTGCAAGGTACAGATGGTTATCCCCATCATAGACATAAAGAAACCGAGGCTTGCAATGCTTGCCGGCTGCAGCCCTAGTGTTAGTGTTAGTGACCCTCCCCACCCCGCCCCAAAAAAAGAAACTAAGGCTCAGAGAAAGTAGCTAACTTGGCAGCATTATGCAACCAGGAAGTTGCAGAGCAGGATCAAAGTTAGGTGCGTCTGGCTCCAAAACTTCTGTTCTTTCTACCTGACCTCACCCAGACAGTTGCCAGCAAGGCCTGTTTCTGTCCCATCCCTCTGGCTGCAGGGTCTCTGAGGTCCCTTTCTTCTCTAACAGGGCATCGCCTGTGGGGTGTCTTTCCCGGGGACCACCTAGGTACAATCCACACAGGCAAGGAGAGGACCAGCAGGCACTAAAGCCAGACACACAGCTCTGTCACTAACCCCCAGTGACCAGAGCCCCACTGTCACTAAGCACACAGCAGCAGGAGGCGTCTGCCAGCTGCAAGGCCCGGGGAGGCTGGGAAGGGGAGGGAATTGGAGGGCCTCAGGGGGTGAGGGGAGGAGAAGCACAGACCCTCCAGATGTGCCCCATCTTTCTCTGCTGCAGAACACCAAGAGTCTATCTATCTCTTTTTAATGCTCTGCTGTTTTCTTTCGTTGTACACTTAACCGCACGGAAAATAAGCCCTGAGGCTGAAAACTCCAATTTGTCGTGAGGCCGGCAGTGCTGTGCGTTTTTCACATCTGGGTGCCGCCTGAGCCTCTTGTCTGGTTCCGCCCTCAGCCTCCACACCACGTGCCCAGTCCCACATATCCAGAGCCCCCCGCCTGGTTACTCTCCAAGCAGTCCCAGCACTCTTTGCTTGGCAGCCTCAGGTTGTTGGCGTCTGGGTTTCCAGGGGCCCTCATAGTTTATTATTCCTTTGACAAAGTCATGGGACTCCGTAAGTAAGCAGAGATCCCTGCCCATGCACGCCGCTCGCATCAGCTGTCCGTGAGGGGCTCCTAGGCTATGCGGGGAAGAAGACAGACTGTGTGTAGATTGAAAACGACTATTTGTATTTACATGTGACAGAATCGAGCCTCTCATTTCCTGGCCCAAGTCATGGCCACGGTTCCCCTGGGTCACCCTGGGCTAGACTGTGAGCTCTGAGAGGGCAGTCGGCTGCCTGCTGTTGGACGCCCGTGCCTAGACAGGGCCTGGTACAGAGATGCAAGTAATAAAGGGGCAGAGGGAGAGGTAGCAGCTGCTGTCCAACATAGGGCCACACCTCAGAATGTGACACTAATCCGGCACTGGGACCAACGGCAGCTCCTCCGCCCTGCCCATCACAGCCCCGGGAGTCCCACTGTACCTCCATTGGAACGACAGCCTGTCAGTCCCGCCGGCCTGCAGGGAAGAGTCTGATGCCCCTCGTGATGCCCCCGAGCTCTCCCCACTCCCTAGTGGCCTGCTGTTCTTGGTCCCCCTTCCTGAGGGTGCCCCGAGCCTCCATAAAGCACAGGTTTCTCAGCCCGCGCCACGCCCCCTCTCTGTTTCTTACGGCAGGTCCCACGCCGCTTTGTCCACCTCTGGTCGGACACTGTGACCCAAAACCTTTGTCCAGAACACAACGTAGGCAGGAGAAAAAGAGGCTGCAGCAGAGTAAATGACCTAGTCACAGAACACGTGGCCAGATGGCCCCGCAGAGTACTCACTGGCTGAGCGTGGCCGGAGGGTGGTGGCCGGTACAGCAGTGTACCCAGTGCAGCCCACCACACCCACTCTTGTCTGGCAGCAGAGCTGGGCGGCACTCCCAGGCCCCAGGAACCCGGGCACTTCCTCCTGACACTGGGGTGGCTACAGCTGAAGCTGAGAAGAGCAGCCCCGCCTGCCGCCATTTCTGAAGGAGCCCAGTGTGGTTACTCAGTGCGCTGTAATTAAACTCATCTGTAATTTGATAAGTGGGAGTAGCCTCACATTTTATAGAGTAATTAAGTCTCACCAAAGGAGCAGCACGTGGCGCTTCTGGGACCCAGCGTCTCCTGAGGTTGGCCCCATTCACTCTTCCCGTCTACACATCTCCACAGCTGCTGAGGCCAGGGTGGGCCGCAGCCACAGCCCCGGAAATGCTTCGCACCCCTGCTCTCTCCACTCTCAGGCCTTCCATCGACGTCCAGGCCCCTGGGAGATGGCACAGACACTGCAGACGCACGTGCAACAAGACAGGGAAGCCTGGGCCTCCCTTTCCAGGCTGTTATGCAAAACTGTGGACTAGGAGGAAGCTGGCGGTACTCCTCCCCACCTGCCGGCCGCTCCTTCACCACACACAGGGCCAGGTTCTGACTGTGCTCAGTCCGGCCCAGCTCTGGGCCCCAATGTGAGACTGAGGCAGCCTGAGGGTAAAGGAAGGGGCTGCGGGTATAGAAGTCAGATGGGGCCAGGCGCAGTGGCTCATGCCTGTAATCCCAGCACTCTGAGAGGTCGAGGCGGCTGGATCACCTGAGATCAGGAGTCGAGACCAGCCTGGCCAACATGAAGAAATCCCATCTCTACTAAAAATACAAAAAAAAAAAAAAATTAGCCAGTCATGGTGGTGCACACCTGTGATCCCAGCTACTCGAGCGGCTGAGGCAGAAGAATCATTTGAACTTGGGAGGCAGAGGTTGCAGTGAGCTGAGATCGCACCACTGCGCTCCAGCCTGAGTGACAGATCAAGACTCTATCTCAAAAAAAAAAAAAAAAGAGAGAGAAGCCAGATGGCCGGGGTCTGGATCTTGTGGGGTCTGGATCTTGCAGGGTCTGAATCTTGGCTCCCTCGTTTCCTGGCTCTGTGATTTTGGGCAAATTTCTTCACCTCCCTGAGGCTCAGTTTCCTTATTTGTAAAATGCAGACAACAGTACTGCCTTACATATAAGCTGTTTATGAGGACCAGGTGAGAGATTTGCCGTGAACTCACTTGGGTAGTTGGGAGGGGCACGTGCATGTGAGGAGCGTCAGCATCTCACCAAAGGTAATAAACCTGTTTCAAAGCGCTTGGCTGCTTGAGGAGGACTCTAATGACCATTCAGCCCGGTGTGTGTCATCAAGAATGAGGGATTAGATAACCACAGCTGAAACCTTCTGTTCTGATAGCGAGGAGATGGAAATCTTGTCAAATGGGAGACCTGCGCTCTTAAACCTGACTTGGCCTTTCCAAATATCTGGAAGTCTATATCAGAAGGGTTAAATTATTCTGTGCAGGTCTGGGTCATAACCAGGTGCCAAAAACGTTAAGTGAGGTGGTAGATTTCAGCTCAGTCTTCGGATAAATGTTTCTGAACCAAGGAAATGGCCTCAGGAAGTAATGCACTCCCTGTCACTGGAGGGCTTCAAGCCCTGGCTAGCAGGTGCCTCATGCGGGAGCCTGGGAGTCAGGCACGATGATGGCTGAGTGGCCTTTCTCCCCTGGGGTTGTGGGGGTCCTGGCAGCCTGTCCCAGCCCTGGCCCCTTGCCCAACAGCTGCCCACCCTGTGCCTCTGAACGCGCCACTCACAGGTCACCCTTCCTTAGTGCCCGCAAACACCACAGAGACCTCATGCTGTGGGATTGTTTCATCTCCCCCAGAGCACCAGAGCCCTCAGCCCTCTTGCTCTGTCTCTTTGAGCAGAAATCATCACTCACTTCTCAAGCGCTGCGCTCATATAACCTTCGAGCCCTCTGAGGGCAGCTCCAGAATCCGGCTCTGCCTGCTTGGTCTCTGCATTTCTAGAGCCTGCCCTCGGCCTTGACGGAGCAGACTTCCCGCCGGAAAGATACTGGGGCTCCTCCAGCACATTCTCTTGCAGGGGGCAGTGCTCAGAGCCCAAAAAGGAAGGGAAGGAGGGGCTGGCTCTAGTGGCAGGACCCTGTGGCTGCCGCTGTGCGTAGGCTGAGAGTCTCCTCGCTGTTACGTAACTGAGGTCTTTTTCCCTCCCTATTTTAGATCCTGGTGCCATCTGCCCTGATTTTCCACGTCACCAGCTCTGGGCTGGAGGTTAGATCTGGCTTGACACCCAGCTCTCCCCGTTACTTGGTGACAGACTTGGGGAAGCCTGTTTCCGTAAAATAAGATAACCCCACCCTGCCCACCTGCCAGGGTTGCTGTGAGAATCAGGTGAGAGGCAGCAGCAGTGCTGGGTAGCAGGACCTGCACTGGGTACCCGTGCCTGGCTGCTGTCTGACCAACCCTGCCTGGGGCTGCCTGAGCCGGGGGAGCCTCTGCTCACTCATGTCGGCTCCTGTATCAAAACGGTTCGCACAGGTTTGCAGAGCCAGGCCTTGTTCGAAATACAGGCAGTGAACAGACCTCACAAGTGGGGAGTCTTTGTCAGACCTCCTGTCATGGGTGGCAAGGGGGCAGCCCTAGCAGCTTGTGACAGGCGGGGCCAGCCACCTGTGTGGGGACAGCCTATGTGGCTGTCACCTGCTCACACAGCCTCTTGGCCCCAGGTGGAATGCTAGGCACAGCAGGTGCTCTGTAACAACAAGACATTGTCAGGAGCCTCTCACAAAAAGCCCTTGCCCAGCCTCCAACCATCAAGGGAAGGGTTTGTGCTGGCTGGAGTCACCAGACCATGGTCCACACAGGCAAAGGCCTCCTGCCTACTCCTTACTCTGACGAGAAGGAGCGGCTCTCTGCCAGCAGACAAACAGTGAGGGTCTAGGTGCCTGGCGACCCCAGCTGGCTTTGCTTCCAGGGCTGCTGCGAGCCACAGTGTAATGTGATAGTGAAGAGTGCTACTCAGGAGACTTTTGTTCTGCCCTGGATTTACTGTGACACTGAGTGAGTCACTTCCCCTCTTTGGGCCTCAGTTATGTCATCTATAAAATGGGAATATGCACCTCTGTTTTGTCCTCCTATCTTTTTTTTCTTTTCTTTTTTTTTTTTTGAGACAGTCTCACTCTGTCGCCCAGGCTGGAGTGCAGTGGCATGATCTTGGCTCACTGCAACCTCCACCTCCCGGTTCAGTCGATTCTCCTGCCTCAGCCTCCCGAGTAGCTGGGATTACAGGCGCCCACCACCACACCTGGCTAATTGTTGTACTTTTAGTAGAGACAGGGTTTCATCATGTTGGCCAGCCTGGTCTTGAACTCCTGCCCTCAGGCGATCCACTCGCCTCAGCCTCCCAAAGTGCTGGGATTACGGGCGTGAGCCACCGCGCCCGGCCACCCACTCTGGTAAAGATGAAAACTAGGTCCTGTGCCCCAGCAGGTTCTAAGCTGCCAGAAAGCGAATGGTAAATATGAGGTTTGAGTTAGCACTGCAGTTATTTGGAAGGATAGTAGTCTGGGCTTTTCAATCTCTGGAAATGATTAAAAACCAGAACAGCCTATATAGGCTGGCTCAGCAGTTCTGGCTTACTCAGAAGATTCCAATAGACACATATGCATATGCAGCTTCTCTGACGTTCGGGTCTGTTGATCTGGACCCAGAGTATGTGGCCCCCCTTCCTCTAGTTCCCAGGCAGGGATGCACACGTGCAACTCCAAGGCTCCATCTGTTTTCCTTCAATCAACTTCAGCACGGAAACAAATTCGCCCAACATGTAAAAATGCAATTCCGAAAGGGTCCTGCTAGAACAAGGTCCACGGTACAAAAGCATCCCATTGTTATGTAAACGCAACGGCCACCAAGCGTCCCCCTCCGGGCTCTGGATCCCTGCCTGCCTCCCCTCCCTCCTCCTAGGGGAGCTGGGACAGGGGACCCCTGTCTGAAGACGGCGGGGACAAAGGCCCAAGAGGCAAGCTGAATTTGTCCATTGTGTGAGAGCCTGAACCCCACAGCCCACTCCAGCTGCCCGGGTTCTTCTGCCTTCTCCTGGCACCAGACTCCAGGTTCGGGCCAGGCAGCTGCTGGAAGAGCGAGAACACTGTTTCTAAAGGGGTGCTGCTTGCTTCTTTGTTCCCAGTTTCCGAGGTGAGAATCCCGAACGCCGTGAGAAACCTCAGGCTCGGGGGGCCGCTCGGGAGTCTGGGGCGTTGGAGGCCGGCGCCGGCTTCGGAGGACGCGGGCGCCCTCTACCGGCAGGCCCAGCCCGCCCGGGGAGAGGCGGAAATGTCAGTCATGGTCGGATTTGTAAGGCTGGCGCTTGGGACCCTGCCCTAGGCCTAAAGCCACCTGGAGGACAGCGGTGTTTGGTTTTGGTCCAAACATACAGGCCCTGGGTAGTTGCAGGGATGGCAGCTTTCAAACTCAAACCCCAGAAGTGATCATGCAGACTCTGCCTAAAGTGGCATCACTTCTTAATTGAAAATAAGGCCGAGGCGGGAATGAAGGCCAGGCTGAAGCCCTGCAGACCTGTGTGTGTGTGTGTGTGTGTGTGTGTGTGTGTGTGTGTGTGTGTGTACGCGCGCATATGTGTAAGCGCCGTGTGTGTGTGTGTGCGCATGCGCGCATATGTGTAAGCGCCGTGTGTGTGTGTGCACGCGCGCATGTGCAAGCGCCGTGTGTGTGCGCATGCGCGCATATGTGTAAGCGCCGTGTGTGTGTGCACGCGCGCATGTGCAAGCGCCGTGTGTGTGCGCATGCGCGCATATGTGTAAGCGCCGTGTGTGTGCACGCGCGCATGTGTAAGCGCCGTGTGTGTGTGTGTACGCGCGCATATGTGTAAGCGCCGTGTGTGTGTGTACGCGTGCATATGTGTAAGCGCCGTGTGTGTGTGTGCACGCGCGCATATGTGTAAGCGCCGTGTGTGTGCACGCGCGCATATGTGTAAGCGCCGTGTGTGTGTGTGTGCACGCGCGCATGTGTAAGCGCCGTGTGTGTGTGCACGCACACATATGTGTAAGCACCGTGTGTGTGTGTGTGTGTGTGTGTGTGTAGGCCAGGCTGAAGCCCTGCAGACCAGTGTGTGTGTGTGTGTGTACGCGCGCATGTGTAAGCACTGTGTGTGCACGCGCACGCATATGTGTAAGCACCGTGTGTGTGTGTGTGTGTGTGTGTAGGCCAGGCTGAAGCCCTGCAGACCAGTGTGTGTGTGTGTGTGTGTACGCGCGCATATGTGTAAGCACCGTGTGTGTGCACGCACACGCCCGCGCATGTGTAAGCACCATGTGAGGCAAGCAGGGACCCCAAATCCACTGCTAGGGGAGAAGATGACACAGTGCCCTGCCATGGCACCACTGCTCCTGCCAAGCCTGCCCCATTGACACTGGCCCCAGCCAAGGCAAAACCAAGCAGACCCAAACCAGTAACAACCTATCCTGTCAGCCAGAGAGCACCTCCACACAAGTCTATCCTGAGTCCTAAAAGAGGATGTTAAAATCTCAAGTAAAAATCTCCAGGGCCAGAAGTGGTGGCTCACACCTGTAATCCCAGCACTTTGGGAGGCCAAGGCAGGCAGATCACTTGAAGTCAGGAGTTCGACACCAGCCTACCCAACATGGTGAAACCCCGTTTCTACTAAATATATAAAAATTAGCCAGGTGTGGTGGTGGGTGCCTATAACCACAGCTACTCGGGAGGCTGAGGCAGGAGAATTGCTTGAACTAGGGAGGCGGAGGCTGCAGTGAGCCGAGATGGTGCCATTGCACTCCAGCCTGGGAGACTAAGCAAGAGTCTGAAAATAATAATAATAATAATAATAAACAAATAAAAAATCTCCATAAACATTCCCAACCCCTCCATACAGCCAGCTCTGAGTCACTGGCTGCTGGCTGGCCAGTCACACAGCACCATGGACATGCAGAGGTACCAGTGGGCACTTGGTATGTGTGGCTCAGATGAGGACACAGAGTTAGTCAGAAGATTCTTGGGCAAATGTATCCAAAACAGTCCTGGAATGCAAAATGTGAAGTGTTTCCACAGCAGTGGCAGGAACACATGACTGGCACTATTTATAAGCGATAAAAGGGTTATTTCATGCATCCTCTTTAAGCTGCAAATGCTTCATGTACAAAAGAAAAAAATCTGTCCTTTTTATTCATGAGACTGGCTTAAGGATCAAATGAGATAGTTTTTTAAAGTGATAATTTGGCTTGAAGATATGAAGGAGTTTTGATTCCATTCTATAATAAATCTGTTTTTAATATAAAGATCTTTTCTCAAAATCGCTGTATGAAATGATCTCCAGAGAGACAAATTCACCGTGTTTGCCCTGAGATTGAGAGGCCCCTGCCTGCCACTCCACACCCTGCTTGTGGAGGCCCAAGTCACTCACTATGCAAACAAGTCAGGTTGGGTTATTCCCTTTGGTTAATGTTAAAACCAGTCATGGGTCTTCCTGGAATGGTGGATAATCCACACGTGGATAATCAAGAGTTGACTATATGGGTTCCTCCCTCCCCTCCCCTTCCACCAGGGATCCCCGACAGAGGCCACAGAGAGACCCTTCAGCGGATGTAGATCATGTCAGAGATGGCTCCAGGCAAGTGGGTAATGATCTGCATTCGCAGCCACCAGTAGTAGTCCATGGGGTGGTAGCGGGTGTAGGGGGTGGTGGCGGTCAGGGCGTGTGTGACAGCATCGATGACAGGGGACGTGTCTGTGGAGCCACTGCTGCAGTAGGTCTCCATCTTGGCGATCTTTTCATCAAAGTACTTCTTGCCGTAGTCCTTGCGCACGACCTCAGGCAGCTCGTCCCACATCTTCTTGGCGATGGCCTGAATGCTCTCGGGGCTGTAGAGGCTGGTGGCAGCGATGAAGTTGCCGGGCTCCACCACACTGACCTTCACGCCCAGGGAGTGCATCTCATAGCGCAGGCAGTCTGAGAAAGCCTCTACCCCAAACTTGGTGATGCAGTAGGGCGAGCGGGCCGGGTTGGCCATGCGGCCCAGCATGCTGCTGATATTGACCACGCGGCCTACAGAGGGTGACAGAGATACCTGCTAAGGCGGCACTGCCCTATGACATGGAGGGCAGAAGTCAGGCGTGTCTCCAGAGGCTTGGCTGGAACCACTTCTGACCCACCCAGGAGCCTTCTCATTCAGGAGGCAAGCCCAGCTCAGACCCACGCATCAGCATCGGCACCTCTGATCTTCCCTGGGAACCTGGCTGTGCCAGGCCGGACAGGGGAGGACAAGTGAGTGAGAAGCAGGAGGGCACAGTGTGATGGGCAACACATAACTGTGTACCAGGAGGGCACAGTGTGATGGGCAACACACAACTGACTCAAAAACCAGATCAAGCCCGATGCGGTGATAATTTGGGTTGAAAACACAAGGGGAGAAGTGAGAAGCGAGACAGCTGTCTGTGTGGATCTGAGCTTTCACTATAGGCAAGGTCTGGTGCTGGTTAGGGAGAAACACAGCCTAAAAGCTTCCCCTTCCCCTTATGGAGCTTCAAATCCAGCTCCAGTAGTATGATGTGCCAAGTGTCTATCCACTGATCGCAACACTGGCGATGGGGGTTGGAGCGCAGAGGAGGAAGTACCTGGGGCTGCAGCTGGGAGGGAGCCCTCAGATGGCCCTGAAAGAGGACAGGGCCTGTGCTGTTAGAATCAACTCCCAACTCCATTCCACCCAGGTAGGGTGGAGCCTGGCTGGAGCCCAGGACAGCCTGGAAAACAGAGCAGCAGGCGGGGGCAGGGGCAGGGTTTCTGAACCTGACTTCAGGGCTAGGACATGAGGAGAGAGTCCTGGGCATTGGGAGAGTGTGGTGACCCCCCTACTCCTCTTCCTCCAAAGGCCCTCAGCCACAGGCCCAACCTGGGGACATCAGGGGCCTCCTGCAGCTCCTCTTGGCCCTGGGAACAGAGGGGTTGGAAGTGGATTGCATTTGGCCCAGCCGGGGAAGCCCAGGCGGATCTGGGACCAGTTTTCCCTATAGGTGTGTACCCGGGAAGGAACTCAGGCCATCCAGGTGTGTACCCGGGAAGGAACTCAGTCCATCTAGGTGTGTACCCGGGAAGGAACTCAGCCCATCTAGGTGTGTACCCGGGAAGGAACTCAGCCCATCTAGGTGTGTACCCGGGAAGGAACTCAGCCCATCTAGGTGTGTACCCGGGAAGGAACTCAGCCCATCCAGGTGTGTACCCGGGAAGGAACTCAGCCCATCCAGGTGTGTACCGGGAAGGAACTCAGCCCATCCAGGTGTGTACCGGGAAGGAACTCAGCCCATCTAGGTGTGTACCCGGGAAGGAACTCGGCCCATCCTGGGTGGAGGCACCTTTCAGAAAACTCTTTGAAGTCACTGAAGGGTTGGGGTTTTCATCTAAAATCCTACAGCTGCCCTCTGTGTTCATGCCGACTGTTGCTAGGACTTCACCGTAGATATATGGATCTTACCCTTTTTGCCACAGTTGTTTGCTATGTCAGGGAAAAAATCCAAGTCAATGACTTCTGAAGAGGTTTGCTCACATTTGGCCACCCACATGGTTTGGGTGTTTTCTTGGTTTTCCAAATTTCTAATCTTGATTATTACTATTGTTTCCTAATAGCACAATGATCTCATTTTTTAAACTACAGTATAAATAACCATAGAATGAATATGCCAAATTTTACTTAACCACACCCGATTGATACAAAGATGTATATACACAGCTTTGTGCAAAGGGTGATTCTCTCTATAGATTAGGTTCCCAGAGTGGGTGGCTGCTAAAATCTTGAAGCTTTTGCTGCATAGACCACTGACCTCTTACCTGCTCTACTTCCTGAAAGCCGCACACCTCTCTCCCCCTCCCTGGCCACAGCCCCTCTGCCCACCTTCACCCAGGCCCAGCACAGCCCCTGGGGCCACCCTTGCTGTGTTGTGGACATTGGAGCTGCTGGGACAGGTATGTCCATTCTAAGCAAAGATGAACATGTGGGGCCGATTCAGGGGCAGGAGGGAGCTCCCTTTCCCACTCACCTTTGGCCCTTCGGATAAGGGGGAGAAAGGACTTCGTCGTCCGCACTGTGCCCCAAAGGTTCACTTCTGCCACCTCCTTGTAGGTCTCCATGCTGGTGAACTCCACCTCCCCGAACGTGGAGATGCCGGCGTTGTTAACGAGGCCCCACATCCCTGGACAGGAGAGGGACAGGTGCGCGGTGACCACAGGGGCTTGGCCCCAGGCATTGCCCATCAGCCTGCAGGCCAGCCTCCTTTCCACTCCTTTCCTGTGACTTCCCCGCCTCTTGCCCAGTGCTCTCCAGACACTTTCTAGAGTCACTCAGGAATGACGGGAGGTAAAGAGGCCTAACGTGCTAACTGCCACCCTCCCTTACGTCTAGAATGTCCAGTGCTCAAGTCACATCTGCCTGGCTCGATTCTCTGGGCCCACCATGACCCAGCCTGCCGTGTCCCCTAGCCTTGAATCTCACCTCACCTCAAATTCCCACTGCCACTCCACTCCACCCCATCCTATCCCCACAGCCTGAGTTTCACACCCCGTTCCTGTTTACTCATCTCTGCCTCTGAGCTTTCGCTCACATCTTCTCTTCTCTTGCCAGAAGCCAGGGAAATCACAGGGGAGGCGGGCACGCGGAGGCAGCTGTGTTTTGCAGGGACCTCTCTGAGTTCAGTTTTTTGGGGGGCAAAGGCTGGATGGGTCAGAGCCTCAGGACAGAGCTGGGCCCTGCCTCTTTGTTGTGGAAACCCTCAGGGCTCATTCTCCCGTGGCCAAAGCCCCGTGCTCCTTCCCAAGGCACAGCCTCAGAGCAGAGCTCCTGTCCTGGGACCATCCCTGCTTGTGGGAACTCGGTGCTGCTTCATTTTCCAAGTTAATCATGGAAATGAGTTTGTGTAAATGACAGAGTAATTGGTCTCTAGCTGCTTTCCTTCCGTGTTACCCAAATTAAAGCTTCATTCACTGCCCTCTGGTGCCTTCTCCTTCAATTACGGAGAATTAAGGGCATTTATTAGAGAAAGGAAATTGCTGGTTAACACAGTGTCCATGAAGAGCTCACACTCCCACTCTCCACCAAACCCTGTGGGTGTCTCCCTGCTCTAGGTCTCACCTGTGACCTCACTCAGATGCTAATGACAGGATCAGCGTCATCCACAACGACCCCAGAGCTCCCACTGTCTCCCTGCAGACGTGCCCTGAGTCTTCACCCTCTTCTCTTCCCAGGAGGAGCAGCCGGCCGCTCCCCACCTCTCATGGCTGATACTTCCACATTGTCTTCGAGACCATAGACACCGATCCTTCCCTCTCTTTTACGCAACTTCAGCTTTTCCATTGCCCATGACTCCAGCCCTTCAGTTCGATACACACAAATGTGTGTTAGATTAATGTCTACAAATGCCACATTTCCATATCCCGAAGATCCTTCTGTAACTGTGCTACCTGATCTCCCTCCCTCCACGCCAGGCTTCCAAGAACACACTCTATCCTGTAATACAAAGATTAGCCGGGCGTGGTGGCGGGCGCCTGTAATCCCAGCTACTCTGGAGGCTGAGGCAGGAGAATCGCTTGAACCCAGGAGACAGAGGTTGCAATGAGCCGGGATCATGCCACGGCACTCCAGCCTGGGTGACAGAGCAAGACTCCATCACACACACACACATACACACACACACACACACAATCCTCTCCATCTCCCTTCCATACCACACTGGGTCCCAGCCCTGAGCTGTCCTCACTCTGCACTCTCCACAGTCTCCAGGGTGGTACGCCAAGACCTCACCCCCAGTCTTCACTCTCCTCAGGCTCGCTACAATATCAGTACTGCCAGGACTCCTCGAGGCTCACTTCCCCCTCGGCATTAGTGATCCCCAGGCATCTCCTGCATCCACCCTGACACCTTTCTTTCACCTGCCCCCAGACACAAGTGGCCCCCCATTTCCTGGCCTAATCCTGTTCCTCTCAAAGTTGTTTCAACTCTTAGGTGTCTTCATCTTCTTCATGTTTGTGAATTTTCCGGCTGTTTTGTGTTTGATTCATAAGGGACAATATCCCATGACTTAAAATGCAGACAGCCCTTTTTCTACCCAAAAATAAAACAATGACATTTGACACTACTATCCAAAAAACTTTAATGAAACATGACCCGTGAAGACACACAGCCCCTGGATTACAGCTTTGATGAGTGTTGAGAGGTGGTGGACCTAGGTGCCACCTGGAGTCCTCAGCCAGTGTTCTGAATAAACTCACGGAGGCATTCCCGCTGGTTGGGCAACAGCAATTTTCCTGCAACAACCCCAAGATGGCCTCCACACCAGTGGCCTCCCAGTTCTCCTCGGGAGTCACAGCTCTCTCCTCGTCCCATCTCCTGTCTCATTTCCACCTGAATGTCCCACAGGTCCCTGACTCACCCTAACCACCACCCTCGCATCAAGTTTCCAAGCTGCCCAAGCCTGCTCCTCCTCTTCGTTAATGATTTTACTTTCGTCTGAGTCCTCCAGCTCCTCCACCCCTCCCCCATCGAATGAGTCATCAGGTACTGCTAATATTACAGATCAAGATCAACATGACAGCTGGCAGGCCCCTAATTAAGCCCTTTACATTCATTAACTTCCCTGATCCTCACAACCAGCCTGTAAAATAGATCCTAAATTGTCTCATATCCGGTTGAGGCAAGTGAAGCTCAGAGCGGTTAAGCACTTTGGTCAGTGTCACCCAGCTGACAGGTGGGGAGGGTGGGATTTGGACCCAGATCTGTCTGAGGACAAAGCCCCCACGCCCCAGGCTGTCGCTGGCTTCCTCTGCTGGGTCGGTTATTCCTTCCTGTTTCCACTGGCATTCGCTTGGGTCCTCTCTCCTGCGCTGCTGGAGAAGCCTCCTCCTGGGTCTCCTTGTCTCACTCACTCCTCCACCTCCGTCTTCACCCCACCCCTCAGGCCGACCCCACCATCAGTCACTTTCTGCTCTATGGTCTCCATCTCCCCCTCAGGCCGACCCCACCATCAGTCACTTTCTGCTCTATGGTCTCCATCCCCTCCTCAGGCTGACCCCCTCATCAGTCACTTCCTGCTCTATGGTCTCCATCCCCCCTCAGGCCAACCCCACCATCAGTCACTTCCTGCTCTATGGTCTCCATTCCCCTCTCAGGCTGACCTCCCCCATCAGTCACTTCCTGCTCTATGGTCTCCATCCCCCCTCAGGCCGACCCCCTCATCAGTCACTTCCTGCTCTATGGTCTCCATCCCCGCTCAGGCAGACCCCCCCATCCCCCCCTCAGCCTGACACCCCCCCATCAGTCACTTCCTGCTCTATGATCTCCATACCCCCTCAGGCCGACCCCCTCATCAGTCACTTCCTGCTCTATGGTCTCCATCCCCCCTTAGGCAGACCCTCCCATCCTCCCTCAGGCTGACCCCCCCCATCAGTCACTTCCTGCTCTATGGTCTCCATCCCCCCTCAGGCTGACCCCCCCCCAGCCTGACACCCCCCCATCAGTCACTTCCTGCTCTATGATCTCTATCCCCCCTCAGCCTGACACCCCCCTATCAGTCACTTCCTGCTCTATGGTCTCCATCCCCCCTCAGGCCGACCCCCCATCAGTCACTTCCTGCTCTATGGTCTCCATCCCCCCTCAGGCTGACCCCCCATCAGTCACTTCCTGCTCAATGGTCTCTATCCCGAAGCATGGTAGGCCAGGCCTTTCCCAGGCTTCTCCCTTACTCCCCTGCGTGTGTTTTGCTGCCCCGTCAGCCTGACAGCAACTTGTGTTGAAATTCTTCCCATGTTCTTATAGTGGTCTGATCCAGGCATGAGTGCTGGACAGCTCTCAGATCACTCTCCCACTTCACAGATGAGCAAGCTGAGGCCCACACAGGGGGCAGGTGCAAGCCCAAGGTCACCTTTCTAATAAGAAGTGAAGCCCAGGTCGGGCATGGTGGCTCACGCCTGTAATCCCAGCACTTTGGGAGGCCAAGGCAGGTGGATCACCTGAGGTCAGGAGTTTGAGACCAGCCTGGCCAACCTCGTGAAACCCCTTCTCTACTTAAAAAAAAAAAAAAAAAGTAGCTGGGTGTGGTGACAGGCGCCTGTAATCCCAGCTCCTTGAGAGGCTGAGGCAGGAGAATCGCTTGAACCTGGGATGCAGAAGTTGCAGTGAGCCGAGCTCACGCCATTGCACTCCAGCCTGGGCGGCAGAGCAAGATTCTGTCTCAAAAACATAAACTAATTAATTAACTAAACAAATGTTGACTGACTGGTAAGTGATGTGCCAAGATCAGGCCGTGCCCACAGCCAGCTCTCGGGCCCACTGGCTCGGTGTCCCCTGGGGTGGGGACAGGGAGGGCTGGTCCCAGACTCCAGATGTCCCGTCCCTCAGCGTCCTGCGGGCGTGGGGACCGGTGGCAGATGGCTCTGCGGCTCTCACCAGACAATCTTCTTCATCTCGCCCCCCACCGTGCCTGGCTCCCTGGGCTTTAGCAGCAACTGTTCCACAGAGCCAGGCTGCAGGGCATCAAACTCGCCATTCAAATGTGCCCCCTCGGCGGGGCAAGGGGGAGAGGGCCCTTCTGACAGGTCCTGCGTGGGGTGTGGGTCGGTGGCGGCCACAGTGGGTGGGAACGCTCCGGGAGGGCGCCACCTGGAGTTCACAGCCGGCATTGCCTGAGGGGGGATTGCAGAGGCGAGGCCAGGAGCCAGAGTTCAGAGGGGAAGCAGGGAGAGGGAGGAGAGGGAGAGGGAGGAGAGGGAGACGGGGAAGAAAGAGAGAGCGGGAGATGGGGGACACACCACTGCATATCTGACAGATGTGCTGTTTTTTCAGACCTAAACGTCTTCAAATCATTTTCCCAAAAAAATGCAATATTGGTTAAGGAAGTTCATGGTGAGTGGTTTACTCACCCTCCGGAATGCACCGCGTGGAAAAAGCAGCAGGGGAAGGTCTGTGCATCAGGCTGGGGCTGGGGTTTGAGCTCAGATCCCCGGGCAGGGGGTGAACGCCTCCCCTCTGTGTGGGCCGGGCCCGCCCTGCCTTGCAGGTTAGGCTACCTGGCCAGTCCAGTACACAGAGTGGAAGTGGTTCTGCCCCAGAGGCAGGGGGCAGGGGTAGGGGACAAGGACCGCCAGCCTGAGCAGCCCCGCCTGGTGCATTCTCTGCTCGGGTCTCCGGTGATGATGCCTTTCCCTGGGCATTTTAAATCACCACAAAACCCACACTATAATCAATGGCTTTATGACGCTGATGCAGCTGTTTTCCTGCCCAGTAGTTTATGAAGGCAATACAGCAGCTGCCCAGGGAAGGTGGGAGGGAGAATTTACCGCCAGGGAGGGGCGAAGCAGGCTGCAGGTTCTGAGCTGGTAATCATCCCAGCGGGACCCATCCTGCCTTTTCTTAACGGGACAGGAGCGCTGGCTCTGCCTGTTAATTCTTAAACAGATGTTCCGTGAGAACAGAGAACAGAGGGGCCTGTGAATGGCCTGTTGGGAGGATGGGAGGGACGGTGGGCTGATGAGGCGGCACATCACTGACAGGCAGAGCAGCAGCGTCACCGATAGCCACATGCGTAGCCTCTGAGGCAGCTGCTCTGAGAGACAGCACATCTGTCTGGCTGATACAGGCTCAGCAGAGCTCCCAGCATGGGATCTGGTCACTCCTGCCCTTTCCTCCTCCTTCCTCAGCTCCTGAGAGCTGCCCCACCCCATTCTGAGGGAAAGCAGAGGCCTGAATGAGGCATCCCTTTTCTGCCTGGGCTGTCAGGGAGCTCAAAGGTAAACGTCATAGATTCGCTTCTCCAGATGCTGCTAGGCGGCCGGCTCCAGGGAGCTCCATCCCCCATTGCTGTATTCTAGGTGAATGGCACTCCCGAGGTTGGAGGCAGAGCTCCTCCCACGAAGGCCCTCCACTGGCTGAACTGGAAGGATATTTAGTCCTTATGCCACTGAAACTTTCTGTAGCTTTTGACCCTGTTGGCTACTGGTACTGCCCCCTCCCCCAAACTTTCTGTTGTTTAGCTTCTGGAGCACTGTATCCAACCTCTCTGACAGCTGTCTCTCCCCATCCTCTAATCCCCAAACACTCACATTCCCAGGGGTCCCTCTGTGCATCTGCCCGACTCCCAGTGTCACCTCCTGCCGTGGGCACCGGCTCTTCCAGCCCGGACATTCCCTGAGGGTGGGCGCTTCGGTATCTCCCCATCTCCCAACCTGCTCCTGCAGTGCGGGGCACCAGGTGTCCAGGACAGGGACTTCACGTCTCACCTCATCCCCACATCCAAGTCACCAAGTCCGGCCAGCTTCGCCTTCTCAATACTCCTCACACCTGACCCTTCCTGTTTCCCATCACCTAGCACCCTAGCTCCGGACCCTCGAACCCACGCTTAACTCCCCCTTTCAATCCAGCTGCACATTGCCACTGCCGTCCTCAGAGGGAGCCTCACAAGTCTCACAACGACCAGGCCACTCCCTCAGGACGACCCCTTCAGTGGCTCCCCAGTGCTGTCGCGAGACCGGCCAAGCCCCCTCGCCTGGGATCCAAGACCTCCCTCCCCACCCTCCTTTGCCGCCACCCCCTCCAGGTGACCTGACCCGTGGCTCATGTTGAGGTGCTGGGCTAATACCACTGCCTGACAAACAGCCCCCACCACCCTCCCTGCGCTGCTCCCAGCTGTGGTTCCTGCTGTCCCCTCCTCTTGGAACGACCATCTCTGCTCTCTGCCACAATCTGCCTTAGCCGGCCTGTTTCCACTGCACCCCCACGGCTGGACAGACCCCTCTTTCCTGTGCTGCTCTGCCTCTCTCAATGCATGGCTCCCTGATTTTGAACTCAGTCCCTCGGCTGAACTATGAGGTCCTGGGGACATACCGTGCCTTGACCAGCTTTGTGTCCCCGGCACCCAACCCAGCTCCTGGGCCAGAGAGGGCATCACTGGGCGTTGGCTGAACTGACCTGAATCACTGCGTAGCCACCTAGCACTCCATGAACTCTGAAATCACCTCCTGCCTGTATTTTTCCATTGCCCTATTGCACGGGTGTGTTTAGTGTCATCCCCTTCCTCCTATCGTGCAGGAGGAAGATTCTAAACAATAAGGAAAGGAGTGCGGTGGCAGGGTGCCAGCCAATGGAAGGTGGTGTTTAGCAAGCGCCCCTTGGAATGGCCGCATACACAACCCCTGCCGCCCGAAGGGGCGCCCGACCTTTCTCAGGGTCCTTCAGGCTCGATCGGACGATCTCCACCACTTTCTCCACCTCTTCACTGCTGCAGACGTTGAGCTGGACAGTTCTCAATCGGTCACTGTTTAGGCTGTCCAGCTCCTTGACCCCATCATGGCCTTTGTCCTGGGGAGGAGAGAAGAGCTGTTTCTACCTCCTTCCTTCCCACCCTGAGGCAGACCCTGGGGACCCCTGCCAAGGCAGGAGCTGGCCTCAAGTCCCGGCCAACGCCTCAGGCATGTTGGCAACTGCCCACGGGATTCTCTGGAGGCCTGGCCAGGCCTGGCCCACCAGCGTGCCGTCCTTTTTAATCTGAGCACTGATGACCTATCAAGCACCGAGCTATATGCCACAGACACACCATGAACAGGATGGAGAGCCGGCCCCCAAGGCCTCACGACAGGATTCTTTCTCCAAGCAGGGGTTGCAAACTTATGTGGGGCAGGTGGGGGCCCTGGCGAGTACAGGACATGTCAGGAATTACCCATGTGGGGATGCAAGCCCAGGGTTGCCAGATGCTTACATTTTTAAGCTAGTAATTGGGAAATCTCTTAATTCTTTTAAGTGTCGGCAACTTACGCACATTAAAAACAAAAACAAAAACAAAACAAAACACTGTGTGGGCCAAAGCACGTCCACAGGCCACATAGGACCAGCAGGCTGCCAGTTTGTCACCTCTGTTCTAAGCCAAGGGCCCATCAACTCCAAACTGGTAAGAGGCCAGAGCCAGCCTCTAATCCCAGCTCAGTCACTGAGCAGGCTCTGTGCACTCAGGGGTGTCCCCTAACCGGTGTCCATTTTTTCTGGCTGTAAAACAGGAACATCACCACCTGTCCTGACCTGCTCAGACTAATAGAGTAAGGAAATGGATTTGTAAGAAGCCTGTCAGAGTCTAAAGCACCACACAAATTCAGGTACTGCTAAACACGAGAAAGGCGTCACTCGCTCGGCAAACATTTCTTGGGCCTCTATCGTGCTCCGGCACCGTGCTAGGAACTGGAGGTCAAGATCGATAATTCAGCCCGTTCCCAGAGTCATGTTCTAGGGAAGGAGACAGGTGAAGAGTACATAAGCAACACGGTGACTGTGTGCTGTATGGAAACTTGCGGGAGGTGGGAGGGACACAGGAGGGATGGGCAGGGGAGAACTTCCAAAGGCAGTGACAGCTGAGGACATTCGCAAGAGGGGACCGATGGGGATGGGGCACTGGGGGAAGAGATGAGAGGATACCACCATAAGCCATCGGTAGCAGGCAGTGCAGACACATAAGGAAGTGGTGGACACAGGGCTGGAGAGGTGAGGTGGGCAGGGGTCTGCCTGTGGGCATTGCCGAGCTGCCAGGGGGCTTTCATCTAAGCAGACGGCATTTCCTGAGTGTCCACTGTCCTGAGCACGGTGCTAAGTACGAGGCAGGTTGTATTGTCATATTTCATCCTATTCGATGAAACACGGTTTCTTTCACGACAGGCATGAGCTACACTTGATGTGAAAATTAAACAGAGTTGGTCATCAGTGACTTAATTGGCAGTGATTTTCCTGAGTGGTGCATGGCATTAGTGATGCCTCTTGTAAGAGGACTGGACTAGCTGCCAAGAATAAAGGGGTAGAGAAATGCCCACTCTCCAGCCAAGGGCTTGCCCATGGCACACATAGCCGCTACCGAAGCAAACATCCCAGGCGCAGGCAAGGATGGAAAGCCCAGGACGGTCAGCGCATGTCAGGGCTGAGCCTTCTGAATGCTTTCAACCAGAAGAACCCTAACCCCAGGACAGGAGAAATCGCATCATGCAATTTCAGAGGGCAGAGGAGGAAATGGTGAAGGGACTGCCCAGTGGGGCCGGAGGTGCTGGACATAGTCACCCCGGAGAGAAGACTTGAGTGGAACATGACTGAGGGAGCCAACTTGTTCCATGCAGCCACGGAGAACAGAGCCAGGACCAAGAAGTCAAGTTCAGCTCAAAATGAGGTGTGATCTTCAGTCTGGAGATGGCATGGGCTGCCTGGGGGTGTTTAGGCAATGAGTGTGGGTGGGGGGTTGTTTGGGGGTAGGAGGGATGTTTGGGGGTTAGGGGCATGCTTGAGGATGGGGTGTGGGAAATGTGGTACAGAGACAATCCAGGCATTGGACAGGAGGTTGCGCTGATCTCCCCTAACACCCCTTCCTTTCCTCGACTGTCATCTGCACAGCCTGGTTTTCCATTGAAAGGAGCCTCCCCAGTGGCCCTTCGGAAAAGCAATGTGACGTGACCCACGGAGTCTCTGCAGGGGCCTGGCACCAGGGAGGCCTTCGGACAGGGCAGCCAGGCTGGAGGCTCGGTGGGTCTAAAGTTTGGCTCTGAAAGCCCCTAGATGTGCCGAGCTTCCCAAACAAGACACAGGCATGAGACGCACAGGACAGATGGGCCTGGAGCTCATGCTGTCATTCCCACAGAGGACCCCACCAAGAAAGAACTAATGCCATCTTCAAGTCTAGGGTGCCACGATGTGGTGCCTGCAGACCCCTCTCTTCCACAGGCGGCACACAGGTGCCAGGAAAACACGTGTCTTGCTTTAATACAGTCTTCCATCTGGTGGCTCTTCAAATGCCCCTTGGAGTGGAGCTCACGTGGACTGAACCTCGGGAAGGGGGATTCTAGCTGAAATGCACAAGAGGCGTCTAAATGTCCTTCCTCTTGGGACTTGGTTAACCCTGTTGCTATCATTCAGCTCTTCTCAGACCCCTATACAAGACCTCTCCAGTGATCCAGACAGCATCACAAGGTCCCTGCAGTCCTCAGGGGAACCCCCCCGACTCCAAGTCAGGTTGCCCATGTAAACTCTTAATTTGGCAGTTTGACAGTGAAGAGTCTTCTTTCAGAGGAAACTAGGGGATTACTCTCACTGCCCATGGCTTCAGGCTTTAGCGTTCACGCTCCGCAGGAGAGCAACGCCACCCTCCTGTCTTCACCTGACAGGCCCCCAGGAACCCTCATTTGCCTTTGGGCAGCCTCCACACCCCGCTCCTGACAACCACGCCAACAGGGAGAGAAACTACCAGTGTGTCCCCAGTTATTCAGGGAAACCTTCCCAACCACCCTCAGCCTGCTGGCTGCAGACTCTGTTGGCCCGTCGCCTTCAGGGTCTACGTGTCCTCAGACCAAGACTGCCCCTTGGGCCATACCACCTCCCTGGCCCCAGAGTTTCTGTGCTCCCTCTGCAGGTCTCTGTGCTCCCTCTGCAGGTCTCTGGAGTCTCTGTCCACCTCTGTCCGGCTGCTCAGGGACAAGCTTTTGTTTCCACTGTGTTGGTGCCTGTGTTGGTGCCTGTGCAACTGGCTTATTGATAAACCCACTTCTTTAATCTTACTGTCCCTTTCAACCTCACCTGTAAGCTATTTTTTTCCAGCCCTGGATGAAATTTCAGGCAAGTCTTACAGCTTTTCCACTCATTCTCAGACAGTGGACAGACAGCCTCTTTGTTTTGGCATGAAGAATCCTGTTCAGTCTCTTAAGCCAATAATTCCAGCCCAGCCCAGTTTGAAAACCTAAACTCCCAAACTTGTATGCAAGGTAAAGCTTTCCCCTGCCCAGCCCTGAGGGCTGCGGGAAGTAGGTGCTGGTGGAGGTTGTCTTTCTCACCGTTTTCTAGCTCCTCCTCCCCTCCTATTATTTCTGATCCTTCCAAGGTTGGATCCGGGGCAGCAAATTAGGGGCAAGACTGTAGTCATCTGAGGCTGGCTGTTGTCTGTTGTTGCTGCCCCAAGACGGCAGGTGCACAAAAGCCAGCTATTCCTTCTTGGGGTGCTTCTGCAGAGTCCACAAATATTCTGCCCTGGAGACCTCCAACCGCCGCTCCAGAGGCAGGGCAGCGTGCCTCCCCGAGCCAGGCATCTGCTCCCTCAGCCCCTGGCCTCAGTGATATACCCGCTTCTGGCTGGGGCCACGTGGATCCTCCTAGCCAGCTCACTGGATGGTTGCCCTTAAGGTGACTCCAAGCAGCTCTCTCTATTGTCCACACAGGGCCAGGCAACTGTTACCTGCCCGGGTAGAAGGACAGCCCTCTCCCCACCAGCTCTCTGTGCTCTGCTCCCAGACCAGCCACTCCTACCTCAATCTCGGGCCTTTAGACTTCTTCTGGTAGACATTAGCATCACATTCTGTGGCCTCCAGACTCCAGGGCACACGTGGTAAGCCAAGAAGCTCTCCGGGGAGTTCCAGAACTTGGAGAAGTCCAGAAGCTCTCCAAGGTATTCATGTGAAGCCCACCTCGTTTTACTCGCCATCAGAGGGAAAATATCAGCACACTAGTCCAGAAGCTCTCCAAGGCATTCATATGAAGCCCACCTCATTTTACTTGCCATCAGAGGGAAAATATCAGCACACTAACAACTCTTTCCAGTCACTCAACCTCTTCTACCTCCATTTCTTATAATACTGAGGCAGCCAATGAGCTGATTCTGGCAAAAAGTTTTAGTCTCTAGCATACATGTTAAGGTGGTTTAGCACCTCAGGGAAGAACATGAGGATGCTCAACCCATGTTATATGTCAGCATCTTATCACACGTGTTAGAAACACTTCAGAGGGGAGCAAGCCTGGGCACCGTAATGTTCACAGGATGGGCAGGAGGAGGAGCTAGCAAGCAGACGGGAAGAACCCTGAGAGCATGGAGTCAAGAAACAAAGTGTTACGGGCAAGGGTGGTTTATTTGGTCAAAAGCTGCTGCTGGGTGGAGCACGATGTGGTCTGGGAAGTGGCCAATGGATTTGGGAAAATGGGGGCTGTTGGTATCCTTGACAAAAGCTGGGTCAGAGGCACTCAGGGACCTTCCTGGTCTGGTCCTGCCTTCTTTTCCCAGCTCACCAGGGCACTGGGCTTTGGCCACCTCAAACTACTAGCAGTGCCTCATATGCCACCTGCCCCCGTTTCACAGGGAGCTCCCGTTCATCCTTCCAGATGGTGGTGAGACGCCACCTCTCATTAAGCCTTCCCTGTGCTGATACAAGATCTGCTCCCGCGCCCCTCACTTCACGCTACTCCCCGCTCATTCTGCTTCAGCCACAGGCGTTTTGTGCTGTTTCTCAGGCACACCCTGCACACTCCCTCCTGGGGCTTTGCACTGGGCTGTCCCTCTTCCCCTGGATTTCTGTGACACTCACTCCCACACCTCCTTTGGATGAGGGGGCTCCAATTTTTACCTTCTTGGTGTGATCTTTCCTCCCTCTTGAAAATCTGACACCCCATCTACCACATTCATGCTGCATCTTCTTTTCCTGCTTTATTTTTCTCTACTGCTTTTACCAGCCCTCGGAAAAGCAATTTACTTATCTTATTCCTTGTCTATCATCTCCCCCTTGGAATCTAAGCTCCACAAGGGCAGGAACTTTTCACTGAGTTGTTACATGCTGTATCTCCAACAGGGAACACTGGCAGCTTATCGTAGGTGCTCAGTAAACATCTGCTGAATAAATAAGTACATAAACAGCGTGATGGGGCAAAGCCTGATCCAGGTGTGTTGCACCCCCTCTGGGGGTGCTTTTCTGCAACAAGGAGCAGAGATGTGGGGAGGTAATGTGCACAGGATGTGGTGGTGTAGGTCTGTGTGTATGAGTGAGTGTGTGTGTGTGTGTGTGCGCGCGCGTATGTGCTGAAATGACCCAGGAGAGAGCGTGGAGCCAGTGACGTAGGAGGTGGCAGACATCTGCTGGAGCTAAGTCCTTGAGTTGGCCCAAGGCAATGAGATATGAGACAGAAGAGGAACACTAATTCTGAACAAGAGCAGACCGAGTGTTTACGTACAGATGTGGCCAGAATCCGTTGTGGGGCTAACACTACAGAATCAGGCTAGAAACAAATTCCCCCTTTCAACTCCCATGGTGCCTTATCCAAAGTCTTTGGTGGTGCTAACTGCTTTCTGACTTGCCTGACTGGTCTGAGATAGCAGATGGAATAGGTCAAGAGGTAGATACCAACAGACATAACCTGCCAATGAACTTGTCTGGTACTTTCTTCAAAATACCAGTCAACCTATTCTAGAATCACTGTTGCAGGAGTGGAAGGACCTAAAACCGCCAGTCCAATCCTATTGGTGTAAGTAAGAGGAAACCGAGGCCCAGGGAGGAGACATGTTTGCCCCCTTCCGGGGTTAGTGGTCAATCTGGGACTAGAACCCAAGGCCCTTTTGAAGAGTCTTCTGCAGCACTGAGCAGCCTCTGCCCTGTGCTGTGGAATGTGAATGTAGCTCCCTGTGTCACTGGCCAAGCCAGCACAATGGCACAGAAGCCTAACATCGGACAAGGGACTTTAAAACATTTTTATGGCATCATGGTTCTTGCTGGGACCTGCTGAGGCAGGTCCACATTCTGCAGAAGAACCCAGCCACCAGGGATGCCACACCCATTCCCCAGAACCCTCCCCAGACGGGTTCTCTCAAGCACTGTCAGGAGTGCGACAGCCTTTCAAGGGAGCAGTTTGGGGATCTGAACAAAACCTAAAACCTGCACGCCTTTGCAACTTGCACTTTCACATCTACACAGTGTTCCCAAGAACCGCCAGTGGAAGGAGGCAAAGACATACGTGCAACGTGACTCACCAAGGCTTTGTTAATACAGGTTGAGCATCTCTAATCCAATAATCCCAAATCTGAAATGTTCCAAAATCTGAAACTTTTTGAGTGCTGACATGATGCTCCAGGGAAATACTCATTGGAGCACTTTGGATTTTGGATTTTCAGATCACAGATGCTGAGCGAGTATAATGCAAATATTCCGAAATCTGGAAAAATCCAAAATCCAAAACACATCTGGTCCCAAGCATTTCAGATAAGAGATACTCAACCTGTAATAGCGAAAGTCACAAATAATGTATACACCTGCGTTTAAGCTGCCTTGGAACAAGAGACTGAGAAGACTTCACTTTGTTCCATAATATACTTCTGTATTATTTGAAGTTATTATGAATATGTTTTACCGCTTTCACAATTCAAAAGAAGTAAAGATGAAAAGAACAAAAAACCTTCTCTGATCCAGATGGAAGGATGTTCAGAGCGTGTCAATATAAATGATTTCTTGTACTTGTTTATATTATTGAAATTTTACATTGAATAGGTATCAAATATTACAAAGATATCAAACATAGTATGGAAAATTCCTCCCCTGGGTTCCTACGGCCTTGAAATAAAGACAAACGTCTCACCCACTGAACAGAGAAAGCAAGTTGTCCTGAATGCCCACACTTCCCTCCATCCTTCTTCTGCAGCAGTAGAATGCCTGACGTTTTAGGCCAGGTACATATTGTCTCAGAATACTCACTACATCTTCCAGCCTTCCTTGCAGCCAGGTAAGGCCATGGGACTAAGTTCTGGCCCAGAGAATGAGAGCACAGCTGATATCTGGGAAGCTTCTGGGTCATGTCCTTAAAGAACAGGGGTACGCGCTCGGAAGAGAAACACAATAAAAACAACACTGAGGTACATTTCCCACCTCTAAGAGCGACAAAAACCAACAGCTTGATGCATACTCTGTTGGTGAAATTGTGTGGAAATAGGCACTCAAACACTCCGGGAGGGAATGTAAAATTACATGACCCCTATGATGGAAAATTTGGGAACATCTTTAAAATGACAATATATTTTATTTACCCTCTGATAAGAGCAATCTCACTCCCAGGAATTTACTCTAAAGGTCGCCCCCCAATGGCTGGACGCAATGGCTCACGCCTGTAATCCCAACACTCTGGGGGGCCGAGGCGGGCGGATTGCCTGAAGTCAGGAGTTCGAGACCAGCCTGACCAACATGGTGAAGCCCCCTCTCTACTAAAAATACAAGAATTAGCCAGGGGTGGTGGTGGACACCTGTAATCCCAGCTACTTGGGAGGCTGAGACAGGAGAATAGTTTGAACCCGGGAGGTGGAGGTTGCAGTGAGCCCACACTGGGCCATTGCACTCTAGCCTGGGCAACGAGAGTGAAACTCCATCTCAAAAAAAAGTAAAAAAAGGGATAACCCCCCAATAATAATGAAACTACAAGGTTATTCATTGTGGCATTATTTGTAATTGCAAAATATTGAAAGCACCTAAATGCTTATCTACAGGAGATTTTGGTGAAGTAAATTATGACCCACCCACTCAGTAGGGTGCTTCAAAGCCGTTATCAAAGTGAGAAAGATCTCTGTGGGGCCATACGGACTCTGTGAGGTCATACGGACTCTGTGAGGTCATACAAACTCTGCGAAGTCATACGGACTCTGCGGGGCCATACGGACTCTGTGAGGTCATACGGACTCTGCGGGGCCATACGGACTCTGTGAGGTCATACGGACTCTGCGGGACCATACGGACTCTGCGGGGTCACGCGGACTCTGCGGGGTCACGCGGACTCTGTGGGGTTATGTGGACTCTGCGGGTCCATACGGACTGTTTGAGGCCATACAGACTCTGTGAGGACATACAAACTGATTTCCAAGATACATTGTTAATGTTTTAAAAAACCAAAGAGTGTATGCAATATGCAAACACTTGTGTAACATGAGGGAAAATGAAAGAATGGAGTGGAACAGATAGGAGGTGAAGGAATCACGCTACTTTGATTTTACCTGTTTGTATAATTTTTGACTTTACAGGCTTGTTAATGGTTTACATATTCAGAAATTAAATTATATCAACAAGAATCAACAACAAGGAAAATAGATCACAAATAAATGGCATTATATTTCAAATAAATAATATAGTGATAAAGAAAAAACAAAAATTAATACAAGTAACTTTTAAAAATAGTGCTTTGGGCCAGGAGTGGTGGCTCATGCCTGTAATCCCAGCACTTCAGGCGGCCAAGGTGAGTGGATCTCCTGAGGACAGGAGTTTGAGACCAGCCTGGCCAACATGGTGAAACCCTGTCTCTATTAAAAATACAAAAATTAGCTGGGCGTGATGGTGGGCACTTGTAATCCCAGCTACTCGGGAGGCTGAGACGAGAGAATTGCTTGAGCCCGGGAGGCAGAGGTTGCAGTGAGCCGAGATAGTACCACTACACTCCAGCTCCTGCTGGGCGACAGAGCAAGACTCCGTCTTAGAAAAAGTAATAATAATGCTTTGTATACCTTCAGTCATACCTTTAAAGTCAAAAACCACTTTAACTAAATCCTAAATAAGCTCTACTGTGGCAACTACGGAGGTGCCCCACTGAGACCTCCCTTCAGGGAAGTCCGCTGCAGGACCAGTTGACAGCTACACCATCGCAACCCCTGCAACTTCACAGCCATGGCGTGAACGCCGCGACCACACGTGCCTGGCCTGCCCTCAGCCAATGGCCGCACACGGAGGGATCGCAGGACCATTCCTGGCCAACACTGGTCTCCTCTAACAAACAACCTTTCCTTGGGGCTTCCCCAGGGTCCCAGCCAAGACTCTCAGACGACAAACACGGCAGTCTGAAGCTCTGCCTCCCTAATCTTCCTTCCTTGCGATTTCTTTTTTTTTTTTTTTTTTTTTTTTTTGAGACGGAGTCTCCCTCTGTCCCCCAGGCTGGAGTGCGCTGGCCGGATCTCAGCTCACTGCAAGCTCTGCCTCCCGGGTTCCCGCCATTCTCCTGCCTCAGCCTCCCGAGTAGCTGGGACTACAGGCGCCGCCACCTCGCCCGGCTAGTTTTTTGTATTTTTTAGTAGAGACGGGGTTTCACCGTGTTAGCCAGGATGGTCTCGATCTCCTGACCTCGTGATCCACCCGTCTCGGCCTCCCAAAGTGCTGGGATTACAGGCTTGAGCCACCGCGCCCGGCTTTTTTTTTTTTTTTTTTTTGAGACGGAGTCTCGCTCTGTCGCCCAGGCTGGGGTGCAGTGGCCGGATCTCAGCTCACTGCAAGCTCTGCCTCCCGAGTTCCCGCCATTCTCCTGCCTCAGCCTCCCGAGTAGCTGGGACTACAGGTGCCGCCACCGCGCCCGGCCTCCTTGCGATTTCTTACCACACTCTGTATTGCAATCAAAAGCTTTCCCCGCCTTTTTCTGCCCCTTCCCCCTTGAAACATTCTAGGCATTTCCCTAATCAATCTCTTGCACATCTACCCCTATTCTGGCATTGACTTCTCGGAGGATCCAAGCCGACACATCTACTTAGTAAGTTTTGCCGTCTGTAATGGTATGAATGTAGCAATTCTGAAACTATGTTGTGTGTATTGTAGGACTAATCAATTGAGTAAATATATTGAGATGGGAATTAGGGTCTAACTGCAGGAGAAGGAGGAAACAAATTTGGAATGAGATAAGCAAGGAAGAATGCTTTGTGTTGAATTGGAGTAGATCAACATAACCTCATGATTTTATGAATAAATAAATAAAATCACAAGGTTACACTGACTTTATATGTATGCCATAGATAGAGTGTGTGCATGTGTGTGCTTTTGTGTGATGATATGATATATACATCTTGTAGCTCTGTCCACTGACGGGGGCAGGATGAACAATGCCCCGAGCCCCACTGGGGATGAGCTCACCTGATGCCCAGATCTTGGCTTCTAAATTTCATTAAAAGGAGCTAGGTAGAAAACACACATTTACAGAGAGACCCGTATGTGAAAGTTCATAGCATCATTATTCACAATCACCCAAAATCCAAACATTTTTATCCAGACATCCATTAACTAGTGAATGGATGTTTTAAAAATATAGTATAGCTGGGCACGGTGGCTCACGCCTGTGATCCCAGCACTTTGGGAGGCCAAGGCAGGCGGATCACGAGGTCAGGAGATTGAGACCATCCTGGCTAACACGGTGAAACCCCGTCTCTACTAAAAATACAAAAAATTAGCCGGGCGTATGTTGGTGGGCGCCTGTAGTCCCAGCTACTTGGGAGGCTGAGGCAGGAAAATGGTGTGAACCTGGGAGGCAGAGCTTGCAGTGAGCCAAGATCACTCCACTCCACTCCAGCCTGGGCAACAGAGTGAGACTGTGTCTCAAAAAAGAAAAAAAAAAAAAAAAAAAAAATATATATATATATATATATATAGTATAGGTGGCTGGGTGCGGTGGCTCACGCCTGAAACCCCAGCACTTTGGGAGGCCGAGGCAAGTGGATCACCTGATGTCGGGAGTTTCAGACTAGCCGGCCAAGATGGTGAAACCCCATCTCTAATAAAAATACAAAAATTAGGTGAGCCTGGTGGCTCATGCCTGTAGTCCCAGCTACTCGGGAGGCTGAGGCAGGGGAATCACTTGAACCTAGGAGGCAGAGGTAGAAGTGAGCCGAGATTGCACCCACTGCACTCCAGCCTGGGTGACAAAGTGAAACTCTGTCTCAAAAAAAAAAAAAAATTAAATTAAAAAAAAATATATATATATATAGTATAGGCACACAATAGAATACCATTCAGCAATACAAAGGAATGAACTACTCATGCATTCTGCAACATGGATGACTCTCAAAAACATTACACTAAGTGTTCAAGAAGCCTGGCACAAAAGGCCACGGATTGTATGATTCCATGTAGATGAAAAGTCCAGGAAACGCAAACCTACAGAAATAGAAATCAGTGGCCGCTCGGGGCTAGAGGTGTTCGTGGAGACTAACTCCCAGTGGTGGAGAGAGAGAATTCCGAGTGACGGAGTATTCTGAAAGTGGACGGTGGTGGTGGGCGCACAACTCTCTAACTGGAGACCTGCCCACTGTTTGCTTTTGCAGTCTCAGGTCCCAGTGCTTCCCTTCATGCCCCTTAAATTCTCCTCAACGTGTCCCAAAGGAGCCTCATGCTTTCAAGCCTCTGCTCAGGATAGTCCTCCTGTCCAGCAGGTAACTCCTCCCAGTCCCCACCTATGGCAGCGTTACTTACTTGCCATGGCCCAGAACAAATGTCACTTCCTCTGGCCTGCCATCGTCTATCCCTGCCTTCTATATAGTCTCACCGAACATTCTCGCACACCCCTGAGAATCTTCTTCACTCTAATTCTTCGGCTGTGTCTACGCTTGGCTGTCTCCTCACCACTTGACAGGGAGCAACTTCAGGGCAGGGACAAGATCTCATTCTTCTACGCACCTAGCAAAGTGTCAAGTACATCATAGCATTTGACAAATGATGGATGGATGAGAGGATGGATGGATGGGTGCATGGATGATGGATGGACAAAGCTATGAAGAACAAGTGGGACTGAAGCCAGTGGAAAATGGACAGGCTGGTTTAAGCAAAGGTGAGCCGGTTGTTAGGAAAGGAATTTTTAAAAGACTATAAAACAATGACTTTGTGTAAAAGACCATGGTGAAGAAGATAACTGTCTCTTACCTTCATCAAGCAGCCAGCAAACACAAGGAAGCCTTTTGAATGTAGATGCTTGGCCAACGAGAACCCAAATCCAGAGTCACAGCCTGTGACCAGGACAGCTTTGCTGCCAACCTGTTTTACAAGGTCAGATTCCATGTTAGGAACCAGGAGTACAGGGGCAAAGTGACCAGGCCTCGCCACCCTCTGTGCAGTGAGAGCTAGTGCTTCCTGAGTGGCCCCAGCCTGGCCCTCCCTACCTTGTTCTTGCTGTCTGGAGAAGCACCAAGGTATAGTGGAAAGGCCAGGTTCTAACCCAGACTCTGCCACCAACCAGCAACGTTGCTTGGGAAAATTACTTCTGCCTTTAGAATCTCATCTACAACCCCCCATGCTATATGTGAGAAACAGTGGTCTTTGTTTAAATGCTCAGTGTAGTTAGTGATAGAGCTGGAACTGAAACCAGGGTTAAGAGATTCCAGAGTCTAAACTCTTCTTTCTTTCTTTCTTTTTTTTTTTTTTTTGACATGGAGTTTCGCTGCTGTTGCCCAGGCTGGAGTACAGTGGCGCGATCTCGGCTCACCGCAAAACCTCCACCTCCCGGGTTCAGGTGATTCTCCTGCCTCAGCCTCCCGGGTAGCTGGGATTATAGGTATGCACCACCACGCCCAGCTAATTTTGTGTTTTTAGTAGAGATGGGGTTTCTCCATGTTGGTCAGGCTGGTCTCGAACTCCCTATCTCAGATGATCCACGCACCTCAACTTCCCAAAGTGCTGGGATTACAGGCGTGAGCCACTGCGCCAGACCTCCAGAGTCTAAACTCTTAACCCCTAACTTGCTGGGTGGGGCTGGGAGTTCTGGCTCCACACTAGGCCTCCACCGATACCTTCCTGGCTGGGAGGGGCTGGAGTGCCTCATTACTGCTTCCTTCCCACATGGAAGGATGGGGGTATGTGAGCTCATTACTGATGAGGGGCTTTGGGGGAGGTTTACGTGAGAAAGTGGCTCCGAGTGTCCTGGAAACACTAAAGCCCCACTGTGAGGGTAGCTCAGGGCCCAGGGGCCCAGAGGCAAGGGTTCTGACCATCCAACTGGCTCCCAGGTAGCTGGGCTTCCACTCACCGGCTCCACTGCACCGGCATAAGTCCGACGGCCAGTCGGGATAAAGGAAGTAGAACCAAGCAATAGTGGGCGTCTGCAAGAGAAAAGGAAGCCGTGAGTACAAGGACAGACCTTGTTCCTGGGCAGAAGCAGCTAGACAGACCCTCAGCCACACTGGCTGTGTCTGCAGCCCCGGCTCCTGGAGACAGCTTGCTGTACAACTGAGTGAGAGGCCCTCTTCCACCAAGGCTGCTGGCTGACAGGAAGTGAGCCAGCATTTGCTATGGCTATGTTTGCCACTGTCCACGAAGAGCCTTCCTGAGAATAAAGTCAATTTCGAAGCTATTTTTGTTGGGCAGGCTCTGCCAAACCCTGGCCATCCAGTGTCCACTCCAACGAAGGTCCATTTTCTGCTTTCTAAGGTGACATAGATAGGTAATGTTTCAAGCTAATTCAAGTGTGAACTATCCTTGCAGTAGTATAGCTTTGCTAAAGCCTTCTGCAATTTCGATGCCTTAATCCCCAGTAGGCTAAGCTTCCTGATAGTTATTTCAATCATACTTTTTATTTCAAAATAATTGTAGATTCGCATGCAATTAAGAAATAATACAGAGAGATGCCAGATCTTACCTAATTTCCTCTAAGGGTAGCATCTTGCAAAACTGTATTACCGTATCACAACCAGGATATTGACACGGATACAATAAAAATACAGAAATTTCCATCACCATGAGAATCCTTCATGGTACCCTTTTATAGCCACACCTACTTTCTTCCCACCCCACACCATCTTTAACCACCACAAATCTGTTCCCCATCTCTATAATTTTAGCATTTCAAGAATGTTATGTAAATGGAATCATACAGTATGTATCCTTCAGGGGCTGACTTTTTTCATTCAACATAATCCTCTGGAGATTCACCCAGATTGTTATGTATCAATAATTTGCTCCTTTTTCATTGCTAGGTAGTGCTCCATGACACACGGGTATCACAATTTGCTTAACTATTTACCCACTGAAGGACGGCTGAGTTGTTTCCCATTTGGGCATATTATGAATAAAGCTGATTGAACGTTCCTACACAGGTTTTTGTGCAAACGTTAAGTTTTCATTTCTTTCGGATAGATGATCGGGGTGCAATTGCTGGGTCATATGGTAGTTGTAGGTTTAGTTTTTTAAGAAACTGACAAACTGTTTATGAAAGTGGCTGTAGCATTCTACACTCCCAGTAGCAATGTCTGAGCGACCCAGTTTCCCCATATCCTTGTCAGCATTTGGTGGTGTCACTATTTCTAGTTTAGCCATGCTGAAAATGGTATCATGATATTTCGCTGTGGTTTCAATCAGCATTTCCCTAGAGGCTAATAGTGTTGAACATCTTTTCATGTTTATGTGTCACCTGTCTTAGTCTGTCTGGGCTGCTATAACAAAATACCATAGACTGGGTGGCTTATAAACAACAGAATTGTGTTCCTTACAGTTCTGGAAGCTGGGGAGTTGAAGAGCTAAGTGCCAGCAGACTGTATTTGGTGAAGGCCCACTTTCTTCATAGACAGATGTTTTCTCACTGTAACCTCACACATGGCAAAGGTCTCTTTTATAAAGACACTAATTCCATTCATGAGGGCTCCACCTTCATGACCTAATCACGTCCCAGAGCCCCTACCTCCTAGTACCAATACCTTGGGGGTTAGGACTTCAACACAGGAATTTGAGGAGAACACAAATATTCAGATCATAGCACCATATGTTTGGTAAAATGCCTCTTCATGTCTTTCACCCATATTCTATTGAATTGTTTGTTCTACCCCGTTGAACGTTGAGAATTCTTCAGATGTCCTACCTGCTAGTCCTTTGTTACATATGTGGCAGGCAAAATTTTTCTCCTAGTCTGTAACGTGCCTTTTTATCCTCTGTAACAGGGTGGACTGCAGGGGAAAGTGTCTCACCTGGACTCAGAATCAGGAGACCAGGGGTTGTAACCCAGACTCTGCTACCAACCAACTACTTCTGCCTCCAGGATGTGTGTCCTCATCTACAATCACCCATGCACCACGTGGGACAACAGAGGAGTTTTAAATGCCCAACGTAGTCAGTGATAAAGCTAACTAGTAAAACCAGGGCTGAGAGAGTCCAGAGTCTAAACTCTTAACCCCTAAATAAAATCTCATTTTTCCTTTTATGGGGCATGCTTTTGGTGTCAAGTCTCAGAGTTCCTTGCCCCCAGAACACAAAGATTTTCTTCTATGTTCTTTTCTAAAAGTTTTATAGTTTTGGCTGGGTGCGGTGGCTCACGCCTGTAATCCCAGCGCTTTGGGAGGCTGACGTGGGCAGATTGCTTGAGCTCAGGAGTTCGAGAACAGCCTGGGCAACATGGCGAAGCCCCATCTCTACAAAAAATACGAAAATTAGTCAGGCCTGGTGGCTCACGCCTGTAAGTCCCAGCTACTTGGAAGGCTGAGGCCGGAGGATCAACTAAGCCCAGGAGGCGGAGGTTGCAATGACCTGAGATCGCGCCACTGCACTCCAGGCCTACGGGACAGAGGGAGACCCTGTCTCAAAAAAAAAAAAAGGGTTATAGTTTTATGTTTTACATCTTAAGTCTATGATCCATTAATTTTTGTATAAGATGTCAGACCTAGGTCTAAGTTTTGTGTCCATTTGCTCCAGCGCCATTTTTTGAAAACGTTATCTTTCCGCCATTGAATTGCTTTTGCACTTTTGTCAAAAACTGGTTGGGCATATTTGGGTGGGCCTATTTCTGGATTTTCTATTCTGATTCATTGATATATGTGCTGCTACTTTATTTTTCTTCTTCAAAATTCTTTTAGCTATTCTATTTCCTTTGCCTTTCCATATAAATTTTAGAGTAATCTTGTCTTTATCTATAAAAAATATGACTGGGATTTTTATAGAAAGTGTGCTAAACCTGTGTGTCAATTTGGGGAAAGTTGTTGAGTCTTCCAATTCCTGAGTACAGTATGGGGTTTCCATTTACATAGATCTTTGATTTCTTTCATCAGTGTTGTGTAGTTCTCAGCATTTAAATCCGATACAAGCAGCCAGGAATGGTAGGTCATGCCTGTAATCCCAGAACTTTGGGAGGCCAAGGCGGGTGGATCACCTGAGGTCAGGAGTTCGAGACCAGCCTGGCCAACATGGTGAAACCCTGACTCTACTAAAAATACAAAAAACCAGCCGGACGTGGTGGTGGTGGGGGTGCCTGTAATCCCAGTTCCTCAGGAGGCTGAGGCAGGAGAATCGCTTGAACCCAGAAGGCGGTCAAAGTGAGCCGAAATCACACCATTGCACTACAGCCTGGGCAACAAGAGCGAAACTCTGTCTCAAAAAAAGCCAACCAAACAAAAACAAAACAAAAAACAAATCCTACACATGCTTTATTATGTGTAACATGTTTGTTACACCTATTTCTCTCTTTTTTTGAGCAACTAGGAATGGTATTGTTTTGTTTTATTTTATTTTATTTTATTTTTTGAGACAGGGTCTCACTCTGTTGCCTAGGCTGGAGTGCAGTAGCGTGATCTCAGCTCACTGCAACCTCGGCCTGCCACACTCAAGCAATCTTCCCACCTCAGCCTCCCCAGTAGCTGGGACTGCAGGCATGCACCACCACACTCAGCTAATTTTTGTATTTTTTGCAGAGACAGGGTCTCACCATGTTGCCCAGGTTGATCTTGAACTCCTGGACTCAAGTGATCCTCCCACCTCATCCTCCCAAAGCGCTGGGATTACAGGCAGGAACTTCCACATCTGGCCGAAATGGTATTGTTTTAAAATTTGATATCCATGTGTTCATTGCTAGTATACAGAAATGCAATTGATTTTTGTGTGTTATCTTGTATCTTGTAACCCTGCTAAACTTACTTATTAGTTCTGAGAGAGTTTTTTGTGGATGCCTCGGGATCTTCTATGTACACAATCATGTAATCTGCAAATAGTGAGTCTTATTCCTTCTTTTCCAATCTATATGACTTTTATTTCCATTTCTTACCTTATTGCACTGGCTAGAAATTACAGCATTATGTTGGATAAGTGGTGAGACTAATATCCTTGGTTTGTTCCCCATCTTAGGGGCAAAGCATTCAGTCTCACCCTTAAGTATGTTAGCTGAAGGCTTATGGTGTATACCCTGTATCAAGTTCAGGAAATTCCCCCTCTATGTCTATTTTTCCTGAGATTTTTGAAATCATAAATGTGTGCTAAATTTTGCATTTTCTGCATTGATAGAGAGCATCATGTAAGTTTTCTTCTTTTAGTTCATTAATTTGGTGGATGAGATTCATTTTCAAATAACGAACCATCCTTATATCCCTGGAATAAACCCACATGTTCTGTCTTACTAGGCTGGTCATTTGGCTAGAGAGAGCAAATTTTTGGGGGAGCTTTTTGCATCTGAGTTTACCGGCATTTCTGGGTTGCCAGCTTCTTCAACTCCAAATCTGGGACATAAGAAACAAAAAGAAAACCTAGAGAACTCATCACTGTGTTGTTTCTTGGGTCCTGAGGTCCTTAGCTGGTCTGCCTTCTTCTCTCTGCCTTTTAAGAGGCCTTTTATATATTACATATTTACTAAATTATTTATAGTTTATGTAATATCCAGGGTTTTTAGTTGTACTTAACAGAAAGAATAGAGAAAAGTACATCTACTCCATCTTCCCAGAAGCAGAGGTCCTGTTAGTTTTTAAACGAATATTAACCCAGTAATGACAAGTGGAGGAGGGAGTGGTGAATGAGCAGGTGGTAATGGGGGAAAAGAGATGGGAGATAGACTTACCGTTTCTGTATACCATTTTACGGCATTCACATTTTGTTTTTTGTTTTGTTTTGCTTTGTTTTTGAGACAGAGTTTCACTCTTGTTGCCTAGGCTGGAGTGCAGTGGCACGATCTTAGCTCACTGCAACCTCCGCCTCCCGGGTTCAAGCAATTCTCCTGCCTCAGCCTCTTGAGTAGCTGGGACTACAGGCTTGAGCCACCACGCCCGGCCAATTTTTGTATTTTCAGTAGAGACAGGGTTTCATCATATTGGCCAGGCTGGTCTCGAACTCCTGACCTCAAGTGATTCGTCTGCCTCGGTCTCCCAAAGTGCGGGATTACAGGCATGAGCTCCCCGCACCCGGCCTGCCATTCAAATTTTGTACCATGTGAATATATTACCTATTCAACATATTAAGCTTTTAAAAAAATTATTAAAATATGTTCTTAAAGAACGTTAAATTCACTAGACTGAAATGAGGGTTCTCTAGGAAAACCCACCAAGGTAACCCCCTGTCCTTTTGCTCTGCCACACAGGAGTCTCTTTGGAGTTTAAGTCTGCGTGTGGATGGCCTTGAGTGAGCAGGATAGTGTGGTCGGTACACCTGACGCTCGTGAATGACTCCATCCAAAGAGCATCGCTCTGTTTTCCCACGACCCCCAGTGTGGCTCTGCAGAAAGAATGAGAAGCTGTCATTGAAACCGCCATTGCGAAAAACTGAGACAGTGAACGAGAGTGGACCTAACCAGCTCCATCTTACTTCTAACCTCCAAGCTGTCCTTGTTCATTCCAAGCTAGCTGTGGGCTGAGCTAGCTTTGGGAGGAACTTAGTTTATAGTTTATAGTTTTATTTTTTTGAGATGGAGTTTCACTCTTGTCACCCAGGATAGAGTGCAGTAGTACGATCTTGGCTCGCTGCAACCTCCATCTCCTGGGTTCAAGCGATTCTCCTGCTTCAGCTTCCCAAGTAGTTGGGATTACAGGCACTTGCCACCACGCCCGGCTAATTTTTGTATTTTCAGTAAAGACGGGGTTTTGCCATGTTGGCCAGGCTGGTCTCGAATTCCTGACCTCAGGTGATCTGCCCACCTCAGCCTCCCAAAGTGTTGAGATTACAGGCGTGAGCCACTGTGCCCAGCCTATAGTTTACAGTTTAAAACAAAGATGGCAGCCCTTTCCCAAAACAAACCTCCTTCTTGCCTGGGGATTAGACTGTTTTTGTAGGACTAACAAATTAGGCACAAGATTAGAAATTATAAACTATAATTTACAGTCATGCAGTTGGAAGCTACAAGATTCTGACCCTCCCTAAACTGCTCCTAAGGTCAGTGCTTGAGATATTTTGCAGACCCTGCCCTTGATGGGTCAGCTGGCACCACCCAGATGGATAAACTGGCTCATCTGATCTTGTGGCCCCGACCCAGGAACTGACTCAGCGCAAGAGGACAGCTTCAATTTCCCATGATTGCATCTCTGGCCCAACCAATCAACTCTCTCTCACCGGCCTTCTCCCACCCACCAAATTATCCTTAAAAACTCTCGATTCCTGAATACTTGGAGAGACTGATTTGAGTAAAAACTCTGGTCTCTTGCACAGCCGCCTCTGCGTGAATTACTCTTCATCTATTGCAATTCCTCTGTCTTAATAAACCAGTTCTGTCTAGGCAGCGAGCAAGGTGAACCCATTAGGCAGTTACATCCCTAGTGGAACTAGATGATTTATTCCTGTCTCCTTAAAGGCCACCCCCTTAGAACTTTTTTTTTCTTTCTTTTTTTTTTTTTTTTAGACAGCGTCTCATTCTTTCACCCAGACTGGAGGGCTGTGGTGCAACCTCAGTTCACTGCAACCTCTGCCTCCCGGGTTCAATCGATTCTCGTGCCTCTGGCTCCAAGTAGCTGGGATTATAGGCATGCGCCACCATGCCCTGCTAATTTTTGTGTTTTTAGTAGAGACAGGGTTTCACCATGTTGGCCAGGCTGGTCTTGAACTCTTGGCCTCAAGTGATCCACCTGCCTTGGCCTCCCAAAGTGCTGGGATTACAGGTATAAGCCACCGTGCCCAACCTACCTGACATTTTTTAAAGTAATAAAAAGCAAAAAGGTTGTGGCCGGGAGCAGTGGCTCACGGCCTGTTAAAAAGCAAACTCCCAGGCCCCTCCTGTTGACATTCTGATTCAGTAGGAAGGGGCGCCCCAGAAATCTGTGTGTGTCATTCACCTCAGGGGATTCCAGTACAAAAGGTCCTGGGGGAAGAACTGGTTCATCTAGGTTCAGAGCAGTTGTTCTCTGGGCCCCTGTTTATCAGAATCACTTGGAAATGTGATCATGGTTGTGTGGTTATATTAATAAAACGAGTTCTTATCATTTAGAGATAAATACTAAAATATTTGCAAATGAAATACCGCGTCCAGGAATTGCTTCGAAAAAAATCTAGTATGGGGAGGGGGAGGAAAACGGAGACGCAGCTGAAACAAGATTGGTCATGTGCTGATAATTATGGAAACCCAGGTGATAGGTACACCAGCGATTAATATAACGCTTTCTACTTTTGCATTTGTTTGAGATTCTCCATAGAATGATTTTTTTTTTTTTAATCACAGGGAAGTTCTTTAAAGTATTCCTTTGCCCGGCGTCACTCCTGACCCAGGGATGAGGCACAGATACTTTTCCCTCACTGTTCTCTAGGTGAGTCTAACCCACAACCAAAGTTCAATACCTCTGCCCTACAGAAAAAGAAAAAAAAAAAGGCCTATCCCCAGGGGGTTCCCCTTTGAGCCTCTTGACTGCCAAAGCCCCAATATCCCTGTGAACAGCTGGAGGCCACAGCCCAGCTGAGCTGTGACAGACACTGCTCTTTGCCTGCCAGCATCCATTCTTCTCATCTGCCTCACTAACCAATTTCTGGATTCTGTCCGGGACAGCATGTGCCCAACTCTTTCCAGACCACCACCCACCTGGTGGTCACGTGACCTGCCTCTGGCCAATAGCGTGCAAGCAGAGGTCGACTGTGATTGCTGAGTTTTGCTTTCCCAATGCAGGTGCGTTGCTTCTTCCTGCCTGGACTGAGGCTGGAGGTGGAGGACTATCACAGTATCCTGAGATCCTGAGCTGCCTTCAGAATAACACAGCAGAAAAAAACAAGGAGCCTGGGCTCCCCAAAGCCACAGTGGCCCTGGACTTCTAGGGGTTCCTGCTACTCTCAGTGTGAAGCAATCCCAGCAGATACACTGGTCTCCCAGGGCTAAGAATGCCCATGAGGCGTTAGACCCAAAACCAGCACATAAAATACTGTGTATTTCCCTGGAGGGTCTCCTCTGCCCAGGAGGATCCTGCAGTGACAGCAAGCTGCTGGCCAACCAAGCCACTAACACCAACAGTTACGCCGGTCTCGGTCTCCCGGGAGGCACAAGTTAAGCTCAAGATGGTCAACACACTTTCTTTCTTTCTCTTTTTTTTGGGGGACAGAGTTTTGCCCTTGTTGCCCAGGCTGGAGCATGATGGTGCGATCTCGGCTCACTGCAACCTCTTCCTCCCGGGTTCAAGCGATTCTCCTGCCTCAGCCTCCCAAGTAGCTGGGATTACAGGCATGTACAACCACACCTGGCTAATTCTGTATTTTTATTAGAGATGGGGTTTCTCTATGTTTGACAGGTTGGTCTCGAATTCCCGACCTCAGGTGATTCACCTGCCTCAGCCTCCCAAAGTGCTGGGATTACAGGCGTGAGCCACCGTACCCTGCTGGTCAACACACTTTCTGAAGGGAGAACCCAAAGGGGTGGCTGTGAGATTCAAAAGACGAGAGCTTCCTGATTTTTGCCCTAACCCAGGAACAGAATTAGAGAGGGAGGAAGAGGTGCAGTCTGGCACCTCCCCAAGGCCCTGTGGAAGAGCCTGCTGTCCTCAGAGCCCTGGCCGTCCCGGCTGCATTTGAGAGTGCTCCCTATGCTGGCCAGGGCTTTCATTCTGGCTTCTCTATCTTACCAGTATGTGTGCCTATACCTTTTATTGTCCCCATCAGGAATCAGCAACAATAACCAGTAACCCAGTTTTCTGCTGAGAGGAGCCATGAGTCCATTTGAATCTAACAAGACGGGGCTTAGGAGGAACACAGGTCAGTGGCACAGGTGCAGCTCGGGAGAAATATGGCCTCGCAGCAGCATCTGTGAAAAAAATTCAGCCTGTTTGACCATGAATCACACATGTGATGTGGCGGCCAAAAGAAGCTATGTGAGCCTGGGTTGGACAGGAAAGAAACTAGGATAGGGGAGGCAAGAGCCCTTCTCTACTCTGCCTGGGTCAGGCCACCCTGGGAGCATCATGCGCTGCACCTGGCCTGGGAGCTGAGCACTGGTGACCAAAGTCCAGGAGGCGGGTCCCAGATGTGAGGGTAAGGCACCTGCTCCAGGGATGCCAGAGTCTTCTGGCAAAGCTGGAAATCTGAGAAATCTGAAATCGAAGGGCCATGGGGAGCCAGTAAGCACAGCAGGTTGTCAGGTGTTGGGGTTGGGGGCCTTATCCAGCCACTCCTGGGAAGGTTTTCATCTGGACGGAGCCATGTGTACTGGGTGACGCCTGCTCTGGGCATGTCAACAGTGGTGGTGTTTTGTTCAGGCACCACATCTTAAGAAGCAGCACAGGCAAAGTGCAGATCATTCAGGAGGCAGTCCTGGATGATAGTGGGCAAACCATGAGAGATAAACAAGGAAAAACCACGTGGGGGGAAAAAGAGTAGGTGAGTGGGTGGGTACTGAGAGGGCACAGTGCCCTGGGGAGAAGGGAATAACTCGCTCAGTGTGAATGCTGGGGCAGACCCGAGAACAGGGAGTGGCATTAACAGAAGAAAAGATTTCTGCTCAATAAGGACTGCATGAAAGAGATGTCCAAACATAGGAGGCCTGCTGTGAGAGGTACTAACCTCTCCATCACTGGACATATTCAAACAGAGGCTATAAGGTCACTTGTTAAGGATGCTATCAGCAAGATTTACTCACAGGTGGAGACGAGTATGAGGCCCTTTCCAACTGAGATTCAAGCAAAATGATCAGGCCAAAGGTTTTCCCCATCACTAAGACGTCCTGTGGGATCCTAGGCATGGTAATTACCCACCATGACAGCCTCCTTTTGCACCTGGGTCCCCCTCCACGCTGCCCACGCCTTCACCCTGTGACATTGACTCTACTCTGACTCAGCTCTGCGGCTGTCCACCCACCGCCCAGGCCAACCTAACCTAACCCCTCAACCTAACCAAGTTACTTCTCAGTCCATCCACAAGATTCCGAATTCCCTTTGACAACCTTTCTTTCCCCTCAAGTGAGCCAGGAGCTTGACTAATGCCTCACTTTCCTTAAATTTGAGAACAAAACCTTTGTAAAAGTATTTTAACTTCCTGTGGGATTATTTTCTCCTCTGTAAAAAAAACTCCAGAAATCTCTAAAAGCCATCATGGAGACAGATCTTGCCATTTTTATTAATCACTCACTGAAAAAACAATTGCAGCAAGTCACCTTCTTTCAAAAGCCCTTCAACAAAGCCAAGCTCCGTCCCTGCTCTGATGGCAGGGGCCTCCTGCCACCTGTGCCAGTGGGGTATTCTAAACTCTTCTCACGCGGGGTCCTCAGGTAGGTGGAGCCCCAACTCCAAGCCACGCCTCTGTATCTCTCAGAAATAAATTCAAGCAAATGCTGCTAAAAGCCTGGCTGGGTGCAGTGAATCCCAGCACTTTGGGAGGCCGAGGCAGGAGGATCACTTGAAGTCAGGAGTTCGAGACCAGCCTGGCCAATATGGCAAAACCCCGTCTCTACTAAAAATGCAAAAAATTATCTGGGCATGATGGCATATGCCTGTAGTCCCAGCTACTCGGGAGGCTGAGGCGGGAGAATTGCTTGAACCCGGAAGGGAGAGGTTGCTCTGAGCCAAGAGGTTGCCACATTTCCTGGGCAACAGAGGCTCAGTCTAAATGCATGTTCTTCTAAACATATTATTGGCCTAGAAAATATCAGTGTTCTAGCTCCTGGGACTTTGAATTTAACCTAACCTTCAATTTCACTCCCCTCAAATATAACAGAAAGAAAAAGGCATTTCTTGTTTTTTCCTTGCTCAGACTGCAAAAGAGTCAACTGTGGCAGCAGAGCCCACTGAATCCCCTGGGAAAAGGCAATTCCAGAAGCTCTCAAAGAAGAACAGCTGCTTGTCTAATTTGTACTTACATAAAGCTGCCTCAAAATCACACAAATGATTCAGTGAAGTCTTGGGACATTTCAGTTAACTGATTTCATGCATAAATTTTTAAAAGAACAGTTATCCAGGTGGCTAAAGTGATGAGCCACATAAAATAATGTACCTCCTGGCACGATGGGCTGAGAAAAGTACCACTTCACTGCCGCGGGCTTCTTGCCACACGAACCCAAACTGAGAGACACTGTACAACATAACCAGCCAGAGTGTCAAGGTCGTGAGTGAAAAAGACTGAGGACCTGTCCCCGGTAGGAAGAAACTAAAAACACATAACACTTCCGTGCCATGTGAGACGCGGGATTCGATCCTGGACCAGAAAAAGGTCCGTCAGCCTCTGCTTGGCGACACTGGAATGAGGTCTGCAGACTAGTTAATAGTATTCTATCAGTGGTAATTTCCTGATTTTGATCATTGCAGTATGGTTTTGTAAGATGTTAACATTTAGGAAAGTTAGCTGAAGGGGATCCAGAAACCCTTTCCAACAATTTTTGCAATTTTTTGTGTAAGTCTAAAGTTATTTCAAAATAAAAAGGGTTTTAAGAAGTGGTTATGGCCGGGCACGGTGGCTCATGCCTGGAATCCTAGCACTTTGGGAGGCCGAGGCGGGTGGATCACCTGAGGTCAGGAGTTCAAGACCAGCCTGGCCAACCTGGTGAAACCCCATCTCTACTAAAAATATAAAAATTAGCTGGGCGTGGTGGCGGGCACCTGTAATCCCAGCTACTCAGGAGAATGAGTTGGGAGAATCACTCGAACCCAGGAGGCGGAGGTTGCAGTGAGCCAAGATAACGCATTACACTCCAGCCTGGCGACACAGTGAGACTCCGTCAAAAAAAAAAAAAAAAAAAAAAAGCGGTTATGAAAGATATTCCTCTTTGCCCTGTGTGTCCTGGGAATATGTCTTCCCAGGACACCTCTGAGTTTCCTCTGCTGGGAGACATAGGTATTGAGGGACATCTTTGAGAATCAGGCCTCATTACTGCCTACGCCGTCCATGTGTGAAAAGCTCTGCTTGCCCAGAAAGTCACCCTCAAAGCCACCACCACTTCTAGTTGCTTACCTTGCTCCATTTTCTCTATCACAGGCACTTAGGGTTTTTCCTGGGAGCCGTGACAGGGGTCTGGAGAGGCGGGTGGCCAGCATGGTAGCGACAGGTGGTAGAATGGCCCAGTTCCTCCCAGTGGTTCTGAAACACAAACGCACCCTCAGCATTACTTTGTTGCCTTCAGGGCTTTAATCAGGAGTAGTCATGTTTCTTTCAGGTTGTGAAAGTCAAACTGGGCTGCATCTGTTCCACCCAGCTCCAGTCCTGGTACCAGGCAGTCCGCTCTGGGTCCTCTCTCAAGCTGCAGCCCCATGATAGAAAGAGTCAGGAGCCAGGGTGCCTGGAAGCCTGGGTTCTGGCTCTAGCTGTGCCACCGAACGCACTGGGCAACCCTGGGCAAGTCATCACCCATTCATAACGTGAGCAGGGTGGCCCCATCAGTGATCCTCAAACTCCCAACCGCTGGGAGACTCGAGGACCCAACCCCTCAGGGATTCTGACTCGGTAAATCCTATTCCTCTAACCTGCTGAAACACCCACCTGTGGTGCCCACCTGCCCCTGCAGGCAGCTTGGCCCCATGCCACATAGCATCTGACTCAGCTGTCCACCTCTTTCCCCCATCCCAACAAACAAGGGGGCTCTGGCTCTGAGGCTGAATTAATCAGTAATTCATTATAGCATGGAGTTTGGAGCTGCCAAATAAGAGACTCTTGTAATTGACAGACACACACACACACATACACACCCTCCGCGTCCCTCCCCATTTGAGGTTAAAGCAACCTTATTGCAACAAGAATCTCTTAGTAACACCTTAAGGCTACTGGGCGCCAGGACTCTTCAGCATTATTGACTGCTGATCAGCACGGACATGCGTTGCCCTCCGATTCTGTTAACAGTGATTCCTCCAGGCCTAAGGGAAGGCAGGCGGGCTGCTGAATGGGTTCTAGCCTCTCCTCTGCCTACCTGGCTGTAGTCTGTCACACAGTTCCCGGGAACAAGGTACTGCCTGGGAGGCTCCTCCCCTGCCTGTTGGCTGCTACCCCAAACCTGACTGACAGCCAGCCCCCTGGGGCCAGAGGTCAGCAGTGTTGACTAAGCAACCACTGCCATGCGCCCTGTTGGAGGGAGGTTTAATTTGTTTAATCCTCAGGAAAGGAAAGCAGGCAGGAATCTCTCTGGTGTTATCTTTCCAAAACTACAGTAAACTCTCGCTTGTACTCCTGCCCCTATTTGCCACACCCCATTCTCAGCACAGCAGCCCAGAAACCTATTTAACTCTAGTCAAGCTATGCGACTTATGTGTTTAAAGAACTTTCCGTGCCCACTGGGGCTGGCCTCTCCCTCCCTGGAGGCCCCTAGCTCACCAGGCCACCCTCCTCTTTGCTCACTGTGCCGTAGCCAGCACTGACTCCGAGAGCTCCTCGCCTATGCTAGAGTGTTCCTGCCTCAGAGTCCTGGGTCCTCCTCTGCCCTCATCCTGGAAGCTGAGTCCTCTGACTCCCTCACTAAAGTGGCTCCCATTCAACACACAGGTTGCTCTCTGTAAAATCACTCTCATAGCAGCTACCTTAATCCAAAATTACCTTGTTTACTTACTTTATCTTCCTCTACCAGATCATAAGTTCAGTGACACCAGGAACCCTGTCCACCTGGTTCACCACCAAATCCTCAGTGCCTAGAACGAGCTTGACGCAGAGGAGGCACTCTGAGGCCCTGGAGAGTGGATGGGAGCTGAGTGAGTTCCCACAGGGCAGTCTGGGGGTGGAAAGTTGGCCTGTGGCCACAAAAGAAGTTTCCATGGAAAGTTCCTTGCAGAGAACAGCAGAATGGAGCCCAGACTGGCTTTTTATAGTTTTATGGAAGGCACAGGCCCGTGCTGGCTCAGACTTTTTAATGAGGAAACCCCTCCTGCCATCAAAGTACTGGCTGAGCACACACATCTCTACCTCCTCCCTCCAAGACCCAGGACCAGAGTCTGAGGTCACCATCACTGGGAGACTTCCCATCCAGTCATCTATAATCAAAGTCCTTTCCACCCCTTAGCTCAATGCCTGTGGCAGAAAATGCTTTAATATGATCTCCAAATAGACAGCTGCTTTCCATTTTGTTTTCCTTGAAGTCAGCAATATCTAAAAGTACTAAAGTCAAAATAGTTAAAAGTGCATAAAAGCTGAGTCCCTTGGACAACGCACTGTTCTCGATGTGGTCTGCTGCATGCGTGTTTCTGAAACATGCAGCTATTTCCACTGCAGGGCTCCCAGGACTGCAGGGTTGCTGTCTGCCATCTTCATGTTTTGTGCCAGGCCTTATTCTCTATAAATAATAAGTTCTCAAACTTCACACACCATTCTCTTGCCTTTTAGTTTGGGAACAGAAATGGCTGTGGGAGGCGGATGCTCAGTCTCCTCAGCCTTGAAAGTCAGGTAATTAGTTGCCCCAAGGTGACTGAGCACAGGGGGCTTGACTCCCAGGGACCAAACTCATAAGATACTGTCACAGAATCAAAATGCTCACATAGCAACCTGGAATCTTGGAGACATTTTTCTATTGCTAGAAGCACTTGGGCCTTCTCTCAAGGGCCCTCTCCACTGTCAAGGTATAACTCATGGAAACACTCCTACTCCAGAAAAGAAGAAAACAGTGTGTGCGTCCTTGCCTCACTGCTGGGCTTGCTGTGTTCCATTCTGACATGACTATCTTGCAGAGGTCATGGCTGGGGCTTTCCTGTGAGGCAGCAGCAGGGGCTCCCCTCAAAGGGGCAGGCACTCCCAGTGCTAACATTCTCAACAGAGGCAGGGCATCCGCAGCAAACAGGGTCACAGGAGGCAGGAAAGAGAACTCAGGTGTTTCTGGACATGAGGCCTACATGGGCCCTTGGCACTCCCAAGTGGGAGGGGAAGGTCCTGCCCCTGAGGAGGGCAAGCTGGGTTGAGGCAGGGTTTAGGCTCCAATGCAGAGAACCCACACTGAAGAGCTTCAGACCAGCCAGTTTCTGTGTCAGGTTCCCAAATCCTACAACTGGCAGCCTACCTAAACGCATTCTACTTGGCTGATTTGTTTGGCCAGCCTGATGTTTTAAAAAACAGTGTAACTAGGCAGCTAAGCTATGCTCGAACTCAATACAAACAGTTTGTACTTACTACGTTAAAACTATCCATGTCATCTTTGTTAATTGCCTGGATACTATGGGCATTTGAGTTTTGAGATTCCTGACCATATATATATATACACACACACATATGCACTATAATCAAAGAACTGTATTTTTATATATATATGTATTTATATGATATATAAATATATATGTTTGGCCATTCCTCTTCCGAATGGTTCGTAGAGTCTTGCTTGAAAGTTCCAGCCCAGCTCAGCTATACATGGGAGCTTCCTTGAGGTCATGCCAAAGGGAAACCTGACAAGTTTTCAAGCCCTCATTCAAAAAGACACCTAAGACTCCTCAGAGAAGCACCATTCTGAAACAAAAGTCAGAAATAATTACACAGGAACTCAAGTGATATAGTAGACAATGTTCTCACCACCACTGTATCATACACGCAGACGTGACACTCACATAGTTTGTTTCACAGGGGCCTTCAATAAAAGCCAAGGGTCTAACATTAGGCACACCCACTGCAGACACCTTGACTGTCCTGAGAGACATTCCAGGCACCAGGTTAGGCTTGGGTGATGACCAGTTCTCCTCCGATAACACACCACAAATACAGTCTCTGCAGTGACGACCTTTCCAGGGTCTGTCCTGCTCACCTGATGCCCCTCCTCTCAGACCTGCCCCTCCCCCATAGGATTTGGCCTCTGCAGCTGCAGAGACTGCGCTTTGGTCATGGAGGACTGAGCCAGGAAGAGACATCAGACCTAAGGTGAACACATTGTTCTGTCCCCTGGCACCGTGAGAGAATGCGAACCATGCTCTGCGGCGCAGGGCCATGCCATGGGGTTGCTGGAGGATGGCAGCTATACTCCACTGGGCCCTGAAGCCACAAAGAGAGGGAGAAAGCCAATCTGCAGGGGGTAGGGGGGTAAGAGGCTCATGCAGAAGGCAGCAGGGGCGGAGGTGGAGGGAGGGAGAAAAGCAACAGCAGCAGCCGCCGCTGCCCTCCTGCCCCCCAGCTCTGGAAGCCGGGCTGTGCCTTTACAGTTTCTGTGTAATGTAAGTCAGCTGATAGTTTCCGCTACTTGCCGCCAAATCAATAGCAGCTAAAACACACTGAAGGCAGAACATCATTATCTGTAACTTTTTATTTTTGTGGGTACATTGTAGTTGCATATATCTATGGGGTACATGAGCTATTTTGATACAGGCATACAATCGCCTCAGGGAAAACGGGGTATCCACCCCCTCAAGCATTTATCCTTTGCGTTACAAACAATCCAATTATACTCTTTTAGTTATTTTTATATGTATAATTAAATTAGTATTGACTGTAGTCACTCTGTTATGCTCACAAATACTAGTTCTTATTCATGCTTTTTAACTTTTTTGTACCCATTGACCATCTCATCTTCTCACAGACCCTCACTACCCGTCCCAGCCTCTGGTAACCATCATTCTACTATATCGCCATGAGTTTAACTGTTTTAATTTTTAGCTCCTACAAATAAGTGAGAACATGCAAAGCTTGTCTTTCTGTGCCTGGCTTATTTCACTTAACATAATGACCTCCAGTTCCATCCATATTGTTGCAAATGACAGGATCTCATTCTTTTTTGCTGGCTGAATAGTACTCCATTGTGTAGAGGCACCACATTTTCTTTATCCATTTATCTGTTGATGGACAGTTAGGCTGCTTCCAAATCTTAGCTATTGTCAAAAGTGCTGGAACCAACATGGGAGTGCAGATACCTCTTCCATATACTGATTTCCTTCCTTTTGGGTATATACCTAGCAGTGGTACTGCTGGATCCTATAGTAGCTCTATTTTTCGTTTTTGGAGGAACCTCCAAACTATTCTCTGTTGTGGTTGTACTAATTTACATTCCCACCAACAGCGTATGAGGTGTATTAATTTTCAGTTTGGACCTCTATTCTGAGAATGCCTCATTTATAACGACCTTATAATGACAACAGGAACATGTGCTTCCCCCATTCCACTCCTCTTCTGTCCTTCCCCAAGACATAGTGTTACCCGAGCTGTCAAAACTGCCATAATTACAACTGCCAGGTCAAGCGGGCACTCTATCGCTAGGAGAACAGGGCTTGCCTACCAAGTTAAAGGCTGGCCACCAAATGACGGAGTCTCGGACTCTGTTCTTGGTCTGTTCTCAGCACCATGACGAGCACTGATAGCTTTAAATAAGATTCGCATGCCGCCAACTCCCAAAGGTTGACCTCCAACCCAACCTTCTCCCTTGAATTCAGACAACTGTGCATCCAACATCACCTGAACGTTTACTAGGCATCTCAAACGTAACCTGTCCAAAACTGAGCCTGTGCTATTATCCTGCAGACCTGTTCCTCTAAATCTTCCTCATTCTTGACTCCTCTTTCCTGCACACTCCACAGCCCGGTGCTCAGCAAATCCTATCAATGCCACCTTCACAATATATCTAGGATCCTCCACTACCAGCCTAGTCTAAGCCTTCATCCCTTCTTGCCTGGATTATTGCAATAGGCTCTCAACTAGACGCCTGCCTCCACTGTAGTTCCTCCAGATTCCGCTCAACACAGCCTGCAGGATCGTGCAGAAACATAAATCCGATCATGTCACGCCTCACCAAACTCCTGCCAGAGCAAAAGCCAAAATCTAGAGTTCGCCTACAAGGCCCTCCATGTTCTGGGTCTCCATTGTCTCTCTGGCCTCATTCCTACCTTGTTCACTGTACTTTGGTCACAGTGGCTTCCTTGCTGTCTTTGGAATATGGCAAGCCAGCTCCTGCTTTAGGGCCTTTGTCCTTACTGTTCCCTTTACCCAGAACCCTCTTGCCCCAATATCCACAGTCCTTTACTAAAATGTTTACTAAGACATTCTCTGGCCACCCCGTCTATCTCACCCCAACCCTGACTATCTATCCGCCTTCTCTGCTTCCATTTTTTCCTCCTCCTTGGCACTTTATTACATTATAGCATTCTATATGTTATACATATTTATCTTGTTTGCTGTCATTCAGTCTCATTAGAATATAAGCTCTTTGAGAACAGGAATTTTGGTCTGTTTTGTTCACCATTGTACAACATGTACAACAGTGCCCTGCACACAACAGACACAACAGACAATATTTATTTATTGAGATGGAATCTTGTTCTGTCACCCAGGCTGGAGTGCAGGGGCACAATCTTGGCTCACTACAACCTCCACTTCTCGGGTTCAAGTGATCCTCCTGCCTCATCCTCCTGAGTAGCTGGGGTTACAAGCATGCACCACCATGCCTGGCTAATTTTTGTATTTTTAGTAGAGATGGGGTTTCACCATGTTGGCCAGGCTGGTCTCAAACTCCTAACCTCAAATGATCTGCCCACCTCAGCCTCCCAAAGTGCTGACATTACAGGTGTAAGCCACTATGCCTGGGCAGTACATAATTAAATGAATTAAGAGAGTTTTGGCCGGGTGTGGTGGCTCACGCCTGTAATCCCAGCGCTTTGGGAGGCCGGGGCGGGTGGATCACTAGGTCAAGAGATCAAGACCATCCTGGCCAACATAGTAAAACCCTGTCTCTATTAAAAATACAAAAATTAGCTGGGCGTGGTGGCGTGCACCTGTAGTCCCAGCTACTCAGGAGGCTGAGGCAAGAGAATTGCTTGAACCTGGGAGGCGGAGGTTGCAGTGAGCCGAGATCACGCCACTGCACTACAGCCTGGCAACAGAGCGAGACTCTGTCTCAAAAAAAAAAAAAAAGTTTTAAGAAGAGGAGTGCCATTATCAGACTTACATTTTTAAAAAGATAACTCTCATTGGGTTAATAAGTTGAAAATGGACTAGAGCAGAAGCAGGGAGACCAGTTAGGATCTGTGGCAGTAATCCAGGGCCACCATGTATAGTCATGCAGGTTGTGTATTGCACAACTCCAGTGAGATGTGAAAACGTGTTCCTTAGAAATGTACAAAAAGGCTGCCAGCCCCGGTGAAAACCATGGAAGTGATTAGAATTGGTAAGTCTGGTTTTATATTGAAGGTAGAGTCCACTACCATTTACCAACAGATTGAGGGCAGGATATGAAAGAAGGAAGAATCAAAGCCATTTCCAAGATATTTGGTGTAGGTGTAAAAAATGACAGTAGTGCAAGTGATTAAGGAGGCTTTCTATTCACAAGTGCTTACTGCATTTCAAACCCGAGTACACAAGCTGAGCCCCCGAGTCCTCACCTGGCTCCTCCAAACCATATCTCCAACTATACTTTTCTCCTGTACTCATTAAACCACTTGCTACACCATCCCTCAACAAGCCCTGTACTTTCCAATTTCCGGGCCTTGCTCATCTGACCAAGTCCCAGCTGGTTCAAATAACTCTCCCAAGCTGCCTTTCTTAATCCCCTAATTCAAAAATCTTTCGCCCAATCTCCTCCCTTCTGTGCCTTGTAACAGCACCTACCTAGCCAGGGTCGTATTCGAAGGATTTCTGTTTATAAACATTCACAAGCCCCCATCCTACCACCGATCCCCACGGGGACTGTGAGCGCCCTACAGACAGGACCCTCATGTTGAATCACTCTCTTCTTGCTCATCCGAATATCTACTGTGTGGTCCCTAACAGGAAGCAGAGGCTCTGTAAATGTGTATTGGGTGAATACGAAAGCTTCACAAATTTCAAGGGTCAGCTTCCTTGCCGGCCAGGGATATATACGCCCTGTGCAGAGCCCGGCTCCAAAGCCTCTTGTAGAAAGAAGGACATTCACCAGGACATTTGCAGCGTCACAAAGGATCCTGGCAGCGCGAGGCCTGCAGGCGGCCCTCCATAAAGAAATATGTGCTTCTGCAACTCCTCAAAGTAGGAACTGCAGGGTGACTCTGCATCAGCTGACTACAGGCAGATTTCCAGGCTGGCTGGCTGGGGAAAAAAAACGCGGAGTTCGTCGCTGCGCGCAGCACCAAACCCTTCCCCAGAAGGGCGCAGCCTGGAGGCGGCCGCGCGCAGGACGCACGCCCAAGGCGCCGGGGCCGCTCGGGACCGATTCGAGCGCTCACACCCACAGGGTATCTATTCGGCGCGCTCCAGCACGGAAGCAGAGCGCGAGAACGCCGGAGACCGCGGCGCAGCCAATCCCAGAGCCGCGCTCCCCAACGGCCGGCCGGAGGGCGGAGAGCGAGGGGGCTCGGCCAGGGCCGCGCTTCCCATTGGTTGAGGCGGCACCGCCCAGACAAAGCCCCCTAGTCTCCGTGCGAGTGGGCAGCCTGGGCTCCCGCCCTGGCCAGTCCCGTGCCCACCACCACTCTGGCATCCCCAGCCTGCCCCCGCGGCTCCTCCTCCTTCCCGGCCCCGTGGCCTGCCTGCTGTCCAGCAATCTTCCCAAGGGCGCTGTGGCGCGGAGGGAGCACTCCCCGAACCCCGGGAACAGAGCCTCGCGGAGGACGCAGGACGAGGAGGCGGAGGGACGTGCACAGGACCAGGAGATTCGGTCCGGAAGGGGACAGGGCCTAGAGCCCGGGCTAGAAGGCAGGACACCTGGCTTCGGTCTGGGCTCGGCCTTGGACTACGACGTGACCTTGAGGGGACGGTTCCTTCCCTTCGTGAGGCCTGGGTCCTCTTCAGTAAGATGCGCCGGCAGGAAACGCTGAGTCGTTTCACCTGGGAGCTGCAGGGCCGCGTGTTTGACCCAGGGCCTCCTTCTGCCTGGCACATTATTCCGAATAATAAATGCCAGATCATACTGCTGGAGCCGCCGACCGAGAAGCCGAGAGGGAGGCGAGTGAGGACACCCTGAGGTCTGGGCGAGATCGGTCCGTCCTACTCTTACCCCGCTGCGGCCGCAGGGCTCGCCCCTTCCCCACCCGTATCCCAGCTTCCGGGCTAAAGGAACACGTGAGGCCGAACCAAACCGAGGGCGCCAGGGCATCCCGCCCGAGCTGCGGAGACGCGGACCCCTCCTCTTACCCAAAACCAAATGGGCAGGGGGCTCCGCTGCAGAGGGCTCGCCGAGGCGCTCGCCTTCACCCGGCGTCGCGCAGGTGCCCGCGCTCCTGCCGGGAGAGCCGAGTGGGGGCGCTGCCGCAGGCTCTCTCTGGAAGCCCCTCCACCAGCACTGCTGTGGCCTGCGGCCTCCGCCACCCGGACGCGCCTACACACTAAGCGCGCGCTGGGGCTACGCTGGGCGGGGCCCACGGCGGCGTGGCTGGGGGGGGGCCGCCGAGCCTCCTCCTCCGCCCTGGGCGCCGGGCGTGGCCCTCCTCACGCCCAAGGTGCCAGGCGCCCGGTGCGGCCGTCTCGCCCCTAAGCCGGGCGCCAGATCCCCCGCCGCCTTCTCGCTCCCCGACAGCCGAGCCGGGGCAGGGGTCAGGGGGGTGGAGCCAGGTGCGGAAAGGGTTTCAGCCTCGGGGGCTGAGGCCGGGAGGTGAAGACGCTGCTCCCCGAAGTGAGGAAAACGCCAGTGAGGAAGAGGCCTTTCCAGGTCCTGTGCGTGTTGCTGTCTTTAGAGCTCACTAGGGTTGGTTGGTTTTTAAATTTCTTTTGATCAGATGAAATTTATTTAAAGGCTGGGGGCGGTGGCTCACGCCTGTAATCCTAGCACTTTGGGAGGCCGAGGCAGGTGGATCACTTGAGGTCAGGAGTTCGAGACCAGCCTGGCCAACATGGTGGAACCCCCGTCTCTACTAAAATACAAAAATTAGTTGGGCATGGAGGCGCACACCTGTAATCCCAGCTACCCGGGAGGCTTAGGCAGGATAATCGCTTGAACCCAGGAGGCGGAGGGTCCAGTGAGCCGAGATGGCGTCATTGCACTCTAGCCTCGGCGACAGAGCGAGACTCCGTCTCACCAAAAAAAAAAATCGCTCTGCTCCTCAGGATCTTTAAAAATAATTAAAATAATTTAAGAATAGCAGTTTCCCAGAGTTTTAATAATAGAACAGCGGAGGGCGATCGGCCACAGATACGGGTTTCCTCCCAACCCCGCCCCGCCGCGCTATCGCCCTGCGCCAGCACTCAGCTTCCAGGATAAGAAACAGGCTGAGGAGAGAAGATAGCAGGACACATCAGTGGCGGCGCTATGTGAAAGGAAAATAAATCTTGGGGCCCCAAAATCACTAAGCTAAAGGGAAAAGTCAAACTGGGAACTGCTTAGGGCCAACCTGCTTCCCATTCTATTCAAAGTCACCCTCTGCTCACTGAGATAAATGCATATCTGATTGCCCCCTTGGGAAAAGTTAATCAGAAACTCAAAAGATTGCTACCGTTTGTCTCTTATCTACCTATGACCTGGAGGCCCCCTCCCCACTTCGAGTTGTCCCACCTTTCCAGACTGAACCAATGTTCATCTTACATATGTTGACTGATGTCTCATGTCTTCCTAAAATGTATAAAACCAAGCTGTGCCCTGACCACCTTGGGCACATGTCAGGACTGGAGGCTATCTCACTTGCGTGAGTTCTTAACTTTGGGACAATAAACTTCCTAAATTGACCTGGCTCAGATTTTGGGGATTGACAACTATGTTTAGGTGAAGTACAGAGAAGGAATGAATAGAATAAAGAGAATGAATGAAACTCACAAATACAGGAAGATGAAAACAGGAGGAGGGAAGTACTGGCCTGATGAAGATTTAAAGAAAACTGTAGACCGGGTGCATTGGCTCATGCCTATAATCCCAGCACTGTGGGAGGCTGAGCCGGGTGGATCACTTGAGGCCAGGAGTTCGAGACCAGCCTGGCCAATGTGGTGAAACCCTACAAGTCGTGGTGGCACATGCCTGTAATCCCAGCTACATGGGAGGCTGAGGCAGAAGAATAGCTTGAGCCTGGGAGGCAGAGGTTGCAGTGAGCTGAGATGGTGCCACTGCACTCCAGCTTGGGCAACGGTGGGAGACTGTCTCAAAAAACAAACAAAACTGTTGACTCTGTACGTCCATTCTGTGAGCTTCTGGAGGGCTAAGGCTCTCTTCTTCATCCCCAGCTCCTGGCACATACAGCCTTGACGACTGGGAGAATCATGAAAGAAGGATGCACTTGGTTTTCTGTGCCCATTTCACAGATAGACTCAAGCTTGGATTTGCTGCAGTGACGGTGTTTCAGAACATTAGGCATACAGTACCACAGGGTTAAAAATAAATCACTATACTGAAATTACAGCTTGAGGATTATGCTTTGCTAGAAAAGCAGTTAAATGAAGAATTCATCTTTCCCCCAAGGAAAAAAAAACATAGATCCTGACTCTGAGAATTAAACTGAATTGTAGTCCTATTTGCATAAGACAGAAAAGGACATTTGACCTTTCTAAGGTTGTATTACACACCTCCAGTGTCTGGCCTTGCATCTTCCCAGCCCAACTTTGCTGTGAACAGGTGTAACCTGAGAGCACCTTGCCTCAGCTGCACCTGGTATTCCCCTGCGTCTCTGGGACTGCAACCTGGGACCCTTGCAGGAATCCACTGCCCACTCTGACACATGAGTAAACCTGGAAGTACAAAGGAACACCTCAAGGGACAAACTTTGACCAAAGGGCAGGCAGGAACTGCTGGAAAAATACTCTGCTCTTCCAGTCTTGCAGTGGGCAATTCTGGGATATGTTCTATGCAGCTCCTAAAATGATAGCCTCTGTTTGCCCATAGTAGTGACCAATTGATCAACTCACGAATACACCCTTGGATGCCGTTCTCTTTCCCTCCTTCCCTATTTAACTCTTCCCAGCCCTCCCCTCCAATTCCTTGGGATTTGATTATGTAGCTTTAAATGACTCCAAACACTTTCACTTTGTTGTGAGAGTGACATTGTTTTACTGTAATTACAACATGGAGTGAACTCTCCCTGCTCAAGGGAATGATATGTCACTCCTTATCAGACCCCACATGTGAGCTACTGACACCAACCACTGGACTCCAAAACACATAGAAAGCCAAGATTTTGACAGACACTTGGAGAGCTTAGGATGTGGCCAGACCACTCTCTGGAGGCCCTGAAGCTATTTTTGAAGCCTCGTCTCACAACACTGGCACCGCTCTCTAGCATCAAGGGACCTCATGTATCTTCATGAATCTCCATTGTATTAGTCAAGCTGTCCCTCCCGAGAACCTCTCCCAGAAAGTTGTGCCTCAAACTCTGATTGGACTTTGCATCCACAAAAGCCTGCTTTCCATCTGAAGTGGGCAGTTGAACTTGTTTTTTTTTTTTTGAGATGGAGTCTCACTCTTGTCGTCCAGGCTGGAGTGCAATGGTGTGATCTCAGCTCACTGCAACCTCCACCTCCCGGGTTCAAGCGATTCTCCTGCCCCAGCCTCCCAAGTAGCTGGGACAGGTGCCCACCACCACGCCCAGCTAATTTTTGTATTTTTAGTAGAGATGGGGTTTCACCACATTGGCCAGGCTGATCTCGAACTCCTGACCTCAGATGATCCACCCGCCTCGGCCTCCCAAAGTTCTGGGATTACAGGCATGAGCCACCATGCTCAGCCTCAATTGAGCTTTAATAACTGGATTCTAAATGAAACTGGAGCTCACTCGTTATGTGATTAATATACCTTGTCTGTTGAGTGTATCCCTTGTGAGATTTGTTCTCATTATTCTCCCCCGTTTTAAGAATTCTGAAAAAGAAAGACCTCTTTGGCAATAAACTGTGTGATTCATGAAATCATACTTTGATCTTCTCTTATTTTAACCATACAAAACGGATTCATTCTCCAAATAAACTACCTGTACAGCAGTCCTTGCTCAGGCTCTGCTATTTGGGGGAACCCAGATTAAGCCAATGGTTAACCCAAAAGAGACATCTCAGCTTATCTTTCCCAACCCCGCTAAGGAATAATTTATTTGTTTGGTTTGCACTTTTTCTCCTTTATTTCCCAAAGGCCCTGCCCCTTAGGGCATCAGTAGTAAACTCTGACACAGATAGTAGCAAGAGACTCTCAGGAGAAACGGCCAGCTGAGGAGTTGGGACTAGGTTAAGGGGTCAGACAAAGCCATTCTCAGCCCCACCTTCAACCTTTCCCCTCCTTCTGCCATTCTGGTTGTTGACTTTGGAACTGGAGAAACATTCAGCTGTGAGGTTGAACACACACAGTCTGTGGAAATCAGGTCACTCCCAACACGGCAGGCACCAAGATTCTGTCTCCCTCACCCTACTATAAAACCAGCTCCTCTCTGTTCAGGTACAAGGTGTCAGACCAGAGTCTTCAGCACTTAGCATACTCCCTGCAACCCAGGGGGGTACTGTTGCAAACTAGCAAGCTAGTTTTGGGAGGGAAACGGTCCTTAGCCCCTGCTTTCAAGGAGGTGTGAAAAGTAAAGTAGAGGTTCCTCTTCAAGGACTTTTCTCCCCGTCTAATTAGGAATAAATAGTAACTTCTCTTAGGAGCAAAATTTATTCAAAGACCTGTGCTGACATTCTTAAATATCTTCTTGCTGTAATGAAGAAATCATATGTTCTTAGCTCCCACAATTTAGCCTAAATATTTGCCCTGGCGTGCTTATACTGGTCCAAGCAAGCATTAGGTGATAGCCTCTTCCTCTTCCTTATTTGAAGGTGTTTTTACCTTTCTCAGCGTTTCATTACTTCCTCCTTCCTTCGTTCTCCTCTGCCTCTGCCTCTTTTGAAAAGTTCTAAGTTATCAGCCAATTGGGACAAATACAGAATGTGAGGTCCCGTTCCAGCCAGGACACAGCAGTAGGGCGGATGTGTTAGGTTATAAATGACCCTGTCTCCTTCGTTCGGTGTGCGCTCGTGGCAAAACTGCTGGCGAGTGCACCCTTTCTGCAGAAAGTATAAAAATGGCCTTGCTTGCGGTGGCTCACGCTGTAGTCCCAGCACTTTGGGAGGCCATGGCGGGCAGATCACGAGGTCAGGAGATCGAGACCATCCTGGCTAACACGGTGAAACCCCGTCTCTACTAAAAATACAAAAAAATTAGCCGGGCGCGGTGGCGGGTGCCTGTAGTCCCAGCTACTTGGGAGGCTGAGGCAGGAGAATAGTGTCAACTCGGGAGGCAGAGCTTGCAAAGCAGAGATCAGGCCACTGCACTCCAGCCTGGGAGACAGAGCAAGACTCCATCTCAAAAAAAAAAAGGCCTTGCTGAGGAAATTAAATTTATGTTCAAGTGCTATTTCTTTATGGTACCAAGGAACAAGCATTTCAAACTGAAGTGTGAAAGGAAGATATCTTGGGGCCCCCACATCACTAAGCTAAAGGAGAAAGTCAAGTTGGGACCGACTTAGGGCAACCCAGCCTCCCATCCTATTCAGTCATCCCCCTGCTCACTGAGATAAATGCATATCTGATTGCCTCCTTTGGAGAGGCTAATCAGAAACTCAAAAGAATATAACCATTTGTCTCTCATCTACTTGCGACCTGGAACCCACCTCCCTGTCCCACTTTTGCTTCAAGTTGTCCCACCTTTCTAGGCCAAGTCAACGTTCATTTTACATATGTTGATTGATGTCACATGTCTCCCTAAAATGCATGAAACCAAGCTGTGCTCTGACCACCTTGGCACATGTCATCAGGACCTGCTGAGGCTGTATCACGGGTGTGCATCTTCAACCTTGGCAAAATAAACCTTCTAAATTCACTGAGACCTGTCTCAGATTTGAGGGGTTCACATTTTGGTAACCATGGAGGGATTCTGAGTGGAGATGCCCCTGACCTTTGACAGATCTATTGGTGCATGGTAGCAACATGTGCTAACCTTACGGCTCAAACCAATAGGACAGTTTGCTGAGGTCTGGGAGCACCCACTCCAGAGAATCCTTGATTTCCCCAAATTTGGTCAAGATCTAGAGTTTATTTTTCTGTACAACTTCCCCCCACCTTTTTTTTTTTTTTTTTTTTTTTTTTGGAGTTTTATTTGCTTCCAACAAGGAAGGCAAGATTTCCTCTTTCCAGGATGATAGAAGGCCAACAACTCCTTTAGGGAACTTGAGCTCACTCCCAGCAGGGAAGATGAATTCGACTTTTTTCCTGCTTCTAGGATGGCAAAAAACAGTCTTCAGCCTGAGACCCATCCCTACGCAAGTAGCTAAACTGGGGTTTTGTCTTGGTTCAAGTGTACCAACCAACTGGTCTGAATTTCTCCTCACCGTGAGAGTGCTCAGTGATCATATTTTTGGGGTTTTGTTGTTGTGGTTTGTTCTGACCAACTCTAACAGACTTGGTCCAATCTGAGTGAGAATTCCAAATTATGGGTAACAAAACCTCTCTAATCTGGCTGAAATTTCTCGCAGCTAAAGAAAACAAAAAACAAAACAACAACAACATAAAAACATGCACCTGATTTCTGTGTTTGCTTCCTGACTTTAAAAAAAAAAATCTTTCATTTACTTTTCTTCCCCCCATACCTCCTTCCGCCTTTGCCATCTGCAGTACCAAAAAAATCTAGAGAAGGTTTCTAATGACTTGAACCCCTTTAAAGAATTCAGAACAAAGGGGCCACTCACCCCTTTGGGAGTGTTCTGTTTTCTTTGTGAAGTTTCAAGAGTCATGGGCAGATTCTTCTTAGGTTTTAAGCTCTGTTTTCCTGTATTGCATGACCTGACCTCTTTGGCTCTGGGGGAACCAGAGATGACTTTGCACTGTGAGAGGATTTGACCTTGGAGCATATCACGGCAGACAAGAACTACAAAGTTATGGGTGGCTGAGCACAGTTTACAGGAAGTGGTCTTGGCTGGTTTCTTTTCTTTTCTCTCCTAGGAAATTGTTGTTTAAGGATCCTAATTGTAGTTCGGAGATACATTCTAAATGGTCTTCTCTATTGCTTTTTCTCCCAAAATTAATATCAGTTCGGTTTGTCTGTGTGCATTTGTGTGAGGAACTGAACTGTTGTTTTCCTAGGCAAATGAGAAACTAAGTTTTCTCAGCTCCAAAGAGAAAGGACATTTGCTCTTCCCAGCGAAAGGCACCCCTGGGTGACCAGGGTCCTCATGGGAGTGTCTGGGGAGTTGACCCCCTGCAACATGTAGTGGCCCTGCAGGGAAATCCCCAACAAAAATTAATTTTAAAAATAGGTCATCCAGGAAACACATATAAGGGCTGATCACCTGGCATTCTGAGCCCTCTCAGAGGTCATAGACCTCTGAAGAGAGAAACTGAGATGCATAAGAGGCTGGAAACAACTCAGTGATGACACACTGTGGAGTCCTGCCCACAAGCAGCTCACATCGATCCACCACACAAAAACCCTAGGCCACAGCTCACTTCTTCTTTTTAAGAAAAAAAAAGAAGTGGGAAACGCATAATCCGAGAATGAGGAGAAAACAAGGAGAATGACCCCCTGTAAAGTACCTTATTGGTTTTATGGCACCTCTATTTGCCAGAGTAAAATGGAAGTAATATAGTCTTTGTGCAAATGTACATTAAGGAAAAAGAGCCCTAAGGTCAACCTGCGAATTCTAGAGTTCCTAGTCCCATTTTCTCTATTTTTCTTTCTGCCTGCTTTAAATCTGCTGTTATTTTTCTACTGAGATAAAACCACTGTTTGGATCTAACAGTTTTTTGGGTTTTTCTTGCAAGCTGGCAAATTTGTGTTTATCTCATGGCTAAAGTACTGGAGTAAAAGTTATAGAATCTGTGTGTGTGGGTGTATGTACATGTACGTGTGTATATATTTGAAGGCCTTTATAATAGATGTCTCTAATTTTATGTTCAATTGTTAATTAAATTCATTTTAATTTCCCTCTAGCTCACCAGACTTTCACTTTGTACTTTATGATGTAAATTTTGCTGTCTGACTTTTACCTGAGTTGTTTCCTTTAATATGCAATTTTAAGGCTATTTAGCTGACACCTACCTAGGGTAAGGTAGAAAAAAAAAAGCAGGGGGAAAAAAGGAGGTCTTTATGAACCTATAAGATATATTTCAGGTGGGCAGAGTGGCTCACGCCTGTAATCCCAGCACTTTGGGAGGCTGAAGCAGGCAGATCGCCTGAGGTCAGGAGTTGGAGACCAGTCTGGCCAACATGGTGAAACCCTGTCTCTACTAAAAATACAGAAACTAGCCAGGTGTGGTGGCACATGCCTGTAATCCCAGCTACTGAGGAGGCTGAGGCAAGAGAATCACTTGAACCTGCGAGATGCAGGTTGCAGTGAGCTAAGATTGCTCCACTGCACTCCAGCCTGGGTGACAGAGTGAGATTCTGTCTCAAAAAAAAGTGCTTCTATTGGCATGCCTAATAGGTGTATATATTTATGTGTTGTGTACACAATATTGCACTACTAAAAACATATAAAAGAGCTCTAATTAATTGGCCGAAAAATAAAATAAAAGCACTTAAACCAAATGTATATTTAAAAAAAGACTAGTCAAATGCTTTTTCTTTTTCTTTTTTTTTTTTTTTTTTTGAGACGGAGTCTTGATTTGTCACTCAGGCTGGAGTGCAGTGGCACCATCTCTGCTCACTGCAAGCTCCGCCTCCTGGGTTCACACGATTCTCCTGCCTCAGCCTCCCTAGTAGCTGGGACTACAGGTGCCCACCACCATGCATGGATACTTTTTTTGTATGGTTAGTAGAGACAGGGTTTCACTGTGTTAGCCAGGATGGTCTTGATCTCCTGACCTCGTGATCTGCCCACCTTGGCCTCCAAAAGTGCTGGGATTACAGGCGTGAGCCACCGTGCCCAGCCATCAGATGTTTTTTCAAGTTCATGTGACTTAAGTAAAATCTTTAATAAATAAGCTGGCTTTAAAATTATTGGTAAAATAATATTAGAAATGTCTTAAGAATTTGCCAGCATACATTTTTGTTTGCATTTACTAATCAAGCAATTTCATACCTGTCCCTGCCGAATACTATAAGGTGTCAAAATTTGGCATAGGTGTTACAAAACTATAAACCTAGCCCAAAACAGAATGATCTTTGCTTGTGTAATCTTTAATAAATAAGACATTGATACTGGTTTAATAAAAATAGCTACATCTTAAGTTTAGTAAGATTACTATAACTTGGCCAGGCATGGTGGCTCATGCCTGTAATCCCAGCACTTTGGGAGGCTGAGATGGGCGGGTCACGAGGTCAGGAGATCGAGACCATCCTGGCTAACATGGTGAAACTCCGTCTCTACTAAAAATACAAAAAAATTAGCTGGAGGTGTTGGCGGGCACCTGTAGTCCCAGCTACTCAGGAGGCTGAGGCAGGAGAATGGCATGAACCGGGGAGGCAGAGCTTGCAGTGAGCCGAGATGGTGCCACTGCACTCCAGCCTGGGTGACATAGCAAGACTCCATCTCAAAAAAAAAAAAAAAAATTACCAACCATAACTTCTAATCTTGTGGCTTTAGGCAGTCCAGTCCACAGGGAGTAAGGTTTTTTATAGTCTTTGTTTCAAAACTAAAGTATAGACTAAGTTCTTCCCAAAGTTAGTTTAGTCTATGCCCAGGAATGAACAAAGAGAATTTGGAGGTTTAAAGCAAGATGGAGTCAGTTAGGTCAAATCTTTTTCACTGTCTCTGTTATAATTTTGCAATGATGATTCCATAACTTTAAATGATGACTATCACAGTTTTCATAAATAATCTAAAACAATTAAAATAAAATAATTAGGTGAATGTAATAGGATAAATACTTGTAGACAAACTCATCATAATTCAGAATCTAAAGTTATATTAAATTAAGTAACAGATATTTCATTATATGGGTATTTTTCAATAAAAATATATTTGTAGGAAAACATTCTTTTTAAAAAAATGTGTGTCGTTTTTAAAAACATGTACAGTTTTTGTCTAATTCAAAGCTTATTTAAAGGTCATGTATAAAACAAGATAAAAGGAACCAGGAAATAAAAGAGATATAGAGAAAGTTATGGCTGGGAGCAGTGGCTCACACTTGTAATCCCAGCACTTTGGGAGGCTGAGGCAGGCAGATCACTTGAGGTCATGAATTTGAGACCAGCCAGGTCAACATGGTAAAATCCTATCTCTACTAAAAATGCAAAAATTAGCCAGGCATGCTGGTGGGCACCTGTAATCACAGCTACTTGGAAAGCTGAGGCAGGAGAATTGCTTGAACCCAGGAGGTGGAGATTGCAGTGAGCTGAGATCTTGCCATTGCACTCTAGCCTGGGCAACAGCAAGACTTCGTCTCAAAAAAAAAGACAGTTATAAAAATAAAGAGGTTTTTTTTGGTAAGAAAGCTTAAAGAGAAATAATTTCATATAAGAAAAAATCTTGGCCGGGCGCGGTGGCTCAAGCCTGTAATCCCAGCACTTTGGGAGGCCGAGGCGGGTGGATCACGAGGTCAGGAGATCGAGACTATCCTGGCTAACATGGTGAAACCCCGTCTCTACTAAAAATACAAAAAACTAGCCGGGCGCGGTGGCGGGCGCCTGTAGTCTCAGCTACTTGGGAGGCTGAGGCGGGAGAATGGCGTGAACCCGGGAGGCGGAGCTTGCAGTGAGCCGAGATCACGCCACTGCACTCCAGCCTGGGAGACACAGCGAGACTCCGTCTCAAAAAAAAAAAAAAAAAAGGCCGGGTGCGGTGGCTCAAGCCTGTAATCCCAGCACTTTGGGAGGCCGAGACGGGCGGATCACTAGGTCAGGAGATCGAGACCATCCTGGCAAACACGGTGAAACCCCGTCTCTACTAAAAAATACAAAAAACTAGCCGGGCGAGGCGGCGGGCGCCTGTAGTCCCAGCTACTCGGGAGGCTGAGGCAGGAGAATGGCGTAAACCCGGGGGACGGAGCTTGCAGTGAGCTGAGATCCGGCCACTGCACTCCAGCCCGGGCGACAGAGCCAGACTCCGTCTCAAAAAAAAAAAAAAAAAAAAAAAAAAAAAAAAAATCTTATATGCTAAATTTAGTCCTAGAGTAAAATGACTGGTTGTTTAAGAAAGAGAGATGGATGTTCAGGACAAACCAGAAAGTCCAAGCATGTCATGAACAGTCTGTGTAAGTCACAATAAGAGGATTTATTTTTAAAAAATCTTCTATGTGATCAAGTTGTCATATTATTATTAAGTTTTGGTTTGCTTAGGGAAAAAACTGAGATTAAAATTTTTTTAAGTTAAGGTTATTACACCCATATATATCTCTGTATGAGCTTTTAAAGTACTTGTGACATTTAGTTACTGGGCTTTAACTCTTGAGTGTAAAACAGATACCAAGTCCTGCTAAATTTTGAACACTGACAGCAATTCAAGTTCCATCTTTAGTCTTGGTAGAAGATGCCAATCAAAATAAACTGCATTTCTGAAACACAGGGCCAAAAATTCAAGTTATTCAACTTCTCTAGGCCCAGGGAGTATCTCAGGAAAGGTGGGCATGTGAGACTGTAAGGGCCAATGATGAGAGATAAAATAAGTTCAGTTTCTCTATAAATTAATCATTAATGTCAAAGGCACACTGATGCAACACCAGCATATGAGCTCATATCAAATTTAAAAGGTTTTTATGAAGCATTAACCAACTCCTAAGTAAAGGTTATAAATGTTATGAAAGGCTTATGGAAGTTATAGCTTATGGTCAAGATTAAAATTTTATGGATGGTTTATAAAATTTTAGAAAACAAATTTAATTGGCTTCCTGCTGTGTTTTGTGTGTGTGTGTGTGTGTGTGTGTGTGTGTGTGTTTAGACAGAGTTTCGCTCTTGTTGCCCAGGCTAGGGTGCAATGGCATGATCTCCGCTCACCGCAACCTCCGCCTTCCAGGTTCAAGTGATTCTCTTGCCTCAGCCTCCCGAGTAGCTGGGATTACAGGCATGTGCCACCATGCCTGGCTAATTTCGTATTTTTAGTAGAGATGGGGTTTCTCCATATTGGTCAGCCTGGTCTCAAACTCCCAACCTCAGGTGACCAACCTGCCTCAGCCTCCCAAAGTGCTGGGATTACAGCTATGAGCCACCACCCCCAGCCAGCTTCCTGCTGTTTTTACTAGGGCTTATTGTTTTGAAAATTAACCCTCTTCACTCAAAGAGAAGGTTTTTGCCTTTTTAAAAAATCCTTGAGTTATCACTTTGGTCAAATGATTGACTTATTTCACAATAACTTGTGATGTCAAGTGTTTTAAACCTTTGATATTTGTAACCTTTACAAAATCAAATTATAAATTATGTCTTTTTCTGATCAAATGAATCCTTTAAGATATTAGGTTTCCTAAAGTCCAAAATGACATAATTTGGCTTATTTGATATAAAAATTATACAGGAAACTTTGTCAAATATGAAATGGAGTTTGGCTTTCTTTGGGCTGTATTTTTATAAATATGTTATTGGTACGTGTTTCAAAATCAGGGGAAACTCCTATAATTTTCATATGACTTCGTGTACGTTATCAGTAATAATTATAATTGTTATGTTAAATTATTGTTGCCACAGAGATAGTAAGTTTCTTTGTCAGTTGTGTCTTTGACTGTGGCTGCCCTAAATCCTTTTGTCATCCACAAACAATTGTCTTGTTTTGGTCCTCCTTAGAAAGTGGTTTTATAATCAACTATAGAACTCTAACAGGTGTTCCTAGATGCAGATTTCTAATAACTTTGGAGATTGGAACATTACAATAGAGAAAAAACTTTCAGGACTCTCATGGAGAACTGAAATGTTCATGAATATCAGGAGAAAAGTTAACTGCATGAGCTGAGCTAATAAAGGACTAAAGTAATCTTTTTAACTTTTTGCTTAAAATGTTGCTGATCCTTTGTTTTGTTTCTCAGAAACAAGAAGACATCTTTTAAGCTATTTACAGCTTTTAACAATTGAGTAAATTATACTCCTATGAACAAAATTTAGAGCATATTTGTTTCTCTCTACATGCTTTCTCCAAAATTTGGGAACTATGTGTGAGTATTCTTAACTTATGCCAATACAGTTATTTGTATAAGTGCAATAAGAATCTGTTTTCATTTGTAACAGGATACAATTGGAGAAACTGGCTATTTTACTAAGGTTTTGACTGGAATGGTGTGCTTTCCTTTAAGGATTCAAACTTGACTTATGTAGCCAATAAAAGCCCATTGGATAAACTGCTCTGATACCTTTGTCTACACAGCCACTGTACAGGGTTCCTGACGTCTGGTAAGTAAAGAGTGTCACTTTCTGACAGGCCCAGGAACCCCAAGTTTATCTTGGAACCTCAAGAGGAAAGGATCACTCAACTTACAGGTACTTGACGGCACAAATCCATAGCTGGGCTTGGCTTTAAAAAAATGTCTTATCTGAGATTCCTTCTATGGAACAAAGTTCCATCAAAGCCAATTTAAAAGCCTATGTTAAAAAATAATTATTCTTGCTGCACTGTATACAAATAATTAGGCCAAGTGTAATAAAGCAAACCAGCCCTACCATGATTTTTCTTTTGTATAAAAATGGGAAACTGGAGAGAGAAACATTATGATTCAAAACTATAGTACAGCAGTTGTTAGATTCCAGTCTTCCTAACGTTTCTTGATTTTTATTATTTTTTACAGTTTGAACTGAATTCTAATTTCTCTTGGCTCCAAGTCTTCAAAGTAGTTTTTGTCACTTTGTTTTAATTTTTTTTCTTCTTTTTTTCCCCATTTTTCCTAATTTGGAGTCACTGAAAACTGAGCTGTACTTTCATAAAGCCCCAAAAATTGAAGCTAGACAACTTCAGAAGAAAATAACAGCAACCTTATTTACATACATTAGCGACTTTCATACCTGCCTACTGATGTATAAAACTTCAGAGTAATGTGGCTTATAACAATTTTCCAGGATTGTTTTTTCATTTGTTGTTGTTTTTCTACCTTCCTCCCCCTATTTTCTCTTCATACGACAAGAGACTTCACCACCTTCTACATATGAGCTTTCCTAATAACTTGGGACCTATCTATCTAGGAATAAACCATCCTAGCCATGAGACACCGGATGAAACCTGGGACGAGAGACTCATTTTCTCCTAAAATGCTTTCTCCAAGAGATTTTTAAAAAGAAAAGGAGGGAAATGTGAAAGGAACATAAATCTTGGTGCCCCCAAAATCACTAAGCTAAGGGAAGAGTCAAGCTGGGAACTGCTTAGGGCCAACCTGCCTCCCCGTTCTATTCAAAGTCATCCCTCTGCTCACTGAGAAAAATGCATATCAAATTGCCTCCTTTGGAAAGGCTAATCAGAAACTCAAAAAAGTGCAATTGTTTGTCTCTCATCTACCTGTGACCTGGAAGCCCCATCCCTGTCCTGCTTTTAACTCCAGTTGTCCCACCTTTCTAGGCCAAACCAGTGTTCATTTTACATATGTTGATTGATGTCTCATGTCTCCCTAAAATGTATAAAATCAAGCTGTGCTCTGACCACCTTGGGCACATGTCATCAGGACCTCCTGAGGCTGTGTTACAGGTGCACATCCTAAACCTTTGCAAAATAAACTTTCTAAATTAACTGAGAGACCTGTCTGAGATTTTGGGGGTTCACGGAGGGAAATGAGGCATGTATATAAGCTAAATGAATCATTAGAAGTCCTGTAAGTCTTCTAAAAGAGGGACAAATAAGTGTCATCCGAGTTCTAATAAGAGTTCAGGACAGGCTTTGCAGAAGAGGTAGTATCCTGAAAGATTCTCAGTCAGAATGATATACCCTAAAAGAGGCCCTTGACCTGAGAGACCATGGTGTTCTCTCCTGTCTGTTCGCCTCCTAGCTCACTCTCCTCCAATACCAGCTGAATTTAATCATTCCTAGCCCTTCCCTTGCTGGATCTGGCCCTGCCCAGGGTCTGAATGCCCCTGGTCTTCTCTGCCCTCAGTATTAAGTTCTCAGTGTTGTGTTAATTCCTGCCCTTGGGCCGCCACCTCCAAGTCCTCACAGGTTAAATCCTGCCGTTAGGCCGCCACCTCCAAGTCCTCACAGAGCCAGTGTGCAACCTGCTTTGCTGAGTTCTGCTGGGGGGTAGAGAATAAAAACACTATCTACTGCCCCAAACCCCACAATCCTCTGTTTGTTTTGATGCAATTGAATTTTATTAAAGTTTTGTGGGGGTTTTTTTTGTTTTGTTTTGTTTTGTTTTTGGCTAGAAATCACACCCTTAATTTGCAGAATTTTAGAGGTATTGAGTAGCTTTTTCTACAATTGACAGCAAAGGAAAGAAGCCCAGTATATTATTCTGTGCTGCTTCTAAAACAAAGCTGTGGTGCTCAGAATCTAGTGTGTTGAAAAGAGCCTTTGACAACTGATCTTAACGTGACTGTAATACTGAATTCTGTGGATTAATGAGAACTGGAGGAGCTGCCTTTTCCTTGCAGTGAGTAAAACAAGTGCTTGACCTCAAGGGGAAAAGATGGGGAGTATTAGGCATCCCCACCCACTTTCTATCTCTTAACTCTTACATGTTCATTAAGATGAGTGTTTGTTTAAGCACAAGCTTTTTGTGCATAGGAATGGGTTGTCTGTAAATTTAAGCAATGTTCTTTTGAGGAATTGGGATCTTGGAAAAGGGAACAATATGAGGATATTTGATTTAAAAAAAAAAAAACACCTGTGCCCATCCTACCCTAAGCTACAGCAACCCATACAATTTATTCATTCATTCAGTTTGCACTGATTGAGTCCTTATGATGTCCCAGTGATAGTGCTATATTCTTAGAGTGGAATCATAAATCATAAAGCAGGCTCCCTGTTTGCAATAATACTACAATTTAGCAATAAATGGTTGATTTCTATGTACCAGCCACTGTGCCAAGTGCCCTCTATGCATCATTTCACTTACTTTTGCAACAATTCTAAAAGTAGCCTAAGATTATTCCCATTTGCAACTGAAAACATTGACAGTTAGCAGGTTCAAATAACTTGCCCACAACAATACAACCAGGAATTGGCAAAGACAGATCCCATCCAAGTCTGTCCTACTCCAAATGCTTTGCTTTAAGCACACCACCAATTGTCCTGAGGTTCTTTCTTTGAAGAAAGGGATTTTTAAAATCCCAGTTTCTGTGGCTATTTGGAGTACAGATTTTTTTTTTCTTTTTCTAGAGTTACAGGAACTCAGCATGGAGTACAGAATTTTTTATAATCAGCTGGGCATCATTCATGTGGATAATCCAACAGAAATGAATTGCTTTGTTACACAGAAATTTCATTCAATGAGTACAATACAGATGGCAATTTCTGATGTCTTCAATGAGGAAAAGTTATAGGTTCTAGTTGATTATATTGATATGTTTTGGCTATGTCCCTACACAAATCTCATCTTGAATTGTAGCTCCCATAATTCACATGTGTGGTGGGAGGGACCTGGTGGGAGAAAATTGAATCATGGGGGTAATTTCCCCCATACTTTTCTCATGGTATTGAATAAGTCTCACAAGATCTGATGGTTTTACAAGGGGAAACTCCTTTTGCTTGGCTTTCATCCTCTCTCTTGTCTGCCACCATGTAAGATGTGCCTTTTGCATTCCACCATGATTGTGAGGCCTCCCCAGTCATGTGGAACTGTGAGTCCATTAAGCCTCGTTTTCTTTATAAATTACTCAGTCTTGGGTATGTCTTTATTAGCAGCAAGAAAACGGACTAATATAGTAAATTGGTACCAGTAGAGTGGGGCACTGTTGTCAGGGTACCTGAAAATGTGGAAGCGACTTTGGAACTGGGTAACAGGCAGAAGTTGGAATAGTTTAGAGGGCTCAGAAGACACAGGAAAATGTGAGAAAGTTTGGAACTTCCTAGAGACTTGTTAAATGGCTTTGACTAAAATTCTGATAATGATATGGACAATGAAATCCAGGTTGAGGTGTTCTCAGATAGAGATGAGGAATGTGGGAACTGGAATAAAGCTGGCTCTTACTATATTTTAGCAAAGAGACTGGCAGCATTTTGCCCCTGCCCTAGAGATTTGTGGAACTTTGAACTTCACAGAGATGGTTTAGGATATCTGGTGGAAGAAATTTCTAAGCAGCAAAGCATTCAAGATGTGACTTGGGTGCTGTTAAAAGCATTCAGTTTTAAAAGGGAAATGGAACATAAAAGTTTGGATAATTTGCAGCCTGATGCAATAGAAAAGAAAAATGCATTTTCTGAGGAGAAATTCAAGCTGGCTGCAGAAATTTGCATAAGTAACAAGGAGCCAAATCAACAAGATGATAGGGAAAATGTCTCCCAGGCATGTCAAATACCTTTGTGGCAGCCCCCTCCCATCATAGGCCTGTAGGCCTAGATGGAAAAAATGGTTTTGTGGGCTGGGCCCAGGGGCCCCCTGCTGTGTGACTTGGCACCCTACGTCCCAGCTGCTCTAGCCATGGCTAAAAGGGGCCATGGTATAGCTCAGGGTGTTGCTTCAGAGGGTTCAAACCCTAAGCCTTGGCAGCTTCCATGTGGTGTTAGCCCACGGGTGCACAGAAGTGAAGAATTGAGGATTGGGAACCTCCACCTAGATTGCAGAGGATGTATGGAAATACCTGGATGTCCAGGCAGAAGTTTATTGCAGGGGTGGGGCCCTCACAGAGAACCTCTGCTAGGGCAGTGAAGAAGGGAAATGTGGGGTTGAAGCCCCCACACAGAGTCCCCACTAGGGTACTGCCTAGTGCAGCTGTGAGAAGAGGGCCACTGTCCTCCCGCCCCCAGAATGGTAGGTCCACTGACAGCTTGCACCATGTGCCTGGAAAAAATTGCAGACACTCAATGCCAGCCCATGAAAGCAGCCAGGATGGAGGGTGTACCCTGCAATGCCACAGGGGTGGAGCTGCCCAAGACCATGGGAACCCACCTCTTGCATCAGCATGACCTGGATGTGAGACATGGGGTGAAAGGAACTTTAAGATTTGGCTGCCCTGCGAGATTCTGGATTTTCATGGAACCTTTAGCCCCTTCGTTTTGGCCCATTTCTGCCATTTGGAATGGGTATATTTATCCAATGCCTGTACCTCCATTGTATCTAGGAATTAACTAACTTGCTTTTTGTTTTATAGGCTCATAGGCAGAAGAAACTTGCCTTGTCTCAGGTAAGACTTTGGGCTATGGACTTTTGAGTTAATGCCAAAATGAGTTAAGACTTTGGGGAACTGTTGGAAAGGCATGATTGGTTTTGAAATGTGAGGACGTGAGATTTGGAAGGGGCCATTAGTGGAATAATATGGTTTGACTGTGTCCCCACCCAAATCTCATCTTGAATTGTAGCTCCCATAATTCCCATGTGATGTGGGAGGGACCCAGTGTGAGATAATTGAATTGTGGAGGTGGTTCCCCCCATAGTTTTCACATGCTAGTGAATAAGTTTCATGAGATCTAATGGTTTTATAAGGGGAAACCCCTTTCACTTGGCTTTCATTCTCTCTCTTGCCTCCCCATGTACAATGTGCCTTTTGCCTTCCACCATAATTGTGAGGCCTCTCCAACTATGTGCAACTGTGAGTCCATTAAACCTCTTTTTCTTTATAAATTACTCATTCTTGGGTATGTCTTCATCAGCAATAAGAAAATAGACTAATACACATATAAACTTTGAATGATGGCCAAGCATAGCAGCTCATGCCTGTAATCTCAACACTTTGAGAGGACAAGATGGGAGGATCACTTGAGCCCAGGAGTTCAAGACCAGCCTGGGCAAAACAGCGAGACCTTGTTTCTGCAAAAAATTTAAAAATTAGCCAGGCAACATTGTGGCAGGCCAGGTCTCCATAATGGCTGAACAGGTAGGCCTCCATAACAACTGTTTCTGCACTGACTGAGTGCTGAAGTTAAGTGTTAAAAGCTGATAGAGTCAGTGCCCTATTCAAAGGCTTGAATGTAAAAATAGCCCACCAAGAGTTTTGCCTAGGCCTTTCCTGGGCCTTGAAGCATGACAAAATAATGAAGGAATTCTTAACAGGACTCATTTAAGATTAAACAAGTTTTATTGTGGATCTTAAGGACCTCCCCAGACCTTCTTAGGCAAGCTTTACTGGGGACTAAAGGAACTCCCCAAAACTCTGTGATTTAGCAGGACACAAGATAAGGGTAATCGCCCCAGCACCTAGACCCATTTAGATGAAGTGAATTTACTAAGGCTCCAGAGGAAGGCCTTCAGGACTCAGATCTTAGTTAGATTAGAAGAAGTTAATCACTTACTTCTTTAGATGAATGCACACGTACACATAGACATATAGCTTAGAAGGTATATAAGCTCTGGAAAACTTTGTAATTTTGAATTGTTCTGGCGATATTTTCCAGACCTTCTCCCTGGACCCAGTTACAACAATAAACTCCCTTCTTTCCCAGTTCATCTGCATCTCATTACTGGGCTGCAAGAATAAGCAGCCCGACCCAAAGTTTGGTCTGGGAACAAGGTGAGGTGTGCCTGCCTATAGTCCCAGCTACTCAGGAGACTGAGGCAGGAGGATCCCTTGAGCCCAGGCATTTGAGGCTGCAGTGAGGTATGACTGTACCACTACACGCCAGCCTGGACAAGACCCCATTTCTAAATAAACAAATAAACCGTTTTGAAAGACAAAAGTATGTAATGAGATTCTCAACCCCTAAAACTGATTTGATTTTCTAAACTTCAAATTCTGTTTTTTTTCAAAGAATATCTAATGTATTACAATAAGCTGCTTTAAAAAACAAGATACAAAACCACATGCTTATTTTGCCTAATTCTCTTTCCAGTTCTTTTCCCAATGAATACATATTATTTTTTATTTCTCCCTATTGCTACCAGGGACAGAGCCTACTATTTCAAAAAGAAAATCTAATTGCAAAGCTGCTGCCTCTCTGTTTTGGGTTAACAGCACCTCTTTCCAAAGGCCTATTCACTCCTCTCCAACCTCCTCCCTTTCTACCACCCTTACCCATGGCTCGAATTTTCTTCTGCCGACAGCTCTCAGTGACAGCCCTCACATTCAAGTTCAGCTGTCTCTCACCTTAGCCGGTGGGTGCTACAGGGTTCCCTCAGCACTATCAGCACGCAGGATCCTCTCCAGGTAAGTGACCAGCCAGATCCTCTTAATTCTCAGTTGACAGGGTGTATAGACACCCCTGGAAACCTTTTCCAGGCTTTCTGTATATTCTTTCAATGCTTGCCTTTAGCTGAGAATGGAAATTCTCACATATGTGTGATAAGTAAAGGTGGGGGGGCGGGGCTGGGATGCTTTTGTGTTTGTCTTTGCACAGGCAAAGTTCAACAGCTTTGTAACTGCTTGTTTTAAGCTTAAAATGTCTGTGAGTTTGGCCCTCTGACAAGCAAAGGGTCAAGGACAGATGCTTCTGCTTAGGAATATATTAAAAATAAATGATGCCAAAGGGCAGCTCCCGCTGACTCCATCTTTAGCTCTCCCTGCCAGGTATGTGTGGGCATAAATTAGCACAGGAACTGGCCTGAACAGGATGAGAAATCTTCAGAGACTGCCCTGAGCATAACCCAGAGTCAGGACCTGAGAAAGATTTCAAAATAGCCAAGTGGCTTTAGATAGGGCCATTTGCAAGAAGAGGCTGGGACTCAGGGAGGAGTTACAGTTTGAATCTGAAGGCAGATTCAAGGAGATAGGGCCAAAGCCATACGCCTTGAATATCACAATGGTGGTAAGGAAGAGTATGTCTGAAATACAGGAGATCCTTTAGGACATCTCTTAGTATTCCCATGCCCTGTGATTAAAGTCAATGGAAAATTACAACAACCCAATCCAGGCAGGACTACTAATGACCCAGACCCTTTAGGAATGAAGGTTCCGGTCACCTCACCAGGCAACAATCCATGACCAGCTCAGGTGCTTGCTGAGGGCAAAGGGAATATGGAGTGAGTAGTGAAATAAGATAGTTATCAATACCAGCTACAACTACATGACCAGTTATAAAAACAAGAACTGTAATTGTCATGAGCGTGTATGCCTTATTTTGTTATGAATATGTTAGTGTGTGTATAGCACCTTTGTTTTCTTCCCTTTTGTATTCCTTTATCATGTTACATAAGATGCCTTACTTGATCTCATAGAATTTAATATTGCTAACCTTACATCATAGTGTTTAAGTTACAGGATCTCAAGAAGAGTAAATATCACCTGTGAACCCCCAAAATGAGATAAGTCTCAGTCAATTTAGGAAGTTTATTTTACCAAAGTTAAGGACACACGCTTGTGACACAGCCTCGGGAAATCCTGAGGACATGTGCCCAAGGTGGTCAGAGCACAGCTTGGTTTTATACATTCTAGGGAGACAAGAGACATCAATCAATGTATGTAAGATGAACATTGGTTCTGTCCGGAAAGGTGCAATAACTTGAAGCAGGGAGGGGGCTTCCAGGTCATAGGTAGATAAAGAGACAAATGGTTGCATTCTTTTGAGTTTCTGATTAGCTTCTCCAAATGGGGCAATCAGAATATGCATTTATCTCAGTGAGCAGAGGGGTGACTTTGAATAGAATGGAAAGCAGGTTTGCCTTAAGCAGTTCCCAGTTTGACTTTTCCCTTTAGCTTAGTGATTTTGGGGCCCCAAGATTGATTTTCCCTTCACACACCTAAGGACTTTGTACCCTCTTCTGGGAAGAGGATTAGCGCAGTAGGATGCAGTTGTAGGAAGCATAGTTGTGTCATGTTAGACAGAACTGCAATCTTGTTATTGTCTTTTTTTGAAGGTTAAGTATGATTTAAGGAGATATGTGTGGGTCCCAAATTGATAAGGAGCGGACTGGTGATGGTTAATTTTATGTGTCAGCTTGGCAGGAGTGGAAATTGTAAATATTTTTCTGTAAAGGTTTTATTATGCAGACAAGGGGCTCAGTTCTTGGCAGCTGCTTTCCTCATGGCGGCCCAGTACCCAGATATTTGGTCAAACTGATGGTGATGAGATGCAGTCAAATGCATAGTCAGGTTGGGGTGGGTCCCTGAGGTTTCTCCCCACCTTCATGCCAAAAACAGAGCTGAAAGACTGGACTGCTGGTCCCAGATGAAACCCATGACTCAGACTTAGAACTTCTATTCCTGTTTTCCCACCCTTTCCTGATTGATTCTTCTGAATAATGTCTTTTAACCAATTGAGTGTTGCCTTTTCCAATACTACCTATTGGCCTGCCCCACCCCTATTCTGAGCCCATAAAAAGCCCCAGACCCAGCCACTTGGGGAGATGAGAACCACCCGACTGTGGGGCTGGGGAACCGCCCCCCACCTCCCCTCTCTGCTGATAACTGTTCTGCCATTCAATAAAATACTTCTCCACCCCCTCACCCTTCAATGGCCAGCACATCCTCATTCTTCTTGGTTGTGGTACAAGAGCTCGGGAACCATCGAATGTAGGTACGAGCTATAACACAGGCAAGCTGGGGCATGCCAACCAGGCTGAGTAAGGCCCGGGCAGGGCATCACCAGCTGGGGGTTCCCAGCTTGCAAAGTGATCAAGAAGAAAAATCCTACATGAAAACATTATTCTGTATGTTTTTGTGAAGGTGTTTTTTGAGTGAGATTTGACTGATGGAATTTGAGTAAAGCAGTTACCTCTATAATGTTTAATCAGCTAAAGGCCTTAATGGAAAACGACTGACTTCCCCAGGAAAGCAAGAAATTCTGCAAGCAGACTGCCTTCAGATTCAAACTGTAACTCCTCCCTGAGTCTCCAGCCTCTTAGCCTACCCTACAGATTTTGGACTTACCATGCTGTTACAGGAAAGGGGTCCCAATCCAGGCCCCAGGAGCAGGTTCTTGGATATCATGCAAGAAAGAATTCAAGGCAAGTCCATAGAGTAAAATGAAAGCAAGTTCATTAGGGAAGAAAATGATTTTTTAAAATGGCTACTCCATAAGCAGAACAGCCCTGAGGGCTGCTGGTTTTGCCCCCACCCCCCTTTTTTTTTTTTTTTTGGTGATTTCTTGATGATATGCTAAACAAAGGGTGGACTATTCATGCCTCCCTTTTTTAGACCATATAGGGTAACTTCCTGACGTTGCCATGACATTTGTAAACTGTCATGGTGCTTGTGGGCGTGTAGCAGTGAGGATCACCAGAGGTCACTCTCATGGCCATCTTGGTTTTGGTGGGATCTAGCCGGCTTCTTTACTGCAACCCGTTTTTCTTTACTGCAACCTGTTTTATCAGCAAGGTCTTTATGACGTGTATCTTGTGACCTCCTATCTCATCCTGTGACTTAGAATGCCTAACTATCTGGGAATGCAGCCCAGTAGGTCTCAGCCTTATTTTACCAAGCCCCTATTCAAGATGGCGTTGCTCTGGTTCAAATGCCTCTGACAAGGCCTCTACAGTCACATGAGCCAGTTCCTTAAACTCTCTCTTTCTTTCTGTCTTTCTCTACATAAACACACACACACACACACACACACACCTCACTGTATATAGATTGGTTCTCTTTCTCTGGGGAACCCTGACTGATATACTCACTCAGCGTGGTCTGCTTCCTGGACAGGACTCTGATACAGTATTGAAATAGATTCCTCTGCTGTGGAATTGGTCTCTCCAGGACCTGCAGCATAGGTCAGAGGTAGGGGCCTGGTCTCAGGCCAAAGCAGGACATGTGAGACTTGCTTTTCACCCCCTCCAACCCCTGAGGTCTCTGCAGTCCCTGCTGTCCAGGTGCTCACAGCCCAAGGAAGGGAACAGGCACTCTGCAGCTTCTTCCCTTCCAGGACAGCTTCGGCTGGTGAGGCAAGTTAGGCATAGCCATGGAGCTCTGGGACGGGGAGGGAACTCTCCCTCCAGCTTGGGGAGGGTGACGTAAATTAGGCGAAGCCATGGAGCTCTTGACCGGGAGGGAGATGCTCCTTCAGGCTGGGGCAGGAAGGAGGGTGAGCAGCAGGAGATAAGGATGGCCAGGGAAGCTCAGTCCACGTTCACTGGCCTCTGTTCAGAGAGCACTGGAGGTGCATTAACTTTACATAAAAGCATCTCAAAGACCAAAAAGCCTTCAAGACCTAAAGAAGTGAGTCTCAAATGGTGGTGTTCCAGGTTCCTGAAAGAGATATTTTGAACAATGGGGCCTTCCCAAGCATCCCCCAGACCAAAACGTATTATTAATTGGCAAAAAGAGAAAAAGAAAATCTCAATGAAATAAAAAGGAGCATGACTACTTTCAGTGCCATCCTTCCTTCTCTCACCATTGTCTACCAGCTCTGTCATTACCCATTTTCCTCAGAGATGTTTGCTGCAGCCTCTCCCATCCTTTCCCCTCCCTTCTCCCCTTTCAGTCACCCAGACGCCCTCCTGTTCACCACTTACATGCAGCACCCTGGTCCATCCCTCTGCACCCAGCATTACAAGGAGGTCAGGGAGGAGCTAGCAAGGACCAGGTCGCCGGGGGGTTGCTGTCAGGACTACCCTCTCCAGCAGCTCCAGGTGGTAGCCTTGGGACCTGCCCAAAGGCAAACACTTGGAGAAGGCCCTGTCTCAGGAGGGTGATGCAGGCTGTGAACAGGGCATCAGCTGTGGCCTGAGCCAGTGGCCAAACTGGAAGGAGGAGCATGTAGAAATGAAGAAACTGAAGAGAAGAGGCTGGGGAATGGCTGTGGGGGACCCTGGGGGGCTTATCTCCTCCAGGCAATGTGTCTTCAGGGGCATCCCTCAGACTCACAGCAGATTCACTGAGTGATGGGTGTGCTCTTAAGGCAGTGTGACCACCTAGCAACACGTCTTTTTTAGGAAGCCCTGGCCAGCCAGGGTATCTCTAGGTTGTCCTGGCTTAGCATTGCCTCCTAGCTGGAGACTTCTTGAGGCAGACTAAAGGTTGCTGGAACCTCTCTTGCTTCTTCGCCCCTCCGACTTCCCCAGGTTCTGCTGCCAGCCTCCAGTGCAGGAGAAATTTAGCTTCCATGTCTCAACATCCTGCTTCCTCTATCCAATCACTAGGTCAGGTCTGGGGAGGTGAAGGATGTAGGACACAAGTTGGGGTCAATTAGGGAAAGCCAAGGAGAGCATGGGGCATGAGGAATGCACAATAGGGATACTGGGGAGAGCTGGAAACAAAAGACCACCAGATTGAGCAGCCTAGTCTCCCAATGCTGACTGAGCTAGAAGGTGAGGCCCAACTGGCAGTGGGAAAAGAAGTGAGCTATGATGGGCCCTCATGTTTGCTGACTTTCAGGCATGCCAGGCTATCCTTAGAGGTCATCCCTTGAATGGCTGCTTATCATCCTCGTGATGTGAGGCTGTGGCTGCCACAGGAGGGGAGCGTGGAAGCCATGCTTGCAGAAAGAGTGTGTTCTGACAAGCAGAGGCTGGCTCAGGAGATAAGCTCCCACCCCCACACAAAAATAATAGAGCTCCATCCAGAGTTGAGGGGACTGCAGCTGGAAGGCAGAGTTCAGAGTCATATCCCAAAGGCTGCCAAAGAGAGGCATCCCATCAAGACTCTGCAATGGCGAGGACAAAAGGCAGGAAAAAGAAATGAAGTATAAATAAAAGAAGTCAAACCACCATTATTGCAGGTACTAACTACTATTGTTACCCCAGAATATTTAGGAAAGTAAGCACTAAAATTATTAGAATAATAATGGAATTCAGTAAGTTGGTTGAATGCAAAACAAATGCAGGGAAAAATTAAAAGCTTTCCCTTTCAGAATATACAGTAGAAGAAATCATAAAAGTCACAACAGCAATAAAACCTAAAGACAACAAGAAAATGTAGAGTCATAAAGAATGTATGTCATTACTGACAGACATGAAAGATGAATTGAAAAATAAGGAGATGGGCCGGGCACGGTGGCTCACGCCTGTAATCCCAGCACTTTGGGAGATCACCCGAGGTCGGGAGTTCCAGACCAGCCATGACTAACATGAAGAGATTCTGTCTCTACTAAAAATATAAAAATTAGCCGGGCGTGGTGGCACATGCCCATAATCCCAGCTACTCGTGAGGCTGAGGCAGGAGAGTCTCTTGAATCCGGGAGGCAGAGGTTGTGGTGAGTCGAGATCATGCAACTGCACTCAGCCTGGGCGACAAAGTGAGACTCCGTGCCAAAAAAAAAAGAAAGAAAGAAAAAGGAAAAAGGAGATAAACCATGTTTTCAGATAGGAAAGCAACACTATAAAAGATGGATTTCCCCCCATATTTATCTAGAATTCAGTGCAGCTTGGGGGTGGGAGTGGCAGAGGGAAACATGATCAATTGATTTTGATGGATAAATATGCAAAGTTAAGCAGGAAAACATTTTTAAATGCATCATAAGATAAAAACATACTACAAAACTAAGCTAATTAGACAAGTATGTAAAAGCATTTTTTAAATAAAACATTTTTTAGTTAAAAAGACAATGACATGGTGCTGGTACATGTATAGAAAAAGCAGATTAATGAAACAAATAGGCAGTTCAGAAACAGATCCACAAATTAATGAAAATTTAATACACAAGTAGAGTGGCATTACCAATGAAAAAGATTGTTGAATGGTGTAGAAACAATTGTACATTTATATACCATACACCTAATAAGTTCTACATGAATTAAAGATCAAAAAATAAAAACTAAGACTATAAAAATACTATGAGAAAATATGAGACTATTTCTATAATCTTGAGGCTGGAAAGGATTTGCTAACTCTAACACAATATCCAGGAGGCATAAAGAAAAGCAAAAGATTCGATCACTCAGAAACCTAAACTTCTGTGCAAGAGCGCTGCCCTCCAAATCATTGCCAGGGAGAAAACACTTGCAACATATAGAAAATATAAGAGCCAAAAATTCACAAAATATAAAGTGTTTCTACATATGAATAAGAAAAAGAGAAACAATCTAATTGAAAAAATACACAAAGGATAGATAAATCACAAAAAAGAAAAGCATCACTGATAAACCTAAGGAGACACGCTGAATTACGATGAACCGTAATTTTTAAAATGCAAAATAAAAAACAAATTTTTTTGTAAATCAAATTGGTGAAGATTAGAAATACTGGAGAGAAAACATTCTGGAGAGAAAACGAGGTGCTGGCAGGAGTGAAAATCGCCGAGTTTGGTTCTGTAGAGGTTTTGTTATGCAGAGCAAGGGGAGCTCAATCCTTGGCAGCTGCTTTCCTCACTGTGGCCAGGACGTCACTCAGCTCCTCCTACCTCCTCTTGGTGCGGATGTGTGGCCCCACCCTTTTCTTGATGAACGTGAGGGCCCATTTGTCTTTGGAGACCTTGAGCAAGTCCGTGGCATGGCGCTCATTCAGGGCAAAGCCACACAGCTCTCGGATCATGTCCTGCTGAACTTGGTGAGCGTGCCTGAGCTTGCTCACGTCGCTGATCCACCTGTGCCCTCACTGAGGCCCTCAGCCATGGGGTAGTACAGAGCCATGGCTGCTGCTCTCCGATGGCTGATGCGTTGGAAGAGCGAAAACTGCAATATTTTTTGAAAATAATTTAGCGGCATGATACCCATTGACTCAGCAATTCCATTCTAGGACTCTAGCCTACAAAAATAGTAACATACTTCACAAAGATGAGCATACATAGGTATTCGGTGCAACAGAAAAAAAATGGAAAATAACTTAATAATGGAATGTTTCATCTGCCCACCAGGCTGCTCTTCTGGCATGGCCCTTCCTTGCGTCCTGGCCTTCTCCATCCCCCAACCCTCTGTACATGATTCTTTTGGAACAACTCTACCTTCCTGGCCACAGCTGATTAATTCTGGTGTTCCCTTGATCCATGGCGGGCCAATCAGAGCCAATGAGAAAGAGAGCCAATCTAAAGATGTAAAATATTAAGCTCACGAGGGAGCCTGAGCTCAGGATAGGAGGCCTCTTAGAAGCCACATTTCCCTCCCTCCCCCATTCACTGAGGCACCAAAAAAAATATCCACCAAGATTCTCCAAGGTAATCAGAGGAGCAAAAAATTTGACATTTGGGGAATATGGTGGCCCCAACTCTTACCTCCAGAGTTCCCCTCCCCTTAGGTATGCCCTGCATTGCTACTACCACCCCAAGCTGATCTCAGGAGGGACTGCTCCCCACTTCCTTTCCACCCAGGCACAGGTGCAGACCTCATTTGAATGGGGTCTGGGAGGGCAGAGTTGTTCGGAAACCAGGCTAAGACATTTGCCCGGTCTTGGCCAAAGGCTCAGAGCTAACTGAAGGGAATCTCACACATGCGGTAACACAGCCTGTGATTCTGGAGGTGAAAGCCATGGAGTGACCCGAGGGATGCCACAAGAGGAGTCTAATGCGGAGAAGTTCCTGGGGACAACCACTCCTATCTACGCCCATCTTTACCTAAGCTTTTGAGATTTCTCTAGCATTTCTGCTCCCTACGGCTGGGTGAGACAAAAAGCGAGTGTTCACCACTTTTTCCTTGTCCTGAGGGCAGAAAGCCAAAGGCAAGCCCTGAAGAACGGTAGCGCCCACTCTTCCCAGCTGTTCGTTACTATCTGTCAGTTATCTGAGGGAAAGGATCTTCAAGGGCAGCACATCACAGGGACAAAGTTGTGAAAAAATCCTACTCTGGAGTCTAAGAATAAATGAACGGCCAGGCACGGTGGCTCACGCCTGTCATCCCAGCACTTTGGAAGGCCGAGGTGGGTGGATCACCTGAGGTCAGGAGTTCGAGACCAGCCTGGCCAACATGGTGAAACTCCGTCTCTACTGAAAATACAAAAATTAGCCGGGTGTGGCGGCACACACCTATCTATAATCCCAGCTACTCAGGAGGCTAAGGCAGGAGAATCGCTTGAACTCGGGAGGCGGAGGTTGCAGTGAGCCGAGATCATACCACTGCACTCTGGCCTGGGAGACAGAGTGAGACTCCATCTCAAAAAACAAAAAAAAATTATCAATTCAGTAGATCTACAGGCTTCTCAAGTCAAAAAGTGGCATCCAGTTTCGGCCACTATCTAGCTGTGTGGCCTTAAACCTCTCCCCTGGACCTCCAGCTCTGTGTTCACAGAATGACAAGCCAGGCTTTGGTAAGACTGAAGATTGCTCAGAGTTCTCAGAGTTCTCATTCCCTTTTTTTTTTTTTTTTTTTTTTTTTTTGGAGATGCAGTCTCAATCTGTCACCCAGGCTGGAGTGCAGCGACGCAATCTCTGCTCACTGCAACCTCCACCTGCCGGATTCAAGTGATTCTCTTGCCTCGGCCTACCAAGTAGCTGGGATTACAGGCGTGTGCTACCACACCTGGCTGTTTTTGTGTTTTTAGTAGAGACGGGTTTCACCATGTTGGCCAGGCTGGTTTCAAACTCCTGACCTCAAGTGATCCGCCTACCTCAGCCTCCCAAAATGCTGTGATTACAGGTGTGAGCCACCACACCTGGCCATGATTCCCATCATTTTTTGCCAGCCTGATGCCTGTTCAAGTTCCCAAGAGCTGCGTATCTTGGGCACCTGAGCTGGAGACAAGACAGAAAGCCCACAAGGAGCCAAGCATCCATTCCCAACAGGAACCAGTGCTCGGGAGAAACTGCAGTGAACCAAACTGGTGACAGGGTGGAGCTCTCCATTTAACTGATAATTAAGCTGCACATTGAGTTAATTGTCTAATTAAATATTATTATCGAACAATTTATCACTGAACATTTTAGGTAAATAAGACTCCCTCAAATATCAATAGCTTCTGCTGGTGAGGAGTGACTTGCCATATTTGCCGTCGTAATTGCTTTGCCACTCTGCTAGGAGAAATTAATCTGACTGTGACAACTTAGTGTGGCCAGGAACAGTAACACATTTCATCTAATGGACTTAAATTAATTAGAAGCAGGCTTTGCAAGTTGCCTCTAAAATCTATGGCTGAACAAATACGGGTGCCACACAGTGGTGGATACTTATTCTTTTAATAAAATTACTGTATTAAAATGCACCATTTTGCTTCTGAATGCTCAATGGAATTTAGTAGCAACCCCAATCCTTACAGGGTGTTTATAACCCTGCTTTCTTGACCGCTACTCTCTCTCTCAAGTCCTTTGGATACTCCAAGCTGTATTTTTGTTTCCTTTTCTGTTTGTTTGTTTTCTGAGACAGAGTCTCGCTCTGTCACCCAGGCTGGAGTGCAGTGGTGCAACCTCAGCTCACTGCAACCTCCACCTCCTGGGTTCAAGCAATTCTCTGCCTCAGCCTCCCGAGTAGTTGGGATTACAGGTGCCCGCCACCACGCCTGGCTAATTTTTTGTATTTTTAGTAGAGATGGGGTTTCACCATGCTGGCCAGGCTGGTCTTGAACTCCTGACCTTGTGATCCACCTGCCTTGGCCTCCCAAAGTGCTGGGATTACAGGCATGAGCCACTGCGCCAGGCCCAAGCTAGGTTTTAAAGGTCTTTGAGACCCAGGCCAAAGGACTACTCTGGAAAGGCAGTGACTCTCTCCAAGATCCACGTCTATGGTGGCAGGGCCAGCTGGCAGGAGAGTCAGGGCTTGGCAGCTTCTTCTGCAAGATGCATCTGTGCTTCCTGCCACTACCGAGCCACCTGGCCCCTGAACGATGTAGCCTGTACCGTTTACTAATGAGCTTGGAATACTCCTGCGCTACTCGTGGCATTCGTCCAGAGTCATGCATCCTGACCTGTCTCCAAGTCCATGCTAATCGGTCCTAAACTTCCCAGCTCATGTCTTATTTTACTGTCTTTGGACTAATCTAACCTACTCTTGTATGTGTGTTGTTTTATTATTTTTGGGGGGGCGGGGGATGGAGTCTCACTCTGTCACCTAGACTGGAGTATAGTGGTGTGATCTCAGCTCACTATAACCTCCTCTTCCCAGGTTCAAGTGATTCTCCTGCCTCAGCCTCCCTAGTAGCTGGGATTACGGGCATGCGCCACCATGCCTGGCTAATTTTTGTATTTTTAGTGGAGACAGGGTTTCACCATGTTGGCCAGGCTGATCTCAAACTCCTGACCTCAAGTGATCCACCTGCCTCAGCCTCCCAAAGTGCTGGAATTACAGGCGTGAGCCACCACGACCAGCCTAATCTTTCTCTTTAAACCTAATGCTTTTCACCCTTTGTCACATTTTTGCATTCATTCTACCCAGTTCCTTCCAGGTGTTCCCAGGCCTTGCAAGTGTTCTGAGCCATACTGGGGAGAGGAAGAGGGGTTTCTTGTCATGGGAGAGATCTCTGAAGCAGAGGGACATCAGGGGCCCTGCTCGGAAAGGGAGCGTCCGTTCACAGTGAGGTGCCTTAGAGACGATGCAGCAGCAACAGGCCCTCAAGTCTGCCCCCGCTTCTGGGCATCTGCCCCTTACAGAATATCCACATTCCACTGGCCCCAGCACCTCCAGACCAAACACCAACCTTGAAATGTTGTCAGCAGGACTTAGGTATCAGGTCCTTGGTAAACACAGAACCACCTGCCTTTTCCATTCCTCCTGCCTCTGTCCTCCTGCTAAAGTCATGCTGTCCCTTTGGGGGGTCTACAAATACCAATTCTTTTATTTCACTCCCTTACGCCAAAAGGAGAGCTTCATTCATTCCACACAAATTTATTGAGCACTTACTATTTGCCAAATATTAGTCTAAGCACTGGGGATAGCTGTAAAAAAAACACACGAATCTGTGCATTTGTGGAGCTTAAATTCTAATGAGGGAGACAGAAAATCAACAAGATAAATAAATGAAGATTAACACTGCAAATGGTAATAATAAATTCTAAGGATAAAAACAAAGCAGGAAAGGACGATAGGAAGTTACTAGAGATGAAGGGCTGGGGGTGCAGTTTTAAACAGTCTCAGTCCAAAGGCAATATTTGAACAAAGACTTGAAGGAGATGGAGTAGTGAGCCACACAGATATCTGGGGGACAGGAATAGATCCAAGATTTGTGGGACCCAATGTTGATACAACTTCGAGAGCCGCGTTAAGAAATAGAATATGAAATTATCAATACAAAAGTAGGTACAAGGCCTTGAGAGGGCCCATGTTGGTAAAGGGTGGGAAGTTTATGCTCCATTAGTTTATTGGTAATTCTGCTTCTGCTGGAAGAATAGTGTCCCATGCAGAGAGAACAGCGAGTTCTAAGGGCTGGAGCTTGTGTAAGGAGCATGCACCATGAGTGAGAACACCACCAGGAAGCCAGGGTAGCTGGAGCACACAAATGAGAGGCTGTGGAGGAGGAGGCATGATCAGAGAGGTAGTGGAGGCCAGATTACATAGGATGTCTTTCAGGCTGGAATGCAGTGGCACCATCTTGGCTCATTGCAGCCTTGACCTCCCAGATCAAGTCATCCTCCCACCTCAACCTCCTGAGTAACGGGGACTACAGGCAGGCACCACTACACCCGGCTAACATTTTATTTTTTGTAGAGATGGGGTCTCACTATGTACCTAGGCTGGTCTCAGACTCCTGGGCTCAAGCGATCCCCCTACCTGGGCCTCCCAGAGTGCTGGGATGACAGGTGTGAGCCATTGCTCCCAGCCACTGGCAGTTTTTGAGCAGAGGAGTAATATGAGCTGACTTTGATTTTAAAAGAATCCCTCTAGCTGCTAGTTGGAGAATATGCTGAAGCAGGTCAAGGATGGAAGCAGGAGACCAGTTAGGAGCTAACTGGAATAACTTAGGAGAGAGCAGACGGTGGCTCAAGCCAGGGTGGAGGCAGCAGGGCAGTGAGAAGTAGCTCATTCTGAACACGCTCAGAAGATAAAGTCCACAGGATTTGCTACTGGATCCTTTCTGGGTAAAGGAGAAAGAGAGATATCAAGGATGACTCTGAAGATTTTGTCCTAAGTAACTGGAAGGATGTATTTCCATTAACTGAGAAGAGGAAAAATTGTTTTTGTTTTTTGAAACGGAGTCACACTCAGTTGCCTAGGCTGGAGTGCAGTGGCGCGATCTCGGCTCATGGCAAACTCTGCCTCCCGGGTTCAAGAGATTCTCTTGCCTCAGCCTCCTGAGTAGCTACGATTACAGGCTCCCGCCACCATATCCAGCTATTTTTTTTTTTGTATTTTTTAGTAGAGATGGGTTTTCACCATGTTGGCCAGGCTGATCTTGAACTTGTGACTTCAGGTGATCCACCCTCCTCAGCCTCCCAAAGTGCTGGGATTACAGGCGTAAGCCTCCGTGCCCAGAAGAGGACAATTTGGAATCTGAGAGCCGATTTTAAGTGGAAAATTAGAATTTAGTTTTGAACATGTTAAGTTTGAGATGTTTATACATCCAAAGGGAGGGATGGAGTCTGGAATTCAGTCTGGAAGAGGTCTGGGCAAGAAATGATAAATTCTTGGACCTGGATTGGATCACCAAGGGAGTGACTGTAGGAGAGAAAAGAAGTGGCTCTAGAGTGGATCCCTGAAGCCCTCTGATATTTAGAAGTCTGAGAGACGAGAGAGAACTGACAAAAGAGACAAAAAAGGAACAGGCCGAGAGGTAAGAGAAGAACCAAGAAAGAACGCCCTGAAGCCAGGTGAGCGACGTATGTCAAAGAAGCAGAAGTGACCGGGTGCTTCAGGTGCTGCTGATATGACAAAACATGAGGACTGAAAATTGGCCTCTGAATTTAACAGCATGCAGAAATCACCGATGAGCTTGACAAGAGCGGGAAGGCGTATCAATTAGGACCCAGATTTCCGGAGCGTGACATACAAACTCCAATGAAACCTTCAGCCTGGTCTGTCTGGCTGTGCTCCCTTCAGCACCGGTAAGCAGTCCACGCTTTTTTTTTTTTTTTGAGACTGAGTTTGCTCTTTTTGCCCAGGCTGGAGTGCAATGGCACGATCTCGGCTCACTGCAACCGCGTCCCGGGTTCAAGCGATTCTTCTGCCTCCGCCTCCTGAGTAGCTGGGATTACAGGCATGCGCCACCATGCCTGGCTCATTTTGTATTTTTAGTAGAGATGGGGTTTCAACATGTTGGTCAGGCTGGTCTCGAACTCTTGACCTCAGGTGATCCACCCACCTTGGCCTCCCAAAGTGCGACGATTACAGTGAACCACCGCACCTGGCCCTAGTTCACATCTTTTGGTCTGGTCTCTGGAACCTTCCACCTCCGTAACTTGTGGGCTGTTCCTCCAGGTTCTTTTCAGCCCTGCAAGCAGAACTCAGGCAACTCGGCAAGGATTTTACCTACTGGAAGCCACTAACCTGGAGAGTTAGGATTCTGCCTTTTCCCCACACAGGCAATAGAGACAGAAAAAACAAAACAGAGAGAGAGAGAAGGAGAGAAAAATAAGTAAAGTTGAAACAAAATGAGTTGCTCATTTTTACTTTTTACTGTCAGTAAGTAAACACTGCCTTTACCTTATGAGTTAGCTATTACAGGACTGTATCCGTGGCTGCAGACAGAGTGTGGTGGGGAAGACAGCTGAAACGGCATTATGTTGATCTGTTTACAAAAGAACTTTTTTTTTATGAGTAGGAATAGGTAATCATTAAACTACATGTGTCCAGTTTACCAGAAAGGAAATGGAAAGGATTTATAGCATCTATCTTTAACTTACCAGTCTATCTTCAAGTGATATTATAGTGTACACTAGAGTATAAGAACCCAACATGGCGAAACTCCGTCCTTACTAAAATACAAAAAATTAGCTGGGTGTGGTGGTGCACGCCTGTAGTCCCAGCTACTCGGGAGGCTGAGGCAGGGGAATCTCTTGAACCTGGGAGGCGGAGATTGCAGTGAGCCGAGATCGCGCCACTGCACTCCAGCCTGGGTGACACAGCGAGACTCCATCTCAAAAAAAAAAACCAACCATACAATAATCTAATTCCTCCCCTCTTGACCTTTCTGCTGCCATTTTTACATTTATTTGTGCTACAAAGCCTACGCAACATTAGATAATAAGGAAAAGAACTTCTCTACTTACCCATGTAAGTTGCCCTTCATTCCTTTGTATATACTCGTATTTTCATCTGGTATCACTTTCCTTCTGCCTGAAGGACTTCCTTTAACCTTTCTTGTTGTGTGGGCACTTGGGATAAATTCTTTCAGCTTTTGTATGTCTCAAAAAAAAGGCTTCATTTCACCTCCTTCATTTATAAAGGATATTTAAGCTGGTTATGGAATTCTAGTTAACAGGATTTTTTTTTCTTGCTATACTTCAAGGATTTTGCTTAAGGATTTTCTTTTCTTCTGCCTTTTCTTGTCTTTTCTTTTCGACATACAGGGTTTCATGTATTGCCGAGGCTGGCCACAACTCCTGGGCTCAAGTGATCTTCCCGCCTCAGCCCCCCGAGTCACTGGGACCACAGGGGTGTGCCAATGCACCAGGCTTTCCACTGTTTTCTTGCTCACGTGTTTTTCCAATGGGAAATCTGGTGTCATCTTAATCTTTGTTCATCTATACATTTGTCCTAAATGTTCCCTTGGTTCTTTTTAAGGTTTTCTATTGATCATTGATTTTGAGCAATTTGATTATGATGTCCCTTGGTGTCATTTTCTTCACGTTTCTTATGCTTGGGGTTCATTGAGTTGCTTGTATCTGTGGGTCTGTAGTTTTAATCAAATTTGGATTTTTTTGCTATTATTTCTTCAAATATATTTTTCTGTTCTGTCTTCCTTTTACTCTCCCTGAAACTGATTTTTGACTGGTCCATATGTAATGATATGTCTAAAATATGCTGGAAAAAAGCATGTGTTTTTCTTTTAAAAATGATCTCTCAGTGAGTTAGTTTAGTTTTTTTTTTTTTTTTAAGGCAGTTGCATTGGCTAAAATTAGGTTTTTAAAAAAAACATATAAGTAGCATGTAAATAACTGCTATTTTTAAAAAAGAAGAGGCTGAGGCAAGAGGATTGCTTGAGGCCAGGAAGTTTGAGAGATCAGCCTGGGTAACACAATGAGACGCTGTCTCTACAAAAAAATTGAAAGGTAGCTGGCCAGGCACAGTGGCTCATGCCTGCAATCCCAGCACTTTGGGAGGCCAAGGCAGGAGGGTCGCTTAAGCCCAGGAGTTCAAGACTACCCTGGGCAACATAGCAAGATCTCATCTCTACAAATACAAAAATTAGCCGGGCATGGTGGTGTGGGCCTGTGGTTCTAGTTATATGGAAGGCTGAGGTGGGAGGATCACTTGAGCCTAGCAGACTGCAGTGAGCTACGAGCACACCACTACACTCCAGCCTGGGGGACAGAGCAATACCTGTCTTTAAAATAAATAAATAAAAATTTAAAAAGGAGAAGAAGAAAGAAAGAAGAGAAAAGAAGAAAGAAAGAAGAGAAAAGAAGAAAAATGATGAATAAATTTGAAAGCAGAAAATATTTAAACATTTATATGGGAAAAAATAAATTTTAACGTCTGTCATAGTTATAAATATTTTTACATGTTATAAATATATACTATATATTTATGTATGTAAATATTTATATTTTATATACTTGTATATTTTAGATATATCCTAAAGGAAATCAAGAGATAAATGACAAAAAGAGGGGAGGAGAATATTTGCAACACAAACAACGAAGAGCTAATTAACTTAATACATGAAGAACGCTTAATACACAAAGATAAAAAAATGTTGGGCCGGGCGTGGTGGCTCACGACTGTAATCCCAGCACTTTGGGAGGCCGAGGCAGGTGGGTCACGAGGTCAGGAGTTCAAGATCAGCCTGGTAAACATGGTGAAACCCTGTCTCTTCTAAAAATACAAAAACATTAGCTGGGCGTGGTGGCGGGCACCTGTAATCCCAGCTACTTGGGAGGCTGAGGCAGGAGAATCGTGTCAACCTGGGAGGTGGAGGTTGCAATGAGCCAAGATTGCGCCACTGCACTCCAGCCTGGGCGACAGTGCAAGACTCTGTCTCAAAAAAAACTAACTAAATAAAAATAAATGTTAAAAAGAAAGAAATGAGCAAAGGATATAAACAGGTAGTGCATGGGAAAAAATGCAAATGGCTAAGAAACATACATAAAGGTGCTCAACTGTATTAATTTCTTAAAATACACAAAGTTATATGTACCATTTTTCGCCAGCAGGTTGACAGAGACTGGAAATTTAGAAGTGACCCACCCCTAACCTTTGCAGGGTTAAAGCAGCAGTACAAACGCGTACCCATGTGTCATACAATTACATAGAGAAAAACTACAAATCATGCAAACAGGCCAGGTGCAGTGCACGCCTGTAATCCCCACATTTTGGGAGGCCAAGGTGGGAGGATTGCTTGAGCCTAGGGGTTTGAGACCAGCCTGGGTAACAGAGAGATTGTGCCTCTACAAAAAATAAAATAGGCCGGGCCCTGTAGCTCACGCCTGTAATCCCAGTACTTTGGGAGGCCGAGGTGGGTGGATTACCTGAGATCAGGAGTTTGAGACCAGCCTCAACATGGAGAAACCCTGTCTCTACTAAAAATACAAAATTAACTGGGTGTGGTGGTACATGCCTGTAATCCCAGCTACTCGGGAGACTGAGGCAGGAGAATTGCTTGAATCTGGGAGGCGGAGGTTGTGGTGAGCCGAGATCGTGCCATTGCACTCCAGTCTGGGCAACAAGAGCAAAACTCTGTCTCAAAAAATAAATAAATAAAATAAAATAGCTGGGCGTGGTGGTGGGTGCCTGTAGTTCTAGCTACTCGAGAGGTTGAGGCGGGAGGGTCTCTTTCCAGGAGTGACAGGCTTGTGTGAAAGATCTTTAATATATATTTTTGAGAAAAGTTAATTAAGGATCTGATGTATATGACGACCAACTGTGTGTACATCTACATACCTATATCTATCTATAGCTCTGTGTGTGTGTATATATATATATATTTATGCTTACATTTGCCAAGAAACTTTCTAGAAGGAATTACAAGAGTTACTACCTCTGGTTACTAAGAGAAGGGATAGATGGGGCAGTTCTTACCTCACACTTCTGTCTGTTCAAATTTGTCAGAGCATTTGGTACTTCATAATAAAAACAATAACCAAAAAATACACTGAGTAAAATTTCTCAGACACATCTGGTAACAGCTTCTAGCCTCCATCAACACCAGCAACTAGAAGCATCTCACATTGCAGGCATTGCACCAGGCACGGGGCTACCCAACCACAAGTCAGAGAGCTGCCTTTCCAGGCCAGTGGAATTTTGTTCAGCCAGTTGCTGCCAGTTAGTTCTCCCTCTTTGTTTCCAAGATAGCAGGAACCCTACAGGAAGCCAGTAGAAAATATGCCACACCCCCAAATGTGTTTTCTTCACGGATTTCCCTAGAAGGCTGCCAGCCTGGGCAGTGGGTGAGAAGCCGCTCTGCTGGTTTACACATAGCAGGCCCAGCGCCCCACAGGCTCAAGGAGGAGCTCTGCCCTCACCCGGCCGAATCTCACCCATGCAGGTGGCGGATCAGAGGACTTTCTGCGACTGGGAAAACAACTCAAAGGTCAGCCCTTCCCAGCAATGAGTAAACACCAACATCCCCAGTTCTGAGAGGGGCCCGCAGAGGTGGCCTCTTCCCTAGTGAGAAGTCCCCCGTGGCTAGTGATGGATTATTGGTCCGGGGGCTTCTGGACTTCAAAGACCAGAGGTTTGGTTGGATTCATCTCTGTATCCCGGTTCTTGGGGCAGTGCCTGGCACATGGGTGGTGTTTGTTGAGTTGCCATCAGGGCCTGTCTCTTCCCCTGCCACTTTCCACACCTCCGCAAAGAGCTAACTGCTCTTGGGCTGCTTCCCTCGGGTTTGACCCTCACCTCTCCGAAGGGGGTATCCTTTTGCCGGATCTGCACTGTGCATCCAGGAAAACGCACCCGATGAGAAGCTCCTGATGACTGGTTCACACTAATATTGAAAGCTTATCCCAGAAAATGTAGAAATAAAGGTGACTAATAAAATACAACAAAAATTCTATTCCCCTCCCCTTCCTGCTCTAACAGAACTGTTAGGCTCCCCTGCAGCCATCTCAGGTGGGGAATGTTTTTTGTTTGTTTGTTTTTGAGACAGAGTCTCACTCTGTCACCCAGGCTGGAGCGCAGTGGTGTGATCTTGGCTCACTGCAACCTCCCCTTCCTGGGTTCAAGCGATTCTCCTGCCTCAGCCTCCCGAGAAGCTGGGATTACAGGCGTGCGCCACCAGGCCCGGCTAATTTTTGCATTTTTAGTAGAGACGGAGTTTCACCATATTGGCCGGGCTGGTCTCAGACTCCCGACATTGTGATCCATCCGCCTTGGCCTCCCGAAGTGCTGGGATTACAGTCATGAGCCACCACGCCTGGCCCTGAATGTTTTATCTCCTGGAGTGAATGTCCTCTTTGCTGATGACTGCCTCTTCCAGGCCATTCTGCCACTAGTTTCATTGATTGACTAACCTCCATAGACCCTCAGTCTAGCAAGGAGACCACAATGATGCTTTGGGTGTCCAGGTATCCGTTTCAACTCAGACACTACATCGAGTAGCCCTCCAGACATCTGGGGATTCCTTTCTCTTCCGTGTATGGTCACCCAAATACATGGCCTTGGGTCCGCCTAGGGAAAGATTGGGGGAATCATTACAGTCTTTTCTCGCCAGTGCTGCCGAGTTCTTCCTTAGAGACCCAGCCGCGTCTTCAGTCCCTGTGTTCCAGGTCGGAAAACTGGCTTAGGTCCAAACAACTGAGCAAGGGACTGTCAGTTTGTTTGAGGGCTCTGGGCCTCCTACGTCTCCACTCGTGCCTCTTGCTGGCTGGAGACGTTAAGCGGCACCTGCGTAGGTTATCCATTTATTCTGCCCCGGGAGTTGCTGTGCTCTGCAGACCACAGCTACCTGTGGGCGGGGCCCGGTTGGCTGCAAGACTGACTCTGCAGGTCATTGTGGTAATTGTGACCTCCTGGCATCTGGAAGCCGAAGGCCACCGCCTGGCCTCTATGACTGGGGGCGGAGGGGCTTCATTGCCATGGGTAGCAGTGAGCCCAGCTCTGTGACCAGCTCTCCTGTTTAGTGATGTTGGTGCCTCTCCCCTGAGCATTCCTGATGTTCGTGGCGAATCACGTGTTCTCTGGGCCCGCCCATCATACCTACCCACCCCGCACCCCCGGTGGCTCTTCCGGTCTCAGATGATACAGTGTGCCCACTCTCTTCAGGCTTTTATGTTTTCACTGCCATCTTCCAGGGCAACTTGGCCATTTCCATTGCAGCCATTGACACTGGCTGCCACTTTCTCCAGGCTTCTAAAAGCCACCCTTGAGTTCGCCTCATCACCTGGGGTCCT